>NC_133227.1:17737500-18355000 GCF_040436345.1 Pagrus major | reverse complement strand
CACCATTCAGCTCTTCTTACAAGGCTGCTGTGTAGAGCTTGTTGAGGCAACCTCTTCATCATCCAGGGATTCAAAAGAACGGTCTCCAGTCACTTCTGCTTGTGTGGGGTGATAATCAGGATCAGTTATTTTGTCATCGTCATCACTCAGATCAGCATCTGAGCCTTGCCCCATAACATGATTTAGCATTTATCTATTATTTGTAAGAAATAAAAAAAATAAAAAAAAAATAAACCACATACTCTTACAATGGTAGTAATGTTAGTATACCAGCATATGTCAATTTGTTACAATGGAATTAGTTGTATTACCAGTACTAGTATTATTTCCACATTTTTTGCTAGATTTCTACTTTTACTTATTTACTTTTATATTATTATGTATTATTTCAGTATATTTGTGATGGAATAACATTAAATATCAAATTGACATCATTGAATGATCTGAAGTTATTATTTCATAGCAAATAGTCACTGTTTTACAGATGCTTCTTTCACAATGGGTCTATTGTTGTTCTCTTCTGTTACAACTGTTTCCGGCGCATTTGTGATGCTTCAGATAAAAATCACAGATGGGCTGCCTTGCCTGCAGGACGTGGGAGTGGGACATTGGGCGACGGCAGGGTATACCCTGGATAAGTCGTAAGTTCATTACAGGGCAAACCTCAGCCCTCAGCTCACCTCAAACAAAGACAAATAACAACAACATATGTATCTATAAATTATGAAATAGCAATGCAAAATAAAGCATGCATAGCTTTTACATGACTAATCACTAGGTATGCAACAATATTCAATATTTTATCGAACCGTTCAATACGCCCTGTTAGGTTCAATACACAAAGGCAAACAATACAATACACTACAGTACAATACAATACTACAATAATGTTTGCTGTTTAACTTGATTGGATACTGCATATGTTTTTTATGGAAGGCAATTAAGATAAGTGTTAAATTTTTTTAATAAGGTTTGTGGTTTGACTATATCTGCTTTTAATTATTTTTACATGCAATATTGCCTTTGCTTGTGTGAGTAGTTTTATATTAAGATATTGAAACCATACCGTTACCGTGGCCCAAAAACTGTGATGCATACCGAACTGTGGGAAAACTCTACCGTTGCATCCCTACTAATCACATGAAGTGAATTACAGCAGATGACGTGATTTATTACAGCAGGTGACGTGATTTATTACAGCAGGTGACATGATTTATTAAAGCAGATGTGGTGTGTTTTATTACAGCAGGTGACATGTGATTTATTACATGCTGTAATGTTACAGACCTGTTGGGGCGAGCTGTTTGCAAAGGTGCAGTAAGAGCTTGTTGTCTGCACCTCCCCTATTCCTTGCTGCAGTATTATTAAAGAACAGCCTCAAACAAGCTCAGCTATTCAGCATGTAACACATTTTATTCCCTGTAAATTCTTCACAATAAAAGTTCCTCGTTATTTTGATATTTAAAAGTTTTATCATCAAGCAGCAAAACTAGGAAATGTTGGATTTTTACCAGCAGTAAATGACTCCTGAAACAGCTGAGAGCGAACATGGTGAAACAGTAAAATAAAGCAGATACAGTATCTCTAAGTACAAACAGAAACATACATACTTTCATTAAAAAACTAATTATTAGGTACAATATTTGGTACTTCTTTCTACTTCTAGACTTAAAGAAATTAGAGAGGAGGAGAGGGAGAACGGTGGGCTTGAGGGACTCTGCCTCATTGAGGCCTCACATTCATTGTGTAATAAGTTCCATGAACGTACTGAACAGGCAACATACACATAAAGTGAAGGAATCTGAGTCTCAGGCTCTCCTGCTTTTTTATATTGCATGGCAGGTTTCACCACGCATTGTAAACTACTATTACACTCTGTTCAGTGAATGCATCCTTACTCCCGTCCTTTTAAAACAGTAATGTGCGTGCACAACATAGTGCAAAGCAACTTTAAATATTAGCCTTTGTATATAATACCAATCTAAAGCAGTGATGGTATACTTGATTCCTTTTACTGACTCAAGTTTGTATGAGTCACTCACTAAAGTGAATTGGGTTTTCGAGTCACTTGAGTCAGTCACCCAGTGTGAGTGTGCGCCACGGAATGCAAGTTTCTCAGGTAAGGGAGGGGCTCTACTAGCCTGGAGGGAGAGCGAGTGAGCTGTGAGCTGCCTGTGAACTGTGAGTCTGAGATGCTGAGTCCTGAACGGTGCAGAGCAGCGAGTTTCTCGGGTAAGGAGGGGCTCTACGAGCTGGGAGGGAGAGCGAGTTAGCTGTGAGCTACGAGTTGCAGCTACCGAGTCCTGAACGGTGCGGAGCAACGAGTTTCACGGGTAAGGGAAGGGCTCTACGAGCTGGGAGGGAGAGTGAGTGAGCTGGAGCTACTGGGTCAGTCAATCGTTCTTTTTCTATATCAGCCTGTAATATAGCTCAGCTCGGGGCAGAAAGGAGAGGAGACAGGGGAGTTGATTTGAAATAATGACCAGAGCCGTTGCTTCAGCCACGGAGCTAATACAGCAATTAGCTTGATACATTTACGCAATTGTAAAAAAAAACACAAACAGTTGTGTGGCATGTCTCCTCTTTGGAGTTAGCTGGCAGTAGCAGCAGTGAGTCAGTGAACGAGTTAATGGAGACAATGACTCGTAACTCCCGAGTCAGTAAAAAGAATCTCAAGTTTTGAACGATTCATTCATGACTCGCACATCACTAATCTAAAGCCATATATCTCAATTTCAGACCAAGACCAATGTTGCTGAATCATGCAGCTAAATGTTAGCAACCCAAGTTAGCTGTTTATTTACACCACATTCCTTCTGAGAAGGAATCACTTGAATCAGTGAGTTAGTGGAGTGTATCCCTGCACGTTCACTCACAACTGACTGGGAGCTCAATTGAAATGACTAGAGAACAGATTATTTCAGGTTGTGCTTCAGTTAATGTGTTCCTTTGAATGAAAGGTTCACAACATGACACTGCTCATACTGCTCTCTTGTGCTTACCATTTTACTTCAGAATGCTTTGAGGGCCAATACAAAGCTAAGAGAGACGCACAAGAAGTGGAATAACTTTATTTTTGACTGACATGTCCCCACAACTCCAAACCTATATTGAAATGTGTGTGTGTGTGTGTGTGTGTGTGTGTGTGTGTGTGTGTGTGTGTGTGTGTATTTTATTCCTAAACTGCTGGATTTTACTACAGACTGCATTATTGCAAATTAGGCCATGTTGTTTTAGCTGTAGAACATGTTCAACTTATGTGGACTAATGTTGATATATGGAGGGACAGTCAAGAGAAACTGTGTGACAACACATTTTAGGCCAACAAAGTAGCATGAGTAGTAAGTTGGATGCTGGGACTGTTAATTCATGTTGTGTTTATCCTGTTAACAGGAAAGGGGCTGTCCAACTAGTTCACCAAACATTACAAACACAGCCATTTAGGTACGTAGTCATGTCATACATTGTAAGAAAGCTTAGATTCTAATGATTCTATTCATGCAAACTATTTCAAGATAAAACTATATCAGCAAGGTACAATCAACAAACAGAAAAACAAACTACGTGTACAATTTTTTGCCAACTCACCAATAAAGTGTCTTGAGTGTAGCAATAGTGCATCACACTCCAACAAAAACTGTTTTATTCTCAAATGTCCATTATATCCACTTCAGTAACAAATGTATTCCAAAACACAGTTTTCATGATTAAATGGTGACAAAATGGCCAAAAAGACACAAGGATGGCTTTTGGTGCAGATTAAAGATATATATTAAACCACATGCGAAAAACAATAAGCAACAATCTTAGAAACAATTAACAATACCAAGGAACAATACAAAAGAAAACAATGTGAACAGAAGTTATAAGTCAGCTGAATCCAATCTCCAGTCCATCAGGCCTCAATGACTCAGAGAGAGAGAGAGAGAAAATTCAATATTCAAACCTCAGATTGTGAAGAAGGTAATAGCACCACTTACCACTTGAATCACACAATAAAAACAAATAAAACTTTATTCACCTTTAGTACTCATACTTATTTGTTGTACATCTTACTCTCGTCTACATGCCTACGTACATCTTACCCTCTATCTCCAAAAGGGTTGTCCAATTCGGTAGGTGGCGCTGTGGTGAAAATCTAGGGTCCTAGAAATGTGGTCCTGAAAGTGTGGTCCTAAAGGTGCAGCCTCCACTACTACAGTTATACCCTACTCAGCCTGTTTGTGCTAACAACAACTCTGGCAAAAAGGCAGGGGAGACAAAGTATGCAAAGATCCTACATGGTGGCATTCTATGGTGAGCTGTGCAAATGAGGAACAACTTGAGAGTGCACTCAAACTAAAGTAATCAACAGTACAGCTGAAATAAAGTCAAAAAATGACTAAATTCAGTTGGTAGTCAGCGGTGAATGATGTAGCATTTATGGGACTGATATTAGAAGAGGTGAGGGAGAACCTTGCTAATCAGTCAAGCCAGGAAACAACATGGGTTGGTTCATTTTTATCATGGTATTTCTCCTCCAGTGGAATGCAAGGAATTTATTGGCCAATGGTCAAGAATTCAAGCATTACATTAAAGGTATGGTTGTTAAACCAGGTATAGTGTATTCAGGATGGCTTAAACCAACTTTAGACTTTGTGTTGCATGGATACACAGTGATAAGGAAGGATGGGAATCATGGGGGAGGAGGAGGGTGTGCTACTTTCAAGAAACAGGATATTCCATAGGGTACTGGAAAAGCAAAATTATCTAAAATACATAGTGTTGGGAAAGAGGGGAGGAGGCTGCTAAACCATAGCAACAGGAACTGAATCAGCACTAGATGTTACAATATAGGGGAACTGTATAAGGATTAGAACATTTACATTTTTGTTGGGAGTTCAGTTTGATTTGCTCCTAACGTGGGCAGATAATGTTAGGAGAAGAGAAGAAAAGCAAAATACAATTAAAACTGCAAGCAGTGATGAACGGGCCCTCGCAGTCCACGCGCGTCAGGGCTTGTTCATGCAACAACTTCCGTTGAGGAATCAAATGTGAAGGCAGTCAAGCTGTTCTTTCGTCATTTAGCAATAAAAGCACCACCTATTGGCCGAGTTGCACCGAATTTTGCACAAACCGTCATCGTGCCATGGAACACAATTAGCAAAAGTTTTGTGGTAATGGGACTGCAAGAAATTGTTATTCTATATTTTGGGCATTTTTGGACTTTTTGTCATGAGGGTCCACAGGTGCTGTGTGCAAAGTTTGGTGCAAATCGGTGAAATTGCCTGGGAGGAGTTAAAAAAAGTAGGTTTGCGACATTTTGCAAATTTACGAATGGACATGTACTGAGAAAGTGGGCGTGGCCTACATCACACAATTCAGCTCAATTCAGGGAACACTCAGATATACGTTTTAAAACTGTGCGACATATTATGTGGGAGTTATTGGGCAAAAACACTTTTGTCTTGATAATAGCACCACCTGCTGGTCATTTTTGGTGTGTGAGTTACAGGGCCCAGTCTATACTCTACCTCTATGAATTTCATTTACATAATTGTTATGGTGTGGGCACAGTGCCAAATATAAAATTAGACTGCCACCAGAGTGCCACCTAGTGGTGGATTGGTAAAACCTTCATCAGCTATCCTCAGGAGGCCATTGACAATAATTCTACCAAGTTTCTATTAATCTGAGCAACCGATGTGGAGATATAAAATAATTCAATTTAAAAAAGCGCCACCTAGTGGTCATCTGTCAAAATTTAGCACAGAGCCTTGGGGTCTGATGGGGAAGTAGTATCCTGAGTTTCATGTCATTGGGAGACACCAATGTGGAGATATGCAACACTTGCTGTTTTGAACCAAATCTACAGGAAGTTGTTATTTAATAACTTGAGTATTCTATGGAATATCAAAATTCTTTTAATAACTGTTTGTCAGGAGTGTCCACAGATGCTGTGTCCAAAGTTTGGTGCAAATTGGTGAAATGCCTGGGAGGAGTATGAAAAAGTAGGTTTGCGACATTTCGCGAGTTTGTGAAACAAAATGGAGGCAGAAATGGGCGAGACATACATCACGAGATTCAACACAATTCAGGGAACGCGTGGATATAAGATTTTGAATGTGCTACAAAGTATATGGGAGTTATAAGCCAAAACGCACTTTCCTTGATAATAGCGCCACCTAGTGGTGGACATTTACGACAACCATAGATTATAAAATTTTTCGCCAGATGCAACGTCTGTGCAAAGTTTTGTGAGTTTTGGCGCATATTCAGGCCTGCAAATACAATAGGGCCTTGCAGGTTCCCTGCTCGGGCCCTAATAACTGAAGAAAACAAAATATTTCCTGATCAGTAATCGGATCCTCTGATTAACATGTTACCGTTACCGGACCAACTTAGCTGTGAGGAATGAAGGAGGCTGTTTAACTACATGGCATAAACCAGGACTTTTTATTTATTTTCTATAGCAACAAACACAACACCCAGCTATTATACTACAAAATTATTTTATCTACAAACTTTATGGCTGACAATACTAGCATAAACGTTTCTTCAACTGTTGTAAAGTGCTGCTACTTTTCTCACACAACACATATTGTCATTACAATAAACAAACTTGTTAATTGCTTGGTCTTTGTTAGATTATGCATGTAGCCCTAAAACTTAAGCATGTGTTTTGTTTTGTGTGCCTATGTGTAATTTTTATGTGTTGATTCTGATTAGGTCAGTGATCATTAATGACAGAGATGCAATTCAGTACTGAACCGTGCAGTATTGGCTATATACACGACAGAAAGTTGGAAGGAAAAACAATTTGTGATGTCATGAAATTTGTCTTATCTCTACATCAATCAGTAAGTAATGACCAGCACAAGCAGCCTTCCAACAGTTTGTGTGATATTTTGGTGCTGAGCACATGATGCACAAGTTGTAATAGAGACGCAACAGGTGCTGGATTTTTTTAAATGAGGCAGTGAGTTGAGGCAAGTTGTTGGTATTTTGGTGGAAAATAGATTATTTTTTTCATTTCTCATTTTACTTGTGATTTTTTTTCATGGTAACTGCATTACTACAATTGTTTTGCATATGAGAAATAAAGTGTTACTGTGTTACTTCAAGATGACCCTATGAATCGGCAGCTACAGGCAAAGAGTACCTCGCCTGGTATAGGGGCACCGGGGCCCTCCCCTGGAGCCAGACCCGGGGGTGGAGCTCGCCAGCGAGCATCTGGCTCAGCCCGAAGAAACAATGTGGGGCTGCGCCCCTGTGGACTCACCACCAGCAGGGGAGAGCGATGGGGACAGGTGCAATGTACATCAGGCAGCGGGCGACGGGGGGGACCTGGGCGTCTTGACCCCCGGCTTTGCAGACTAGCTCTCGGTACGTGGAATGTCACCTCTCTGGTGGGGAAGGAACAGGAGCTGGTGCGGGAGGTAGAGCGGTACCAACTAGATATAGTTGGGCTCACCTCCACACACAGCACCGGTTCTGGAACCAAACTCGTTGAGAGTGGCTGGACTCTCTCCTTTTCTGGAGTTGCCCAGGGTGAGAGGCGCCGAGCGGGTGTGGGGATACTCACAAGCCCCCGGCTGAGTGCCGCTGTGTTGGAGTTCGCCCCGAGGGACGAGAGGGTTGCCTCCATGCGACTGCAGGTCACTGGGGGGAAGGCTCTGACTGTTGTTTGTGCATATGCACCGAACAGCAGCTCAGAATACCCGGCCTTCTTGGAGTCCTTGGGTGGTGTCCTGGAAGGGGCTCCACCTGGGGACTCCATAGTTCTTCTGGGGGACTTTAACGCTCACGTGGGTGATGATGGGGAAACTTGGAGGCGTGATTGGGAGGAACGGCCTGCCCGATCTGAACCCGAATGGGGTTTTGTTATTGGACTTCTGCTAGTCATAACAAACACCATGTTCGAGCATAGGGTGTACCTGGTACCAGGCCACCTTAGGCCGAAGGTCAATGATAGACTTTGTGGTCGTATCATCGGACCTTCGGCCGTATGTCTTGGACACTCGGGTGAAGAGAGGAGCGGAGCTGTCAACTGATCACCACCTGGTGGTGAGTTGGATCAGGTGGCGGGGGAGGCTGCCGGACAGACCTGGGAAACCCAAACGAGTAGTGACGGTGAACTGGGAATGTCTGGCGGAGGCCCCGGTCCGTCAGGTCTTCAACTCCCACCTCCGGAAGAACTTTTCGCTCATCTTGGGGGAGACTGGGGACATGGAATCCGAATGGACCATGTTCGGAGCCTCCATTGTAGAGGCGGCCGCTAAGAGCTGTGGTCAGACGGTCATCGGTGCCAGTTGGGGCGGCAACCTAAGGACCCACTGGTGGACACCAGCGGTGAAGGAAGCTGTCAAGCTGAAGGAGGCCTTTCGGGCTTGGCTGGCCCAGGGGTCTCCTAAAAACAGCAGACTGGTACCGGGGGGCCAGGAGGGCTGCAGCTTTGGTGGTCGCTAAAGCAAGAACCCGGGTGTGGGAGGAGTTCGGTCAGGCTCAGGGATGTTCTGGCAAACCATCCGGCGACTCAGAAAAGGGAAGCAGGCCTCAGCCCAGGCTGTTTTCAGTTGGGGAGGGGACCTGCTGAACCGGCCTGGGGATATCGTCGGGCAGTGGAAGGAACACTTTGAGGACCTCCTGAACCCAGCTAACACATCCTCTGTAACTGAGGCAGAGCCTGAAGACTCGGGGGAAGACTCGTCCATATCCCTGGCAGAGGTCACTGAGGTAGTCAAGAAGCTCCCCAGTGGCAAGGTGCAAGGTGTGGATGAGATTCGCCCCGAGATGCTGAAGGCTGTTGACATTGTTGGGCTGTCATGGCTGACGCGTCTTTTCAGTGTCGCGTGGAGGTCAGGGACGGTACCTCTGGAGTGACAGGCCGGGGTGGTGGTCCCCTTTTTCAAAAAGGGGGACTGGAGGGTGTGGTCCAGTTATCGGGGTATCACACTGCTCAGCCTTCCTGGGAAAGTTTATTCCAGGGTGCTGGAAAGGAGGGTCCATCCGATCGTCGAACCTCTGATTCAGGAGGAACAATGCGGATTCCGTCCTGGCCATGGAACAGTGGATCAGCTCTTCACCCTGGCAGGCTTGCTGGGGGCGGGTTATGGGAGTTTGCCCATCTAGTCTTCATATGTTTTGTGGACTTGGAGAAGGCTTACGACCGGGTCCCCCAGGGGGTACTGTGGGGGTACTGAGGGAGTATAGGGTACCAGGGCCGTTGGTACGAGCTATCCGGTCCTTGTACGACCATACTCGGCACAAAGTCGAATACGTTTCCAGTGGGTGTTGGACTCCACCAGGGCTGCCCCTTGTCTCCGATCCTGTTTGTGATAATCATGGACAGGATCTCAAGGCGCAGCCATGGTGAGGAGAGTGTCCGGTATGGGAATCTCAGAATTGCGTCTTTGCTTTTTGCGGATGACATGGTTCTGTTGGCTTCCTCAGCCCGTGTGTCAGGAAAGGGGGGGGGGGGGGGGGGGGGGGGGGCAGTGGGACACAGGTGCAGACCCAGGGGTGTCTCAAAGCTATCCCAGGGGGATAACCACAAAAATCGCAGTAGCGATAGATTGGAAATGGGGGGAAAAAAACAAAAAACAACAAAATTGTATAGAGCCACTACAGGCTTCCTGAAAGAAACAATGCACCACAAATGATTAAATAAACCACCGCTGCCAAACAGCTGACTAAAAAACTAAAATTGTCCAGGAGACCCAGAAAACTCTAAATGAAAGGCAAAGTTATCCGCGAGACCTTTGATAACCAAAAGGCTGGAGTCACAGCAAACTCTTCAGCACCAAGTTATTCACTGGGAAATATACACGCAAAATTCTTAGTTGGGTGTTTTCAGACACACTGACCTCTCACTACCTGAACCTCTCACTACCTCTGAAGGTGAGATAATGAGTCAGCACAGGGGACTGGAGACTCAGGGTATATGAAGACTCCCCACACCTGGGCTTAATCACAGCCAATCAGTGCCACACACACCTGATTGCAGTGAGTTGATTCTCTCACCACTCTCACAGAGCAAGATTGAGTGCCCTCACACCGTGACCTCCAGCAGGCATTGGGGCGGTTCGCAGCCGAGTGTGATGCGGTCAGGATGAGGGTCAGCACCTCTAAGTCCGAGGCCATGGTTCTCTGCTGGAAAACGGTGGATTACCCCCTCCAGTTGGGGAGTGAGCTCCTGACCCAAGTGAAGGAGTTTAAGTATCTTGGGGCTGTCGTGGTGAAGAGGGAGCTGAGCCGCAAGGCGAAGCTCTCGATTTACCGGTCCATCTATGTTCCAACCCTCACCTATGGTCACGAGCTGTGGGTAGTGACCAAAAGAACGAGATCGCGGATACAAGCGGCCGAAATGAGTTTTCTCTGTAGAATGGCTGGGCTCAGCCTTAGGGATAAGGTGAGAAGCTCAGACATCCGGAGGGAGCTCGGAGTAGAGCTGCTGCTCCTTCGCATCGAGAGGAGCCAGTTGAGGTGGTTCGGGCATCTCATCAGGATGCCTCCTGGGTGCCTCCCCTTGGAGGTTTTCCAGGCACGTCCAATTGGGAGGAGACCCCAGGGCAGACCCAGAACCCGCTGGAGAGATTACATATCTCATCTGGCCTGGGAACGTCTCGGGATCCTCCCGGAGGAGCTGGAAAGTGTTGCTGGGAGAAGGAGGTCTGGAGCTCCCTACTGAGCCTGCTGCCACCGCGACCCGACCTTGGATAAGCGGAGGAAGATGAATGAATGAATGAATGAGAAATAAAGAACTTATTATTTAACTACAAAACAACCATAATTCTACACCTGATACCAGTCCAGTTACCTTGAATCAAAAGACAATGTGTTTCAGTTGAATGTCTTAAGTTTACTATACTATATATATATATATATATATATATATATATATATATATATATATATATATATATATATACTTAAGTTTAACATTAAAGTGTGGCCGATTGTGCTGAGTTTTACATATCAGCAAAAGGTGTGAGTTTCAATGGTGCACATGCACATTTTTTGGTACAGCACTTTACAACACCCACTGAGCCACAGTCTGTTCACCCTGATGCTATCTGACAGAAGATACAGAAGTTTCTGCTGCTGTACCACCAGACTACAGAGCAGCTTCATTCCCAAGGCTGTGGATTTTTTTTCAACATTTTTTTCTCCATAAAGGATTCAAACTTAGTTTCATTTTCTGAAACCCTAGTGTTGAAAAAAAAAAGAAAAGAAAAGAAAAAACGAGGAATAAATGCACCTTGTACCTTGTACTTCTATCGTTTTAGCACCGAAGCCTATATCTCCTAGGTCTGTCATTAAAACATTTGTGAGATTTAGTTACTATTAATTATTAATTTAGTTAAACTCTTAAGTTAACCAAACTCTCATTAAAGGTGATATATTATGCTCATTTTCAGGTTCATAGTTTATTTTGGGTTACTACTAGAATAGGTTAACGTACTGTAAGGCTGAAAAAACATATTATCTTTCTCATTCTGTCCAGTGCTGCAGCTATATAGATGCTGGGCACAAATGTGTCCAGCCTGCAGGACATCACAGTCCATACTGTTGATCAGTGTCCAAGGAAGGATAAATAAAGGGGGAACAAGGCTTTTATTCAGGCTTTCATCCTCAGCCTCTTGGTAATTCTACCCCAGTCAGCAGTGCCAGGATCACTCTGTGGGCTGCTGCAGCTGGTAAGCTGATAGCCTCTCTGGATCTTACCTATTGTAACATGCAGTATATATCCCCTTTGTTTTGGACTTTCTTATACGTCACCATGCAGGGGTTTAACTCTATCTGTGGTTGTCCTTTGTCCTTGAAGGAAGTATTGCTATTTAATATTTGCTATGGGTGAAATGTCCTCCAATCCCATTCACTTTGGTTTAATCTCCTGAATTGTGTATTTATTTGATTATCATCAGCTTCTCAATTACAATAGACAGTCTCTACTGTGTCTGCTGTATGGTATGATGTGGCTCATATATCATATCCTGTTTAATGCATTGTATATGTGTACTATAACATCATTGATAAGTAAATTGTTTCATCAAATGTCATGTATGTGAATCGTGTGTATGTGTGAAAGATTGAGCTTTGCTGTAAAATTAAATGGCAACAATGAACAGCTGAAATGTTGCTTTTAAGTGCTCCTCATGAACTATGACATTCTATTCCAACAGTCTTACAGCTAACTTTACCGCCATCTGGTGTTTTTAGTCTGAAATATTCAGTTAGTGAAAAAAGCAGCTTTTCTGTAACTGCAGGTCTCATCATTTGTATTTGGAACTGTACTCTATTAGTATTTAATATCTGATACAATGAAAATCATAATCTCTGACTGGTCTGTCTCTTTACAGTTCTGCTTGGTGTGCTGACAACATGTGCCCAGACAGAGATGAAGAAAGTTGTTGGAGACAATGCCACACTGCCCTGCCACCATCAATTTTGGGTGGGTGATGACCCTACACTGGACATTGAGTGGCTGCTACTCAAGCCAGCCAACAGGCAAAGAGTGGTGAGTGTGTTACCGGCTCAAGGTAAAAAAACAAACGGCAGGCGAGGCTTGGCCACAGTTTCACAACACCGGTTTAATTCCGTGAAGAAAGCATATAGGTTTTCAGAACAACCTCACATCAAACAGAACAACAAAAGACAAAGCAAAGCTCCCGCCGCCTCATTTCAAAGGCCAGCCCCACTTTATGTCCTCGGCTGGAGACGCCCCGCACATCCCCATTCAGGAACACACAGGACCAGGCCTACAAGACGCAAGAACAGAAATAAGCATGTTACTGCAGAACATGGATGAGAGGCCCAAGGGGCCGTAACACCCTCCCCCTTAACAAGAGGCTTGTAGGCTATCACAAGTCATTTTGCCCACAACCATTATACGATAAATCACCAATTTAAACTACACCAAATGTGCCTATGAGCAACAAAGTGATTAAATGGACACCAAAAAAAAAATTTAAAAAAAATCACTGACTTTAAATAAATGTCCATTTAAATTCCCAAATATACCCCCAATGAACCGCTATTTCCCCAAAATCACTTTCCAACTGTCGTAACCTCTGTAATCCGGGCCCTGGAAAACAAAGAAGACAGAGGGAAGCATGGGGTAATAAACATGAAACATTACTCCGTGGGAGCACGAGAAAAAGCATCACATTGTCTTAGCCTTTAATGTGACGTATCTCTAATTTGAACGGCTGTAGAAACAGAGCCCAGCGCATTAACCGCTGGTTCGGATTTTGGAGCGACTGCAGAAACGTCAGATGGTTATGATCACAATAGATCACAAGAGAAACAGCACCCCTGACATAAACATCGAAATGCTGAAGCGCCCAAATTAACCCCAACGCTTCCTTTCCAATAACTGAGTAGCTGGACTGATAGGAAGCAAACTTCCTGGAAAAGAAACTGACTGGGCAGTCAATGCCCTGTTCATTCTCCTGGAGCAACACAGCACCAGCTCCGACCTGACTAGCATCAACGTGCAGTTTGAACGGCCGGTCCAGCTGCGGCGCGGCCAAGACCGGAGAGGAAGTGAGGAGAGCCTTTACTCTCTCAAAAGCACATTGGCAGACCGGAGTCCAGTCAAACTTCACAGAGGACTTCAAGAGGTCAGTCAACGGCGCAACCACTGAAGAAAAGTTTGGGCAAAAACTGCGGTTTTTACCATGCCCAAAAAGCGCATCAGCTCTTTTTTACTTGTGGGAGAGGGGTACCGGTCAATGGCTAAAGTCTTAGCCCGAACAAGACGCACTTGTCCTTGACCCACCACCTTTCCCAAGTAAGTGATTGTTGCCCTCGCAAACTCACACTTTGAGAGGTTGATGGTCAACTGGGCGTCAGAAAGGCGATGGAAAAGAGCTCTAATAACTTCTAAGTGCGCCCCCCAGCTATTGCTATGGACCACAACATCATCTAAATACACCGCACAGCCCTCCAGACCAGCAACAACAGTGTTCATGAATTCTCAAACCAAAACTTACGACTTTATAGGAGAACAACCCCTGTGATGTAATAAAAGAAGAAACCTCTCTTGCCCGGTCAGTCAAGGGCACTTGCCAGTAACCCTTGAAGAGGTCAAACTTGCTAACAAACCTGGCAGCCCCCACCTGGTCTACAAAGTCTTCAATCCTCGGAAGTGGAAAACTGTCAGGCTTTGTGACAGCATTGACTTTTCGATAGACTGCGCAGAACTGGAACGTACCGTCTGACAAGAGGACATGGTGAAGCCCAGGCTGACGAAGAAGGTTCAGCCAGTCCATTGTTAAGGAGGTACTGCACCTCTGTGACGATGTGTCTACGTTTTTCCTGAGAAACACGATAAAAACGCTGTCTGATTGGGGAAACATCACCAACATCTATATCATAGTGCAACAAATGGGTCTGAGTTGGAGTGTCCGAAAACAGCATTGGAAACTCGTGAATCAAATTAATTAACTCAGCAAAAGGAGAGACAGGAGACATTATATTATCACTGAAGGCCACAGGTTGTGCAACCGCACCACCTGCAGGTGTATCAGAACGTTCGTGATACGGCTTAAGCAGGTTCACGTGACACAACTGCAAGCTTTTCCTCCTGTCAGGAGTGGCAATCATATAATTAACATCTGATACCTTTCTGATCACAGTGTACGGACCAGCAAACCTTGTATGAAATGGTGAGGAGGTCACTGGCAAAAGAGCCATCACCTTATCACCCAATGCAAATACACAGCCCTGAGCTTTCTGATCGTAGCACTGCTTCATCTTAGCCTGAGTGACAGTCAAATGTACACGCGCCAAACGAACTGCCTCATATAGACATCTTTTAAAAACATTAACATAATCACACAGAGGTTTCGGTGGCTCCTGAAGGCCTGCACCATCCTTCAGTACAGCCAAAGGACCATGCACCAAATGGCCAAAGACAAACGTCATTTGGCCTGAACCCTGTACTTTCTTGTACCACCTCCCTTGAAGCAAGGAGCAACCAAGGTAACCCTTCCTCCCAGCTCCGTCCTAACTCCATGCAGTAAGAACGAAGGAGAGACTTTAACGTCTGGTGTATGGAAGAATTATCCTATCTTTATTCAAGAGCGTAGATTTTCAGTTTGAGAGCATGATTTCATTCCTTTTCAGTGACACAGCTCCTTCTTGTGCTCAGATTTATTCTCCTCACGCTCACATTTTGTGCTCGCACTGAGATGTTTGCTGCCCTCTTTCAAAATGTGTGCTTGAACTCAAAAATCACATGCTTGTGCTCACACAATTTCTTCTTGCACACAAAAATTTCGCTCACATTCAAATATGTCCTGTGCTCGCTCAGATCTAAAGTCTGTGTGCTCAAACCTAATGCGCACGCACTCAGAACAAGCATCTCCTCTCCGGTTGAGGAGTCTGCTCAGACTCAAGGCTGTCCCTCCCTGCGCTCAAAATATTGTGTTTCACCAGCCAATAGGGACACAGCTAGAGTGTGGACCAATCAAATGACGGATGCCGCCTTGGGTGCGTTCCTTCGCACTTTTTTTGAGTGCTCCGTAGGGGCGGGCATATGGTCTGTTTGTAAAACTGCTTCTCTCAAAATATGCCAATTTACCATATTAGCCAGCTATTTGAATCGTCACCTATTTAAGACGCCAGCATATTTATGTATAATTCATCTTAAGTAATCCTAAAAAGAGTTATCATAGTTTAGATTCTTTTCAATTTAATATTAGCGGATATATGTTATATAGTATAAATACTCATCAGCGTACAGGCCTGGAATTTCATCATTTTAGGGGCAAGGCCACTTGGCCTTTCGTGTTGTCAATTATTTGAGGGCACAAAGGCCAAAAGCCAGGGCAGCAAGGCCATAAAATAAAACAATGATTTTAAGTCCACGTCCATAATGAATTTAATTTAAGGACTAAGAATGTATAAATATCTGTGAAATGAATACATAAAACAAGCTCAGACAAGAACTTTTCAACTTTCAACTATTTAGGGTTAGGGTTAGACAGCAAGCTAGCAAGCGTTTGTTGACAAAAATGTTACAGGCTGAGGCTACGGTCGGCACGTTAAACACTGGGTCAACGTTGTAGCGATATACTGTACAAGCAACGCGTGTTGCGTAAATTTAACGGTAACTTTAGATCAAACATTTTTTTCGTTAATTTATGACACTGTCTTACCTCAGACCCGGCAACTTTTTCCTCCTCCTCAGACCCAACATCTCGGTCACGCGGACGCTGGGGGTGCGTTTGATGAAGTCTCCTGGTTAGCCAGTGATAGATTGCAGTCAAACTGTGGTTGTAGCCCGCCCGAGTGGTTCATGCCAGGCTCGAATCGAACCTACCACTGGTGATGTACACATCGTCTCATTTGATGTTGCCAGAATGTCATAAAAAGATGCATTTTTTTTCCGCAAAGGATGCCGGTGTTCAAGGCCATGTTGACAGGGAAGAGGCAGGGGAGAAAACTGCAAAATCAACTAGGGCGGTGCGGATGGGGCATCAAGGCCACTGTGGCCTTAGGGCAGATATTTTTTTCAGGGGCACAAGGCCAAATTGCGAGGGCACGAGGGCCATGGCCCTCATGGCCCTCGTGAAATTCCTGCACTGTCAGCGTAGGAGTGTTAAGATAGTCGAGTGGTTAAGTATAATGTTGGGTGTTGCATTTTAAACCATGGGACGCCAGTTCGCATCCTGTCCGCCATCCTACCCATCTTCACACTCCCGTTTGCATGCTGAGATCTTGCGCCAATTCTCCGCATCCGCCTCTGTGTGAGAGTTTCAGATCCGGCGAGTGGTGAAATTTCGCTGCGCCGAATACAGAGGTAGTATCAGAGACGCAGTATTGGCGAACCGAACCAGTATGAATGGATAAGCCAGCGGCACGGAGTGAGGATGTGTCGATCTGATGGTGTTCACTGTCTGATAACTGAACAGGTCCATCACTCAACAAAATATAGAGAAATGTCACGGTGTAAAAAATCACCACAACAGTCAGCCCTCCCGACCGAGACTTCAGTGAACTTTCCCCCCAGAAACCAGCCTCCCTCCCCGCAAGTGAAAGAGTCAGACAGTCTCCTGTTTACTGATGGTGATTATGTAATTATGTAACTCAGAGAAAAACGTTGGATGCATGGTGGGTCGGGATCTCAATCACAACACATTATAACAGCATCCATATGATTATAAACAGTCAGCGGGTACATGTTTAGATTAACAGGAGGACACCGGGGAACCCATTGAAAAAAATACACACGTCATCTTCATGATGTGTACCGCCACGCTGGCGCCAGCTTTCTGTGTGAATTACTCTGGTTCGTCTTTTACGCCGGAGCTGCTCGGCTCTGTGTGAACAACCAACGGCGGAGAATTGGCGAACCTCTGCTGCGGCGATAATGCGGCGACTCTGTGTGGTTTAAAATGAAATATCTGGCAATGTACTTAACCACTCGACTATCTTAACACTCCTACGCTGATATGAGTATTTAGCTAGCTGTCCCCTATTGGATTGTGAAACACAATATTTTAAGCGCAGGGAGGGACAGCCTTGAGTCTGAGCAGATACCTCAATCTGAGAGGAGGTGCTTGTTCTGAGTGCGTGTACATTAGGTTTGAGAGCGCAGATTTTAGATCTGAGCGAGCACAGGACATATTTGAATGCGAGCGAAATTTTTGTGTGCAAGAAGAAGATGTGTGAGCACAAGCATGTGATTTTTGAGTTCAAGCACACATTTTGAAAGAAAGCAGCAAACATCTCAGTGTGAACACAAAATGTGAGCGTGAGGAGAATAAATCTGAGCACGAGAAGGAGCTGTGTCACTGAAAAGGAATGAAATCATGCTCTCAAACTGAAAATCTACGCTCTTGAATAAAGATAGGATAATTCTTCCATACTGGTGGAAACGCTCAAGGGCACCTTGGCTCTGAGGATGGTACGCAGAGGCTTTGTGATGCTTAATATGAAGTTGATTCAAAACCTGAGAAAAGACACGAGACATAAAATTGGATCCGCGGTCAGTCTGGACGACCTTTGGTATACCAAAAATGGAGATGAACTGGGAAAGAGCCTTTACAATGGACCTGGTGGTAATAGAACGTAGTGGATAGGCGACAGGGTCACATGTCACCTGGCACATGATGGTCAACAAATACCTAGAGCCACTCGTGGAAGTAGGCAACTGCCCAACACAGTCCAACTGTAAGTGGTCAAAAGGACCAGCCTCCACCGGTATCGGCTGCAAAGGCCCCGGCTTGATGACCTGATTAGGCTTACCAGTCATCTGGCAGATGTGGCAAGTTTGTATGTAAGCCGCAACATCTCTCCTTAACCTCGGCAAATAGAAATGACGCATAATGCGGTCAAATGTCTTTCTCACACCTGAATGCCCCAACATGTCATGAGCGGTCTTCATCACCGCATGTTTAGCAGTAGCCGGTACAACAACCTGTAACCATGGCTCCCCCACCGGTGTCAGTGGAGGGGGTCCATTTTCTCACAAGCAGCCCATTCTGAACAGAGTAGCCATGAGCCACGCTCTCAAAAGTGTCAGCTGGGACAGCTCGGTCAAACAACAAACACAGGGACTGATCTGCACGCTGCTCCTTAACCAGGTCTTCATAGGACAGATTCAATGGAAAATCTGGTAAGGCAAACCTAGTTTTCTCTGCAGCCACTTTGACCTGCTTGGGTTCTGCCGCTGCACGAGTAGCCGAGCGGGTCACAGCACAAGCTGCAAATACATCAGGGAACTACTTTGAACAATCATCAGTCTCATCTTTCAGCTGAAGAGAAGACAACACTACTGACACAGGGTTATTCTGCCAAACAAGTCCACCTGCATAGTTATTTCCAAGTATCACCGAGACAGAGTCCACAGGGAGGGCAAGGCGTACTTCAAAAGTAGTGAGATCAATTCCCCGAACCAAAAGAGACCTGCCAGAACTTGAAGAGGACAAAAATGGCAGAACAGAGTCCAAAATGAAAGATTCTGACGCTCCTGTGTCACGCAGGATTTTTACAGGAATTTTTTCATCACTGCCAACCAAGGAAACAAAACCATCTGAAATGAATGGAGAGTAATTGAAATTCGGCCCCATAGAACGTGAATTTACATTCAATTTAACAGGGGACGCTGCCAACATGTCAGGCTTCACATAAGAAAAACGGGCTTTGGACTTTGATTTCAGCACTGGACAGTTCCCTTTCCAATGACCCCTCGCATGACAGTAATAGCAAATTTCCACGTCAGATTTAACAACTGAACGATCTGCTCCAGAAGGTCGTGGGGCAATAACGTTCAGACTTCTATCTCTGCAAAAAACCCAACATCTTTTTGAACACCTGAGGAGCGCACATGAGCTCTGAGTTAACTCGTACTCATCTACAAAAATGGCAGCCTCGGCCTCGTTCTTAGCCTGTTTCTCCGCAACATAAGTCACAACCCGCTCCGGCAATGTGCTCTTAAATTGCTTGAGGACAATTAAATCCATAAAGATATCGTAGGTTTTTACATTAGCGGCAACGCACCAACATTGGCACTGCAAGCGCAAATCTCTGGCAAACTCCACATTGGTTTGATCTGAACGTTTTCTCATGTTCCTAAAACGTTGACGATAAACCTCTGGAATCAACTCATATGCTCGCAAGACCGAAGCCTTCACAGTTTCATAATTATGAGAGTCTTCCAAACTCTGAGCAGAAAAAACCCGCTGTGCTTTCCCTGTAAGAACACACTGAAGCATAAGCGCACAGCGTGAACCAGGCCAGCCTTGCGCGTCAGCCACTCTCAAACAAGAGGAAAAAGGCATCCACGTCCCTATCATTAAAAGGAGGAATCAAACGCAGACTAGCAACAATATCGTTGTTAGCATCTACCCCACCAGGTGTAGGCAATCTTCCCTGTCGAATAAGATCTAACCGTTGAGCTTCAATTTCGAGCTTTTGCTGCTCCGATGCTCTGCGAGTGCGTTCATTTTCCTCATCAAACCGAAGCCTATCTAGTTGCATTTGATGTAGCAGTTTGCTATTCTCCAACTGTATACGAAGCAACTCTTTCTGCTCTGCAAAAGTCAAGCTTCCCGCAGGTGTAGGAGACAGTGTTTTTTTAACATCACTTTTAAGACGTATAGATGGGACTTCAATTTTGTAATGATCAGCCAATTGTATCAACTGGTCCTTGGTCAATACATCAAACACAACCTTGGAAGGTTCCTCCATGAACTTCTCAACAAGTGATGCCATAAATTAAGCAACTGCGCGCATTTTACTAACTGAGCGAAACAGTATAGGAGACAAATTACACCAAAGTCAGAACACAAAACTAAACCGGGAAGTCCAGCGATAATACAAGCCAAGACCAATGACCATTTCCCCTAGGCAAAACAAAACCCATATAATTAACTAAACACGAAGCTTCAAAAAGGCCGGTGGTGGGATGAATTAAGCACCAAGCCCGCAGGAATGGCAAAACAACCAGAAACTGGCAATTCCACCAATGCCTCGGGGTGCACCCAAGACAACTGCTCTAGTCACAAGAAACTGCTCAAAAATAATAAACCACACGTCCCAAAAACACACAAATAAGTAAGCCTAAAAGGAAAGGTAAAAGGCCTAGCAGATATACTGCTGAACACACCAAACCTCACTCTCCGACGTCCCGGTGCACGAAAAAACGCCTCACTTGTCCATCCAACAAACACTTCTCCTGTAGCTGTTGGAAAAGAACAGAGGGGGAAAAATGCACAAATAACAAATAATAGAAAGTGTAAATAAACCAACAAATCAACCACTACCAGGCGTCTCCAACCCGACTGCTCAACAACGCGACTTTCCGCTTGTGAAGATCAACTTATCATTGCTAATATTTACACAACGGATTACATTGCACAGCGCGTCCTGCCGTGGCCCAACGCACCGAGAACAAAAGGCACAGGTACAGGCCCAACACAGGTAAATGTGTAAAGGCGGACAAACTGTTTGGACGAGCCCCCATTTGTTACCGGCTCAAGGTAACAAAACAAACGGCAGGCGAGGCTTGGCCACAGTTTCACAACACCTGTTTAATTCTGTGAAGAAAGCATATAGGTTTTCAGAACAACCTCACATCAAACAGAACAACAAAAGACAAAGCAAAGCTCCCGCCGCCTCATTTCAAAGGCCAGCCCCACTTTATGTCCTCGGCTGGAGAAGCCCCGCGCGCTGGCACATCCCCATTCAGGAACACACAGGACCAGGCCTACAAGATGCAAGAACAGAAATAAGCATGTTACTGCAGAACATGGATGAGAGGCCCAAGGGGCCGTAACAAGTGTCTCTCCATGCAAGAGGTTAAGGGCCCTGTATGCAGGCTGAGGTCCATGATAGTCCATTTAAGGTGCATCTAACACCCTTTTGCAAGTGAAATGTCACATAATATGGGTGCAAAGTAAGGGGTTTTATTTAGTCTCTTATTTAGTCATAGTTGTGTTTTGGGCTCTGTCATCTGTCCCATCAACAACTCTGTTTTGACAGCATAGAAGCATTTGCACCAATATTTAACTGAGGAGGTGGAGAGCTGTTGCGTGTCCCTGTGTGTGTAGTACTGATACATGATCGAAGTCCAGCTCAGTAAAATGATCATTGTAGTTAATAGTAGATGGGATGCAAACATCTGAAACATCATGAGGAAAATATTAATTATTAACACTTAATGTGCCCATGGCATCCATGACGTGCCAACTGATTACAAAGAGAGCAGCAACTCAAACTAGAAAATAGACATGAGTTGAATTTCCCATATTCACCACAAAAGGGCCGACGGACCCACTTACCAGCACCAAAGATGTCAGCCTTAAGGCAGTATTTCATAGTTTCTGATAAAAACCCAAGATTTGCTGTCTGTAAACTCTGTTCAGCCGAACTTTCGAGACGGGGTGAACGGTGTGAACCCACCTGTGTAGGAGCATCTAATGCATCCTTTAAATAGCAGTAAACAGACTGCACCTTTGACTTTAGACCAGCTTTTTGTTGGTCTATGTTGCTGTCGCTTTCCGCTGCCTCAAGATAGCAATCTTCCATCAGTGCGTCTGACCACACCTCCCGTTAAGGCCTCCCGTTAGGGCACATGTACATTTGCTATTTACACAATGTGGCCGCTGGGCGTAAAAATGACAACTTTGTCAGTCTGAAACTAGCAATGACACTTGTGCTGTGCGCTGCACAATTATTTTTGCATGCAGTTTAAATGGTCAAGTAAGCTGAAAGGACAAATTTTGTTCACAGGTACTGCAATCTCACATTGACAACTGTGCAGGCTGATCTACATATTTGAAGCATCACATAGTTTCCATATCTCCAAATGTTTGTCTTTGAGCAGAATCATCAGCTTAAAAAGGCATGAAATGATGGCATCTTTTGCTTAGTTTACTGATGATTCAGGAAACCTTGCAATTTTAGTGCTTCTGTAGTTATGTTTTGCTCTCTGTCACTGTAGGACAGCATTTTTCAGGACAAATAATGATACTGCTTAGACATTGTCCCATGATCACAATGCCTCACAATAGTGAAAAACCTATCATAGACAGTAGATTACATATACAATAATAATACAAAATGATTTTAAAAAACACATGTACATCAATTGGCAATATATAGTACATTTAGAATTAAATAATTTAACTTGGAGATGTTCTGAATAAATGAGATGCAGCAATTAATTATAAGACTCATAAGCATGAAGATAATTGTCAGTGAATGGGGCCATGTTTTCTCATCATCACGATCATGTTGTGGTTACATTCATGATTATGAAATTTTTTTTTTTAAATGTATACATTAGCTTACATGTTTTGTCTGGCCTCCTGTGCATATACAGTATAATATCGTATAATTGCTGGTTCTCATATAGAATTTCCACATTGTTGCACTTACTGTATGAATCTTACTTTGTTTATCTCATTACAAACTCACCCCTTGACTTTACTTTCCCCACCAGGTGATCACCTACTTTGCTGGACGGGTTTTTGACCCAAATGAAGCAGAGCATGGCCGTGTCACCTTTGCTGGAGAGTACTTAAAGGGTGATGCCTCCCTGCTGATCAGTGACTTGTCTCTGACGGACTCAGGAGAGTACAGCTGCAAAGTCAAGACTGGTGCACAGTACCATTGGAGCACCATCAGCCTTATAGTGCTGGGTAAGTGGCAGACAGCACTTAAGTAAAAAAAAAAACCCAAAAAGAAACACACACACACATACACACACACACAGAGAGAGAGAGAGAGAGAGAGAGGACTCATGAGAACACTGTACAGCTGTAGGTGTCATGAAACCCAAAAGCTCTATTTGAAGTTTCAGACCAATGCTCTCACCTCTAAGGCCCTCACCTACTGTACAGGTATATGTTATTTTTGTGTGTGTCAAAGAAGATAAAATAGGATAAATATGTAAATGTAAATATGTAGGTAGTTATGCATGTATATGGATAAAGAACACATATTTTTGTATTTCTACACATCCATGGTAAAAGCTCATTGATCATATGATATGCTCACTATGCAGTTCTTTAGAAAGGTCAGAGTGCAGAGCTGGTGCAGCAACATGTTTTAAATTCAGTTGGAAACCCCTTCTCAATCAGCTTACTCTCATCTGTTGGTATTAAATCTCTTAATTATGCAAGCACATCTATAATACATACGCTTCCGTAAAAACACTGCTTTACTATCCAATACATTACAGGCATAAACAAATCTCTGCGGATTGTAGTACAACTTTTTAAATTATTTATTGCATTCCAGTCTATTGAAGCCACTCCTTTTCCCACAGGCAGCTGGACCTTCACACATTTAACATCTAGTCAGTTCTGACAGCAGTGCAATTCCACCTCCTGCTGCGCTACAGTGATTCTCGGGTCTTACATAACGGTTGCTCACCAGTTTTCTCAAGATTTCCAGCATTACATTAAATGTCAAGTGTATTTGTGGCTCACTAGGTTTTACTGTCCTCTTCCTCCTTTCTCGGGACACCAACACCGTTGACTAAGGGCCTGTGTCCACAGAGCATTTTTCTTTTGGCATTTTTTTTTTCAGTTGTTTCTAATGAGGAGCGAGAAGTTAGCTGGAAGTTACTGGTGAATGATGGCTGCAGGCAGGACTCAGACCCTAGTCTCCTGTGTGAAAGTCCTTTGTTTAACCCATTTATCCACAAGCAGTAATCTAACAGCATGAGAAATTACATTTATATAACAGCAATGACAAACAAGAAAACAGCTCTTACACTATAATAGTTTGTCCTGGTACTACTGAAGATAAAGTCAGCGCCTCAGACGAGTCCTGCACACAGTTTTTTCCTTCCTGTTAAATCATTAATTCCCCAGCCATATTACTTTCACTTTCATGTAGTACTGTTGAAAAACAAAAAGCTGAAGCATAATACTGATGACCTCATGATATGGTAGCCTAATAATCATTGAATATGCTCTGACACTCCCTCACACATGTCAAATACTGTAGCCTATGATACAGTAAGAACAGCTGATTTCAGCTGAAGTAATGCTTCAGCTTCCATCATCACTGCTCCTCCTGGTGGATAGATAAACCATTGCAACTGGTTTCCACACATGGTGCTTAGAGGCATTACAGTTCGTCCCTGCGTTCACTACGTCATCGTGGGGAATCTCATTCCAGTCACAGACTCTTCCAGGCAAGACCCTCGTCAGATGTGATAAAGAGATCATTTGCAACTTTAACCGGTGCTGTTTCGGTGCTATGATATGCACTCTAAAACCTGATTGGAAATTCTCATATAAACTATTGTTATGTAGAAAGTCACACAGCTGACTGGCAACCGTTTTCTCAAGGATCTTAGAGAAAAGGGGAAGGTTAGATATGGGTCTAGTTGGTTAAAACCTCAAGTGTCGGCTTTTTAAGAAGCGGTTTAATTACAGCTACTTTAAAGGACAGTGGCACATATCCTGTTGATAGAGTCAGATTGATCATGTCGAGTATAGAAGTGCCAAGTAAAGGTAGAGATTCTTTAAGCAATTTAGTTGGGACTGGATCTTACAGACACATTGATGGTTTAGATGAAGACATTATTGAAGTTAGCTGGTGAAGGTCAATGGTAGAAAAGAATTATAGATATATATCTGGTTTTACAGCTGCTTCTGAGGTTTCTGTGTTAGAGGTTAAAATGGTACCAACTGAGGTCAGAAGGTGATGAGGAAGGGTTTAACCATTTGGGTCCGCGCTTCTTGATTAATGGGGTTTTTGAGAGTGTTTGAGACAGTTAAGTTAGTCAAATGTGCACAACCACACACGCCTGGGGTTTCCACAATGCTCGTCGTTTATTAACCACACCACCTTACAAATCCCTGGTGAACGGCTACTACCTCATAATACATGAACAAAATAGTAGTCTCACGCACCCTTGTGTTACTGTTGAGTTGAGAGGCAGATGAAAAGCAGGAGCTCGGTTGCAGGCATCCATTGATGGTGAGAGCGCCGCTCAACTAAGTTCAAGGATAAACAAGACACCATCTAGTGACGTTACTCCCCGGGTAACTTAGCAGCACAGTATGTCTAAAAGGTACATTCCACAATTTCTACTGTTACAAGGGCATTCTCATATTTTAGTTATTAATTAGGGCTGTCAAGAGATTAAGAAAATTAATCTAATTAACCACGTGTTTTTTATTAATTTATCTAAATTATTCAAACATACCATTATTTGCCAAGACAAACACTCTCACTGCAAATAATGATTGATTATTTGAAGTACTCTACTTGATGGTACAAAAGTTCCTTGCCGAACAAATTGCACAAAACGGTGCCACAACCAGAATAGAGTTTACTGCCATTTGCACAGGTACAACACAGTACAGGTCATAAAGCAGGCCATAGCATGTCAACCAAGAGCAAACAAAATAAACCAGAACTGGTTTCAATTCATTCTATTCTGGTGGGCTGGATCCGGCCCAGATTTGGGCCAGTTCTGGTTCGTTCAGTTCGCTCTTGGATGACATCTGGCCATGCTATGGACTGCTTGTGGCTCAGATCTGGCAAACAGGAGGGGACCGCCCAAGTGCCATCATTCAACGCAGTATGTGGGCCGGATGAGGGTGTCTGGTGATGAGCAGGTGGCGCCTTGCATGGTAGCCTCTGCCACCAGTGTATGAATGTGTGCGAATGGGTGAATGCTGACTTTTGTTGTTCTACATTTGTAACGTCTGTACATTTTTGTCTGTAAGCACTTTCTGTGCTAATAAGTACAATAAGTAATGCATTTCTTTTTCACAATTTTTCATAATGTGTAATAGATTTTTTCAGCACTGACCCCAACACTGTCCATAACTGACCTCTTTTTTGCCATTCAATGTATAGCCTTACAAACTCAGTATCCATCTGCACTGAGGAATGATACTGTGACGTCCTGCTGTTATCTGGAGCAACATCTAGTGGTAACTCCATCGTAATGTTTATTTGTACCATTAGTGTTTCAGTAGTTGATGAAAGGCATGGTGAAATTATCTCACATGATATTGTTTGGCCAGAAAATACATTTGCCTGTAAGTGTGATTTGATACAGTTGTCTTGTCATTAAATACTAAAGTTACTGGTGATGAAAACCTTTGTTAATGAACCCAGGTTCGCTGAAATGTGTATTTCGATCGTATATGCTATCCGCTAGCATCGTAATGTAATTTTCCATATGAGTTAGCATTAAGCTAGCGCATTTGTCGCTATATGTTTTAACTGGCAATGTAACCGTATTGATCTTGAAAAAAGTTTGTAACTGAATGTAATACTGAGATGTATTCATTTGTTTGTCTAGTTTTACAGTACTTCCTGAGTAGAGGTTTGGAAAGGACTTCAAGCTTCATTCATTCTCTTGGGAAACTGTTATCTATCTGTCGAGCTAATGTAGCAGGCTAGCCCACGTCACACACACAGAAGTGGTGGCAGAATAGATACTATTTGTTAAACGCATTCACATTTGGACAGCAGGAAAATCCTCTCTTGTTATGCTTCAGCCCCTAATGTTAGCCTGTGGAGGGCACCAATATTCACTGGAAAAAGTGGATGTGGAAACAACATGTCAGGATATTTAGGGCCCGAGCAGGAAACCTGCGAGGTCCCTATTGTTTTTGGTATGATTATTAGGGCCTGAGCAGGAAACCTGCGAGGTCCCTATTGTTTTTCGAATGATTATTATTAGGGCCCGAGCAGGAAACCTGCGAGGTCCCTATTGTTTTTCAAATGATTATTAGGGCCCGAGCAGGAAACCTGCAAGGACCCTATTGTTGTGGTAGTGATTATTATTATTAGGGCCTGAGCAGGAAACCTGCGAGGTCCCTATTGTTTTTGTAGTGATTATTATTAGGGCCCGAGCAGGGAACCTGCAAGGTTCCCTGCTTGGGAATGCAGATTTCGTTCCAAACAGGAAGTGTTGCATATCTCCACATTGGTGTGTCCAAATGACGTGAAACTCAGGATACTACCTCCACATGAGGCCCCAAGGCTCTGTGCAAAATTTTGGCCCATGACCACTAGGTGGCGCTATTTAAATTGAAGTATTTTATATCTCTACATTGGTTGGTCAGATTAACACAAAACTTGGTACACTCATTGCCAATGCCGTCCTGAGGATAACTGACGAAGGTGTTACCGATCTGACACTAGGTGGCGCTCTGGTGGCAGTTTCATTTTATAATTGGCACTGTGCCCACACCATAACACTTATGGATATAAAACTGATTGGGGTGGTATAGACTGGCCCCTGTAACTCACACACCAAAAATGCCCAGCAGGTGGCGCTATTATCAACACAAAACCGTTTTTGGCTCATAACTCCCACATAATATGGTGCACATTGTTAAACCTTATATCTATATGTTCCCTGAATTCAGTTGACTTGTATGATGTAGGCCGCGCCCACTCTCATGCTAAATTTCCATTCGCAAATTCGCCAAATATCGCAAAGCTACTTTTTCGAACTCCTCCCGGGTAATTTCTCCAATTTGCACCAAACTTTGCACACAGCATCTGTGGACCCTCCTTACAAAAAGTTATCAAAAGAATTGTGATAGCCCAAACAACGACCAAAATATACAACTACAACTTCCTGCACATTGCGGTCAAACACACAGTTCTTCATATCTCTACAAAATATAGTCCGATTAACACAAAACTTTTTTGATTTGTGGTCCATGCCCACATGAGGGTTTGTGCAAAATTTGGTGCATATCCACCAATAGGTGGCGCTTTTATTGCTAAATGACGAAATGACAGCTTGGCTGCCTTCACTTTCATTTCCTCAATGGAAGTTGTTGCATGAAGAAGCCCCGAAAGCAGCATGTCACAACAGCAGCATGCCCCGAAAGCAGCATGTCACAACAGGAGCATGCCCCGACAGCAGCATGCCCCGACCCGCGTGGACTGCGAGGGCCCATTCATCACTGCTTGCAGTTTTAATTTTTTTTTCTTTGTCCCAAATGATCGCATTTTTCACTGCCTGAACATACCCCAAAACTCACCAAACTTGGAATATATCTCACACCTGGTGAAAATTTTTATAATCTGTTGTCGTTGTGAATTTCCACCACTAGGTGGCGCTATTATTAAGGAAAGTGCGTTTTGGCTAATAACTCCCATATACTTTGTTGCACATTCAAAAACCTTATATCCACGTGTTCTGTGAATCTTGCTGAATCTCCTGATATAGGCCACGCCCATTTCCGCCTACCGTTTTTTTCCGCTAACTCGCGATATGTTGCAAACCTACTTTTTCGAACTCCTCCCAGGCAATTTCACCAATTTGCACCAAACTTTGCACACAGCATCTGTGGACATTCCTGACAAAAGTTATTAAAAGACTTTTGATATTCCAAACTATACTCAAGTTATTAAATAACAACTTCCTGTAGATTAGGATCTAAACAGGAAGTGTTGCATATCTCCACATTGGTGTGTCCAAATGACATGAAACTCTGGATAATACTTCCACATGAGCCCCTTAGGCTCTGTGCAAAGTTTTGGCCGATGACCACTAGGTGGCGCTCTTTAAATTGAGGTATTTTATATCTCCACATCGGTTGGTCGGATTAACATGAAACTTGGTACACTCATTGCCAATGCCCTCCTGAGGATAGCTGATGAAGGTCTTACCGATTTGACACTAGGTGGCGCTCTGGTGGCACTCTAATTTTAGATTTGGCACTGTGCCCACACCATAACACTTATGGACATGAAATTGATAGGGGTGGTATAGACTGGCCCCTTTAATTCACACACCAAAAATGACCAGCAGGTGGCGCTGTTATCAACACAAAAGCGTTTTTGGCTAATAACTCCCACATAATATGGCACACATTGTTTAACCTTATATACACGTGTTTCCTGCATACAGCTGAATTGTGTGATGTAGGCCATGCCCACTTTCGCGATACATTGCCATCGCAAATTCGCAAAATATTGCAAACCTACTTTTTCGAAGTCCTCCCAAGCAATTTCTCTGATTTCCACCAAACTTTGCACACAGCATCTGTGGACCCTCCTGACAAAAAGTTATTAAAAGAATTGTGATAGTCCAAACAACGCCCAAAATATTAAACAACAATTTCTTGCACATTGTGGTCAAACAGACAGTCTTCCATATCTTGAGGAAATACAGTCCCATTAACACTAAAGTTTTTTAATTGTGTTCCATGGCCCGATTATGGTTTGTGAAAATTTTGGTGCAAATCGGCCAAAAGGGGGCACTTTTATTGCTAAATGACGAAACAACAGCTTGACTGCCTTCACTTTTGATTCCTCAACGGAAGTTGTTGCATGAACAAGCCCCGACAGCACCATGTAGCGACAGCACCATGCCCCAACGCACGTGGACTGCGAGGGCCCGTTCATCGCTGCTTGCATCTTTAATTGTATTTGTGTTTGTATCCAATTGTCTATCTGCAGTGAAGCCATCAAAGCCACGGTGCTGGATGGAGGGCAAACTATTGGAGGGCGGTGATGTTAAGATGAGCTGCAAGTCTGCTGATGGCTCTGATCCCATCTACTACAAGTGGGAGAGGGTAACGGACAAGGGCAAGTATGTTGGCAAGTTGCCTGCCCTTGCTCTGATAGGTAAGTCATCTCACACATTGGAATATGTGTCTGCCTGTCAGTTGTACCGAGTTTAATTCTGATCCATGTAAGTTTAAAATTTAAAACTGCAATACAGGCAAAATGCTACCACGAACAAAAATAATAATGATAATAATAATAATAATAAACAATGTGTTACCACACAACACAGACTTGTGATTTATCAGCTCAGTGTTTCTCTTTATCAGCTCTCTCAGTACAACACTAAGGCTTGTCATCCAACCTAGGTGGTTAGGGATTCAGTTCCACAAGTGTTGGACTGTGTAGTCAGATTTCAGCTCTATGACTTTACTGCTTGTTGTTCCCACAGTCTGCTGTCACAAGAGGGACAGAATCTCTGTCTAGTCCAATTCTTCTACTATTTCTGCTTTGTCTGACTACTTTTATTTATACAGTTATTTAAGTATATGAAAGTATGGTATAAGTACATATATATGTGTGTGTGTGTGTGTAGGGATGTAACGGTATGAAAATTTCACACCACGGTAATAGTGACCAAAATTATCACGGTTATCGGTATACCGCGGTATTTTTAAAATGTCTTCAAAATGTTGAAAAAACACTGATACACTGATAAATTGAAATAATTTCACCAAGATTTATATTTAAATAGATTTATTATATATTAAAAGGGTCAGGGTATAAGCAGCCTGTTTTTGAAATGCGTCCTTTAATGTCTGCGTTACAGAGGTAGAATGAGATGTACTGGCAGTAGTACTTGATTGGCCAGCAGACCCTCTCTGTGAAAAAAATGAATAGAAAATGTCATTATTAATTATTACTGTCATTGTTACTTAATACTAAGGGTGCAACCAACAGATCACAAAACTCACAATCTAGATCATATCACTTTTGTGAGAAACAGGTTGGATAATTTTTTAGATCAAAACAAAAAGGATTATTGTTAAATTAATTATGAACGCTCTATTTTGGCTCTTATCTCTATCTAGACACTTGTTATATTCACCATTTTATATTATTCTTTATATATAGTCTATTCTACAAATAATCCACAAGTATAATATATTTCTGATATTACTTAGATATATTGGCTGTCTGTCTCTGTCTGCTTGCTCGTCTGTTGTCAATGGACTCGGTCAATCTGATTGGTCAAATGGCTGCTGAGCCACAGGTAGACGCTGCTCCGGTGAACGGAGCTGAGATGAAAGTCAGTCATCTCAGTCAGTTTGCATTCATTAACTCAGTCCACCCAGTACGTGTTTGTCTCAAATCCTCCTCACTGCAGCTCTGCATCAATATTTGGGGAATTATTAGGTCGACTTTAAAAAGTGAAATCTACAATTAATAAGCAGTTCAGATAACGTGCCAAATCACGGATCAACTTTGTTCAGTTATACCACTATCTGGTCAGTTTGCATTAGTGACAACAGCAAATTAGACAGAGAAAACTCAACATACACAAACATCATGCACCCGAGCTTAAGGTTAATTTACCTTGCATTCGCTGAACAGTTGAGGGCGATGGTCGCAACAACTTTCTTCTTGCAGCTCCTGCAGATAGGGCTGCCATCCTCGACCAGCAGTCCCTGAGCATTCTTATAATAACCAAAATACGCCCAGACTTCAGATTTGGTTCTCTTTGAAGGCGGAAAAATGCCTTGAGGGCCACTACCATCATGTCCTCCCTCCGCCATGTCTTCTTCACTACATAACAAGCGCACGTTGCACGCTGCGCCTGTGTAGGGAGACTTGGATAAAGTATCTCGCGAGTTTTCCACACCGTGGTTATCGACCACGTCGGTTACCATGGTAATTAAAACTTAAACGGTAACCTTCACCGTCGGGAATTTTACCGTGGTTTACCGTGACACCGGTAACTGTTACATCTCTATGTGTGTGTGTACTTACCTTCATACACTTAAATATCTGTATGAATATTATACACATATATATATGTATATACATATATATCTATATATATATATATATATATATATATATATATATATATATATATATATACATATATATATATATACATATATATGTATATATATATATATATATATATATATAGCCAAAACAGTTCTGACCTGTCAAGACATGGACTTAAGACCTCTGGGGGTGTCCTGTGGTGTCTGGCACCAGGGCATTTTATAGTGGATCCTCTGGGTCCTGTATGTTGGGGGGTGGGGCCTCCATGGATCAGACCTGCTCCAGCACATCTTACAGATGCTCGATCAGATTGGGATCTGGGGAATTTGGAGGCCTGGTCAACACCTTGGGCCCTTTATTGTGTTCTTTGTGCTGTTCCTGAGCAGTGTTTGTGGTGTGTCAGTGCTGCATGAGTTTGTGGAGTGGTGTGATAAATATATATATGTATATATATATATATATATATATATATATATATATATATATATATATGTACACACACACACACACATCCTTAAAATAATAAAATAAACACATAGTTTAAAAAATAGTCTTTCACAACTGTTTCGTAATTTCTCTTAATTCAAAAGCATAAAAATACAAACATTTATTCCATTACAGTCTATTTGAAACTACAATACAAGACAAGAATACACTAAAGTCCTGTTTTCTCTTTGTTGGCTATATCAGATTTGAAAAACCCAGAGATTGTGACTTTGAAGAACTTGACCAAGGACAGCACCGGAGTCTACAGATGCACAGCCAGCAATGATGTGGGCGAAGAGAGCTGCACAGTGGAGGTCAAAATGCATTGTGAGTGGAAAACATTATTTACTTACTGTTACTCCAGATTCTATGAGTAAAAGACACAGGCTTCCGGGCTATTGCCAGTGGGGTTGTCCCTCTTGCACATGCCCAGCACTTAACATAATCCACCCCCACCTGGGTCCCACATACAGTCTCATCTTGTGTTTAATGGTGTTGAAACCAAATAATCAGCTCCAGAAAAACAGCTTTTTCTTCACCTATTCAAGGAACCAGTAGGGACCAGAACTTAGAGGGCTGCTGCTGTGCTCATAGAATCTGGAGATACCATACGCAACTTACTATTTTGCATTGAATTTTGTCCTCTAAGGCTATTGCAAATAGGAAAAGGGTGATGCAGGATATGGCCTGTGCCACACTGCGCCCATCTGGTACCACAAGCACAAACACACACCTACTTCACATAGCACAAAAACAAGCATTCCATGCCCAGCCAGTCAAAGAAACCCCAGAGGCACCACAATGACACAGCATAAAAAAAATATCTAATATTTTTAATGAGGGGGTGAGGGTTGGGAACAAATAATGTCTACTGCTGTGCGAAAGCAGAAACAAAGGATACACACTGTAACAGTCCAGAGAAGAGCAGAGTAGGGAATGTATCGACAGACAGGGTAAGCTCACAGCCAAATCCCATGATAACAATCACTCTGACAAAAGGCTAAGTACAGAGTGAGTCAAAGAGAAATGGTAAGCATCTTGCAGATAAAAACAAATTAAAGAACAGGGGGAAGACTAAGAGGCGGTGCAAATCTTCGACTGAGATTTCTCCACCGTGGAGGATAAAATCCCTCTGGTTGAGTGCAGCCTTACACAGCTAGTGTGACAGGTGCTATGCAGACAGAGGAATCCCCAGAGATTGCTCTCTGAAAAACATCGACAAATACTGAGAACGGTGCAGCTGTGTGCACACTGTAGAACAGCACGTGTACCAGGCAGAGGAGGTGAGACATGGCTACCTTCTTATGGTGCGTTTAGACCAAACACGAGCAAGATATTTGTGTTGTCCAGCTCCAGCAGTTGTATGCCGGTTAACGCTAACAAGGTCATGCGTGTCCCTATCTGTGACATCCAGTCTGTAAGTTCAACTAACCACAAGCAAGCCATATTATTTGTCTGATATTTGCATGTAAATGTCTCAACACCACAAACACTGCCAAGAGGTCAATTTTAGTGACTCAAATTAGCTGATGTGAAGGCAAGCAGACAGCTCAAGAAGGTGGGAATTTTCTACAGAAACCCAAACTGTTTTCTGTTTATAACCTCTGCCAAGCAGCCTATGTTTTCACCCCTGTCCGCTTGTTGGTTTGTTTGTCAGCAGGATTACATAAAAACTACTGAATGTATTTCCATCAAACTTGGATGGAGGATGAGTCTCAGCTCTGAATAGACCCTGTTAACTTTGGTGTGAATCCAGATAAAGGGACAGATCCAGAATTTTTTCTCACTTTCTTTAACAATGTGTTCATTTGTCAGACAATAATGCATCGATCCTGATGAAAGAAATCTGGGATATGTACAGTAGGTGTCAGGTATCTAGGAGAGAGTACAATTGGATGCAGGTCCTGATGAAAATCCAGATCCGGTAAATGTAAATCTGTTTTCACAGTGGGGACTCTTTTTCAGCGGCTGTATGGTAACAAATCAAAATAGAAAACTGCAACTACCACCAATGTGCAGCTGATCTATGGTGAGATATTTGTGCCTCATTCCTGAGTGAACAAAGGGAGATTTGCCGCAAAGAAGAAATATATTTTGTTATTTTATTAGGTTATATTTTGAAGGGAAATTAGATGTGAGCAAAAGATTATTTCCTTTGAGCAAATAAAAATCTCTTCTGTGTTCAATAAATGTATTTGTATGTTTGCTTTTATCCATATTAACATGCAATAATAACCCCTCTCACACAGTTTTACTCTCAAAAACTCTTGCTCTGTGTACTGCTCACATGCTTACATTGACTGTCTCTGTTTCACATTGACTTCTCCACTCTATGCGCACTGAGCTTCGCCTGCACGCTCGCTGAACTTGGCACAGTGTTACAATTGTGCCACAGAACCAACCAACCGGGTAATTGGACAAGGCAATTCTGATTGGCTGTTTCGTCTCTAATAGGAATCCTATAAGGTTGACATCACACCGTGTTGAATCTTGGGTAACTGACATCATCCGCACGATTATTGCATAGAGTGGAGAAGTCAATGTGAAACAGAGACAGTTACTCTCTTTAATCAAATAAAAGAACACAACAGTAAATGTGTTCAGTGTGAATTTTAATTTGGAGTTCAACATCAGTATGCTCTTTCTTACACAACTTTTTATGTGTGTGTGTGTGTGTGGGGGGGGGTATTTTGTCATTTTTGTGTTTACGTGTATAGATGTAAGAGGAATGGGTGTGTTAGCAGGGGCAGTGGTTGGTGTGTCATTTGGAGTCCTCCTCATCATACTCATCATCTGGTTGGTGTTCCGCAAAAAGGAGATGAAGAAATATGAAGAAGAAGAGACCCCAAATGAAATCAGGTACAGTGGTGAAAAACTTTCTCGGCTTGTCATAACTACATGTGATCATAACCGAAACCTGAATTCTTCCAGTCATGATAAGGAAAGGGAGTAGTAATGTCTATTGCCACACAATAGGGGTGGGCAGTATGAACTACAATTTGAATCACTGATGTTTTTTTGTTTTTGTTTTTTGCAGTGACAATATTATGTCAAGGTATAACTAAAATGAAAAGGGATACTCCACTCAAACATGACTCTACCTTTTATTTTCTCTTGGCAGTGTATGGAAACATGTCTTCCAAAACACATGTTTATTGTCTTCAAATAGAAATAAAAAAGAGGTATAGGCTTACATGTGTATTGAGGGGAGTAGCCAGACAGATATTGTAGGTTAATTATTAAGCATAATGTGATGATAATAATGTTCATTCAATGTGAGATAGACAAGGGGTAGGATTACTTATCTACTCTTGTGTCTTATCTAAGTGTGGAGATGAAAAATGCAGGCTAGTGAGGATTGCTTCCTATCAAAAATGTAGCAAGTGACAGGGTAAGAAAGAGGGTTGAAAGCAATCAAACTTTCATTGTCTCCAGCCAGAATAAGTTGTGATTTCCTATGTGTTTACTGAATATAGCTTAAGCAAACATCCACTTTACTCAAACTAAATTTAATTTGACTTTGTCTCTTCAGTGTTAAAGTCCGATTCCCTTTCACTTAACTGGTAAATGTTCATTGGATCTTTGGAGAGCACTCTTTGGAATCATGCAGCCATGTGCTCATTTCAGGGAGGATGCAGAGGCTCCCAAAGCCAAGCTGATGAAGCCCAACTCCCTCTCCTCATCCCGATCCGGCAGCTCTCGCTCAGGCACCTCCTCCACCCAGTCCATGATGCATAACATGGGGCTTAGGAGCCAAAGAGCCTGTGTTCCAGCTGTGGCTGCCCACAAAGAAAACTGCCAAGCCTCCACCTTGCCTCAGTCTTCACTTGGCTACATTCAGAAAGCTCCCAAGACTCCTGAACCCCGTTCTACACCCACCTCCACGTCTACCTCCAACTCCAAACCCAGCACTCCCCCTAAACTGAGTCCTGGGAACCTGACCCGCATGGGGGCCACTCCTGTTATGATCCCTGCGCAAACCAAAGCTTTCCAGACTGTGTAGAAGATATGGAATCACACAGAGGACAGGACCAAGGCAGCCTCAGGACATGGCATCCTGCTGAATCCAAGAGTTAGACTTTGATGAAGATCCAGTTATATTATCTAGATATATTCTCACCATACAAAATCTGAGTTAAACTTTATTTAACTCCTGGAGAATCCTTGCTTTATACTATACATCAAAATAAGAACAAGCTTCTTCAGGTGGTGTTTACTGGCACACTGTCACTTGAGAAACGTGTGTTGATGGAAGTGTTTTAGGGAGTGAACGAGATCAGAAGAAACTGAAGGTGTGTGCCACACTAACTAACATTGGAAGCATAACATGGCAACTTCATTCTCTTTGCAAAAGATAATAAACTGCTCACGGATACAGCTGACGAGGTTAGAGTAGTTCATAAGGGAATAGTATAAAAGCAACACTACTGGCTTTCACAGGATGTTTTATACATTTAATGAGCTGGAACACCTTCCAAAATAGAGGACACCACTTGACACCTGCAAATCAAAACACCTGGCACCCAACAGACTAAACCCATTAAAGTAGTTTAACTGTAGGTTGTTAGAGTATAACAATTGGATGAATGGCTCAGATTGTTTAAACAGACACTTAATATCTCCATCAATACAGCACCTGTGTCACACGCTGTAACATGGACACACAGTATATGATAATGAATTCCTTTGTCTCTGCATCCTCTGTGCCCACTTAAAAACAGCTTACATAGGCTTGTGTGTGTCAGTAGTTTTAGAGTGAATTCATACTTGCCTTCTCATGTTCATCTTATTTATACCTGATATGTCAAGGTTAGAGAGATGGCAGAGAGACGTGTCATTTAAAACAATAAAAATTATGAGATATAATTCACAGGATCATGGAGCACTGACATTTTTAAAGATTGTTACAGGGCTAAGAAGAGGCCCTATTAAGAAAGGACCACATTGTGATGATTTACATTTTATTTATTTATTTAGTTTATCCTGTTTTATGTGTAGCCTATCTTCTTTTTAATCACAGAATGAAAAACTGTATGAATGTGATACTAATTAGAATGCGTTATATCAGACTGTTCTCACTCTCAACACGGCAAATACAGCAGCCTGGTCAGTGACCCAACGCTTCTCGGTTTGACGCTGTAGTTACCCCTCCAGCATTACTTATTAAAAGAATATTGCATATTATGTATTATTTCTCACTTGACCGCAGAGGCCTTCACCTCCAAAAGTGATATATAAAAGTATATAATGGTTTATATAATAGTTTGAAGCTTAAGGCCACTGACCAAGCTGCCATATTTGATGAGTTGGGAGTGGGAACAGGTTATTCACATTGTTTTTTTTCTCAGCAATCTATCTCTTATGCTAAAACTGTTGTTTAGAATTTAAATGAGTTTTATGTGACTCATTCAATCACTATACAGTAAAGAGAGAAAATCACCTCACTCACCCTTAACACATTAGAACTATAATCCATAAAGAGTGCCTTTGATCATAAACGTACATGCCCAGTGTAATGATCAAACATGCACTTTACTAGTGACAAGATTTCAGATTTGTTCTCTTCCATAACGAGCATGACGCTAGTCACAGTTCATGAGGCTAACCCCAACCCCATTTAAATCTGACCTGCTGCCTACCAGCCACAGCTAACTGACAGAGTCACTGAGCAGAATGAATCCTGTCCATGAACCTCATCTCCCATTCTTCTCTATTCCTCATTGTTAAATCACATTCGCTCCAGTCAATACATACATTCCCTCTTTTCTTCTTTCAACTCGTCTTGTGAGTCTCACCTCACTCTGCTCCCATGACACTTCTTGATTCCAGTTCTCTGCATGGTGGGCGAGTTCAAGAAAGCCTTGATATTATTGGATGGAGCATCTCATTGTTGTGTTTAAAGCCAAAGTTACTGTACTAAAACTTAGTATTGAAAGTATTGAATGACCAAGGTGTTTTTCTGTTCAGCAGGCATGTTGCTGCTGCTATTAGTTACATATCCTGCTTCTACAAACTACAGTGCGTGTGATCACTAATGTGTCAAAGTATTTGCTATCAATGTTGCAAAATTCCACTACATACTCCAAAGTTTAGGCATAACATATTTTATTCTTGTGTTTTAGGGCAGTCCAATCAATAATCTGAAACACAAACAACTTAATCACTGCCTCGAAGGGCACTCAGGGTCTCCAGAGAGCCCAGACCTAGATACCAAAGCCAGTAGTCTACTAGTCGATGATATCATATCTGTAAGATCAGCCATTATTTACAGTATGTCTAGGTGTATTTCTATGGAGGACCACAAGTCATTGTCATCTGCAGACATATGACATGCCTGGATGTGTATTTGAAGTGAACGCACTAGAGACTTCCCCCGACCAAGTCGGTTAACTTCCGGTTTAGCGCGTGGCTAACTTGAATGGGGATTAAATAATTTAATCGTGGGGCTCTTCTAGACTTTCAAAATGTTATTGGATCAAATGGCTCCAGTTATGATAGTGGGGCGAGTCATTTCACGGGGATTGTGATGCTCAAAATGTAATTACATGGTTAATTCTGACCAAAATGCCGGGCTTTGAAGCCAGTGTTCATAGTGGCCAAACTGGGTAATTACTTCGTCATGTGGCGCACTGTGGCCCAAAAAGACTTTTTCCCATAAGCTAACATTGTGAAAATAGGGGCTGTAAAACGATGGGTACATTTTTTTTTACTACAATTACCACTACAATTAGTCAAATTTTATTACTATTTCCATGACACTTGTGGTCGTCCATATATTTCGACTATAACAATTATGCCAAAATATGGGTGTGTGTAGCTGTGCATTTTTTATGTAGACAGCTTTCTAAATTGGAAATATTTCAGGAACATTTGTGAAAACCAGAAATCACTTTATTATTATGTACTAGTATGAAATGATCAGACTGTATAACTTCATGAACATGGCAGCTTGGTATCAAAAACAGCTGTTCACAAGGAAAACATTTTTACTCAAATTTTGATTTCCATAAAAAAAAAAAAAAAAAAAACATTGTTACAATTGTGCTGGAATCCACTGTCTTTCCTCGAGGGCTTTTGCCAGCTGAAGGTGATTACTGGATTCTGTAAATCACATTGCCATTGTCTCTGGAAAACATTGTTACAAGACTAGCACAGCTAAACAGGGAATCAACTATGCTAGCATGGGAAGTAGGACAATGTCCAAAGATGCATGTGTACCCATCCCAAACTCGAAGGTTCCAGTTTTGGCAAAACAAAAGCACTCACAGAACTTAAGGCAAATCCGGAGAAGACAATTTAAGAGATGCCGCATTATTGCAGTGTTTCAAGAGAAATGCCGGAGGACGTTTTACCCGGACACAGCCTCTAGCTAGATGGGCACCCTGTCCCAAGACTCTCTTACTCACATATCCCAACCTGTTACCTTGCTGATTTAAAGTCCAACTGACACCATTTTATTCCACCAGTACACCTAGTCACTAGCTTAGCATTAGCTTTTAGCAGGAGCAGTTCACGGTGAGCAGAGAAAAAAAAGCCACCATTGAAACACAAGCAGTTAGCTCTCCAATCATCGGCAAACCTCAGAAGTGCAAAAATTTGCAGTCCACAAACCTGCTGCAACAAGTGTAACACTGGTTATGCCTAGTCTTAGCTAGAAACTTGCAAACGTTTTATTATATTATACCCCCGAAATCATGCTTTGTCCATTTCTCTAACTTTACAAAATTTAACAATTTTACATTCATTTCCACTTAAGGCCATGTTTGGCCAGATGTACGAAGGTGAGAGCTCTCTCAGCTCTCTTGTTTTTATTCTTGACACTGCTCTTTCTAACCCAAACTAACCTCTGAATTTCCTACAAGGCCCCTAAAAGTCAACAGTGCGAGGTCAGGTAAATGAATAAATGTGGCTCTTTCATTCCACCTGAATGTTTTTTGTATCAAAGCAAACAAGAATTATCACTGAAGCAGATTGGGTCATATTTTTGTGATTGTCCTTCCTTCTGTAGCAAAAAAGAAAGCTCATATCTCCTTCCATGTCCACTCCAACATAAATAAACAGCACTATCTATTTAATGGAGCATCCTGAGTTCCTATTATACATTCAGTGTAAAGTTAAAAGAAATCTGTCAGGTAATAAAAAAGCTGAGGAATGATGTAATGGTTACATGCATGTTACAGATACTAAACTATAGGAAGAACTATGTCCTTTTTTCGCTTGAGAGCTGAAATGATACTCATATAGATACAATATAACAGTCATATAAATCAAACTGTAAATTTAAAAATATTCCATATTATCTTTGATCACAATTTGATTCTGGATTATTGTATGCATTTAATACAAAGTACAATTTACTCTCTTTAAACCTCATTATGTACATACAAAAGTCCTTCTACAGTCGCTCACTGTACAGTATGGCAACAACACTGTGCCAAAAAGGATTATTTAGACTTTTTTGTGGGTTTAACCAAAAAGGTTGTGTACAAAGTCCTGTGCTTGAGTGAAAAATGTATATTTGTACAGGAACTCAGTCACTTTTCTTTCTTTTTTCGTCTGTTTTAATAATAAAACTTTGACTGGCGATAAACACAGAGCTACCGTCTTTCGTCCTTGTTTTACAATCTGGCCGAAGGGTGTGGACGATTTCCACTTTTCCACTTAACCCACCATAAACCTATAAACCACACTGCTCTACAGAGACACAGATTTAAGGAATGCTACAGCACTGCAGAAGTTGTCGAGTACTTTACTGTTACGCGACATGAACAAAGATGTACAAACAACTCTCTGCCATGAGTATTTTGAACAAGTGCAGTCAACGGCTTTCAGTGTACTTTGGTGTGTTTATTAAATAAAAGATCAAAAATGCTATATATGCATTTTTTTTACAGTGCAGTCAAACACAAACTGCTCAACTTGTGACTGGGGGTGGGGGGGTGGGGTGCGGATATGGAGTTTTATACGTGGGAGTGCGGAGCAGAGGACTCATCTTGCAATTCATCGCCAAAACGCTAGAGGGGTGTGTTCCTTGCCGTCAGGGGAAGCTAAAGGAGGCAAAACGGCTGGATAGTAGTAATCAGTAATCCAGTATCTTTGGCTGGATGACAACCGCAGATACAGAAAATATTTTGTTCCCACACCCATCAGACTTTATAATTCTTTGTTAACCCTCTGGGGGCCTTAAGGACATTTTTGTCCAAAGGGAAATTTTCACTCATTTTTTTGGCCGCAACTATACTACCAGTTCAGCATAGCAGCACGGGCAGCATCATCACTGAAACGAAATACACTAGCTTTTAACTAATTACATAATTTGTTTTCTAGGCAATGGTCCTCGGAGTGATGGCAGAGCATTCCCTCTCATTTGCTATTGCTCCAGTAATTGTGGAGCTTGCTCAGACTCTTGCCCTAGACAAAGTGGGTTTGCAGGGAATGAAGCTGTCGAGAACAGCAGCATCATATAAGACGGTCCATGGTCTAGGTATTTATATTTCTAGTTTATTATTTAGCACATCATATGAGCCAGGAGCCAACATTTCACTATATTATACCTGTTAGAATATATATGTGACAAATAAATCTGACTTTGACTAGGGCGGACCTTCTCTGAAAGGATCTTCTCCAACCTGAGGAGATTTCCCTTTTCCTTAAACTTGGACAAGAGTACATCAAACAACAACAAAAAGGGTGGTCTCATATATTACAATAGACATTGTAATCCATTCTATTGTTTGTGCTTATATGTGTGTGTGTCCAGTCAAAATGTTGCATGGCAAATAAACCCTGACTTTACATTTGGTTTGATTTTGAAGGTCCTCTTCATGCTTGTCAGCTACTACCACGATGACTTGAGGAAGGTGATGGTGGAGCATTTGGGGTCTGTGGAGGTTGTAAAAGTGAACACCGCCACCTTGGAGAGGGTGCTCTGCGAGTTCTTCAACCAAAATAACATCCCGTTATCACATCCTGTCTGGTGTTTTGAGTGAATTAAGTTAGTAATGATGAGGAATATTTACTTTATTTACACTTATGTTAATGAATGTCTTTTCACAGGCATGATACAGCAAGGCTGTGACAGAAAAAAGAGGGTCTGTCAGAAGCTGTGGCATGAGGAGACGACAACAGTGCTACAGCTCAGCATTTACATGGGCGTGCTGGCTCTCCTGAAGGAGTATGTGATGGTTTCCCAGGTGGGTGTTACTTTGTGTTGGAAATTACTGCGACTGTTGACTGTACTTGTGCATCCAATGGTGGTGCTTCAATTCACAAGAGTTTATTTTACATAACCCAGGGTAGCCAAACCTTGGTACACAAGCTCCACGACCGGCAGCTTGAGCTGTTCCTGGCTTTCCTGGCTTGCTTTGTGAAAGCAGAACACTTTACTCAGGTAATGGAATAATTAGTGTGAATGCTTCAAAGCATTCACACTATTGTCCTTCTGGAATTTATTATTATTATTAGTGTGAATGCTTCAAAGCATTCACACTATTGTCCTTCTGGAATTTATTAGTGTGAATGCTGACACAGCAACAATTTTCTTAGGCCTCTTACATTCCAAGAAATTATCTGAAGGTCTAAATTCCTATTAATGTATTAATACTGTGATTATGGCATGGCCCTGCTGATACCGCCATTACTGTGAAAAAAAGCACCTTACATTTAAAAAAAGAACATTAAAACACTCATTACAACACAGAACTCTTAACCCTTCCCACCCCCTGTGATCAAGTTTACACAGAAACCCTCCCCACTTGTGGCGACCCAGCTAGTCTCACTGATCCTTCAAAAGGAACAAGAGAGAAGAAGGAGAGAGAAAAAAAAACAAAAAACAAAACACAACAGAAAATGTACTACCTGAACTATATAGGTCAAGTGCTTCGATCCCGGTGAACATTAATCATGTCCCCCATCACCCTTGTGATAAATGCGCAAGTGTAAGCATCTGAAACATATTCACCTGTATACAGGATAAACAACACTTAAACAGTGTGGCAATGTTCTTAACTGTCCCTCATAAGACATAAAGATGTGTTTAATATTCTGTTTTAGCATACATAATGTTGACAGTTGTTTACCCCTCTTGCTGCTGACGAACACGTTGAATGAATGCTTCAACCTCTTCTGGTGTGTTGAACTGGTGTCGGCTGCCTTTATGAAAGATCTTCATCTTTGCAGGAAATATAAGCCCGAACTCCAGGTGCAACTCCCGGAGTTTCAGTTGTTTCTGTACCTCCACAGACAAGTCTGGAAAGAACATGACTTGGTGCTCCCGATACATTACTTTTCCTTTTTTACGAGCTGCTCTCATTACTCGGACTTTGTCTTGATAGTTAAGGAACTTCATGATGAGAATGCGCGGGGGTCCGCTCGGGTCTTGTCGGCCGGGCAGTCGGTGGGCAAGTTCAATAACAATGGGTCTCGGAAACGTGTCCGGTCCGAAGATTTCGGGCAGCCAGGTTTGAAGGAATGCGACCGCATCTCCCCCTTCAGTTTTCTTGGGCAAGCCGATCAGCCGTAGGTTCGATCTTCGGTGTCTGTTTTCGAGATCATCAAGTTTTAGTGTGAGCTCTTGAACTTTCTTTTGAAGGGACTTTTCCTTGCCAGTTAGCCCTGAGATGTCGTCTTCAGCTTTACTAATGTGGGACTCTGCTGCGGTTAGCCTCTCAGAAAAAGCACCAATTGCTTCTTTTATCTCTTGGTTAGACGAGACGACTTCACGCAGTTGAATAGAAAAGTCAGCTCTCATTAAACAAATGGCAGCTAAAATATTAGCACCGTAGTCTTGGTGAGCTGTATTAGCATCCTCCAAAGCCACCTCATTGTCCACCGAGGCGTGGTCCATGCTAGCGTCGTCATCTATATCACCACCCGTTGCCGTTGTAATCAGGTTATTTTGTTTCTTTCTTGGCATTTTTTGTTCAAAATATGAACAAGAAGCTTTTGTATAAACTAACTGAGTTGGTTGAGGGTCGACTTGGCAAAATGGAAAAGAGCACACAGGATAGGAGCTCGGAAACCTGCAGCTGCTCAGGCAGACGCCATAACCAGAAGTCTGGAATTTATTATTATTATTAGTGTGAATGCTGACACAGCATGACACAGCATTCACACTATTGTTCTTCCGGAATTTATTAGTGTGAATGCTGACACAGCATTCACACTATTGTTCTTCTGGAATTTATTAAAGTTATTAGTGTGAATGCTTCAAAGCATTCACACCATTGTTCTTCTGGAATTTATTAAAGTCATTAGTGTGAATGCTTCAAAGCATTCACACTATTGTTCTTCTGGAATTTATTAAAGTTATTATTGAAGCATTCACACTATTGTTCTTCTGGAATTTATTAAAGTTATTATTATTATTAGTGTGAATGCTTCAAAGCATTCACACTATTGTTCTTCTGGAATTTATTATTATTATTAGTGTGAATGCTTCAAAGCATTCACACTATTGTTCTTCTGGGATTTATTATTATTATTAGTGTGAATGCTTCAAAGCATTCACACTATTGTTCTTCTGGGATTTATTAGTGTGAATGCTTCAAAGCATTCACACTATTGTTCTTCTGGAATTTATTATTATTATTAGTGTGAATGCTTCAAAGCATTCACACTATTGTTCTTCTGGGATTTATTATTATTCCTGCTTCCGTACGTTTTTTGGCTCTTTTCTACTCCTACAAATTTTGAGCTACAGAAACCATTCAACTATCAAAATGTTCAGCTCGTTGAGGACATGATGGCGTGTATTTTTGGTTTTTCTATCTTTTATACTTTTTGAAATATTCAGCTTTTTCTGCAAAAATTTCCCCATTCATCCTTATGGGGATTTTTTCAAATTTCATTCTGCTACTACTTCAGCATACGTTCAGCTATAGAAACCGTTCAACTATCAAAATGTTCAGCTTTTTAAGCTCTTTCAGCCTTGTACTTTTCAGCTTTTTAGCTTTTCAACTTTTTCAAATATTCAGCTTTTTCAAAAAAAAAATTAATATGGAAGCAAATGGGAAAATCTTCAAATCCTCTTCAAAACTCATCCACTTTCAACCTCTTCTGCTCCCTCATACTTTGAGCTAGAGACACCATTCCAACTTTAAAATATTCACAAGACCTTGAACTATTGGACATGTATTTCAGTTTTTGAAAATCTTTTACGGTTTTGAAATAATCACAGTTTTAGTTTTAAGGATTTTTAACTGGTCTTCTGGTTTTATAATGGGTGTGTATTGCGTGAGCTAGAGTGCGTGACATCATCGCTAGAGTGGAGAGCAGCTGCAAAAACTTTAGAAAAAACTGTCTTCAGCTTGATTTGGGTCCCACATCTTTTACTTCACATAGACAATATATACATGGAAATGTAGGAAATCTTGTTGGCTTTCAGATGATGGTCTTATTTCAGATGTAGGACCTAAACTTTTGGCTGTAGAGGCCCTAGAGCGACAAGCACTCCAGCAACTCCCCCATAAGCCGCAATGTTAATTTTGAGCCTAAATTTCTGGAGTGGAGCAGACGGTACCTGTTTTGTCTCTCGCTCTCGTGCCCTCATTTTTCACTCTACAGAAATAAAAAACACATCACAGGCTTCAGCAATGTCTCCCGTTACTCACTGTATACATATTTTGGCCATAATCATTACACTTTTTTCTAGACTTGCAGGTGTTTGGGAGGTGTTTTCCCATTCATTCTTATGGGGACATTTTCAAATTTTGTTCTGCTACTGCTCCAGCTTATGTGCAGCTACAGAAACCATTCAACTATCAAACTGTTCAGCTTTTTAAGCTCTTTCAGCCTATTACTTTTCAGCTTTTCAACCTTTTCAAATATTCAGCTTTCTGCCTTTTCAACTTTTTCAAATATTCAGCTTTATGTTCAGCTAGAGAAACTGTTCAACTATCATAATATTCAGCTTTTTCAGTCCATTAAGCCTTTTACTTTTCAGCTTTTTCTGCAAAATCTTGACCATTCATTCTTATAGTTTTATGCATTTCCAGCAGTACATTCAGCAGATTTCCGAAATCACTTCAGCCGTCAGCATTCACACTGTATTTTCGCAGGAAATGCAATTTTTCTAGTTATTATTATTCTTCTTCCGTACGTTTTTCAGCTCTCTTCTACTCCTACAAATTTTGAGCTACAGAAACCATTCAACTATCAAAATGTTCAGCTCGTTAAGGACATGATGGCATGTAATTTTGGTTTTTCTATCTTTTATACTTTTGGAAATATTCAGCTTTTTCTGCAAAATTTTTCCCATTCATCCTTATGGGGATTTTTTCAAATTTCATTCTGCTACTACTTCAGCATACATTCAGCTATAGAAACCGTTCAACTATCAAAATGTTCAGCTTTTGAAGCTCTTTCAGCCTTGTACTTTTCAGCTTTTTAGCTTTTCAACTTTTTCAAATATTCAGCTTTTTCAAAAAAAAAATTAATATGGAAGCAAATGGGAAAATCTTCAAATCCTCTTCAAAACTCATCCACTTTCAACCTCTTCTGGTCCCTCATACTTTGAGCTAGAGACACCATTACAACTTTAAAAGAGTCACAAGACCTTGAACTATTGGTCATGTATTTCAGTTTTTGAAAATCTTTTACGGTTTTGAAATAATCACAGTTTTAGTTTTAAGGATTTTTAACTGGTCGTCTGGTTTTATAATGGGTGTGTATTGCGTGAGCTAGAGTGCGTGACATCATCGCTAGAGTGGAGAGCAGCTGCAAAAACTTTAGAAAAAACTGTCTTCAGCTTGATTTGGGTCCCACATCTTTTACTTCACATAGACAATATATACATAGAAATGTAGGAAATCTTGTTGGCTTTCAGATGATGGTCTTATCTCAGATGTAGGATCTAAACTTTTGGCTGTAGAGGCCCTCGAGCAACAAGCACTCCAGCAACTCCCCCATAAGCCGCAGTGTTAACTTTGAGCCTAAATTTCTGGAGTGGAGCAGACGGTACCTGTTTTGTCTCTCGCTCTCGTACCCTCATTTTTCACTCTACAGAAATAAAAAACACATCACAGGCTTCAGCAATGTCTCCCGTTACTCACTGTATACATATTTTGGCCATAATCATTACACTTTTTTCTAGACTTGCAGGTGTTTGGGAGGTGTTTTCCCATTCATTCTTATGGGGACATTTTCAAATTTTGTTCTGCTACTGCTCCAGCATATGTGCAGCTACAGAAACCATTCAACTATCAAACTGTTCAGCTTTTTGAGCTCTTTCAGTCTATTACTTTTCAGCTTTTCAACCTTTTCAAATATTCATCTTTCTGCCTTTTCAACTTTTTCAAATATTCAGCTTCATGTTCAGCTAGAGAAACTGTTCAACTATCACAATATTCAGCTTTTTCAGTCCATTAAGCCTTGTGCTTTTCAGCTTTTTCTGCAAAATCTTGACCATTCATTCTTATAGTTTTATGCATTTCCAGCAGCACGTTCAGCAGATTTCCGAAATCACTTCAGCTGTCAGCATTCACACTATATTTTCGCAGGAAATGCAATTTTTCTAGTTAGTGTGAATGCTTCAAAGCATTCACACTATTGTTCTTCTGGGATTTATTATTCCTGCTTCCGTACGTTTTTTGGCTCTCTTCTACTCCTACAAATTTTGAGCTACAGAAACCATTCAACTATCAAAATGTTCAGCTTGTTGAGGACATGATGGCGTGTATTTTTGGTTTTTCTATCTTTTATACTTTTTGAAATATTCAGCTTTTTCTGCAAAAATTTTCCCATTCATCCTTATGGGGATTTTTTCAAATTTCATTCTGCTACTACTTCAGCATACGTTCAGCTATAGAAACCGTTCAACTATCAAAATGTTCAGCTTTTTAAGCTCTTTCAACCTTGTACTTTTCAGCTTTTTAGCTTTTCAACTTTTTCAAATATTCAGCTTTTTCAAAAAAAAAATTAATATGGAAGCAAATGGGAAAATCTTCAAATCCTCTTCAAAACTCATCCACTTTCAACCTCTTCTGGTCCCTCATACTTTGAGCTAGAGACACCATTCCAACTTTAAAATATTCACAAGACCTTGAACTATTGGTCATGTATTTCACTTTTTGAAAATCTTTTACGGTTTTGAAATAATCACAGTTTTAGTTTTAAGGATTTTTAACTGGTCTTCTGGTTTTATAATGGGTGTGTATTGCGTGAGCTAGAGTGCGTGACATCATCGCTAGAGTGGAGAGCAGCTGGAAAAACTTTAGAAAAAACTGTCTTCAGCTTGATTTGGGTCCCACATCTTTTACTTCACATAGACAATATATACATGGAAATCTAGGAAATCTTGTTGGCTTTCAGGTGATGGTCTTATCTCAGATGTCGGATCTAAACTTTTGGCTGTAGAGGCCCTCGAGCGACAAGCACTCCAGCAACTCCCCCATAAGCCGCAATGTTAATTTTGAGCCTAAATTTCTGGAGTGGAGCAGACGGTACCTGTTTTGTCTCTCGCTCTCGTACCCTCATTTTTCACTCTACAGAAATAAAAAACACATCACAGGCTTCAGCAATGTCTCCTGTTACTCACTGTATACATTTTTTGGCCATAATCATTAGACTTTTTTCTAGAACTGCAGGTGTTTGGGAGGTGTTTTCCCATTCATTCTTATGGGGACATTTTCAGATTTCATTCTGCTACTGCTCCAGCATATGTGCAGCTACAGAAACCATTCAACTATCAAACTGTTCAGCTTTTCAACCTTTTCAGCTTTTCAACCTTTTCAAATATTCACCTTTCTGCCTTTTCAACTTTTTCAAATATTCAGCTTCATGTTCAGCTAGAGAAACTGTTCAACTATCACAATATTCAGCTTTTTCAGCCCATTAAGCCTTATGCTTTTCAGCTTTTTCTGCAAAATCTTGACCATTCATTCTTATAGTTTTATGCATTTCCAGCAGTACATTCAGCAGATTTCCGAAATCACTTCAGCCGTCAGCATTCACACTGTATTTTCACAGGAAATGCAATTTTTCTAGTTATTCCTGCTTCCGTACGTTTTTTGGCTTTCTTCTACTCCTACAAATTTTGAGCTACAGAAACCATTCAACTATCAAAATGTTCAGCTCGTTAAGGACATGATGGCGTGTATTTTTCTTTTTTCTAACTTTTATACTTTTGGAAATATTCAGCTTTTTCTGCAAAAATTTTCCCATTCATCCTTATGGGGATTTTTTCAAATTTCATTCTGCTACTACTTCAGCATACGTTCAGCTATAGAAACCGTTCAACTATCAAAATGTTCAGCTTTTTAAGCTCTTTCAGTCTTGTACTTTTCAGCTTTTTAGTTTTTTAACTTTTTAAAATATTCAGCTTTTTCAAAAAAAAATTTAATATGGAAGCAAATGGGAAAATCTTCAAATCCTCTTCAAAACTCATCCACTTTCAACCTCTTCTGGTCCCTCATACTTTGAACTAGAGACACCATTCCAACTTTAAAATATTCACAAGACCTTGAACTATTGGACATGTATTTCAGTTTTTGAAAATGTTTTACGGTTTTAAAATTATCACAGTTTTAGTTTTAAGGATTTTTAACTGGTCTTCTGGTTTTATAATGGGTGTGTATTGCGTGAGCTAGAGTGCGTGACATCATCGCTAGAGTGGAGAGCAGCTGCAAAAACTTTAGAAAAAACTGTCTTCAGCTTGATTTGGGTCCCACATCTTTTACTTCACATAGACAATATATACATGGAAATGTAGGAAATCTTGTTGGCTTTCAGATGATGGTCTTATTTCAGATGTAGGACCTAAACTTTTGGCTGTAGAGGCCCTCGAGCAACAAGCACTCCAGCAACTCCCCCATAAGCCTCAGTGTTAATTTTGAGCCAAAATTTCTGGAGTGGAGCAGACGGTACCGGTTTTGTTTAATCAACTTTTTGGAACAACTATGACACATTTTAACTTATTGGTGCCTTCTTTCAAATTCGGCATTAAGTACAATACATTACGATTTGTCTTTTAATGTGAAAAGTATCAGTGTCAGCGCGACGCGTTTAATGTCGACATTGTATGCGCTGTTACCTGCTTTATCTATTTCCGTCCTAACGTTGGTTAGGGTTACTTATATTAGAGATCCCCACAAAGCTCATAATGTAACACGAGTCCTGACTTCTTTTACCACGGGCTCTATGAGATATTGCAGGATTTGGGGATCGCTTTCAGAGGATTTTGTGTTCAACACCAGAATTTCTGAGTGTCTCCTGAACGCCTCAATCAAACGTTGACGCAGCAGCCGGATCTTCCGTCAGTCGCTGTATGCTGTTTGACAGGTAAGTCTGCCCCTCACGGCCAGCAGTTATGAACAGTCCAAATACAGGTTTATTGTTTCAGAAGTACATAAAAAGTGGTGTTTAATGCGTACGGGAGTAAACATGAATTTATGGGCGCAGAGTTTTTCTAGTTCGGCACAGCCTTTATTGTTGGCTACCCGATGGTAACGTTGCTAGCATAACCGCTAACGCTAACCAAGTTAACTGACCAGCGCGTGAAGGAGTTATGAAAGGAGAGCCGACGTCTATGGCGAGTGAATAGTGCCACGGTTACCCAGCCAAAGGAGACTGTCGTGTGGAATTGACGTCTGTGAATAGTGCCACGGTTACCCAGCCAAAGGAGACTGTCGTGTGGAATTGACGTCTGAACTACGTCGCCTCACCTACGTGTTGATAAGTACGTCGCCTCACCTACGCCGTCGTGACTCTAATGTACTGCGATCTTTAAACGCTTGATGGCGCTGTTGAATTGTTTGTGTTTCAGTGTCAGCAATAAAGTTAATGAGAAAAAAATTGAGTGTCATTTGAACCAAAGATACTTACCGTCTTTGATTGAATTGAGTCTATACGTTCAGCCACAAGGTGCAAATTGCTTCAAATATATATCCAATTATGTTTTTAAAAAATTAAAATTATTTTCATTTTCTTTCACACAGACATTAAGTTGAGTTTATTGTTTTGTTTTTTCCCTACAAACACCCCTATAGGCTATATGTATATAGGGAACAGTGGCGGCTGGTGACTGAAAAAATTGGAGAGGACAGGAGGAAGACCAGTCCACGGCGTCATGTTATTTTATACTAGTTGACTACTTATCCCTACTTTCTTATATTCAATGAAAATTAAACAGTAAAACAATGTCTTACAAGATTTCTTAAAAACAACATAATTTTATTCAATCCTACTGTTTTCAGATTAACACAGGCCTAATGAAAAAGACAGAGCATTTATAATGGATGTGGGATGTAAAAAAAAAAAAAAGAAGTAGCCTAGTATTGTAAGGAGACTAACCCTGACCTGGTTTCGAACCCAGGTCGCCTGTACCGTAAGCCACGACGCTAACCGCTACACCACGAGACCGAGATTCTTTTACCACACTGGTTAGCATGTCTTTTATGAGTGAGTGAGTTTACTGTCAGTACCACTAACCACCACACGCTGTCTTAGCCAACCACAGATCAGCATGATCCTGCCCCCAGGTGTTCTGCTCTGCTCGCTCCTCACACAGACTACTCTGTCTCCTCCGCCTGCAGGCGGCGCTGTTGAGTACATTGTAGTCACCATGTGAATGGTATTTTGTTCAGTTTGTTGTATTACTGGAGGATTTAAAATGAAATAATAAATACAATATTCCATGCAATGTTTTGAGTTGAAAATAATGTTATTAGGCAAGGCAAGTTCATTTATTTATAGCATCATAACAATATCCGCTGCCGTTATACCCTCACATCAACTGAGGAAAAACTCCCAATATTATGTTTTTGTATTTTCTTTGTTTTTAATTTTTGTTTTTCTTTGTACAATGTCTCTGTTTTTGTATTATTGAATGTATATTTGATACTGTTGGACCCCAGGAAGAATAGCTGTGGCAGATCCGTATAATAAACAAACAAACAAAATTACTTCTACAGAGTTTATTTACATCCAGTACCATTATAGAAAACTTAAACATAAAAATAAAAATAAAGAAAGCAAGGCACTGAATTTCAGGAATTTCCCATTTAAGGGGATGGTTCAACATTTTGGCATTTCTCCTACCATAGTCCCTATAGTCATATGAGTAGGCTCATCCCCTTTAATTATCGGTGTATGTTTAAAGTCAGTAGTCAGGGCTAACTGTTTGAAAAGCACCAGAACAAAGTGCGACTATTCCACTTTCATAAAAATGTAAAATACCTGAGGGACAGAACAAAACACACATGCCATTTTCTAATTAAAACATTCGATGGATTCCCTCGTGTAATCCCATTCAGAAAATATGCAATTCACAATGACCCTACCACGACTTCCCAATCGAGCCTTAACCCTGCTCTTTCCTGCGTGTAAATTAGTCAAGTGAGACATCTCAGCAAAATACCTACGTGTATCCCCTTTAACACACATTTCCCTTTCCACAGTTGTACACTGTGCATTGACATTCATTCTCATCTAAAGTCATTTGATTTAGATGTGTTTGATTTACATATGTTAAACAGACAAAGTGGTAAACCTCAGTGTGCTCTGTGAATTTCCTTTGACTGTGAACAGCACCTGGGACATTTGGTCAAGGCCCTGACATTTTTCTACCCACCAGATGTTAACATACCAGTGGATTCAGGACCAATCAGATCCTTGTTTGTATTCTCTGAAGACTGCAGGGATAAGAGGCTGATATTATGAAAGCAGAAAACTGAGACGGGGACTGTATTCCACTCTTCTTGCTCATGTTGCTCCTGTGTGAAAGCATCTAAATGTAGTTACCACACAATAAAAAGCCATTTCCACCTGTTTACATTTTATATATAAAAATACTGAGAGCAAAACTGAGAGAATCTTTCTTTTTCCTTCAATTTCCCTAATTTCAGAGTATGTCCTGACTACTGAGTAACCCAGTTCCCACTAGCAGGACTGGAATTGGGTTGTACCGGTAACTGTAAACAGTCAATGATTAGCCTGGAAGGAAGACCCCCTACAGCGAAGCGCTGAGTCCCAGACACACAGCTTGAACTTCCCTAGCCACCAGGAATGCTCTCCTGCCTCTCAGTCACCTTGTCGGGGGGTGAGTCAGGGCATGGCAGGAAGTTCACAGTCATAAAGACTTGTTATGTAACTTTATCCAAGTGTTTTGGATGAAGATGAAAAGGGATGCTTATTATTAAAGCACTGGATATTAGACTGCATCATGTTGTTTACTGCCATGCAGGTGCATGGAGTGTGCTCCTGCATGCTGGTTGCATGCGGTGGATGGTGTGCTACTATTAAATGGTTTCCCTACAGCATACTGTACTTCTGTCTCATTGCACCCAACTGACATAACAGCACCCAGTGTGCTCCTGGTGCCCGGCCTACACAGGGGCCCCTATGCCTGCATTCCTCCCCAGCTAAGATGCTTTTCCCTGGGGCCACTCACAGCAAACACAACCCTTATACAGTCACAGGAGATAATATAATAATAATAATAATAATAACAATAATAATAATAATAAACTCTATGATATATTGAGGACAGCATTTAACGTGTAAACTGATGTTTACAGTTATGCATTTCCAAACTGCGGTGACTGCACGATGCCTGAAATCATGCAGTCACTAAAATCATCATAGGAGTTGTGTAGTGGGAGCCTTAGGATGAGGGCACACGTGTTCGCCTCCGGGAACCTCCTCCTCTCATTCAAATGTGGTTCGTGTAAAAACCCCAGAGTGGGGACAACACTGAACCCCAGAGGAGGGATTTTATCTGCCCCAGTGGCAAACATCAGGAGCCTGTCCATGGTGACCTGCACCGGTTCTAGTCCCTCCTGCTCTAGGACTGCATCTCCACCTGCAATATAAAAGGTGAGTAATTTAAAAGACAAGATTACAGTTATTTTTTTGTGTTTTTACTATCCACAAAAAATACAATATCTCCAAATAAATCTGTAAGTGTGTAAGTGTAAAAACCACCCCTTCAATCAAATTAAGGAACATGATTACGATTGTGTTTAGATACTGGTGTTTTGTCTGATGTTGTAAAAGCATAATCTCGAAACTTGACAATTTCATTGTATATGTTTATAGGATAACTGTTTGGATTCTAGGTCCAGGTAGCCCCTACTCAAGGAGCATATGGTGATCATTTGCAGCATGTTAGGTCAGACGGTACGTTGAGCACTACGGATGAAAGCTGTAGCTTTAAACAGGTCACCTCCCAGTATCATATTGACTCATATTGATTGAGGGTGTTGCTATCTTAAATGTTAATGGAAATAGTGAACACTGAAAAGGTAGGTATTAATGGAGTTACAACAATAGTTTGCTTATGCAAATAATCAAATCATTGAAATTGATGTCTGTCGATTGGACCACTTTGTGACTTTGTGACATGCCAGTCAACAAGACGAGACCGTTGTTCACTCATGATGGACCGATATGGACACGTGCAGACACACACACGTAGTCTGTTTTGACTGTCTAGAGCTAAACTTCAGCTCTGTATTACTACCTACTGTTGTAACATGTTATGTGAAAATGTCACAAGAAAAATAGTATGATGAAAATAATGTATTCTGTGGGTAACAGGGGCGGGACTAGATAAGCTTTTGCTTCTCCCGCTTTCCCTTTCAGCCATGTGTATTGTATTATTTAAACTAAGATGATGTGTGATGATGATTGATCCAACTGACATGCCCAAAATAAACGAATAAATACAAATATATTCCGTTTAGGGCCGAAATCAATGTTTGCTTCTGAAATAAATTCCTATCCAGTAACAATTATGGTAACGAAGTACACTGCTCGCTGAAGAGACATGAACAATGCCTGTGGAGTAAGTACATTTAATTGAAAAATGACCCTTCAAGAAAAATTTTGGACTATATATACTGTGTATGCTAACTAAACTTGTTATGATGTGGAAATGCATTTTTTAGGGTCTGCCAGGTAAAAATTAAATATGAAAAAAATATTCACAAAATATCTTGGGCAAGGTATGGTTTTAAGTAATTTTAATTACCGATGTCTCTTATTGCCTATTTTTAAGGGACCTGCGACTTCTTCAACATCAAAAACATTTGAAGAATTTCAAGGCTTTATGGTAAGCCTATGTATACTGTCAACAACAGCTCATGGATTTTTGTGCATGACAAAAAGAAATTATTGTAAATAATGCAGTGACAATTACTTCTTTTTTTCTCTGATGTATTCCTAATAATTTGTTAAGCATTGTTTTAAAGGTTTAATTGTGAAGATCACTTCCCCATTTCTTTCAAGTCATCACAGTGTGCATACCTTCAAGGTCAATTAACCAGTCTCTCCAGTGACCGACAGCCCTCTCCTCTTTGATGCGCCGGGAGCTTCCTGGTATGCTGTAATTGACCTTGAATAGTGACGACACCTGCTCTGCTGTCAGCGGAGCAGGGGGACCTCCACAAAAAAGCTCCCGTAAGGCAGGCTTCTCCCTGAGTGCCTGCAGGACACCCAGAGTCTCCAAGCCCTCCCGAAGCCTTGAAAAGAAATAACATAAAATCCATTAATAAAGGGATAGTTCACCCAAAATTCAAATGTCACTCATTACCTACTCACCCTCATGTGGACAAAGGGCTGGGAGAAGTTTCAGATTCCTCCGTGGCTTCTCTGAGTTACAGCGGGGCTCGGTTGCAAACGGAGCTCACTTTTCTTCGTCCAAAAAGACACACCAAATACCTCCATAGTGCTTGTTGTATGTAATGTCCCTCTTGTATTGAAGCCCCGACATGAGAAATTGTTCCGAAAAAAAATTAATAAGTCTATATTTTAAGCTTGTTTGTAGCGGAAGCTCCCAGTGTCTCAGTCTCAAATCTCACGCGATTTGCACAGACACAGGCAAAGCAGTGAACCGAGACGCTCCGTTCTCAACCGTCATATGGACATGCAGTGCTGCACGGAGACCCCCTGTAACTCAGAGAAGCCACGGAGGACTCTGAAACTTCTCCCAGCCCTTAGTCCACATGAGGGGGAGGAGATAATGAGTGACATTTGAAGTTTTTCGATTACTAACTGAGAATGTAAATGTATACCTGTTTATTTCCCCCCTCAAATCATTGTGCCATTCTTGTTGGTTGGCTTGAAACATTTTCACTAAAGAAATGCGGAATTTGCTCACTTATTGATGAGTGTTAATCTATGTCTATGTGTAAATCTATGTGTGAAAGTTGTACTGTGCTGTTTTTTTTTTTAGATGAAATGTCAAGAGTGTGATCTGCTGCAACTCAATTTCCCTACGGGGACAAATAAACTACTACTACTACTACTACTATTGCATGTTTACACACAGAAGCGAAAAATCACCAGAAATATCATATATTCTCTAATTAAAAATTAAACATTCAAAAGACTTACTGCCTTAATGGTGCATCCAGCCTAGCCTCCAGGTAGTACATCAGTGAAGATGACATGATCTCATCTCTGTCACTGAGGGTCCGGATCACTCCAAGTGACCCCAACAGTGACAGGCTGGTGGAGGCCTCCGCCACCGCTTCCTGGACCTCCGCCTTACTGGTGGCTTGTTTAATCTGAAATTCAATTAAAATTATTTCTTGAACAGATAAATACTGTCTAAGTTCCATGTTCAGTTTAATACTACAAGAGTTAAAAACAACAGCATAGCAGACATCTCTGAGGCAGGAGACATGTTACAATATAATTGTAAATTGAGGAAATGGTGTAGCTGATTGTATTTTCAAAAAAGCTGTGTCAATTTCTTGTTTTGTTTTTGCTTTTTAACATTTGATAATAATTCTCAGCCAAAAATGAAAGCTAGGAAAAATATTTGCTCTTAAAATGTGTAATATGTTCATCTTGAATGACGCAGATCTGTCCTTCTGAATTATTCATTCATTTTCTATACCGTTTTTCCTGCACTAGGGTCACGGGTAAGCTGGAGCCTATCTCAGCTAACTTCGGGCAAGAGACGGGGTTCACCCTGGACAGGTCACCGTCTATTGCAGGGCTAACATACGTATATAGACAGACAACCATTCACATTCTCATTCACACCTATGGGCAATTTAGACTCTCCAATTAACCTAACCTGCATGTCTTTGGTCTTTCTGAATTATTTACACAGTAATCCCACTTTTGAATATTGATTGCCGAACTTGAAAACTTGCCTTTTGGAGCTGGTCCCTCAGCTCACTGTCCTCCACTTCCTCCAACTGTACAGGGGGTGGAGTTTCCCCTGTCAGCTGGGCCATCAGTCTGACAGACAGAATGTGTGGCCCCACTCCTCCGTGGACCACACACACTGACAGTATCCGTCCTATGACGGCGTAGGTGCCCCTACTAAGTCCTTGAAATATTAAAGACATTTGAAATTTCACGTTAGCAGAGTTTAGGCAAAGAAAGTACACAACTGTAGACAGAATGTACTGCATATGTTAACTATTATTTCTTGTTTAAAATAACTTATTTGTTATACGTCCGTGTTATTTAAAATCTTTGGTGTAGGTGGCTGCACTTTTGTGTTAATTTATAAGTAATTAAATTTTATAAACATCATTTGGTAGAACTATTTCATAATTTCTTTAATTGCTTTGATGTTTATAATTAACACCTGTAAATGTAAATTTGCATGATTTCTGACCATTTATTTTTATTTTTAATGATGTAACTCACACTTTCTATGTGTAAGTGTAAATTAAAATGGTGACTGGTCATTTACACACCCACATAGTCCAGCTGCAGACTTTTCGATGTTGCCGGTCCGACGAAAAATCTGCTGGTGACAAGTGACTTCACGAGGAGGGTGAGGAATTCCCTCGTTGGCCCGCCATTATCAACAGAACCCTCACCCTGGCCCAAGGAGTCCACGAACACAACGTCCAGCCTCCTCTCTGGACAAAAGGCCTTCCTTGTGAAGGCCCTGAAGGCACTTTCAACTATATCAGACCGGACAACATTTATCTGGTTAGCTCTCGGTGGCACCTCCTCCTGATCCACACGGGCCACAAGTGTGGTCAGGACATCTCTTATTGATTCCTGCAAAAATATTGATTTCAGGGGCGTTAAAAATAATCCTGAAATTGATGCTGTGGCAGACCATAATCGATTATAGTAATGATATCATTCAACACATCATTAAGTTTTTTGGTGCCATACCATGGAAGTTCTTTATATTTTCAAATTTAGTATTTTAATGTCATGATTAATTATAAAAGTCACTTTTAGATGACCAATAGGGTACATTATAAAATTATGGTAAATGACTGTTAATGCTTTTGGCTGTTTAAAAAGACTGAACTTGTTATGGGCTAGTCAGGGAAGTCAGGACCCAGTTGCAGAGTTCAACAAAAGAGTTTATTAAACAAAAGGAGGGAGGACAGTTCCTCAGGAAAATACTCAAAAAATAAAGTAACAACGCAAAAGCTCTCTAGGAAAAGTAGCAACTAAAAATCTCCATAGAAATGGGAAAAGACTCAGGAACAAAAGTACAACTGAAATGGTGTCGAGGCACAAAACTCACGATACAAAGGGACACAGAAGGAATAACTCGAGGCGAGGCGATCAGCTGGAGTCACACGATGCACAGGCTTGACACTGCAAGGCAAATGAATCATCCGGCACAGGAGACAAAGGGAGAGTGGCTTAAGAAGCCAACCAATTAGGGCATAATGAGCTGCAGGTGTGCCAGGTGCTCTGTGCTCCAGGAGATTGCCCCGCCCCTTGGTGCACACTCTGTATGAGAGAGAGAGAGAGATGTTAAAACAAACCAAAACATAACATCAAAAATCAAGCCACAACAGAACTGGCCTTGTACAAGGGTGTAGGAACATAAATCATACTCATAAAGTACTATGTAGTCATTTATTTGGCCTTTACTGTCCATTACAGTATACATATTAATCATCTAAAGTTACTTGTGTTTCTTTATTAATTTCCTCGACTGCTATACCCACCTCCTCCACCTCCTGGTCCCCCTCCACGAGCTCTTCAACCTCCTCCTCCATGACCTCCTCCACCTCCTCCTCGTCATGTTCTTCCTCCACAACATCTTCCACCTCCTCCACCTCCTGGTCCCCCTCCACGAGCTCTTCAACCTCCTCCTCCATGACCTCCTCCACCTCCTCCTCGTCATGTTCTTCCTCCACAACATCTTCCACCTCCTCCACCTCCTGGTCCCCCCCCACGAGCTCTTCAACCTCCTCCTCCATGACCTCCTCCACCTCCTCCTCGTCATGTTCTTCCTCCACAACATCTTCCACCTCCTCCACCTCCTGGTCCCCCCCCACGAGCTCTTCAACCTCCTCCTCCTCCTCCTCCTCCTCCTCCTCCTCCTCTTCATGGTCTTCCTCCTCCTCCTCCTCCTCCTCCTCCCCATGCCTTACAGGTGACTAATCAGGAGACATTAGAAAAGTAGTGCTTTAGAGTTTTTTTCCCAGTGTAATGTTTTCCAAGTGCAGAAAACCTTATTTAATTATTTTTATTTATTTTTTACATTGTTAACTTACCATGTCAATTTCGTCACTGCTGCTGTCGCTTTGTAAGTCAGTCTATGAATTACACAGACATAATTAATAGAACAGATAAAAAATACATTTGAACTACTGACGTTGGTCTTAGAGAAAAATATTTGCTCACCATAGGACGCACATATAAGGCTGAGCGCCCCAAGACTCCGCTTTGGCGTATCAGCCTCGGTGTGGACTCTGTTAAAGGGATCACTACCCTGTGCCTGTTGACTTTGCAGAACTGAAAGTCCTTGTTCTGCAGCACAGGGTATTGATCCCTTATGAACTGGCGAAAGCCACTTTCGCTCAGGTTCCTTCCGACTTGGTGAACCTTTACCTCATCGGCTAAAAAGAAAAATGCAATAAATTAAAACAACAAACAAAAACAAATTAAAATAGTAATAGAAAACTTTTAACTATTGACAATTAATGTAATTATGATATACTTTATATTTGTAGAATAAAATTTTATTTTCAAAAAAAGCCTTGATCATGAGTCACATGACCATTACTGTCCTATCCTGCATTAATACATTTATTTCTTTGTGGGTAGCAGCTACTTTATACAGTGTATGACGGACATTTGCTTACTGCTATAAATGTTCCATGTTTTGAAATGTCGCTAAATAGTCACAATTACTTTTTTATTGATTACTCTTTTGGATTGTGTTTTAGTCCAAGAACACCATATTGTCAAAACAAATTGAACATACAGGTAGAAAAATAAATTTAAAAAAATTGAAATTCATAAAAATTGAAATTCATAAAAAAAAAAAAATACATGCTCACTTAATTTTTAAATATTAAAAACACATTGGTGTTTTACCTTCCTGGGACTTGTAGAGCATTTGATGCGTTCGCATCAGGCCAATTCGCATTGACCAGCAGTTCTCTCGTGTGTTACTATGAGGACATAAACAACACAAAATTACACAGGCAAGGAAAAATTACTACTACATGATATTGACCAAATTTCAGAGGTTCTTTTCCTGCTGTGGCTAAAGACGTAGCTTGCCACCACCGGTGTGAATGAAGTATGAATGAATCAGACCTACAAACTCTGGGGTATTGAAAAAAGTAACATCATACGATGCTAAAACCCTCTTCATTCACTTGTACTACCCTGGTTGACATAAAAGAAGGTCACAATAGCCAAAAGGTGAGCAGTTTGCAGGTGTTTTTTTTTTTTAAAGCACTCTGGGTGTCGTGAAAAGTAGTTGTCATATAAAAATCTTTGTTTACACAGCATAAAATAATACGCCACACTTGATTACTGTAAAGTACAGTAAAGTATGCCTTTATTCATCCCATGACGGGGAAAGTTACAGCAGCAGTACATACAAACACACTCACACATGCCATGCACACTGTGGTGGACTGGTAAAAAAAATATAGGTATAGACATTTATAAATATAGGCCAACTAAGATATTAAAAGAAATATAAAAAAATATATATGGCTAAAAAAAGTATCAAAGTGCAATCGTGGATGGGGGGAGGGGGGATTATTATTGCACATAGTGATGGGTTTTTTTTCCTGGTCTGGCTTTACTGAGAGCAGGCCTTGTTTAAGAGTCTGACAGCAGAGGGGAGAAAGGACCTGTGGTACCTCTCAGTTGAACAGCGCAGGTGCAGAAGCCTGTCACTGATGGAGCTTTCAATTCAATTCAATTCAATATACTTTAATTGTCCCCGTAGGGAAATTCGTTGTGGGCTTCACAGGTGGTCCGCAGTTTGACAATAAAAACAATCAAACAAACAAACAATAAAAATCGAGCGATCAGTAACCCGTACTGCTACAGTACACAGCAGCATAAAATATACATCAATCAATCAATCAATCAATCAATCACCTGTACTGATACAGTACACATTAAACAACATACTACGTTACCCATACCAACACAGCACACAGCAACAAAAAATGGCAGTTGCCCAACCGTTACAATACAGTACACAGTCAACAGTCATCAACTGTCATTTCCAGGGCTCTAACGGTTCCATGTAGGGGGTGGGAGGCATTGTCCATGACTGATGACAACTTCATCGTCATCCTCCTGGCCTCCACCACCTCCACGGGATCGAGGCTGCAGCCAAGGACAGAGCTGGCTTTCTTTACCAGCTTGTTCAGCTTCTGTCTCTCTGCTGCTGTGATGCTGCTGTTCCAGCATGCCACACCATATAGAATGGCAGATGCAACCACAGAGTCATAAAAAGTCCTCAAGGGGGCTTCCTGGACCCCAAAGGACCTCAGTCTCCGGAGCAGGTGGAGTCTGCTTTGGCCCTTCCTATACAGTGCCTGTGTGTTAACAGCCCAGTCCAGCTTCTTGTTAAGGTGGACACCCAGGTACTTGTATGAGTCCACTATCTCAATGTCTGTTCCCTGGATGTTCACAGGTGAGGGGGGGCGGGCCTTTTCGCCAGCGAAAGTCCACTACCAGCTCTTTCGTTTTTCCAGCGTTGATCAGTAGGTGGTTCCGCTGGCAGCAGGTCACAAAGTTCTGGTTCAGCTCTCTGTATTCTTTTTCATCCTCGCTGTTGATGAGACCAACGATGGCAGAGTCATCCGAGAACTTTTGTATGTGGCAGCTTGGTGTATTGTAAGTGAAATCAGCCGTGTAGGTGGTGGAGAGGAGAGGAGCCAGAACTGTCCCCTGTGGCGCCCCTGTGCTGCAGACCACCGTATCAGACACACAGCCTTTTGTCCTCAAAAACTGTGGCCTGTTAGTGAGGAGGTCCAGGAGCCAAGCTATCAGATGGTTATGCACTCCTACATGGTCCAGCTTTTGCTTCAGAAAGCAACTGGACTTAGTTATTTGTCTAGGAAGACATTTCACCTCTAATCCTAGACAAATAACTAAGTCCAGTTGCTTTCGATTTAACCTCCTTTGAAATACTATGACCTGGACAAATGAGAATATGCACCGGCTTAATTCAAATCACCTATCTTTCAACAAGAGAACAAACATCCTAGGCATCAGATTATTGTAGTATATCTTATTCTGCGTCTTTCACGAAAAATTTTAAATAAGAACGAAAAGACAGGCGCTCGTAAATGTGTCCTTTAAGAACAGATGCTTCCTTTTTGTTTATGAGTTTTCCAGGGGGCAACAGCTCTCTGTGTAGCAGTGAAAGTATTATTAATTACATTACTAGTCTCCGTATTCGGCCACTTTGAGCTTGGTCCTCACTGACCAAGGCCGCCTGTTCCACATTGAATAAGTTTGGCTGTGTGGCTTTGCTACCATGGGGATGATGAAAATGCCAAAATATCAGTGCGCTACCCCCAATGCACAGTTACAGGTGTGGAGAGAAACTCCTTCTATTGGTAAAGATTTGAATTGACTGTGTTATTACATTACACAGCTTCTCTCGTACATCTTTACCACTAGTCCAAACAAACATCTGAACAATGTGTCTTCAATGTGTTGGAACTAACTTTTTTGTTGTTGTTTTTCACTCTGTGTTCAGATGGACCACAAATGTTTTATTAATTTTAAGATACATCAATTCCGAGTTTACCTTGGAACAAGAATACAATAACGCCAATTTGATGTCAGTCTTTATAATTTTTCTGTGTACCATTGGCTACATTCATCACGAGTACTTTTTTAAACTGTTAGGGGAGTGAACTGCTCTGCTAGACACTGGTGCAATATTCTATATTGTTTTTGGTAATACATGTAATGACTGATTAAAGCAGAAGTAAGCGATCCGGTCGTTTTGGCTAACTTCCTGTCAGCCGATGGAGTTAGTGGTCCCCGCCGAGGGCGGAGAAGTTACAGAAGTAATCTAGAATATTTACTTACGTATGGTCGGAGGAGAGTGCCACCCCACCTGTTGCGCTGCTACTGCGAAAAAAAGACATTATAAACATTACTTATTAGCAGTGGGCTACTTTAAAAAAAAAGAGCACTGCTGGACAGAGTGATGATCGAGACAGTTTTTCCTTTTTTTGTTAGATAGCGTGTATATTATCAGGTAGTCTGGCCTGACGGAAGTGCGTTGCTGCGATTAGCCTCTGATCGGTCGGAACGAGCCACCCGGCGGAATTCCCGCCTCCGTGCTGCAACATTCACAGTCTGCCCGGTAATGGGAAACATCAACAAACAACAACAGGAACCGAACCATGGATCTATTATACATCTGTGTCTTGAACTGAACAGAAGAAGAAATATCCATCAGCGGTTGCCAACTGTCGTTACACCACAGACCCAAATCCAGTTTCCAACCGGCAATATTTTGCGCACCATTGCTACGGCGCCGACCGCATCGATTGTGACTGGTTAAAAGAATTCCAAACGGACGGACCGTTTTTTTCTCTGATAGCAGAATCATAGGCGGACCAGCCAGACCCTTCTTCTCTGGAGGGCGACACTAATTATCAGGAAACAAAAGCAGTAGCACAAAAAAAAGCCGGGAAAAAGCACTGCACAACAGATGCACGATGATGGGAAAACTGTTGCACGTCGCCATAAGAGCCCGGTGGGTCCTGTCTGCAGTGGAGACACGGCCACCGAGAGGGCCGAGTGAGAGGACGGTTCCTGTAGAAGTTCCTACCCCCCTTCCTTTACCAGGAACTCCTGCTGTGGAAACATGGCATATGTGTCATACACCACACCTAACCTGCCACAAAAGTTTTATATTGCCTTACCCGATGTTGCACTGTGCTAAGTGCGCCGGAAGTAGATGCAGTGGGATGAGGTTGTTGCAATTCCTGCAACTTTCCTTAATGTCCACCACATTTTCTTCCTATAATGTAATTTACAGAGATGTGTGAGGAGACATAAAATTTAATAAAAATCAAAAGAATTTCAAATGATTTTAATATATTACCTGTGGCACTTCCACATTGTCCTGGAGGTCACTCTGAAGGGGAACTATATAGGCAACAGCCTTTTTTAGACTGCTGCGCTCCTTTAAGAACTGGACTGTGTAGCCACCTGGTGGCATTGGAATATCGACAAGCTGCCTGCTCCTGCAGCACCGCATCAGTTTAAATCCACCACAGGTCTTCAGTGGTGGATAGGCCCCTTCCAGAGTGCTGATAAAATCCTGGGCGCTGCCTTGTGCATCCTTAAAGACGACCACCTTGGACCCTAGTCCACTGGCCTGGAGGCACATGGCTTCCTCCAGGGCAGGGTTTTCGGAGGTGGCCATCCTTGCACAGCAAAATACCTTATGCTGCCAGGGCTGTTTTGCTACATTTTGGCGCCTCCTATTGCCACCATAAGGCTGGAAGAGCCGACTCAGGTTGGACCTGACTAGATCGGCTCTAGTGATGGGCAAGCTCCCGAGGGTTGGGGGTGGTAGTGTTGCTGTGCTCGGTCGAGCAGGCCCAGCAGCTTCTCCTCCAGATGGACCATGTGGAGCAGGCTGACTTATTGCTGCATCACGGATTACCTGGCTCAGCTCCATAATGATGTCCCTGGCTCTGTGTCATTGTAGGGAAAAAAATCAATAAATAATTAACTTTTGGGGTAGATAAATTATTCATAATTTTTTTTAAAAATCTAAATCAATTCATACTTTCTGTTTATTTCATTTTGGAGGGACAGTGAAAGTAAACACACAGACTGTATACAGTGCAGTAGTGTTGTTTTATAATAGCTAACTACCTATCTGGATTTTCATATTTTCACTGAAAATTAATTAGAAAAAATGGCTGAAAACATTTATAGGGGAGACTGGGGACAGTTTTAACACTTTTTACATTTTTCTTATTTACTGAGAGACTATTATGGCTACGCTCATCAAACTTTTATAGATTAAACATACATTTGTCAGCTAATTAGTCATGACATTTAAAGATGCGTAGATATGACAAATCAATCACCATATTCATTTAAATGGAAGAATCCAGATGTTGCAAATGAGCCCAAACGTGGGGGCAGTTGCAACACGGATAAGGGACGGTTGCAACATATACATTAAATTTCACTAATCAGCTTTTGATTTTTGTCCCAATAACAAAAGTATTCTCAAAACATGCATTGTCTTACAATAGTACTATAGTATTATTTAGTTATGTAGTAATATTTATCAGAGAACAGTTGGAGTTTTGTTTAGCATAGAACATAGGCCTTGAGTCAATGTGCAGAGGTTACCAGTGGTAATGAAACTAAATAGCTCAGTGTAAGACAAGAAGAATGGAACTATTTGCAATACAAAAAACTTTTATGAAACACATACTCTACGTTTTGATGATTTATTCACTGTATGACATCAAAAAAATTAACTTTTCTCAAATTTCCATTGGGAAAAATACAGTATGTGGCTACCTTTGTCCCATGGAACAAGATACAACTCAAATTGCATATTTCATTACAGGAAGTTATCTGGGAAATTATTTTATAATCTTTAGCATTAGTCTCTCATGGTTTAATATAATTGGCTGTTCTGTTCATCATGGGTAGAGCACCGGAATATGAGAGTAACTACAATTCCATTGACTCCCGTAGTAAGGGCCGTGTTTTTGTTTTTAGGTGTCTTGGTCATATCATACTCATAATTAGTTTATTATAAAATGTAGATTGAAACATTAATGTAGATAACTGTTTTGTTGTTGTTGTTGTTGTTTTCCAGCCTATGTTTATCTGTAAAGGATCCTCAATGATGCTATTAACGTGGGTGATCTATAAATGTCCTTAAATTATTGAAAATACCACACTTGCTCATTCACCAACAATGCGGAGATGTCAGTTCTTGGGCGCTTTTGCAATACCCATATTCCGCCATCAGGAGGCGTGACGTTACTGTATTTTCCAGTGCTCTAATCATGACGAATAAAATAGATATATTGTGGCTATTTTTAGCTAAAAATGTTTCATTTTTTACATTTGCATTTATGTGCTTCCACATGGCAGTTGTTGCAACTGTCCCCAGTCTCCCCTACAACGCTTCATTTTCAAACCTGCTGTTAATGTTAGAAGATTACTGTACAGGCCTAAAGTTACAGAAAAGGCCAGACCCATTTATCAGAGATTCCAAAAAAAAGGCCAGTATAAAGTAAAAGTATAAAGGCCTGTACATAGCACCGTTTGGAATGTACACATTAAAAATTAAACATAAAATATTGAAATCACGTGTACTAACAGTAAATACCAAAATGCTAATGTAATTAAAACTTACCGTTGCTGACGATCTCCAGAAGCCATGATGTAAGCAAATTATGGAACACACACAACTTCTCCAGCTTTTCTTGCTTGTCTGTGACTCTCCAGCAAAAAATGCCCGCCAGATCCACTTCGATTAGCCACGCCCCCCCTGGTTACTGTTGCTAACGTCCATGGTAGTTACTTCACACGACGCATGCGTGAATTTTCAAATTGGAAGGTTACAGAAATCTATGAGAATCATTCAGAGAGACTATTCATAATTTTCGGATTCGCGACTGGCACCCATGGAGGTTAAACAAAACTTCAATAACAAGTTTGGGCCAAAAAACAAACAAACAAACAAACAAAAAAAAAACTTGATTTCCCCATTGACCATAGACGCATTATGAATTACGTAATAGTTGATCATGTAATCACATACCTTGTTGGACTGCAGGTTTTCTGACGTATTTTTGTAATGTTAATCAGTTATGGCGATTGTAGAAATTTTGCTGTACGACGCTGAAGTTAGCCTCCGATTCGCCAGCCTCAGATACAGCACGGGGATAGGAAATTAACGTAACGTGCAGTGCGACTGTTTGTACTGATTGTCTGTTTTGTGACACATCTTGATGTAAATATTCTTTAGACATGGTAAGACATTAACTTTGCCTGACACGCGCTATGTTTTTGTTTGATACCCATACTGACCTCATTAGACCAGGTCCAGATCAAAAAGCACTGTAGGCCTACCCAGACTAGATTAATCTACAGGCCCTAAAGATTCATTCAGACACATTTTCTGATCTGTGAAATCTTTCTTCTATTTGTGAAAATGCAATATAGGCACATTTCACTGTTTTCTCATCATATACCACTAGACCTGGTCCAGGTCAAAAATCACTGTACTTCTCACATCTGGCCTAGATTATCCTAAAGAGGCTAAGAATTCATTATAACACAGTTTCTGTGAAACCTTTATTCTATTTTTGAAAATGCTATAAAGGCAGATTTCACCGTTTTATCACCATAGTCCTGATCAAAAAAACACTATGCCTAGATGTAACAAATAGAATCAAGGTTTTACAGATCAGAAACTGTTATAATGAATGTTTAGCCTCTGTGGGATGAATGAATCTTCAGGGCCTGTAGATTAATCTAGTCCGGATTTGAGAAATCTGGGTAGGCCTACAGTGCTTTTTGATCTGGACCTGGTCTAATGAGGTCAGTATGGGTATCAAACAAAAACATAGCGCGTGTCAGGCAAAGTTCATGTCTTACCATGTCTAAAGAACATTTTTTCATTCAGAATTTGTTGTTGTCATAACCTAAGTAGAGCAGGAAGATAAAATGAAGATCTGAATTAAAATGATACTGACTCAGCAGCCAAGTCAAGATGTTATTCTTTTCGCACCACAGACTGCAAGTCCAAACTTGAAGAGCTTTTCATGTCCAGAAAATTGTCTCCCAAAGGCCAACAGGAAAACCCACTTCTCAGAATAAACTGAGCATTTCTGACCTTCATTTCAACCATGTATTTATAAACTGACTCTTTATGTGAAATCAATGTATGTGACATGACTCTGGAATATATCTTATATTCATTCAAAATCACAAATAGATTTATTTTGGTTTATGATGATTTACACCTAGGAACATTAACATTTGTTGGTGCGTACATAAATAAAAACGACTGAAGTCATTGCCAAACCATATGAGGTAGGCTAATAGTATAATTAGACAATTATAGAAAGCCTTATTGTCATTATACACATGTACAATGAGATGAAGAGCTGCACTTTCAGTTCTAACATTTAAATACAGTACAAGAGAAAAAAATTCTTAAATGCTTAATGTAAGACAATAAATGAAGTGAGTCAAGAGGATGGACAATGAAATCGAACTTGTGTCACAGCTTTGAATATGTATTTATTAAAACTGTATTGCACATTAATTGCACCCTAGCGGCAGCAAATATTTAATGATACAGTCTGGCTTGTCAGGCTATGACATTGCTGCAATTGTGCAGGTGTATTCTCAAGGTATGCAATAGTTAGGAGTAGTTGCTCACAGGTTTTAAGTTTGTGCAGCAACAAAGTTGTTTGCCATAGACAAGGCCTGCCTATAAATGTCCACACCAAACTCCTCACTCGTCAGAAAAGGGTCAATGTGGAGCCTCAAATGTCCCTCGACTCTCTGTTGCATATCCAGAGGAGCTTGTGGAACCTCCACCGCAGCCTCTGGGTCAGGGGTTCCAACCGGTCCCTCCCAGTCGATGCCCCAAGTTGCTGCATCTATCTGCAGATATGAAAAAGACTTAGTTAGAACTATGAAGGGCGGGTCGCATGTTGGTGGGGCCGGTCACCCACCCAACAAAATGGTAGAGGAAACAATGTGTTGTACAATGAAATCAATGTTACCGTATCAGGATTCTCCTGATTGCCCAATAGCAGGCCAGTCACCCAGAGTTGCTCTGGGGACCTATTTCCCTCTGTAGAGAGAGGATGCCTGTCCCACATCCGAATAAACTCCTGGAGATGCCAATTTAGTCTTGGCAGAAATACGAAATGCAGGCAGATGATGTGAAGATCTTGATCTAGATCCAGTTGTCCCAGATCTTCGAGACGCCTGAAAGTGCTGTAGTAGCAGACTCCATCTGCTGAGGAAGCTCAGGTCCTTTGGGGTGCAGGGGGCACTCCTGACAACTTTCTATGACTCTGTGGTGGCATCAGCCATTTTCTATGGAGTAGTCTGCTGGAGCAGCAGCATCTCGGCAGCAGATAGGAAGAGACTTGATAAACTTATCAAGAAGGCCAGCTCCATCCTGGGATGCCCTCTTGACCCAGTGCAGGTGGTGGGAGAGAGCAGGATGATGGACAAGCTGTCATCGCTGCTGGTGAAGGAGTCCCACCCCCTGCAGGTCACTATCACTGCACTGGTCAGCTCCTTCAGCGACAGGTTGATACATCCCAAGTGTGTGACGGAGAGGTATCGCAGGTCCTTCCTTCCTGCTGCTGTCAGACTGTACAACCAGCACTGCTCCCAGTAGACCTCACATGTGCACTGTGCAATACTAAACTCTACACATATCCACACACTTTCTGGTTTGCACTAATTGGACAATTTTTTAATACCCATATTTATTATTTTAATGTTTGTAAATAAAAATACCAAACTGCTTATACTTACACTGTTCATATTATAAATACTATGTCATATTGTAAATACCAAGTTCATATTGTAAATACTATGTATATACGAGTTAATTCTATTTCTTATCTCTATTATATTGTTTATTTTTTACTTTTTATTATTGTTTAAGTGTGATACTGTCCTTTGGCTGCTGTGACTAAGGAATTTCCCCATTTGCGGGACAAATAAAGGATTTCTGATTCTGATTCTGATAGTTGCACACAACCATACACCACACATCACACCACAGCCTTTCAATCCTCTGGTTGTGGACACTCTTGCCTGTGATGTGGCTTCTTCTCTCTGTTTCATATTTATTGGACAGAAAAGCAAGACAGAGACTAAATCTATAATTAGTTGCTTAAGGATTTTCAAAATTAAAATTTTCCTACCAAAAAAAAAAAGAATAACCTTAATGATAGAAATTTTGAGACAAGTAATATTCACTACAGTTGTTTTAGGCATGCTTATACAAGATCCCATAGAGAGAATGGGCAGAAATAAATTATCTTACCAGGTCCACGTTGTGGATGTTCCAACATGTATCTTGCCACATCAACATTTTCCCCGCCCTTGTCACTTCTGACACAGTGGGGCAAACCATGCCGATTCACAGCTGTCAGGAAACACTCAAGAACTGTTGCTGCCCTGTTGTTTGCATTACCCCTGAGGAACATAATGCGTCGGCTGTATCCGTCGATTCCTCCATGTATGACAATTCTCCAGCTGTGAGAAGAAAAATACTTAGGAGGGAATAATAAACAATTATACATCATAGAACCCCTAAACCCTATTATTTGAAACTTAAATTAAAAAATTGACAAAAATTTAAAGCCCCACTGCATACTTTCTCAACCGAACTAATTTAAGCGTTAGAAATACTGTTAATAGTATGAATGTTGCCTCAGCTGAAGCCGGACTCGATTCAGGTCAGCTGAAATAGAATTATGGGACTTCCTTGTGCGAGTAGGAACACCGCTCTTCCGGTAACTTCGCCGATCTCCAAAGGCCGAGCTGAAGGCTGGAGTGACTGCTCATATCATATCGTATCATCAACTTATCATGGCCAAGTAGCGTCCCTCCAGCTCTGTAGCTCTTCTTGGCACAGGTTTTCATCAACAATGGTGTTGACAGGCAACTGTACTGTAATACCAACCAGCTAATAACTTACAATATGTAAAAATCTTCTACGGCTAACTGTAAGCCTCGCCCCCTTTCTTGAAAAAAAAAAAAAAAAAGAAATGTGGAGTTTGTGTGTAATGAGGAGATTTGTTGAAGAATGAGGCAAAACAATTTTTTCTAATATTAATCGTGAAAAGGCACAAACCATTTATAAAAAAAATTGTTTAACATTTATCTCCTTAAAGAAATCTTAGAGCCTAACACAAAAAGTAATGTTTAATGGTGTTAAGTATAGATTTTCTTACCGGATTAATTTATGGTTGCCGTCAATGTGCCAGAGAGACAGGGGACCCGGGACAGAGTATGGAACCCTAGGAGTGGTGTTGAGTTGGAGCCCACGAAGGAAATTTCCGACAGGATCAACAGCTTTTAAACACTGGCGCACCCTGTACTGCTGGACTCTTGATGAAGAATAAAGATGATCAAATTAACACTAAATGCTCAGTGGTTTAAGCAGAGACAGATATAGACAAGTTATTTCATTATAGAGGAAATGAGACAGTAACTAACCTGATTCCTTTTGAACAGAGATACCCAGTCACTGTTCTGATTCCTGCGTTTGGGCAGTGAGATATGTAGTCTGCTATCTCTCGCCCAAGTTCATCATCTGAGATAGCAGAATAAGTCTGACGCACAGACAGTCCATATTCTGTCATCCGCCTTCGTACAGTTCTCTTACTGACGCCGAAGATTTTGGCAATATCTGTGACTTTGAATTGTTTTTCCAAAAGGAATTGGAGCTGTTCACTTGACATGAAAGAATTGCAGCCCTCAACCTCCATAATTGCCATGTGCAATAGAGAGAAGATGTGCTCCTCATTAGCAATGCTCAGTTCCCCGAAAGCACCTAAAATCGCTAGGAGATCACCGATGCCCTCCAAGCTGATAAGGATGCGATCTGTCTCTACTTGGGGCACTTGCAGTTGGTTGCCCAAGTCATCCAAGGTATCTGCTATATATCGCAACACCTCCTGTGGACTGAAAAAGAAAAAGGATATCAGTTACAAAACTTTGTATGAAATCGGGCAGGGACTTGGATAAAGACACTGACGACGGTACAACATTCAAAATAAAAATAATTACTTAAAAAACTTTTTTTTTTTTAAACTTACCTAGCCATCTGTTGAAAAGAGTTGTATGATTGCAATAAGAACCAGGCATAAAATGTTGAAGCAAAGTTGAGAGCACAACCATCTAGCAAGACGAAGAGGCAACCAAAGTTCTTAGCGTCTCTGCTTTAACTTCAAAGCTACTCCCATGAAGAGTCAAGTCAAGTGAAGAGATCTTCATTGTCCCCGGAGGGCAATTTGTAGTGCCTTGCGTAAGTTTAGGGACGGACTTCCGCCGTCACTTTTAAGAAACGGAAGTTGTTTATCTTTTTTTTTTTTTAAGTATCGTCAAGATACAAACATTAAAGGCACATTGGTGATAGATAGTGTTGAATCAGCTATCTTGATCAACAAAGAACAAAAAGAAAGAAAAGAGAACGTTAGGGTAAGTCCAGCAAAGAAAATAACCTTAGGGCATTTTTGCTTTTCATGTAGTGCACAGACTTTTTTATATATTCTGAGTTCGTGTATCCATCCATTGAAGTGGGGTTGGGAAAATGAAAGGGAGTTGTTTATCTTGCAAAAGGAAACATAAATATGTGTGAATGTAATCTGTCAGAGCTCGAACATGAATAATTAAACTCTAACTATTAATGCAATGTTTCCCCCAATGTCGGTTCATTCCTCTTCGATACGGACCTAGGAACGTTTTGCAATCACTGGTTTCTCGTAGGACCGGTCAAAGTGTGAGCCACATCCGGTTTACGTTCCGGTTTTGGTGCTAGCGAGTCGCAAACGCGAATGGATTGTCTTATTTGAGGTAAGGTATAGTAAAATAAAAATACATGTCTGTTTATTGTTTGTCTATGGAGCTAGCAAAAGCAAATAGATTACTTTTGACCAATATTTTTGAATATATTTGAAGTTTTCCGTTCGTCGAGAATTCGCGACGTTCGGCCATATTGGCTAAATTAGCCATAGCGGCTACATGTAAACAATACACACACTTTCTATAACAAATACAATTCTTGTATTTCTCTGTAATCACTATAGAATTAGCATGTTGTTATATGAATGCAATTTTTGCCCTTTATTTTTAAGCAGGAGAATATGCATGCATCCACGTGCTATGGAAAGGAGTACAAACCAGGGTTCCACCAGCAGATGATGGACAGTGAGACAGTGATGACGAGTACATACCTGCACAAGGTGATGAAAATAGCGGTAATAATGCTATAATACTGTACAGACTTTCAGCTTTTGTATTGTTAGCCTCATATTTGTGGATGTCACCGTGAGAACATGCTGTGTATATGTAAATACAAATGTCTGCACTTTTTCCAATAGTGTTTTTTTTTTTTAAACACCAGGTGACCACAGCAGCAGCAGCAGCAGTGATGACAGCAGCACTGAAGCAGAGGACGATGCACTTCCTAGCACAGCTACTCCTTCAAGAGCAGCTGCTATCAGAAAGAAAAGACAGAGGGTAGAGTGGGAGTCAGTGAAACCAAACTCTGCAAAAGAAGTCCCAGTGTGGAAATGGAAAGCTGCTCTTCCTGAGGCAGATGCAATAAAACTGCCCATTCAGTACTTTAGAGATTTCTTTGACACCGAGCTTCTAAACACAGAAACAGAGCAATCTATACTGCATACAAAAAAATACAAACTGTGTGCTAAAATTGGATCGTAATGAACTGGAACAGTTCATTGGCACAGTAATTTACATGAGTGTTTTGCACTTACTTCGCTCACAAATGTACTGACTGACTCACTGACTCACTGACTCACTCACTCACTCACTCACTCACACACACCACACACACCACACACACACCACACATACTGTATGCTGCATCTGGGCTGTCATTGAGGACATACACAGACAGTCAGAAACAAGTGGTTGACGTTGGCTCAACCAGGCAAGTCATGTCAGGTCCTGCACTGAACTACACACACATACACGCACATATTTGTTTTCATTGTTTTGTTATCATTGTCATGATGAAGTTTTGAATGTCTGTCATGAAACCAGATTACAATATAAATTTAAATTGTATGTTGGCATTAATAAAATCAATTTCATACCTCAGATGGGAAATGTATTTTCATTACTACTTTATTACTACTTTTATCCATTGATGCCTGTTGTTGCTTTGAATGAAATTTATAACTATTCTATGTGCTACACTCAAATTAATAATCTCCACTAATTTTTATTACATAATTGCATATAAATTCAGGAGTTAAGGGGATATGTATATATATATATATATCCCCTTAACGCCTATAGTCGCATATAATGCAGCTTTGAAAGTGCAGAGATGGTCTTTGAATTGGAATTTCCCTCCTGGGGATGATTAAAGTTTTTTATATTCTATTCTGTTCCATAAATATATATAACTTGTCTTGGCCTAGAGACACCCCAGCGTAGACATCGTTTTTCTTTTTCTTTTTTTTCTTTTTTTTTTTTTTTTAAAAATCATGTATTAGAGGATACAATTCACTTTACCTAGCTCATCCTCATTGACTATTAACATTAGATTAAATAGGTTTTTATGTCACATTCATATTCTCTGAAACTATAGTCAAGCAGGTATAATGCAGATGAGACAATGGTTCTTGGGGGGGGGGGGGGGGGGACAAACTAAGAAAAAACAAAACAAACACAACAACATGTTTGTCGTTGTTAAAGCTATAAATCTCAAAGTAAGGATGACTTAGGCTGCATAAAAAATTAGGGTACCATCAGTATCATAAGGACGCTAAAATATTTGAGTTACAGTCATTATTCATGATAGGCAATAAACACTGGTTTTCTCTCAAGTGACCCAGGAAGCTCTACTACTGTCTATCTGTCAGTTTGCCTGTTGCTCTACAACTCAACACCACACCCTAGAGTACCATTGAAAACCCTATATCTGTTTCCACCGGCATTACTGTAATATGGCGCCATCTTGTGTCACTCTTGTGACACTCACGACATATGAACAATAAAAGCTGCCAAAATCACCCCCTCTGTAAAAGAAAAGACACTTTTATTGCAGATGTTACATGTTTTATGTAGTTATAGGCTTTAACTGTGAGTTTATTTTTATTTTTATTTTTTTTTAACTACAAAAATAAATGAATAATTCATCGAATCAGTTTGATACTAATTTTTGACATATTCGAGCCAAGGGTCTGAAAAATCTCCAATCTCTTATAAGATGACATTTAAGATGACATTTTCGGTCATATTTTCAAAAACCTGGCGCATTTTACTGCCAATTAAAAAAGAAAAAGGAACATTTTGTATTTTTGAAAAGAACAGAGATTGAGTGAAAGATCTGTGAAGGGAAATTGGAATAAAATTATAATCTGATACATTCCATTCTTAAGTGGTCCATCACGTTGCCATTAAGTGGATGATCCCAGTTGTTCAGAATGACCTCCTCCATCTTCAGTGTGCCTCTCTCCATCATATCCCCTAGTCCATCAGGGAAACAGGACTGAAGTCAGGTGCCTCAGAAGGTTTGTCCTGTATCCTGGCAACGACATGCAGAACTTTACATAGAACTTCAGCAGTAGCCGTTGGTGGGATGTACACAAGTGTTGTTATGATATGAAAAAATAAGTCAAGTTTCTGGGTCACTCTTGTTGGGCAGAGATTTCCCATGATTCATCTCCACTTCCAGGCCTTCAACCCTTTCACCACCAGCATGGCAACCAGGAAATCACATCTTCATCTCATCTGGAACAGGGTGTTATCCTCCAGACTTGCTCCATTTTCAGTGAAAGAAGCTCCTGTCCTGAAGAATGTTCTCTCCATGCAAAATAATAATAATAATAATGGATTACATTTACATAGCGCTTTTCAAGACACCCAAAGATGCTTTACAGTAAACATTATTCATTCATACACATACAATGGTGGTGGTAATCTACATCTATAGCCACAGCTGCCCTGGGGCAGACTGACAGAAGCGTAAGTAGTAAAGTAAAGTAGTCATCAGTAGACAAAATACGACAAAAACATACAGAAACACAAAAAATAGAGAAACGGTTAAATAAAAACTCAGAGCTACCAGACTTGCCCTGTGAACAATGGCACCATCTAGTTGGTAAGATGTAGCCTATAGACTATCTTAAGATCCAACACAGTCTGGCTGCAGACGTCTGCACTGTGAGGTGTCCTCCACTGTCAGGTCCAGGATTTGATTCGAAGCCTCTAAACATAGAAATTCCCAGGGAAACATTGTTACAATTGGAGATGGACTTTTAAATTCAAGTAGGCTAAATAGCCTAGGATAGTGTGTCCAAAATTTTCACCGGAAGTGTAGGCTAGATTTGTGTGCAGTATGCTATAATCTATATGTGTAGTGTACGGACAAAACAAAACAAAAAAAACACTGAAGGTCCTAGGAATGTTTAATTTGCTATTTTGCAGAAAGGAACAGATGGATGGCTGAATAGTAGGCTATGCTACATAAAAAAAAAGATTGTTAGCCTACATTACTAACTCAACAACAGTAGGCTACGTTTGCAAGCACCTCATACACTAAAAACATTATACCCACATGAAAAATTAAGTGCATTGTTGCCAGTTGTTGGATATTCACAAATTGTAGGTTGATGGCTAGTCATACACAAGGATGAAAAATATTACGATATCGCCCCCCTCTGTTTACTAAAAACAGAGTGCCCCAGGCCATTAAATCCCTTAATAATAATCGATAGTCACTGTTAGTGTTGGTCAGCTCATAGCCTGCTCAGCTGGTCTGACCAGGTTAAGGCTGCGATAAACATAAAGCTGACTCACTGATGATGAGTGTTAATCTGTGTGAAAGTTGTACTGTGCTGTTTTTATCTGTGTTGTTGTTTTTTAGATGAAATGTCAAGTGATCTGCTGCAACTCAATTTCCCTACGGGGACAAATAAATTACTACTACTACTACTACTACTACTACTTGTGGTCAATTATGCTTAGCTTTATTGATTAACTTTACTGTTTCAATTTTAGGCCCTAAATGAAAAATTTTCGTCTTGGAAAATGTCTTCATTGCTGAGTAAACAAACTGAAGACATGCAGCTACTGACGACGGCGTATATGGGGCGACGTACTTAGCAACGACGTGAGTTTCACACGTCTTTGGTGACGACGTGAGTTTCACACGTCTGTGGTGGCGACATTAGTTTCACACGTTTGTGGTGACGACGTACTTAGTTCAGACGTCCAGAGCAGGCGTAAATTTGTTGGTAATTCTAACATACGCCGCCGTCACGTCGCCGCCGTCACACGTTCCTTCAGTGCACTCGCCGTGACGTCGCCGCCGGTCTCTCATCTGCTGTCCCATCCACTCCCATTCAAAAATCCACACGTTCAGACGGCGACGGGAGGGGAGGTTGCTCCTTCTCCTTCTCCTGGTAATCCATGATTTGGCACAATAAACTCGCCATAGACGTCAGTTAGCTAAGTCTGCCCCTCACGGCCAGCAGTTATGAACGGTCCAAATACAGGTTTATAGTTTCAGAAGTACATACAAAGTGGTGTTTAATGCGTACGGGAGTAAACATGAATTTATGGGCGCAGAGTTTTTCTAGTTCGGCACAGCCTTTATTGTTGGCTACCCGATGGTAACGTTGCTAGCATAACCGCTAACGCTAACCAAGTTAACTGACGAGCGCGTGAAGGAATTATGAAAGGAGAGCCGACGTCAGTTAGCTGCAGTTAAAAGCAGAGGCCCAGTGTATCTGGCTAAGACAACCAACAGCCAACGTACTAACAGCAGTTTTCAGTTCAGAGCATTGTCCCATTTATTTTAATCATATATTTTTTTCAGTTTACAGATAACTTTCCATTTAGTTTTAAATCTGTTTCTATGTGGCTGGCTCATTTGTTGTTGCTTGTGCCAAAGGTATATAAAATTAAAATAAAATACATTTGGTCGGTATAAACCAAAGGCTACAGCTTTTTGTCACAAGCAACCTTAATTTGAGTGACAAAAAAGTAGGATAATAATATACTGTATTACAGTATTAATATTGCTATTATTGTACCATACTGTGATATGTAGCTGCCTCTCTGCAGACACTACTCTGAAGACAATAAATTCAAATGAGCTGTGACACTGAACTCTCAACTTCTCTCTCCCCCCACCCCCAAACCGCTGACCCTCCTTGTGTTCCTGCTGACGTCCTGTGCTGACTCTACAGTGTGAGTACAAACACACACTCATTTTGTTTGTTATGACTGTCACCAAACTGATATAATATAAAAATATACTGTATTACAATTTTACTTTTACTACTATGATATGTAGCTGTCTCTCTGTAGACACTACTCTGAAGCCTTGCTCACTGTCTGACCCACAACTATTATCTGATTGGTTACATGAGTAATGTCCTATCAACACTGAAGGCTGCTGTGTCAGATCAAGTAATCCCTTATTAATTCAAATGACCTGTGAGAACATTGCTAGCATAATCGCTATCGCTAACCAAGTTAACTGACTAGTGCTTGAAGGAGTTATGAAAGGAGAGGCGACGTCAGTTAGCTGCAGTTAAAAGCAGAGGCCCAGTGTATCTGGCTAAGACAACCAACAGCCAACGTATTAACAGCAGTTTTCAGTTCAGAGCATTGTCCCATTTATTTTAATCATATATTTTTTTCAGTTTACAGATAACTTTCCATTTAGTTTTAAATCTGTTTCTATGTGGCTGGCTCATTTGTTGTCGCTTGTGCAAGTTATAAACCAAAGGCTATAGCTTTTTGTCGCAAGCAACCTTAATTTGAGTGACAAAAAAGTAGGATAATAATATACTGTATTGCAGTATTACTGTTAATATACTGTATTACAGTATTACTGTTACTTCTATTGTACCATACTATGATATGTAGCTGCCTCTCTGCAGAAACTACTGATTGGTTACATGAGTAATGGCCTATCAACACTGAAGGCTACTGTGTCACATCAATGAATCTCTTATCTATTTAAATGAGCTGTGATATGGAGCTAAATCGGGGTCAAATGTTTTGTACTTGAAAAAGTAAAATTTGAAACTGAAATTTCAAGTTTTGATCTTGAATTTTGAAAAATACATCAACGTATTCAAAATTTAAAAAAAAAATGTACAAGAAGTTTTTTTTTTTAAGGTTAAAAATAATTATGATCAACTCTGGTAATTCTTTTGAATAAATCATTTATTTTCATTTTTCACTTTCATATGTTTTGATATTTGGGATCCTATTTCTTTCAGTTGCATGTTTTATCTTTTCAGATTCAGATCTTAGTTTTTTTACAGTTTCAAATCTTTTTCAGTTTCAGATCTTTGTTTTTCAGTTTCAGATCTTTGTTTTTCAGTTTGAGACTTTTGACCCTGATCTAGCGTGGGGGGCGTGGCATCAACTGAGAGGGGTGTGGAATCATGACAGACAGCTTAACCAAAAGGCTACAGACCTTCCCCTATCATGTTGCCTTCAGGGAACGTAGGATCTAAAACGATTCGGCTACGCCACATGATTGGCAGTGAAAAAACTGCTGTCAGTGACAAACTTCCATTTGCACACCATGCACGAATATCCTGCACGGCTAAATGTGTTTTAATTTCCAAAGCTGTTTAGACGTGAGATGTGGAAGCTGTTTTAGACAGTACTGAGGACCAATTGTAGTACAGGAGCGACAAAATCACGCCAGATTGTGCACAGACACCCACACTTTAAGTACTGAAATGTCCGACACGTAGCACTGGACCCAGCACACAGGTGAGAAAAGTAAGGTTGGGAAATCGTGATAAATATCAAAATGAGAGGTCGTTTTGTGGTTTTTTCAGCACCCCATGCATTCCTGCAACCACAAAACAGCACTACCTTTATTCAAATTAACAGCATTATCTGTGTTTTTCATGCAGTACATAGGCTAACGTTACTACCTACTACTGCGTTAGCAGCTACTCGATGCTAACGTTAGCCCTATGCTTAACCTCTAGCTTTGACAATTCACCACTTAAAAGATGTCAGAAACATTGTATGTTGTTACAAAACGACCTCTCATTTTGATATTTATCATGATTTCCCAACCTTACCTGTGTGCTGGGTCCAGCAGGTGAGCCAGTGGAACTGGACGCCATTGCCAGCAGACACTGCGAGGCATTCACAGTGCTACGTGGAAATCGGACATTTCAGTGCTTAAAGTGTGGGTGTCTGTGCACAATATGGCGTGATTTTGTCGCTCCTGTACTACAATTGGTCCTCAGTACTGTCTAAAACAGCTTCCACATCTCACATCTAAACAGCCTTGGAAACTAAAACAGTTTTAGCCGTGCAGGATATTCGTGCATGGTGTGCAAATGGAAGTTTGTCACTGACAGCAGTTTTTTCACTGCCAATCATGTGGCGTAGCCGAATCGTTTTAGATCCTACGTTCCCTGAAGGCAACATGATAGGGGAAGGTCTGTAGCCTTTTGGTTAAGCTGTCTGTCATGATTCCACACCCCTCTCAGTTGATGCCACGCCCCCCACGCTAGATCAGGGTCAAAAGTCTGAAACCGAAAAAAAGATCTGAAACTGAAAAAGAAAGATCTGAAACTGAAAAAAAGATTTGAAACTGTAAAAAAACTAAGATCTGAATCTGAAAAGATAAAACATGCAACTGAAAGAAATAGGATCCCAAATATCAAAACATATGAAAGTGAAAAATGAAAATAAATGATTTATTCAAAAGAATTACCAGAGTTGATCATAATTATTTTTAACCTGAAAAAACTTTTTGTACATTTTTATTTTTATTTTGATTACGTTGATGTATTTTTCAAAATTCAAGATCAAAACTTGAAATTTCAGCTTCAAATTTTACTTTTTCAAGTACAAAACATTTGACCCCGATTTAGCTCCATACTGTGACACTGGTTTTCTGAAGTTAACTGAAAATCTCTTGCTCGATGTCCTGCCCAAGTTGCAATAAACATGATAGATCATATGATTTAATATGACACCAAGCACATCCAGTTTTGCCACAAAATTTTGTGTGCAAGTGTGTGTGCGTGCGTGTGTGTGTGTAACTCCAAACCAAACAAACAGAATGGAGAAGCAGCGTGACCTTAATACCAACAAAATGATAAATTCAAGTATACACAGAGCTGAGATGGAGAAGTATTTAGTTGTGATTTGTAGTTAAACTAATATATGTTTCCTCTCATAGATATAGAGGACATTGACCAACGCCTGCGTTTTTGCCTGGTAAGTATGGAAGCTGCAACAGCCTACTTAAATTGACAGTAACACAGTTTAGTATCTCAAACTGTTTAATCTTGTTTGGATTCACACATGATTTATATATTTTGTGATTTCTGTATTGTTATAATTTATGTCTCAAAATAAAGAAATTGGGCAAGTTACTTTAAATTAATAGTTACAGTTGCTTCTCTCAAAAGTAATTGAATTACTTTAGCAATTGCTGCATATAAAATAATTAGTTACTCACATACACACACAGCTCAGCACTGTATCGAAGGGCTGATTTTGTGGTAATGTCATTCATGGCACAGACTGATTTTAGTGAAGCACAGGCAACATACATTGTATACAGTGTACACAGCTCACTGTACAGAGAGCTGAGATGGAGCAGTATTAATGCCCTTAATTGAAATGAGTTGTGAGGTTGGTTTTCTTTAGTGAATTGAAAATCTCAATTTCTCTCTCCCTCACTCGACTGAACTTCATTGGATTCCTGCCAGCCTTTGACTCCTGCAAACTCCGAAGCGTAAGAGCACACAGAGACATTATGATTGTTTTAAACTGATATTTCATGGTTTTACAATTTAGGATGAGTTCCCATTCAAATAAACTTTGTCGATGGGAATCACGTACACACTTTATATAATCAACAATAAATTAAACACTGTGAAAAACAATTTGATCCAGATACATTTGAGATGTGACCCCCTGATTTTCTGAGAAGAAAGTAAGCAACATGTCTTTCTGTCTCTATCCATGCTATGTCCATGAATAATAATTTATAACTAAATACATTTAAAAGAACGTTTGCATTTTTCTGTACTGTTTTTTTTCTTTTCAAGATTACATAACAAACTCCCTGAACACAGAATGTTATGGATCAAACTATAATGGACTTACTTCATACAATTAGGGCTCGGCATTATGGACCAAAATTCATATCGTGGTATTTTCAGGCTGATTGTCAACACAAGCTAGATATATCTCAGCATTTTCTACACAGTGGGCTGAATTATCAGTTGTAACCAAAACCTCATTTGATATGTCGCAAAACTTTTAAACAGACTGTGACACATCTACACAACATGTAAATTCAAATCTATAAATTCATTTAAAAAACTAGCAGGCCTGTAAGTTAACTTTTTTTCACTGGTGCTACGTGCTGATCTGATTAGAGTTTTGCAGCACAAGACACAAAACCATAGCTTAATAATTGTGTAATTGTATGAAGTAAGTCCATTATAGTTTGATCCATAACATTCTGTGTTCAGGGAGTTTGTTATGTAATCTTGAAAAGAAAAAAATAGTACAGAAAAATGCAAACGTTCTTTTAAATGTATTTAGTTATAAATTATTATTCATGGACATAGCATGGATAGAAAGAGAGAGAGAGACGATCAGCGTTTTTATGAAATGCTTGTATCTTCTTTGCACTGTATTTTTATAAACACATTTGTAGCTTGCATCCAGGCACTGTTTCTCTGTCACACTCACTCACAAACAAGCACACAGACACTCACCTGACTCAGACAAACAGTTGTGTGTCTCTCTCATGCACACACAGCTCAGCACTGTATGGGTGGGCTGCTACTGCGGTAATGTCATTCATGGCACAGATTTTGGCCTTGCATGGGCAAACATACACTATATCAGGGTTGGCACTCTGTAGTGACTTGACCATAAGCACACACTTTCTAAACCTATTGGCTACAGCAGCTGCTTCAACACACTCTTGTGAAATTGTAGTGAAATAAATGAGACCTCAAGACAAGCCCTAATGAACTGATGCATTTCATGACTACTGGTTTTCACATTTCAAATGAATGTATGGGAATCCCTGCTGGTCGATAATTTATCAGCATGATTTATTATGTGCATCCCCAATGTTTTTACATCATGTTCATGTTTAGCTCAGGGTAGAAGCTACTTGAGTTTTTTTTTCTTATATTCCAACAGCAGTCTAATTGATCTTTCCCATTTTGTCTTACAGGTGCCTTGCTGATTTTCTATCTGTTGCCTGGAACTCTGAGAGTACCTACACTCTCACGCTCTCTCTCCCTTTCTGTCCAATCAGGGTTCAGTTCCTGATTGTTGTTATCAAGCCTCTATCTTTGACTGGAACCCTGAGAGTGTTCTCACACTCTCACGCTCTCTCTCTCTCTCTCTCTGTCCAATCAGGGTTCAGTTCCTGATTGTTGTTGGATCTCTATCTTTGACTGGAACCCTGAGAGTGTTCTCACACTCTCACGCTCTCTCTCTCTCTCTCTGTCCAATCAGGGTTCAGTTCCTGATTGTTGTTGGATCTCTATCTTTGACTGGAACCCTGAGAGTGTACTCACACTCTCACGCTCTCTCTCCCTTTCTGTCATATTGGACGTGTTGGCTTTTTGGTTTCACCTCAGATGTTGGCTTCACCTCACTTGTTGGCTTTTTGGCTTCACCTCAGATGTTGGCTTCACCTCACATGTTGGCTTCACATTTTGGTTTTTGGTGACATCATATTTTGGCTTCACATCTCTGTTTTTGGTGACATCACATCTTGGCTTTTGGTGGCCTCACATTTCACAAGTTTGATTTGAACTCAGGATTTTCTTAGTTGACAAGCATTACAACCTTGATCAGCTTTTGACAAGCATTTACCAGCATTTTAACTGCTGAAATTAATTCTAATTAATTTGATAGTTAAGTAAAGCTTTGAAATAATTGATTTGAACATTGATAAATTGTCAGAAGATATTGGATAATTTAATATTGCACTGACATTTTGGAAAACAATATACACAAGAAATATTTGGAGTGAAAATCCATATTTGTACTAGAAAATTGAAAACAAACAGGTTGTTAAAAACAAACACTGTTTTTTCATTTTTCAAAAGTTTGAGTTTACTCAACTAGTGGGAATAAGTGTAAAGGTAAAACCATATTATACAGTGCATTAGTTGTCCCAGACTTACATCTAATTCTACTTCATCTTTAGCCCTGCTCACATCATTTGAATCAATAAGTGTTTTATTGTTGTTTAAACCTGTTGTAATAAAAAACTTTATTGCTGTTGTTTTCTTGCTGTTGTTTGAAGAAGCTGTATTTGATTCTGATATTTAAATATAAACCTGAATACATTTCTTTGGTCTTATACATTAAGTTTGTTAAGGAATAAGATTTGGATTGCTGTCACTGAAAAGTATAGTACTAGCCTACAGCTATTCTCAGTTGAATACCACATTTGAGCATTAGTACATATCTCTTGATAGTGCTTAAAAGCATTGAATAAACAGTAAAACAAACAATAAACTTCAGTTTTACCTGAGCATACGTTTAGCCCATTTCTGCAAGCTAAAAAAAGGTTTTCTGAAAAAAATAATTGGTTTGAATCTACAACAATGCCTAGGAAAAGTAAGAAGTCCCAAGCTGCACGCCTGCGCTGGCAGAAATCAGGTGAGATGCACTGTGCTACAACAGCTGAACAGGAAGCAGGTGTTGGTCCCCAGAGCAGTGGAGAGGTCATGACGTCTGCAGCATCTCATGTTCCAAGTGTCAACCAGGGAGGTCAACATGATGCATTGTGCTCACCACGCATTTCTTATGCTGACATGGTAAAGACCACACTTAACAGTAATGACCCAAGTGTAACAGCTACTTTAAAAGCTAACCAGGTAAACCATTCAGGTGATGTGCCTAAGCCACAGGTCTCTTATGCTGACATGGTAAAGAGGGGACGTCACAGTAATGATCCCATAGAAAAAGTTGGCTCCTATGCTGTAAGCTATTCGGGTGATGTGCACAAGATCTCACATTCTGACATTGTAGAGGCAGATCTCAGTGTAGCAGGGCCATCCAATGCAGATTATGTGAACCTCACAGAACAGTCTTCTGAAAAACACGTCTGTGCCTCACGCAGCCAGGCCTCTGTTAAATATGGCAAATTCAGGAACCAGCAGTGTACCTGTAACTCATTAACCTTTCTTGCATTTCTCTATGAGAATGAAAACATCACCAGAGCAGACCTTGACCTTGTTTTGGATAAGGGTAATGTGTTGTATAAAGAAGCCAGGAAAAGGGTCCCTGATCACAGCCATTTGACTACTGATGAGCTACCTGATAAGGTTCGTACACGCAGGCACAGACTTCATGCAGACATGAAAATACTTTCAAGATACGGGACGTTTGGCGAACCTTTACCTGGAGCTGTAGATTACTTTCTGGACCTTGAGGCAGGACTGAGCTGTTTGTTATCAGAGGTCCAATATGCACTGCTGCTGATGAGATCGTTGTGTATTGCAGTTTTCAGAACCAGGTCAGGCAGATACGGTTTCTTTGATCCACACTCCAGAACAGCCAAAGGTTTGCCTATACCCCTGGGTTCGGTCATGGCTGGTACAGCTGTCATGCTGACATTCCCACATCTCAGTGCCATGATTGACAGGCTCATGAAGCAACACAAGATGATGGACATACATTCCTCCTGTACCTACGAGTTGAAGCCTGTGGAGTTTTACAATGTGAACACAACACACCTGAATAGAGCCATGCCAGACACACACAGTCCACCTACCACTCAGACTGCTGCTCTATCAACTGCTGTGCTGGATGATGCTCTTCAGAAGGAGGCAAGCCTGAGTGCTCCAAGGTTAACCACTGTTGTTACTGATGTCTGCAATAACACTGTACATGAAGCATGCACTGATATGGAAACTGAACCAGAGCCATTGAGCCAATTCACTTTGAATTCAGACACATCACATGATGCTCCTCAAAATGAATCAAACTCTTCTGCTCCAATAATTGATACAGTGGTGAGTGATAGTGCCTTACATGACAATTCTCATAAACTGTCGAAACTTAGTAGGCAGGCAAAAAGAAAATATAAGAGGAGACTTTTGTGCTCTGGAAAGGTATCTCAAAGAAAGGAGAATCAAAAGAGGAAAGAAAAGGAAAAGTATGCTTCTGACAAAACATTCAGAGCAAAGAAAAAATCTTCTGCAAACAGGCAAAATTCTGATGAAGAACTCAGGCAAAGAAAACAAGCAAATTCCAGAAACCGTTATAGAAAAAAACCTGAATTACGACAAAAGAAGAGAAATAATATAACAACTGCATATAGAGAAAATCCTAAATGCAGACAGAAACAAAAAGACTACATAACAAACCAGTACAGAAACAATCCTGAATTTAGAGAAAAACAGAAAGACTTCATAACGAAACAGTACAGACTTAATCCTGAATTCAGAGAAAAACAAAGAGGCTACATAACGAAACAGTACAGACTTAATCCTGAATTCAGAGAAAAACAAAGAGGCTACATAACGAAACAGTACAGACTTAATCCTGAATTCAGAGAAAAACAAAAAGGCTACAGAATTAAACAGTACAGACACAATCGTGATTTCAGAGAAAAACAAAACCAGTACTTTATGAACCGATACAGAAATGATGTTGGCTTCAATAGGAGACAGCGATTTTACTTTGCACAGTGTTGTATACATGACCAAGCTCTCAGGGTAAAACACAGACAACTAATGAGACAACGAATGCGAGAGAGGCGTAACAACAATCTTGCATTTAGGAGTATGCATAAGATGAGATGTGCAATGAAAATAACAAGGAAATACAGAAAAATACATAGACAAGCACATGAGAGTGACAGAGAGGCTGAAAACCCCTTGATCAACGAGGCCATATCTGTTTTCAGATCACAAATAAAGGCTGGTCCCACATTTTGTTGCACAGTGTGTCATAAGGCTTCATTTCCAAACCAAATTCAACGCTGCACAAGGTCAAATTATGTAACAAACCCAGATGTGGTTGAAGCATGCCTGACTGGAAAGTATGTTCATATTTGTGACGAAGGCTGCAGAAATGAACAGTGCAAAGTGCCTGATGAGAGAAAGACAGAGTGGATTTGTCACACCTGCCATAGTCACCTTAAAAATGGAGCCATGCCTAGCCTTGCTGTAGCTAACAACTTGGAGCTCACTGATATTCCACCTGAACTGTGTGATCTCAACATATTGGAAAGACATCTAATTGCCAAGTGCATAACATTTGCAAAAATTATTCCTCTTCCTAAAGGACGACAGCAATGTATTCAAGGGAATGTTGTCTGTGTTCCATCTCAGATTGAGGAAACTGTTAACGCTCTGCCAAGACTGAGAAGTGAGTCTCAGGTCCTGAGAGTAAAACTAAAGAGGCGGTTGTGTTACAGAGGTCATCAGCTGTTCCAGACTGTTACCTGGTCTAAACTGGTGCAAGCACTGAATAAACTCAAGCACATTCACCCACAGTATAAGGACATTACTATCAGAGATGAGGCTGAGCTGTGTGACCCAACACTTCCCGATGAAGAAGATGATGATTGTGATGATGTTAATGCAACCATGGAGGATGTTGATTATGATGAAGATGACTTAATGGAAATTGACATGTGTGAGAGAAATGCACTGTGTGAGGCAGAAAATGGTCCTGAAAATGAAGTGGACAACAATGAAAAGGTAATTTGTGATGACAGCCAACCAGAGGAGCAGAATGATGATCCAGAACAAGAAGGTGACATGCCAAATGGTGGTCTTGCTCTAGAGTCATGCCTTCAGCCACGTGATGTTTCAGAGGACATATTGAGTTTTAGTGAAGGAATCTACTCTGTTGCCCCTGCAGAAGGAAATAGTCCAGTCAGCTTTTTCAAGACACCTAAACTTGAGGCCATGGCTTTCCCTGTTCAGTTCCCCACTGGTCAAAATACACTAGATGAAGAGAGACTTATCAAAATAACACCCAGTGGCTATTTCAAAACCAGGCTTTTAGGTGTTGATGATCGCTTTGCCAGAGACACAAACTATTTGTTCTTTGCACAGTTTGTGAGTGAAATACACTTGGCCACGTCCAGCATGACAATTCAATTACGTAAGGGAAAACCTTTCACCAGAGATGGACGCAAAATAACGTCAGGAATGTTGCGAGACAAACGAGAGGTTGAACGACTGGTAAAGATGCAGTCAGATTCATGCAGCCGCTGAGAGGGACACCAGCCTATTGGGAGAAAACAACGAGAGATCTGTTTGCCATGATAAGACAGCTCGGAACTCCTACTTTCTTTTGTACGTTTTCTGCAGCAGAAATGCGTTGGCCCGAGGTGATTGAAGCAATAAAACATCAGCAGGGTGAGGAAGTTGATTTTGATTAACTCGACTGGTCCGCAAAGTGTGACATATTGCGAAGCAATCCTGTGACTACAATGCGCATGTTTGATAAGCGTGTTGAGGCCTTATACAGAGATCTGATCTTGTCGCCTGCACAACCCCTTGGCAAAGTCGTTGATTACTTTTACCGAGTTGAGTTTCAGCACAGAGGAAGCCCACACATACATTGCCTGCTATGGGTAGAAGGAGCTCCTGTTTTTGAGGAAGACGATGATCGAACTATCTGTGACTTTGTGAACAAATATATCAGTGCACAGCTACCTGACCCAGTTACACAACCTGACCTGTACCAGAAAGTCACAGAAGTGCAGATGCACAGCAAAAACCACACACGGACATGTTTCAAAAGTGCTAGCTCTGGATGTCGTTTTGGTTTTCCCCAACCACCTTCCAGAAAGACAATGATAACAAGACCTGGAGATAAAGATGATCCGGCAAAACTGGCAGAAGCAAAAGAAAAGCTCAGACCACTGAACTTGCTGCTAAATGAACCTGAAACTGCCTCCCTGAGTTTAGACCAGCTCCTGGATCGATGTAATTTAACACTCAACGAGTATGAGAAATGTCTGCACATGATGAAACAATCAAATGCGGTGATAATGAGGCGTGACCCAAAAGACTGCTGGGTAAATCCATATAACGCAGCTCTACTTTCTGCCTGGGACGCAAATATTGATGTTCAGTTCATACTGAATTATTACAGTTTGATAAACTACATCTGCACATATATTTGCAAAAGTGAAAACTCTGTCAGTGAGTATCTCAAAACGCTCATTGAAAACTCCAACAGAGAAAATGTCAATGAGTGTGATGAAATGAGGGAAATCATGCAGGCCTATTCCAAAAAGAGAGAGGTCAGTGCCCAGGAGTGTGTCACCCGTGCATGTGGTATCAAAATGAAGAAGTGTTCACGCGGTGTCGTATTCATACCGACAGATGACAACCCAGTGAAAATGAGTCGCCCCATGTCAGACCTGCAAAACACAACATCAGAATGTGTACATGTGTGGATGACATCTTTGACAGACAAGTACAAAGCCAGGCCTGAAACACTAGAGTTTGAGGAGATGTGTATGGCAGACTTTGCCTCAACTTGCAGACTTGTGTATGGCCAACAGACCAAAGGTAAAAAGGTTTTTCCTCTGCTGAATGAGATGGGATATGTTCAAAAGAGAGAAACTGATAAGCCCGCTGTCATCAGATTTCACCGCACATCGCAGGAAAAATATCCCGAGCAGTTTTATGGCACATTACTGAAGCTGTACGTTCCTTACCGATCAGACGATGAACTGAAACCTTCCTTTTTACCCACGCACGAGTCATTCTACAAACGTGGCCGTGTTCAGCTACCAGGTGCTTACCGTCCAGAGTCCGTCAAACGCATTGTCAAACGAAACAGAGAGAAATATGAAAAAAACAGTGAAAAAATTGAGAGTGCAATTGAGGAGTTTGAACAGAACAGAGGTGTGATTGATGAATGGTGTAATCTGGCACCTGAATCTGAACTAGTGAGGTTGGAGTGTATTGAAGAACTGGAAGCAAGAGCGCCAGATCATGAAAATGTACAGGAGGATGTCCCAGAATATGCAAAGTGGGCTAATGCTGTAACAGAAGCCAGAGCCATCAGAGAACCCACTGCAGTTGACCCCACAGTCTTACGTCAAATGTATCAAAATCTGAACCAGAAACAGACGTGTGTTCCATGCAGTCAGAGACTGGTGCATAAAGCGTGTCTGCAATTCTTCTTTTACATAAACGGTGGTGCTGGAACAGGAAAGTCACATCTCATCAAATGCATCTACTCAGAAGCATCTAAGATACTGTGCAAACTGCCGAGACGTGCTGAGGAGGCTGACATATCAAACCCCACTGTCCTGTTGACTGCTTTCACTGGAACCGCAGCCTTTAATATATCAGGTTCAACACTGCACTCTCTGCTCAAGCTGCCGAGAAGCCTAAAACCCCCATTTCAAGGACTTGGTAATAAACTGGATGAGGTCAGATCAGATCTGCTAAATGCTGAAATCATCATCATTGATGAAGTGTCCATGGTGTCAAAGTCACTTTTTGCATATGTGGATGCCAGACTGAAACAGATTAAAGGCAGTCAAAAACCATTTGGAGGGATGTCAGTAATCGCTGTTGGAGACTTCTATCAGCTACCACCAGTGAGACACAGTAAACCTCTCTGCGTCCAAGAGCCTTTACAAATAGACCTGTGGGGACATTTTAAGATGGTAACACTGACTGAGATCATGCGGCAGAAAGATGATGTGGTCTTTGCAGAGATGTTGAACAGGATCCGCGTGAAAGACAAGTCAGATGAGTTGTCTGAAGCAGACAGAGCTATGCTGTCACAGACCATCACTGAACCAGCACTTTGTCTGACTGATGCCCTGCACATTTTTGCAACAAACAAACAAGTATATTCACACAACTCTGCTCCATTCTCATATCACTACCATTGATGCAGATGACTATAAAAAGGATCCACACAGTGGCAGAATGGCACGACAAGTCGAACCATTAAAAGGAGGCAAAAACGATTTACCAGATTCACTAAATGTTGCTGAAGGCGCACGTGCCATGCTCACCAGAAACATCGATGTCTCTCAGGGATTAGTGAATGGATCCTTTTGCACACTAGAAAGGATAATTACCTCGGAACAAAATGGTTTTACACACGTCACCATGCTTGGGCTCAAGACGGATGATGAAAGAGCTGGAATGCGTTACCGCAATAGAGCACCAGGAGGACCCGATAATCTTGTGTACATATGAAACAGAAAGGAGTGGTACGCAGACAGTTTCCCCTTAAACTTGCCTTTGCTTGCACAATACATAAGGTTCAAGGTATGACAAAGACATCAGCTGTAGTCTCACTGAAACACATATTTGAACGTGGCATGGCTTATGTGGCTATCAGTAGAGTGACCTCTCTCAGTGGACTGCACATGCTGGATATAGACGAGAGCAAAATCTATGCAAACCAAGACGTCACTGCAGCCTTAGAGACCATGACACATGTCAACTTGGACAACATGATGCCTCTTCTCCATTTCAAACAAACATTGAGCAGACATGACACTCTGACCATTGTTCACCACAACACAAAAGGACTGCCATCACATGTGAATGACATCAAGAGCCATCATGAACTGTGTCTTGCAGATGTTCTGTGTCTCACGGAAACCCACCTACAAGGCTTCTTTGTTGCACACAGCCTCCATTTAGACGGCTACAATATGTTCAAGCGCAACAGACACATGTCGTACACAAATCTCCCACAAATGGCAAACAGAGGTGGTGGCGGAGTTGCTGGTTATGTGAAAAACCGCTTTCAAGTGCGTGAAAAACAGTATCTACATAATATGACTGATCTTGAGTTTGTGGCTCTGAAGGTTGAAACCCCTGTGAGTGCACTGTTTGCAGCCGTGTACAGACCTCCAGACTACAGCATTGCATCATTCCTGTCAAACCTGATAAGCCTTTTGGATTCACTGGAGATCATGGATTGCCACCCCATCATTGTCTGTGGCGATTTCAATGATAATCTCTTATCCAACGGAAGTATGCCAATACTGGAGCTGTTTTGGTCTAGGGGATATGCCCAACTAATCACTGCTGCAACCACAGAGAAGAACACACTGCTGGACCTCATTTTCGTCTCTCAACCACAACGCTGTCTCAATTCAGGTGTCTTGAAAACGTGCATCTGAACTTGCTACCCTGTAGGGGGGAATTTTTTTTTTAAAATAGTAATCATTAGTGTGGGGTTTCAGCTGGTAGGTATACTAAAGGTTATTTCACCATTGTATACTAAGCTTTGGGCTAATGTAAACCCTTCTGAAAAGCAGTTATGGATAAGCCAAGTGCTGAGACTGTGCACTCAAAGCTGAGGGTATGGTCTTGAGAATGTCCTAAACACATGGCTTGGATATGAGCCTTGTCACATGATTTGATTGGGAAACAAACCTGGAGACCTGAAGTCACAAAAGTGACGTAAACTCCATGTTTTTTGGAGAAATCTTTAAAAAGTAAAGGTGAACCCAGCTCTGACTGAGATGGACTAACACCCAATTGAAATCACAGTGTTGACTCGACTGTCAGTCCAGGGCTACTGGAGCTTGAAGCCATAAACTAATGGGGCTAATTAGCCTAAGTCTAAGTACGATGTGAAAAGCCTTTTATGGTAGGGCTGAACAATATTTGAAATCACTGAAATCATCTTCAGGCATGTAAAATGGTGTCATTGCCCAATCCTGTCACCCAATATGTAACCATCACTCTTTTTATCCCTCTTAAAAAAGCAACAAATAAGCACACAAACAGAGAGGTTGAGTGAACAGTTACCTAAGAATGCATCTTGCCTGCACATGCCTGGTTCTACTGATTGTGATAATATATATTTTGTTGAGCCCTGCCTTAGAAAATATTTTTGAAACCAATAACTGTTTTCCACTATGGATTTTGAAAATGACTACTTTCATGTATTTTCTATATATTTTTCTCTTATTTGTGTTTTGGTAATTTGTTTTATTGCATTTTCTTTTTATTTATTTCCCAAAAGGAAACTTAATGATAGTCATATTTTTTTATCTAATCGTATTTTAAGTTTTGTTTGTTTCTCTGAACTAAATAGTGGCCAAGGAGGAGTCAAACATAGAGATTAACCCAAAAGTCACTTCAAACCCAATTTACTGTGCCTGGAACTTACAGTCTCAAAACCTTTTCTTTTTAAATAGTCAAAGTTTGCTGAAAGGGTTTTAAAAAATCTCTTCCCTTTGCACATCAGTCGTCAGGGCAATTGCCACCAGCATGGTGCCGAAACATTTCCTTGTGGTTGTTCTGAGGCGCAGAGTTTTTAAGAAATTTTTATTTGTTTACTGGTTACTTGCTAGAGGCACAGTGGATTTTGGTTTTGCAAGGCTGACTTTCATGTCTTTTCTATTCTCTTATAAATTATTCATTGGTGGTTATTTAATTCATTTAAATAATCAACCAATCCCACAATTATAGAAAATGTTCTGAAATACACTTAAGGCCCGAATTAATTAGCTGGACTTCATAATAAACCTTTGTCTCAAGATGTATTTCTTTTTTTTTCTTCTTTTGTTTTATACTTTTTTTCTTAATAAGTCAAAGTTGACTGAGGGGCCTTCACAAAATCTCTGCTCTTAGTACATGCATTTGACAGTAGTATTCATACCATATTGCCATAAAATCCTTAAAGGTTCCTTCTGGTTGATCAAAGTGCCCCCATGTAAATCTGTTGTTGTTTATCTTAACTTGATAATGTTCAGTTCCATTTAAATCCTTTCAGGTCACTTGAGTGATGTTCATATCATTTTAACGTCATCAAATTCAGTTTAATCTGATTCATTAACTTTTTTATTCTACTTGGGCAATAAAATATGCACAGGCAAACTATTCAATCATGTTTTCACAATGTATTTTATTTTTTATTTTGATGTATGATTTATTATCAAATAATCTGTGTAGTAATTATTGTGCAATAAAGTCGTAACGCTCACATGAACAGATTTGAAATATTTTTGTAAATGTTTTTGAAACATGTTTTGATTCCTATTTGTGTATCTCATCAGGCTTGTTCGTATATTATGCTGTGGATTTCACTTCTAGTGCTTTATTACTGCTGATACTTCAGTTAAATCTTGAAATGCTCTAATTACTGTGTGACTCTAATCCTGACAAAATAATAATCAGATCAAAGACAATTAAAATGTATTTGTAATTAAGTCTCTTGTCTCCTCATGATTTGGTAGAATAATGAGACAAATACTTTGGTCCACAATGTCTTCCACAACTGCAACTGCTACCTCTGCTACTGCTGCTGCTACTACTACTAATAGCTGTACTACTAGTACAACTACTACCAATAGCTGTACTTTTCTGCCATTTCAGCTTTTGAAAAATATGTCTTTTTCTGCAAAATCTTGACCATTCATTCTTATGGGGACATTTTAAAATTTACTTCTGCTACTACTCCTGCATACATCCAGCTAGAGAAACTGTTCAGCTATCAAAATGCTTTTCACGCCCATTTAGCCTATTACTTTTCAGCCTTTTAAGCTTTTGAAATAGTCAGCTTTTTCTGCTAAATCCATTCTCATCAGAACATTTTCAACTTTCGTTCTGCTACTGCTTCAGCATCCTTCAGGCAGTAGTTCTAGTAATACTACTTCAACTAGGCTACTACTTCTACTACTACCACCATGATTACTAGAAGTTGGCTGTGTGTGTGTGTGTGTGTGTGTGTGTGTGTGTGTGTGTGTGTGTGTGTGCGTTTGTGAAAGGCATGGATATGGACCTCATAATGAAGTGATGAATGTCACTAGTAACGGCAATATCCCAGACTCCTTTACAAATCGAGTGATTTTAAGAGTTGTTGCATCATGAGGAGACGCTTAATCAACTTTTTGGAACACCTATGACACATTTTAACTCATTGGTGCCTTCTTTTAAATTTGGCATTAAGTACAATACATTAAGATGTGTCTTTCATTGTGAAAAGTGCCAGTTTCTTCGCGACATCGCTGTAAAAGCCTATTACTTCTTCGCCATTCTCCCTTAAAAAAACACCCAATTTTGAAACTTGTTGTGTTAGGAGAAACTGTATAAACATTGTGAAATGCAGTGTGCAACGTATTCTTAACTATTTGGACACAGTTGTTCATTCGGCAAACGTTATACATGAAGAAATGTTTTCTTTGTGTAAGAAACGTATCCGTTTGTTCCAATGACGTCAACCTAACCAGGGGGCGACCCCCTTTCCGAACGACCACCATTCCGACGGTCCGCCATTCCGAAAATTTTGGAAGGTCCGTCATTCCGAACTTTCAAGGGTCCGGTGTGTGTGTGGGCTAATATACAAGACAAAAAAGATAACAGGATGTGCCCTGTCGGGGATCCTCGCTCACCCGCACTGGAGGTAACTGCTCTAGCCACTGTACTACCGTGGCAAGCATGACACACAATTTTACCCAGCATACTTAACTACTAACCTTTCGAATTCAAGTCTAAATCAAGTTTATTTCTTCATAACAACCTCCGAACTATACATTATCCCTTACATATTTTTTCCTTTCTTAGACATAGAGGACATTGACCGACTCCTGTGTTTTTGCCTGGTAAGTATGGGAGCTGCAACAGCTTACATAAATTGACAGTAATACTGTTTAGTATCTCAAACTGTGTAATCTTGTTTGGATTAACACATGATTTATATATTTTCTGAAGTTAATTGAAACTGTCAATTTATTATGACACACAAACAAACATTACATTATTATGGTGTCATAATAAATTGAGAGTTTCTGAAGTTAACTGAAACTCTTAATTTATTATGACACCATAAAAATGTAATGTTTGTTTGGGTGTCCTATTAAATTGACAGTTTCAGAGAGAGTTAACTTCAGAAACTCTCACTTTATTATGACACCAAGCATGTCCAGTTTTGCCACTTACACCATGAAAATGTCCTGTGTGTGTGTGTGGAACTCCAACCCAAACAAACAGAAGGGAGAAGCTGTGTGACCTCAATACCAACAAAATTATATATTCAAGTATACACATAGCTGAGATGGTAGGTGAGTAAGTAAGTATTTAGTCGTGATTTGTAGTTAAACTAATATATTGTTTCCTTTTCTTAGACATAGAGGACGTTTAATGTCGACATTGTATGCGCAGTTATCTCCTTTATCTATTTCCGTCCTAACATTGGTTAGGGTTACTTGTATTAGTGACCTCCACAAAGCTCATAATGTTACACGAGTCTTGACTTCTTTTACCACTGGCTCTATGAGATATTGCAGGATTTGGGGATCGCTTTCAGAGGTTTTTGTGTTCAACGGCAGCATTTCCGCGTGTCTCCTGAACGCCTCAATCAAACTGAACTGTTCTACTACCTCCAGCCTCTGCATTCTGGGTCTAGCATTGTCACCTAAATTAGCTTTAATCTTAAGGCTGAAATTTACAAACAATTGCATAAAACACTTTCTTTTATGTAAAATGAGGCTTTAATTTAAACCGATTTTCAATGTAGTTTTAATACACACAAAAAAATGAGTTTAAATTCCATCCATTTATCTTTGCCTATCTGGTGACCTTTGCGTTTTTGCCTGGTAAGTATGGGAGCTGCAACAGCCTACATAAACAATAAAGACTAGAAACTAGAAAAATTGCATTTCCTGCAAAAATACAGTGTGAATGCTGACGGCTGAAGTGATTTCGAAAATCTGCTGAATGTACTGCCGGAAATGCATAAAACTATAAGAATGAATGGTCAAGATTTTGCAGAAAAAGCTGAAAAGCACAAGGCTTAATGGGCTGAAAAAGCTGAATATTGTGATAGTTGAACAGTTTCTCTAGCTGAACATAAAGCTGAATATTTGAAAAAGTTGAAAAGGCAGAACGCTGAATATTTGAAAAGGTTGAAAAGCTGAAAAGGTTGAAAAGCTGAACAGTTTGATAGTTGAATGGTTTCTGTAGCTGCACATATGCTGGAGCAGTAGCATAACAGATTTTGACAATGTCCCCATAAGAATGAATGGGAAAACACCTCCCAAACACCTGCAGGTCTATAAAAAAGTGTAATGATTATGGCCAAAATATGTATACAGTGAGTAACAGGAGACATTGTTGAAGCCTGTGATGTGTTTTTTATTTCTGTAGGGTGAAAAATGAGGGCACGAGAGCGAGAGACAAAACAGGTACTGTCTGCTCTCTTCCAGAAATTTAGGCTCAGAATTAACATTGCGGCTTATGGGGGAGTTGCTGGAGTGCTTGTCGCTCGAGGGCCTCTACAGCCAAAAGTTTAAGTCCTACATCTGTAATAAGACCATCATCTGAAAGCCAACACGATTTCCTACATTTCCATGTATATATTGTCTATGTGAAGTAAAAGATGTGGGACCCAAATCAAGCTGAAGACAGTTTTTTCTAAAGTTTTTCTAGCTGCTCTCCACTCTAGCGATGATGTCACGCACTCTAGCTCACGCAATACACACCCATTATAAAACCAGGAGACTAGTTAAAAATCCTTAAAACTAAAACTGTGATTATTTCAAAACCGTAAAAGATTTTCAAAAACTGAAATACATGACCAATAGTTCAAGGTCTTGTGACTCTTTTAAAGTTGGAATGGTGTCTCTAGCTCAAAGTATGAGGGAGAAGAAGAGGTTGAAAGTGGATGAGTTTTGAAGAGGATTTGAAGATTTTCCCATTTGCTTCCATATTAAATTTTTTTTTGAAAAAGCTGAATATTTGAAAAAGTTGAAAAGCTAAAAAGCTGAACAGTACAAGGCTGAAAGAGCTTAAAGAGCTGAACATTTTGATAGTTGAACGGTTTCTATAGCTGAACGTATGCTGAAGTAGTAGCAGAATGAAAGTTGAAAAAATCCCCATAAGGATGAATGGGAAAATGTTTGCAGAAAAAGCTGAATATTTCCAAAAGTATAAAAGATAGAAAAACCAAAATTACATGCCATCATGTCCTTAACGAGCTGAACATTTTGATAGTTGAATGGTTTCTGTAGCTCAAAATTTGTAGGAGTAGAAGAGAGCTGAAAAACGTACGGAAGCAGGAATAACTAGAAAAATTGCATTTCCTGCGAAAATACAGTGTGAATGCTGACGGCTGAAGTGATTTCGGAAATCTGCTGAATGTACTGCTGGAAATGCATAAAACTATAAGGATGAATGGTCAAGATTTTGCAGAAAAAGCTGAAAAGCACAAGGCTTAATAGGCTGAAAAAGCTGAATATTGTGATAGTTGAACAGTTTCTCTAGCTGAACATAAAGCTGAAAAGTAATAGGCTGAAAGAGCTTAAAAAGCTGAACAGTTTGATAGTTGAACAGTTTCTCTAGCTGAACATAAAGCTGAATATGTTGATAGTTGAACAGTTTCTAAGCTGAATATGTTTCATAAAACCAGAAGACGAGCTAAAAATCCTGAAAACTAAAACTGTGATGATTTAAAAAATGTAACAGATTTTAAAAACCTGAATAAATGCCCAATAGTTCAAAGTCTTGTAACTTGGAGAAAGTTGGAATGGTGCCTGTAGCTTAATGTATGAGGGACAAGAAGAGGTTCAAAGTGGATGAGCTTTGAAGAGGATTTGAAGATTTTCCCATTTGCTTCCATATTAAGTTTTTTTTTGAAAAAGCTGAATATTTGAAAAAGCTGAAAAGTACAAGGTTGAAAGAGCTTAAAATGCTGAACATTTTGATAGTTGAACGGTTTCTATAGCTGAACGTATGCTGAACTAGTAGCAGAATGAAATTTGAAAAAATCCCCATAAGAATGAATGGGAAAACACCTCCCAAACACCTGCAAGTTTTGAAAAAAATGTAGTGGTTATCGCCAAAATATTCATATTTTGAGTACAAGGAGACATTGCTGAACCATGTGATGTCTTTTTTATTTCTGTAGAATGAAAAATGAGGGTACGAGAGCGAGAGACAAAACAGGTACTGTCTGCTCCACTCCAGAAATTTAGGCTCAAAGTTAACATTGCGGCTTATGGGGGAGTTGCTGGAGTGCTTGTCGCTCGAGGGCCTCTACAGCCAAAAGTTTATGTCCTACATCTGAAATAAGACCATCATCTGAAAGCCAACAATATTTCCTACATTTCTATGTATATATTGTCTATGTGAAGTAAAAGATGTGGGACCCAAATCAAGCTGAAGACAGTTTTTTCTAAAGTTTTTGCAGCTGCTCTCCACTCTAGCGATGATGTCACGCACTCTAACTCACGCAATACACACCCATTATAAAACCAGAAGACGAGCTAAAAATCCTTAAAACTAAAACTGTGATTATTTCAAAACCGTAAAAGATTTTCAAAAACTGAAATACATGACCAATAGTTCAAGGTCTTGTGACTCTTTTAAAGTTGGAATGGTGTCTCTAGCTCAAAGTATGAGGGACCAGAAGAGGTTGAAAGTGGATGAGTTTTGAAGAGGATTTGAAGATTTTCCCATTTGCTTCCATATTAATTTTTTTTTTGAAAAAGCTGAATATTTGAAAAAGTTGAAAAGCTAAAAAGCTGAAAAGTACAAGGTTGAAAGAGCTTAAAAAGCTGAACATTTTGATAGTTGAACGGTTTCTATAGCTGAACGTATGCTGAAGTAGTAGCAGAATGAAATTTGAAAAAATCCCCATAAGGATGAATGGGAAAATTTTTGCAGAAAAAGCTGAATATTTCAAAAAGTATAAAAGATAGAAAAACCAAAAATACACGCCATCATGTCCTCAACGAGCTGAACATTTTGATAGTTGAATGGTTTCTGTAGCTCAAAATTTGTAGAAGTAGAAAAGAGCTGAAAAACGTACGGAAGCAGGAATAATAACTAGAAAAATTGCATTTCCTGCGAAAATACAGTGTGAATGCTGACGGCTGAAGTGATTTCGGAAATCTGCTGAATGTACTGCCGGAAATGCATAAAACTATAAGAATGAATGGTCAAGATTTTGCAGAAAAAATTGAAAAGCACAAGGCTTAATGGGCTGAAAAAGCTGAATATTGTGATAGTTGAACAGTTTCTCTAGCTGAACATAAAGCTGAATATTTGAAAAAGTTGAAAAGGCAGAAAGCTGAATTTTTGAAAAGGTTGAAAAGTTGAAAAGTAATAGGCCGAAAGAGCTCAAAAAGCTAAACAGTTTGATAGTTGAATGGTTTCTGTAGCTGCACATAAGCTGGAGCAGTAGCAGAACGAAATTTGAAAATGTCCCCATAAGAATGAATGGGAAAACACCTCCCAAACACCTGCAGGTCTAGAAAAAAGTCTAATGATTATGGCCAAAATATGTATACAGTGAGTAACAGGAGACATTGTTGAAGCCTGTGATGTGTTTTTTATTTCTGTAGAGTGAAAAATGAGGGCACGAGAGCGAGAGACAAAACAGGTACCGTCTGCTCCACTCCAGAAATTTAGGCTCAAAATTAACATTGCGGCTTATGGGGGAGTTGCTGGAGTGCTTGTCGCTCTAGGGCCTCTACAGCCAAAAGTTTAGGTCCTACATCTGAAATAAGACCATCATCTGAAAGCCAACAAGATTTCCTACATTTCCATGTATATATTGTCTATGTGAAGTAAAAGATGTGGGACCCAAATCAAGCTGAAGACAGTTTTTTCTAAAGTTTTTGCAGCTGCTCTCCACTCTAGCGATGATGTCACGCACTCTAGCTCACGCAATACACACCCATTATAAAACCAGAAGACCAGTTAAAAATCCTTAAAACTAAAACTGTGATTATTTCAAAATCGTAAAAGATTTTCAAAAAGTGAAATACATGACCAATAGTTCAAGGTCTTGTGACTCTTTTAAAGTTGGAATGGTGTCTCTAGCTCAAAGTATGAGGGACCAGAAGAGGTTGAAAGTGGATGAGTTTTGAAGAGGATTTGAAGATTTTCCCATTTGCTTCCATATTAATTTTTTTTTTGAAAAAGCTGAATATTTGAAAAAGTTGAAAAGCTAAAAAGCTGAAAAGTACAAGGCTGAAAGAGCTTAAAAAGCTGAACATTTTGATAGTTGAACGGTTTCTATAGCTGAACGTATGCTGAAGTAGTAGCAGAATGAAATTTGAAAAAATCCCCATAAGGATGAATGGGAAAATTTTTGCAGAAAAAGCTGAATATTTCAAAAAGTATAAAAGATAGAAAAACCAAAAATACACGCCATCATGTCCTCAACGAGCTGAACATTTTGATAGTTGAATGGTTTCTGTAGCTCAAAATTTGTAGAAGTAGAAAAGAGCTGAAAAACGTACGGAAGCAGGAATAATAATAACTAGAAAAATTGCATTTCCTGCGAAAATACAGTGTGAATGCTGACAGCTGAAGTGATTTCGGAAATCTGCTGAACGTGCTGCTGGAAATGCATAAAACTATAAGAATGAATGGTCAAGATTTTGCAGAAAAAGCTGAAAAGCACAAGGCTTAATGGACTGAAAAAGCTGAATATTGTGATAGTTGAACAGTTTCTCTAGCTGAACATGAAGCTGAATATTTGAAAAAGTTGAAAAGGCAGAAAGATGAATATTTGAAAAGGTTGAAAAGCTGAAAAGTAATAGACTGAAAGAGTTCAAAAAGCTGAACAGTTTGATAGTTGAATGGTTTCTGTAGCTGCACATATGCTGGAGCAGTAGCAGAACAAAATTTGAAAATGTCCCCATAAGAATGAATGGGAAAACACCTCCCAAACACCTGCAAGTCTAGAAAAAAGTGTAATGATTATGGCCAAAATATGTATACAGTGAGTAACGGGAGACATTGCTGAAGCCTGTGATGTGTTTTTTATTTCTGTAGAGTGAAAAATGAGGGTACGAGAGCGAGAGACAAAACAGGTACCGTCTGCTCCACTCCAGAAATTTAGGCTCAAAGTTAACACTGCGGCTTATGGGGGAGTTGCTGGAGTGCTTGTTGCTCGAGGGCCTCTACAGCCAAAAGTTTAGATCCTACATCTGAGATAAGACCATCATCTGAAAGCCAACAAGATTTCCTACATTTCTATGTATATATTGTCTATGTGAAGTAAAAGATGTGGGACCCAAATCAAGCTGAAGACAGTTTTTTCTAAAGTTTTTGCAGCTGCTCTCCACTCTAGCGATGATGTCACGCACTCTAGCTCACGCAATACACACCCATTATAAAACCAGACGACCAGTTAAAAATCCTTAAAACTAAAACTGTGATTATTTCAAAACCGTAAAAGATTTTCAAAAACTGAAATACATGACCAATAGTTCAAGGTCTTGTGACTCTTTTAAAGTTGTAATGGTGTCTCTAGCTCAAAGTATGAGGGACCAGAAGAGGTTGAAAGTGGATGAGTTTTGAAGAGGATTTGAAGATTTTCCCATTTGCTTCCATATTAATTTTTTTTTTGAAAAAGCTGAATATTTGAAAAAGTTGAAAAGCTAAAAAGCTGAAAAGTACAAGGCTGAAAGAGCTTCAAAAGCTGAACATTTTGATAGTTGAACGGTTTCTATAGCTGAATGTATGCTGAAGTAGTAGCAGAATGAAATTTGAAAAAATCCCCATAAGGATGAATGGGAAAAATTTTGCAGAAAAAGCTGAATATTTCCAAAAGTATAAAAGATAGAAAAACCAAAATTACATGCCATCATGTCCTTAACGAGCTGAACATTTTGATAGTTGAATGGTTTCTGTAGCTCAAAATTTGTAGGAGTAGAAGAGAGCTGAAAAACGTACGGAAGAAGAATAATAATAATAATAATAATAAATTCCAGAAGAACAATAGTGTGAATGCTTTGAAGCATTCACACTAACTAGAAAAATTGCATTTCCTGCGAAAATACAGTGTGAATGCTGACGGCTGAAGTGATTTTGGAAATCTGCTGAATGTACTGCCGGAAATGCATAAAACTATAAGAATGAATGGTGAAGATTTTACAGAAAAAGCTGAAAAGTACAAGGCTTAATGGACTGAAAAAGCTGAATATTGTGATAGTTGAACAGTTTCTCTAGCTGAACATGGAGCTGAATATTTGAAAAAATTGAAAAGGCAGAAAGCTGAATATTTGAAAAGGTTGAAAAGCTGAAAAGGTTGAAAAGCTAAACAGTTTGATAGTTGAATGGTTTCTGTAGCTGCACATAAGCTGGAGCAGTAGCAGAACGAAATTTGAAAATGTCCCCATAAGAATGAATGGGAAAACACCTCCCAAACACCTGAAGGTCTAGAAAAAAGTGTAATGAGTATGGCCAAAATATGTATACAGTGAGTAACAGGAGACATTGCTGAACCCAGTCATGTCTTTTTGATTTCTGTAGAGTGAAAAATGAGGGCACGAGAGCGAGAGACAAAACCGGTACCGTCTGCTCCACTCCAGAAATTTAGGCTCAAAGTTAACACTGCGGCTTATGGGGGAGTTGCTGGAGTGCTTGTCGCTCGAGGGCCTCTACAGCCAAAAGTTTAAGTCCTACATCTGAAATAAGACCATCATCTGAAAGCCAACAAGATTTCCTACATTTCTATGTATATATTGTCTATGTGAAGTAAAAGATGTGGGACCCAAATCAAGCTGAAGACAGTTTTTTCTAAAGTTTTTGCAGCTGCTCTCCACTCTAGCGATGATGTCACGCACTCTAGCTCACGCAATACACACCCATTATAAAACCAGAAGACCAGTTAAAAATCCTTAAAACTAAAACTGTGATTATTTCAAAACCGTAAAAGATTTTCAAAAACTGAAATACATGACCAATAGTTCAAGGTCTTGTGAATATTTTAAAGTTGGAATGGTGTCTCTAGCTCAAAGTATGAGGGAGCAGAAGAGGTTGAAAGTGGATGAGTTTTGAAGAGGGTTTGAAGATTTTCCCATTTGCATCCATATTAATTTTTTTTTTGAAAAAGCTGAATATTTGAAAAAGTTAAAAAGCTAAAAAGCTGAAAAGTACAAGGCTGAAAGAGCTTAAAAAGCTGAACATTTTGATAGTTGAACGGTTTCTATAGCTGAACGTATGCTGAAGTAGTAGCAGAATGAAATTTGAAAAAATCCCCATAAGGATGAATGGGAAAATTTTTGCAGAAAAAGCTGAATATTTCCAAAAGTATAAAAGATAGAAAAACCAAAATTACATGCCATCATGTCCTTAATGAGCTGAACATTTTGATAGTTGAATGGTTTCTGTAGCTCAAAATTTGTAGGAGTAGAAGAGAGCTGAAAAACGTACGGAAGCAGGAATAATAATAATAATAAATCCCAGAAGAACAATAGTGTGAATGCTTTGAAGCATTCACACTAACTAGAAAAATTGCATTTCCTGCGAAAATACAGTGTGAATGCTGACAGCTGAAGTGATTTCGGAAATCTGCTGAACGTGCTGCCGGAAATGCATAAAACTATAAGAATGAATGGTCAAGATTTTGCAGAAAAAGCTGAAAAGTACAAGGCTTAATGGACTGAAAAAGCTGAATATTGTGATAGTTGAACAGTTTCTCTAGCTGAACATAAAGCTGAATATTTGAAAAAGTTGAAAAAGGCAGGAAGCTGAATATTTGAAAAGGTTGAAAAGCTGAAAAGTAATAGACTGAAAGAGCTCAAAAAGCTGAACAGTTTGATAGTTGAATGGTTTCTGTAGCTGCACATAAGCTGGAGCAGTAGCAGAACGAAATTTGAAAATATCCCCATAAGAATGAATGGGAAAACACCTCCCAAACACCTGCAGGTCTAGAAAAAAGTGTAATGATTATGGCCAAAATATGTATACAGTGAGTAACAGGAGACATTGCTGAACCCAGTCATGTCTTTTTGATTTCTGTAGAGTGAAAAATGAGGGCATGAGAGCGAGAGACAAAACAGGTACTGTCTGCTCCACTCCAGAAATTTAGGCTCAAAATTAACATTGCGGCTTATGGGGGAGTTGCTGGAGTGCTTGTTGCTCGAGGGCCTCTACAGCCAAAAGTTTAGGTCCTACATCTGAAATAAGACCATTATCTGAAAGCCAACAAGATTTCCTACATTTCTATGTATATATTGTCTATGTGAAGTAAAAGATGTGGGACCCAAATCAAGCTGAAGACAGTTTTTTCTAAAGTTTTTGCAGCTGCTCTCCACTCTAGCGATGATGTCACGCACTCTAGCTCACGCAATACACACCCATTATAAAACCAGAAGACCAGTTAAAAATCCTTAAAACTAAAACTGTGATTATTTCAAAACCGTAAAAGATTTTCAAAAAGTGAAATACATGACCAATAGTTCAAGGTCTTGTGAATATTTTAAAGTTGGAATGGTGTCTCTAGCTCAAAGTATGAGGGACCAGAAGAGGTTGAAAGTGGATGAGTTTTGAAGAGGATTTGAAGATTTTCCCATTTGCTTCCATATTAATTTTTTTTTTGAAAAAGCTGAATATTTGAAAAAGTTGAAAAGCTAAAAAGCTGAAAAGTACAAGGCTGAAAGAGCTTAAAAAGCTGAACATTTTGATAGTTGAACGGTTTCTATAGCTGAACGTATGCTGAAGTAGTAGCAGAATGAAATTTGAAAAAATCCCCATAAGGATGAATGGGAAAATTTTTGCAGAAAAAGCTGAATATTTCAAAAAGTATAAAAGATAGAAAAACCAAAAATACACGCCATCATGTCCTCAACGAGCTGAACATTTTGATAGTTGAATGGTTTCTGTAGCTCAAAATTTGTAGAAGTAGAAAAGAGCTGAAAAACGTACGGAAGCAGGAATAATAATAATAACTTTAATAAATTCCAGAAGAACAATAGTGTGAATGCTTTGAAGCATTCACACTAACTAGAAAAATTGCATTTCCTGCGAAAATACAGTGTGAATGCTGACTGCTGAAGTGATTTGGGAAATCTGCTGAATGTACTGCCGGAAATGCATAAAACTATAAGAATGAATGGTCAAGATTTTGCAGAAAAAGCTGGATTTTTCAAAAGCTGAAAAGGCAGAAAGGCTGAAAAGTAATGGCTGAATTGGCTGAAAAAGCTTAAGATTTTAATAGCTGAAGGGTTTCTCTAGCTGAACATGAAGCTGAATATTTGAAAAAGCTGAAAAGGCAGAAAAGTACAGCTATTGGTAGTAGTTGTACTAGTAGCACAACTATTAGTAGTAGTAGCAGCAGCAGTAACAGAGGTAGCAGTTGTAGTTGTGGAAGACATTGTGGACCAAAGTATTTGTCTCATTATTCTACCAAATCATGAGGAGACAAGAGACTTCATTACAAATACATTTTAATTGTCTTTGATCTGATTATAATTTTGTCAGGATTAGGCTCATTTGTGTCAGTTTGTAATTCACACAGTAATTAGAGCATTTCAAGATTTAACTGAAGTATCAGCAGTAATAAAGCACTAGAAGTGAAATCCACAGCATAATATACGAACAAGCCTGATGAGATACACAAATAGGAATCAAAACGTGTTTCAAAAACATTCACAAAATAATTTCAAATCAAATACGACTTTATTGCACAATAATTACTACACAGATTATTTGATAATAAATCATACATCAAAATAAAAAATAAAATGATATGAACATCACTCAAGTGACCTGAAAGGAATTTAATGGAACTGAACATTATCAAGTTAAGATAAACAACAACAGATTAACATGGGGGCACTTTGATCAACCAGAAGGAACCTTAAAGGATTTTATGGCAATATGGTATGAATACCACTGTCAAATGCATGTACTAAGAGCAGAGATTTTGTGAAGGCCCCTCAGTCAACTTTGACTTATTAAGAAAAAAAGTATAAAAAAAAAGAAAAAGAGAATAGAAAAGACATGAAAGTCGGCCTTGCAAAACCAAAATCCACTGTGCCTCTAGCAAGTAACCAGTAAACAAATCAAAATTTCTTAAAAACTCTGCGCCTCGGAACAACCACAAGGAAATGTTTCGGCACCATGCTGGTGGCAAGTGCCCTGACGACTGATGTGCAAAGGGAAGAGATTTTTAAAAACCCTTTAAGCAAACTTTGACTATTTAAAAAGAACAGGTTTTGAGACTGTAAGTTCCAGGCACAGTAAATTGGGTTTGAAGTGACTTTTGGGTTAATCTCTATGAATTGTTTGACTCCTCCTTGGCCACTATTTAGTTCAGAGAAAAAAACAAAACTTAAAATAAAATTAGATAAAAAATATGACTATCATTAAGTTTCCTTTAGGGAAATAAATAAAAAGAAAATGCAATAAAACAAATTACCAAAACACAAATAAGAGAAATATATATAGAAAATACATGAAAGCAGTCATTTTCAAAATCCATAGTGGCAAACAGTTATTGGTTTCAAAATATTTTCTAAGGCAGGGCTCAACAAAATATATGTTATCACAATCAGTAGAACCAGGCATGTGCAGGCAAGATGCATTCTTAGGTAACTGTTCACTCAACCTCTCTGTTTGTGCGCTTATTTGTTGCTTTTTTTAAGAGGGATAAAAAGAGTGATGGTTACATATTGGGTGACAGGATTGGGCAATGACACCATTTTACATGCCTGAAGATGATTTCAGTGATTTCAAATATTGTTCAGCCCTACCATAAAAGGCTTTTCACATCGTACTTAGACTTAGGCTAATGAGCCCCATTAGTTTATGGCTTCAAGCTCCAGTAGCCCTGGACTGACAGTCGAGTCAACACTGTGATTTCAATTGTGTCTTAGTCCATCTCAGTCAGAGCTGGGTTCACCTTTTCTTTTTAAAGACTTCTCCAAAAAACATGGAGTTAACGTCACTTTTGTGACTTCAGGTCTCCAAGGTTTGTTTCCCAATCAAATCATGTGACAAGGCTCATATCCAAGCCATGTGTTTAGGGCATTCTCAAGACCATACCCTCAGCTTTGAGTGCACAGTCTCAGCACTGGGCTTATCCATAACTGCTTTTCAGAAGGGTTTACATGAGCCCAAAGCTAAGTATACAATGGTGAAATAACCTTTAGTATACCTACCAGCTGAAACCCCACACTAATGATTACTATTTTAAAAAAAATAGTCCCCCTTACAGGGTAGCAAGTTCAGATGCATGTGGCAACTGATGTAATTGATATGACCTACACCTTACACCTTTATCTGTGTCGTCTGTTGGTTAGCCAACAGATAAAGATGGAAAGGGAAGGATGAAATGAAAAATAAAAAAATAACATACATTTTCATGAAATGCAAAATAAAAAAAACGTTCAATGAATCATTTAAGATAAATATTATCATTAACAAAACAGACTAAACTGGTGTCCTATACTTCAGATTTGGTTATATGGTCCATGGGTCAGGAGTGTAATCTTCACTAGTGATTCTGTCATGGTGCTGTTTGTTGAGTCTTTTCATTGCTGCCACAAACCAAAACTGTCAACGGAGCACAACTGTCAGTGTGAAGATGTAAATGAGTGAAGTCATGACCTTTGACATGCTCAGTGGCTGGAAGAACTGCTGCTCCCTATTATCGGGTCACGTTTGGCGTGAGGACAGCGTCACCGACACAGAGGCGCTGAGAGGCAGGGGAATGGAGCTCGCCCTGAGAAAAGACAACAGAAAGTCTATAATCTGAAGACCATGACACAAAACATACACAAGAGTTGCACCATACAAAGTAATGGACTACCTTGCACACGGCTGCAGGGCAGAAATCCATTTTCCCTCCAGAGCCACTTCACACAGAGAGGTTTTGAATGGCTGAATGTCTTATGCATGTTTAGCTCTCTGGGCAGTCTGAAGGTCTCAGCTGTGGAGTGGCTGGATCACAGTGGAGGAAGACCTGAAGAAAGAACTTCATTCAAAATACACTCCCAACTGTAAACTTTAAAGCTACAAAAACTGTGAGATACACAGACAATTCTATCAAAGCACACACAAGGATATTCCTTAAAAAATAAACTCTTAATGGCCTACCTTATGCTTAGTTATGAAGAAACCTTTGCACTGAGAGGGGAAGCACATGTCTCTATGTGATCCAGCAGTAATGGGTCCGTTGTCGACTGACAGTTAAGCCGGTGCAGGTGCCTCGTCTGTGGCACCATGGTGTTGCTGGTCATGAGTTGGTCCTCACAGTATTGAAGAATATAGGACCAAGGTGGGCAGGTGTCGTCACAGAGGAGCACTGTGTCTCCCATCCGGGGGACAGTAAACTTGCATAATTTAGAGTATCTGGCAAGGCCACCCACCCTGCTACAGAGTGTAGTGGGAAATTTGGTGGGAATGTGGGGTTTCAACTGGTAGGTGTAAGTACATTGGAAAGTATGTGTTACATTGAAAACACATACTTTCTGATGTATTTTTGCTACAGTAAATGTTGGCAGCTGTATACAGCTGCTTAAAAATGGTTTTGGCCTGTGCATTTATCAACCCTGACCCAGACCCACCCTGACAAATGCACAGGCCAAAATGTACTGGGAATATGGTCCATAGTTATCTGTAAAACAATTTAGCCTTTTTGCCTTTAGCCTGTAAAACAATTTAGCCTTTTTGCCGTTAGCCTGTAAAACAATTTAGCCTTTTTGCTTTTAGCCTGTAAAACAATTTAGCCTTTTTGCCTTTAGCCTGTAAAACAATTTAGCCTTTTTGATTATTTCCTATGGTTCTCATGTTCTTAATTATATTTTATTCTTGTGTATTCTGTGAAGCATTTTAAATTAGCCACGTTTTTTAAATGTTGTTCTACTTTGATCCATCCTGTGAAGCATTTTTTACTAGCCAAGGTTTTAATTTTTAACCAGATTGGAGAGTTAGCTGTGTGTAATTCTCTCAGCAACATGATTTCCTTGTAAGTCAATTTCTCTTAGACACATTACAACATTCAAGTATCAAGTGTTGAGCAGTGTATCCTCTTGGTCCACCCTCCCTCCCACACAGTCTTAGAGAGACTGAGGCAGCCGGCAAGGTTGTGAAGCCAGGCTGCAAAGAGGATACCCCAACTCTGAGTAATTGTTGACTATTTGTTTTGTAAGTGGTCTGTCAAATTCTGTACATTGCATCTTCAGTAAACAATGATCATTGTGATATAAACTTTTAGATTTTACCATTGTCAGTTTAAGTTTTGTGTTTGTTTTAAGTCAAAATGTGATTGATAAAAAAACCCAACATATTATACTTTTTCCACACAAAATGGTATTAAACAATTTTCTTAATCCCTTAATCCACGAAAACAAACAAATCCCTAGTCCTAGTATTTTTCAAAGTCGTTAAGACTCACCGGATTTCTTCATGAACTGCTGCAGGAGATTACACAGTACACAGGATTGTGATAACTGTAGTACGTTTTCAAGACACCTGAATTGAGACAGCGTTGTGGTTGAGAGATGAAAATGAGGTCCAGCAGTGTGTTCTTCTCTGTGGTTGCAGCAGTGATTAGTTGGGCATATCCCCTAGACCGAAACAGCTCCAGTATTGGCATACTTCCGTTGGATAAGAGATTCTCATTGAAATCGCCACAGACAATGATGGGGTGGCAATCCATGATCTCCAGTGAATCCAAAAGGCTTACCAGGTTTGACAGGAATGATGCAATGCTGTAGTCTGGAGGTCTGTACACAGCTGCAATCAGTGCACTCACAGGGGCTTCAACCTTCAGAGCCACAAACTCAAGATCAGTCACATTATGTAGATACTGTTTTTCACGCACTTGAAAGCAGTTTTTCACATAAACAGCAACTCCGCCACCACCTCTGTTTGCCATTTGTGGGAGATTTGTGTACGACATGTGTCTGTTGCGCTTGAACATATTGTAGCCGTCTAAATGGAGGCTGGGTGCAACAAAGGAGCCTTGTAGGTGGGTTTCCGTGAGACACAGAACATCTGCAAGACACAGTTCATGATGGCTCTTGATGTCATTCACATGTGATGGCAGTCCTTCTGTGTTGTGGTGAACAATGGTCAGAGTGTCATGTCTGCTCAATGTTTGGTTGAAATGGAGAAGAGGCATCATGCTGTCCAAGTTGACATGTGTCATGGTCTCTAAGGCTGCAGTGACGTCTTGGTTTGCATAGATTTTGCTCTCGTCTATATCCAGCATGTGCAGTCCACTGAGAGAGGTCACTCTACTGATAGCCACGTAAGCCATGCCAGGTTCAAATATGTGTTTCAGTGAGACTACAGCTGATGTCTTTGTCATACCTTGAACCTTATGTATTGTGCAAGCAAAGGCAAGTTTAATGGGAAACTGTCTGCGTACCACTCCTTTCTGTTTCATATCCTCCTCCGCTCTGTCAATGTACACAAGATTATCGGGTCCTCCTGGTGCTCTATTGCGGTAACGCATTCCAGCTCTTTCATCATCCATCTTGAGCCCAAGCATGGTGACGTGTGTAAAACCATTTTGTTCAGAGGTAATTATCCTTTCTAGTGTGCAAAAGGATCCATTCACTAATCCCTGAGAGACATCGATATTTCTGGTGAGCATGGCACGTGCGCCTTCAGCAACATTTAGTGAATCTGGTAAATCGTTTTTGCCTCCTTTTAATGGTTCGACTTGTCGTGCCATTCTGCCACTGTGTGGGTCCTTTTTATAGTCATCTGCATCAATGGTAGTGATATGAGAATGGAGCAGAGCTAACGTTGCAGAGTTGTGTGAATGTACTTGTTTGTTTGTTGCAAAAATGTGCAGGGCATCAGTCGGACAAAGTGCTGGTTCAGTGATGGTCTGTGACAGCATAGCTCTGTCTGCTTCAGACAACTCATCTGACTTGTCTTTCACGCGGATCCTGTTCAACATCTCTGCAAAGACCACATCATCTTTCTGCCGCATGATCTCAGTCAGTGTTACCATCTTAAAATGTCCCCACAGGTCTATTTGCAAAGGCTCTTGGACGCAGAGAGGTTTACTGTGTCTCACTGGTGGTAGCTGATAGAAGTCTCCAACAGCGATTACTGACATCCCTCCAAATGGTTTTTGACTGCCTTTAATCTGTTTCAGTCTGGCATCCACATATGCAAAAAGTGACTTTGACACCATGGACACTTCATCAATGATGATGATTTCAGCATTTAGCAGATCTGATCTGACCTCATCCAGTTTATTACCAAGTCCTTGAAATGGGGGTTTTAGGCTTCTCGGCAGCTTGAGCAGAGAGTGCAGTGTTGAACCTGATATATTAAAGGCTGCGGTTCCAGTGAAAGCAGTCAACAGGACAGTGGGGTTTGATATGTCAGCCTCCTCAGCACGTCTCGGCAGTTTGCACAGTATCTTAGATGCTTCTGAGTAGATGCATTTGATGAGATGTGACTTTCCTGTTCCAGCACCACCGTTTATGTAAAAGAAGAATTGCTCAGGATCAAGGCCACAGACACGCTTTATGCACCAGTCTCTGACTGCATGGAACACACATGTCTGTTTCTGGTTCAGATTTTGATACATTTGACGTAAGACTGTGGGGTCAACTGCAGTGGGTTCTCTGATGGCTCTGGCTTCTGTTACAGCATTAGCCCGCTTTGCATATTCTGGGACATCCTCCTGTACATTTTCATGATCTGGCGCTCTTGCTTCCAGTTCTTCAATACACTCCAACCTCACTAGTTCAGATTCAGGTGCCAGATTACACCATTCATCAATCACACCTCTGTTCTGTTCAAACTCCTCAATTGCACTCTCAATTTCTTCACTGTTTTTTTCATATTTCTCTCTGTTTCGTTTGACAATGCGTTTGACGGACTCTGGACGGTTAGCACCTGGAAGCTGAACACGGCCACGTTTGTAGAATGACTCGTGCGTGGGTAAAAAGGAAGGTTTCAGTTCATCGTCTGATCGGTAAGGAACGTACAGTTTCAGTAATGTGCCATAAAACTGCTCGGGATATTTTTCCTGCGATGTGCGGTGAAATCTGATGACAGCGGGCTTATCAGTTTCTCTCTTTTGAACATATCCCATCTCATTCAGCAGAGGAAAAACCTTTTTACCTTTGGTCTGTTGGCCATACACAAGTCTGCAAGTTGAGGCAAAGTCTGCCATACACATCTCCTCAAACTCTAGTGTTTCAGGCCTGGCTTTGTACTTGTCTGTCAAAGATGTCATCCACACATGTACACATTCTGATGTTGTGTTTTGCAGGTCTGACATGGGGCGACTCATTTTCACTGGGTTGTCATCTGTCGGTATGAATACGACACCGCGTGAACACTTCTTCATTTTGATACCACATGCACGGGTGACACACTCCTGGGCACTGACCTCTCTCTTTTTGGAATAGGCCTGCATGATTTCCCTCATTTCATCACACTCATTGACATTTTCTCTGTTGGAGTTTTCAATGAGCGTTTTGAGATACTCACTGACAGAGTTTTCACTTTTGCAAATATATGTGCAGATGTAGTTTATCAAACTGTAATAATTCAGTATGAACTGAACATCAATATTTGCGTCCCAGGCAGAAAGTAGAGCTGCGTTATATGGATTTACCCAGCAGTCTTTTGGGTCACGCCTCATTATCACCGCATTTGATTGTTTCATCATGTGCAGACATTTCTCATACTCGTTGAGTGTTAAATTACATCGATCCAGGAGCTGGTCTAAACTCAGGGAAGCGGTTTCGGGTTCATTTAGCAGCAAGTTCAGTGGTCTGAGCTGTTCTTTTGCTTCTGCCAGTTTTGCTGGATCATCTTTATCTCCAGGTCTTGTTATCATTGTCTTTCTGGAAGGTGGTTGGGGAAAACCAAAACGACATCCAGAGCTAGCACTTTTGAAACATGTCCGTGTGTGGTTTTTGCTGTGCATCTGCACTTCTGTGACTTTCTGGTACAGGTCAGGTTGTGTAACTGGGTCAGGTAGCTGTGCACTGATATATTTGTTCACAAAGTCACAGATAGTTCGATCATCGTCTTCCTCAAAAACAGGAGCTCCTTCTACCCATAGCAGGCAATGTATGTGTGGGCTTCCTCTGTGCTGAAACTCAACTCGGTAAAAGTAATCAACGACTTTGCCAAGGGGTTGTGCAGGCGACAAGATCAGATCTCTGTATAAGGCCTCAACACGCTTATCAAACATGCGCATTGTAGTCACAGGATTGCTTCGCAATATGTCACACTTTGCGGACCAGTCGAGTTCATCAAAATCAACTTCCTCACCCTGCTGACGTTTTATTGCTTCGATCACCTCGGGCCAACGCATTTCTGCTGCAGAAAACGTACAAAAGAAAGTAGGAGTTCCGAGCTGTCTTATCATGGCAAACAGATCTCTCGTTGTTTTCTCCCAATAGGCTGGTGTCCCTCTCAGCGGCTGCATGAATCTGACTGCATCTTTATTTCTCACCAGTCGTTCAACCTCTCGTTTGTCTCGCAACATTCCTGACGTTATTTTGCGTCCATCTCTGGTGAAAGGTTTTCCCTTACGTAATTGAATTGTCATGCTGGACGTGGCCAAGTGTATTTCACTCACAAACTGTGCAAAGAACAAATAGTTTGTGTCTCTGGCAAAGCGATCATCAACACCTAAAAGCCTGGTTTTGAAATAACCACTGGGTGTTATTTTGATAAGTCTCTCTTCATCTAGTGTATTTTGACCAGTGGGGAACTGAACAGGGAAAGCCATGGCCTCAAGTTTAGGTGTCTTGAAAAAGCTGACTGGACTATTTCCTTCTGCAGGGGCAACAGAGTAGATTCCTTCACTAAAACACAATATGTCCTCTGAAACATCGCGTGGCTGAAGGCATGACTCTAGAGCAAGACCACCATTTGGCATGTCACCTTCTTGTTCTGGATCATCATTCTGCTCCTCTGGTTGGCTGTCATCACAAATTACCTTTTCATTGTTGTCCACTTCATTTTCAGGACCATTTTCTGCCTCACACAGTGCATTTCTCTCACACATGTCAATTTCCATGAAATCATCTTCATCATAATCAACATCCTCCATGGTCGCATTAACATCATCACAATCATCATCATCATCTTCCTCATCGGGAAGCGTTGGGTCACACAGCTCAGCCTCATCTCTGATAGTAATGTCCTTATACTGTGGGTGAATGTGCTTGAGTTTATTCAGTGCTTGCACCAGTTTAGACCAGGTAACAGTCTGGAACAGCTGATGACCTCTGTAACACAACCGCCTCTTTAGTTTTACTCTCAGGACCTGAGACTCACTTCTCAGTCTTGGCAGAGCGTTAACAGTTTCCTCAATCTGAGATGGAACACAGACAACATTCCCTCGAATACATTGCTGTCGTCCTTTAGGAAGAGGAATAATTTTTGCAAATGTTATGCACTTGGCGATTAGATGTCTTTCCAATATGTTGAGATCACACAGTTCAGGTGGAATATCAGTGAGCTCCAAGTTGTTAGCTACAGCAAGGCTAGGCATGGCTCCATTTTTAAGGTGACTATGGCAGGTGTGACAAATCCACTCTGTCTTTCTCTCATCAGGCACTTTGCACTGTTCATTTCTGCAGCCTTCGTCACAAATATGAACATACTTTCCAGTCAGGCATGCTTCAACCACCTCTGGATTTGTTACATAATTTGACCTTGTGCAGCGTTGAATTTGGTTTGGAAATGAAGCCTTATGACACACTGTGCAACAAAATGTGGGACCAGCCTTTATTTGTGATCTGAAAACAGATATGGCCTCGTTGATCAAGGGGTTTTCAGCCTCTCTGTCACTCTCATGTGCTTGTCTATGTATTTGTCTGTATTTCCTTGTTATTTTCATTGCACATCTCATCTTATGCATACTCCTAAATGCAAGATTGTTGTTACGCTTCTCTCGCATTCGTTGTCTTATTAGTTGTCTTTGTTTTTCTCTGAATTCAGGATTGTGTCTGTACTGGTTTGTTATGTAGCCTCTTTGTTTTTCTCTGAATTCAGAATTGTGTCTGTACTGGTTCGTTATGTAGCCTCTTTGTTTTTCTCTGAAATCAGGATTGTGTCTGTACTGGTTTGTTATGTAGCCTCTTTGTTTTCCTCTGAATTCAGGATTGTGTCTGTACTGGTTTGTTATGTAGCCTCTTTGTTTTTCTCTGAATTCAGGATTGTTTCTGTACTGGTTTGTTATGTAGCCTCTTTGTTTTTCTCTGAATTCAGGATTGTTTCTGTACTGGTTTGTTATGTAGTCTTTCTGTTTCTGTCTGAATTTAGGATTTTCTCTATATGCAGTTGTTATATTATTTCTCTTCTTTTGGCGTAATTCAGGTTTTTTTTTATAACAGTTTCTTAAATTAACTTGTTTTCTTTGCCTGAGTTCTTTATCAGAATATTGCCTTTTTGCAGAAGATTTTTTCTTTGCTCTGAAAGTTTTGTCAGAAGCATACTTTTCCTTTTCTTTCCTCTTTTGATTCTCCTTTCTTTGAGATACCTTTCCAGAGCACAAAAGTCTCCTCTTATATTTTATTTTTGCCTGCCTACTAAGTTTTGAGAGTTTATGAGAGATGTCATGTAAGGCACTATCACTCACCACTGTATCAATTATTGGAGCAGGAGAGTTTGATTCATTTTGAGGAGCATCATGTGATGTGTCTGAATTCAAAGTGAATTGGCTCAATGGCTCTGGTTCAGTTTCCATGTCAGTGCATGCTTCATGTACAGTGTTATTGCAGACATCAGTAACAACAGTGGTTAACCTTGGAGCACTCAGGCTTGCCTCCTTCTGAAGAGCATCATCCAGCACAGCAGTTGATAGTGCAGCAGTCTGAGTGGTAGGTGGACTGTGTGTGTCTGGCATGGCTCTATTCAGGTTTGTTGCGTTCACATTGTAAAACTCCACAGGCTTCAACTCATAGGTACAGGAGGAATGTATGTCCATCATCTTGTGTTGCTTCATGAGCCTGTCAATCATGGCACTGAGATGTGGGAATGTCAGCATGACAGCTGTACCAGCCATGACCGAACCCAGGGGTATAGGCAAACCTTTGGCTGTTCTGGAGTGTGGATCAAAGAAACCGTATCTGCCTGACCTGGTTCTGAAAACTGCAATACACAACGATCTCATCAGCAGCAGTGCATATTGGACCTCTGATAACAAACAGCTCAGTCCTGCCTCAAGGTCCAGAAAGTAATCTACAGCTCCAGGTAAAGGTTCGCCAAACGTCCCGTATCTTGAAAGTATTTTCATGTCTGCATGAAGTCTGTGCCTGCGTGTACGAACCTTATCAGGTAGCTCATCAGTAGTCAAATGGCTGTGATCAGGGACCCTTTTCCTGGCTTCTTTATACAACACATTACCCTTATCCAAAACAAGGTCAAGGTCTGCTCTGGTGATGTTTTCATTCTCATAGAGAAATGCAAGAAAGGTTAATGAGTTACAGGTACACTGCTGGTTCCTGAATTTGCCATATTTAACAGAGGCCTGGCTGCGTGAGGCACAGACGTGTTTTTCAGAAGACTGTTCTGTGAGGTTCACATAATCTGCATTGGATGGCCCTGCTACACTGAGATCTGCCTCTACAATGTCAGAATGTGAGATCTTGTGCACATCACCCGAATAGCTTACAGCATAGGAGCCAACTTTTTCTATGGGATCATTACTGTGACGTCCCCTCTTTACCATGTCAGCATAAGAGACCTGTGGCTTAGGCACATCACCTGAATGGTTTACCTGGTTAGCTTTTAAAGTAGCTGTTACACTTGGGTCATTACTGTTAAGTGTGGTATTTACCATGTCAGCATAAGAGACATGTGGCTTAGGCACATCACCTGAATGGTTTACCTGGTTAGCATTTGAAGTAGCTGATGCACTTGGGTCATTACTGTGAAGTGTGGTCTTTACAATGTCAGCATAAGAAATGTGTGGTGAGCACAATGCATCATGTTGACCTCCCTGGTTGACACTTGGAACATGAGATGCTGCAGACGTCATGACCTCTCCACTGCTCTGGGGACCAACACCTGCTTCCTGTTCAGCTGTTGTAGCACAGTGCATCTCACCTGATCTCTGCCAGCGCAGGCGTGCAGCTTGGGACTTCTTACTTTTCCTAGGCATTGTTGTAGATTCAAACCAATTTTTATTTTCAGAAAACCTTTTTTTAGCTTGCAGAAATGGGCTAAACGTATGCTCAGGTAAAACTGAAGTCTATTGTTTGTTTTACTGTTTATTCAATGCTTTTAAGCACTATCAAGAGATATGTACTAATGCTCAAATGTGGTATTTAACTGAGAATAGCTGTAGGCTAGTACTATACTTTTCAGTGACAGCAATCCAAATCTTATTCCTTAACAAACTTAATGTATAAGACCAAAGAAATGTATTCAGGTTTATATTTAAATATCAGAATCAAATACAGCTTCTTCAAACAACAGCAAGAAAACAACAGCAATAAAGTTTTTTATTACAACAGGTTTAAACAACAATAAAACACTTATTGATTCAAATGATGTGAGCAGGGCTAAAGATGAAGTAGAATTAGATGTAAGTCAGGGACAACTAATGCACTGTATAATATGGTTTTACCTTTACACTTATTCCTACTAGTTGAGTAAACTCAAACTTTTGAAAAATGAAAAAACAGTGTTTGTTTTTAACAACCTGTTTGTTTTCAATTTTCTAGTACAAATATGGATTTTCACTCCAAATATTTCTTGTGTATATTGTTTTCCAAAATGTCAGTGCAATATTAAATTATCCAATATCTTCTGACAATTTATCAATGTTCAAATCAATTATTTCAAAGCTTTACTTAACTATCAAATTAATTAGAATTAATGTGTCAGCAGTTAAAATGCTGGTAAATGCTTGTCAAAAGCTGATCAAGGTTGTAATGAGTTCAAATCAAACTTGTGAAATGTGAGGCCACTAAAAGCCAAGATGTGATGTCACCAAAAACAGAGATGTGAAGCCAAAAAATGATGTCACCAAAAACCAAAATGTGAAGCCAACATGTGAGGTGAAGCCAACATCTGAGGTGAAACCAAAAAAGCCAACAAGTGAGGTGAAGCCAACATCTGAGGTGAAACCAAAAAAGCCAACAAGTGAGGTGAAGCCAACAAGTGAGGTGAAACCAATAAGCCAACACGTCCAATATGACAGAAAGGGAGAGAGAGCGTGAGAGTGTGAGTACACTCTCAGGGTTCCAGTCAAAGATAGAGATCCAACAACAATCAGGAACTGAACCCTGATTGGACAGAGAGAGAGAGAGAGAGCGTGAGAGTGTGAGAACACTCTCAGGGTTCCAGTCAAAGATAGAGATCCAACAACAATCAGGAACTGAACCCTGATTGGACAGAGAGAGAGAGAGAGCGCGTGAGAGTGTGAGAACACTCTCAGGGTTCCAGTCAAAGATAGAGGCTTGATAACAACAATCAGGAACTGAACCCTGATTGGACAGAAAGGGAGAGAGAGCGTGAGAGTGTAGGTACTCTCAGAGTTCCAGGCAACAGATAGAAAATCAGCAAGGCACCTGTAAGACAAAATGGGAAAGATCAATTAGACTGCTGTTGGAATATAAGAAAAAAAAAACTCAAGTAGCTTCTACCCTGAGCTAAACATGAACATGATGTAAAAACATTGGGGATGCACATAATAAATCATGCTGATAAATTATCGGCCAGCAGGGATTCCCATACATTCATTTGAAATGTGAAAACCAGTAGTCATGAAATGCATCAGTTCATTAGGGCTTGTCTTGAGGTCTCATTTATTTCACTACAATTTCACAAGAGTGTGTTGAAGCAGCTGCTGTAGCCAATAGGTTTAGAAAGTGTGTGCTTATGGTCAAGTCACTACAGAGTGCCAACCCTGATATAGTGTATGTTTGCCCATGCAAGGCCAAAATCTGTGCCATGAATGACATTACCGCAGTAGCAGCCCACCCATACAGTGCTGAGCTGTGTGTGCATGAGAGAGACACACAACTGTTTGTCTGAGTCAGGTGAGTGTCTGTGTGCTTGTTTGTGAGTGAGTGTGACAGAGAAACAGTGCCTGGATGCAAGCTACAAATGTGTTTATAAAAATACAGTGCAAAGAAGATACAAGCATTTCATAAAAACGCTGATCGTCTCTCTCTCTCTTTCTATCCATGCTATGTCCATGAATAATAATTTATAACTAAATACATTTAAAAGAACGTTTGCATTTTTCTGTACTATTTTTTTCTTTTCAAGATTACATAACAAACTCCCTGAACACAGAATGTTATGGATCAAACTATAATGGACTTACTTCATACAATTACACAATTATTAAGCTATGGTTTTGTGTCTTGTGCTGCAAAACTCTAATCAGATTACTGATTGTTTACTTTCTTCTCAGAAAATCAGGGGGTCACATCTCAAATGTATCTGGATCAAATTGTTTTTCAGAGTGTTTAATTTATTATTGATTATATAAAGTGTGTACGTGATTCCCATCGACAAAGTTTATTTGAATGGGAACTCATCCTAAATTGTAAAACCATGAAATATCAGTTTAAAACAATCATAATGTCTCTGTGTGCTCTTACGCTTCGGAGTTTGCAGGAGTCACAGGCTGGCAGGAATCCAATGAAGTTCAGTCGAGTGAGGGAGAGAGAAATTGAGATTTTCAATTCACTAAAGAAAACCAACCTCACAACTCATTTCAATTAAGGGCATTAATACTGCTCCATCTCAGCTCTCTGTACAGTGAGCTGTGTACAATGTATACAATGTATGTTGCCTGTGCTTCACCAAAATCAGTCTGTGCCATGAATGACATTACCACAAAATCAGCCCTTCGATACAGTGCTGAGCTGTGTGTGTATGTGAGTAACTAATTATTCTTATATGCAGCAATTGCTAAAGTAATTCAATTACTTTTGAGAGAAGCAACTGTAACTATTAATTTAAAGTAACTTGCCCAATTTCTTTATTTTGAGACATAAATTATAACAATACAGAAATCACAAAATATATAAATCATGTGTGAATCCAAACAAGATTAAACAGTTTGAGATACTAAACTGTTACTGTCAATTTAAGTAGGCTGTTGCAGCTTCCATACTTACCAGGCAAAAACGCAGGCGTCGGTCAATGTCCTCTATATCTATGAGAGGAAACATATATTAGTTCAACTACAAATCACGACTAAATACTTCTCCATCTCAGCTCTGTGTATACTTGAATTTATCATTTTGTTGGTATTAAGGTCACGCTGCTTCTCCGTTCTGTTTGTTTGGTTTGGAGTTACACACACACACGCGCACGCACACACACACACACACACAATTTTGTGGCAAAACTGGATGTGCTTGGTGTCATATTAAATCATATGATCTATCATGTTTATTGCAACTTGGGCAGGACATCGAGCAAGAGATTTTCAGTTAACTTCAGAAAACCAGTGTCACAGTATGGAGCTAAATCGGGGTCAAATGTTTTGTACTTGAAAAAGTTAAATTTGAAACGGAAATTTCAAGTTTTGATCTTGGATTTTGAAAAATACATCAACGTGTTCAAAATCAAAATAAAAATGTACAAAAGGTTTTTTCAGGTTAAAAATAATTATGATCAACTCTGGTAATTCTGTTGAATAAATCATTTATTTTCATTTTTCACTTTCATATGTTTTGATATTTGGGATCCTATTTCTTTCAGCTGCATGTTTTATCTTTTCAGATTCAGATCTTAGTTTTTTTACAGTTTCAAATCTTTTTTTCAGTTTCAGATCTTTGTTTTTCAGTTTCAGATCTTTTTTTTCGGTTTCAGGCTTTTGACCCTGATCTAGCGTGGGGGGCGTGGCATCAACTGAGAGGGGTGTGGAATCATGACAGACAGCTTAACCAAAAGGCTACAGACCTTCCCCTATCATGTTGCCTTCAGGGAACGTAGGATCTAAAACGATTCGGCTACGCCACATGATTGGCAGTGAAAAAACTGCTGTCAGTGACAAACTTCCATTTGCACACCATGCACGAATATCCTGCACGGCTAAAACTGTTTTAGTTTCCAAGGCTGTTTAGATGTGAGACGTGGAAGCTGTTTTAGACAGTACTGAGGACCAACTGTAGTACAGGAGCGACAAAATCACGCCAGATTGTGCACAGACACCCACACTTTAAGTACTGAAATGTCCGATTTCCACGTAGCACTGTGAATGCCTCGCAGTGTCCGCTGGCAATGGCGTCCGGTTCTGCTGGCTCACCTGCTGGACCCAGCACACAGGTGAGAAAAGTAAGGTTGGGAAATCATGATAAATATCAAAATGAGAGGTCGTTTTGTAACAACATACAATTTTTCTGACATCTTTTAAGTGGTGAATTGTCAAAGCTAGAGGTTAAGCATAGGGCTAACGTTAGCATCGAGTAGCTGCTAACGCAGTAGTAGGTAGTAACGTTAGCCTATGTACTGCGTGAAAAACACAGATAATGCTGTTAATTTGAATAAAGGTAGTGCTGTTTTGTGGTTGCAGGAATGCATGGGGTGCTGAAAAAACCACAAAACGACCTCTCATTTTGATATTTATCACGATTTCCCAACCTTACTTTTCTCACCTGTGTGCTGGGTCCAGTGCTACGTGGAAATCGGACATTTCAGTACTTAAAGTGTGGGTGTCTGTGCACAATCTGGCGTGATTTTGTCGCTCCTGTACTACAGTTGGTCCTCAGTACTGTCTAAAACAGCTTCCATGTCTCACATCTAAACAGCCTTGGAAATTAAGACAGTTTTAGCTGTGCAGGATATTTGTGCATGGTGTGCAAATGGAAGTTTGTCACTGACAGCAGTTTTTTCACTGCCAATCATGTGGCGTAGCCGAATCGTTTTAGATCCTACGTTCCCTGAAGGCAACATGATAGGGGAAGGTCTGTAGCCTTTTGGTTAAGCTGTCTGTCATGATGCCACACCCCTCTCAGTTGATGCCACGCCCCCCACGCTAGATCAGGGTCAAAAGTCTGAAACTGAAATAGAAAGATCTGAAACTGAAATAAAACTAAGATCTGAATCTGAAAAGAATAAACATGCAACTGAAAGAAATAGGATCCCAAATATCAAAACATATGAAAGTGAAAAATGAAAATAAATGATTTATTCAAAAGAATTACCAGAGTTGATCATAATTATTTTTAACCTGAAAAAGTTTTGTACATTTTTTTTTTATTTTGAATACGTTGATGTATTTTTCAAAATTCAAGATCAAAACTTAAAATTTCAGTTTCAAATTTAACTTTTTCAAGTACAAAACATTTGACCACGATTTAGCTCCATATCACAGCTCATTCAAATAGATAAGAGATTCATTGATGTGACACAGTAGCCTTCAGTGCTGATAGGCCATTACTCATGTAACCAATCAGTAGTTTCTGCAGAGAGGCAGCTACATATCATAGTATGGTACAATAGTAGTAACAGTAATACTGTAATACAGTATATTAACAGTAATACTGTAATACAGTATATTATTATCCTACTTTTTTGTCACTCAAATTAAGGTTGCTTGCGACAAAAAGCTGTAGCCTTTGGTTTATAACTTGCACAACCGACAACAAATTAGCCAGCCACATAGAAACAGATTTAAAACTAAATGAAAAGTTATCTGTAAACTGAAAAAAAAAAAAGATTAAAATAAATGGGACAATGCTCTGAACTGAAAATTGCTGTTAGTTCGTTGGTTGTCTTAGCCAGATACACTGGGCCTCTGCTTTTAACTGCAGCTAACTGACGTCGGCTCTCCTTTCATAACTCCTTCACGTGCTCGTCAGTTAACTTGGTTAGCAATAGCGGTTATGCTAGCAATGTTCTCACAGCTCATTTGAATTAATAAGGGATTAATTGATCTGACACAGCAGCCTTCAGTGTTGATAGGACATTACTCATATAACCAATCAGATAATAGTTGTGGGTCAGACAGTGAGCTAGGCTTCAGAGTAGTGTCTACAACGAGACAGCTACATATAGTAGTAAAAGTAAAATTGTAATACAGTATATTTTTATATTATATCAGTTTAGAGACAGTCATAACAAACAAAATGAGTGTGTGTTTGTACTCACACTGTAGAGTCAGCACAGGACGTCAGCAGGAACACAAGGAGGGTCAGCGATTTGGGGGTGGGGGGAGAGAGAAGTTGAGAGTTCAGTGTCACAGCTCATTTGAATTTATTGGTTTCAGAGTAGTGTCTGCAGGGAGGCAGCTACATATCATAGTATGGTACAATAATAGCAATATTAATACTGTAATACAGCATATTATTATCCTACTTTTTTGTCATTCAAATTAAGGTTGCTTGTGACAAAAAGCTGTAGCCTTTGGTTTATACCGACCAAATGTATTTTATTTATTTTTTATTTATACCTTTGGCACAAACGACAACAAATTAGCCAGCCACATAGAAACAGATTTAAAACTAAATGGAAAGTTATCTGTAAACTGAAAAAAATATATGATTAAAATAAATGGGACAATGCTCTGAACTGAAAATTGCTGTTAGTTCGTTGGTTGTCTTAGCCAGATACACTGGGCCTCTGCTTTTAACTGCAGCTAACTGACGTCGGCTCTCCTTTCATAACTCCTTCACGCACTAGTCAGTTAACTTGGTTAGCGATAGCGGTTATGCTAGCAATGTTCTCACAGCTCATTTGAATTAATAAGGGATTAATTGATCTGACACAGCAGCCTTCAGTGTTGATAAGACATTACTCCTGTCACCAATGGTTGTGTGTCAGACAGTGAGCAAGGCTTCAGAGTAGTGTCTGCAGGGAGGCAGCTACATATCATAGTAGTAAAAGTAAAATTGTAATACAGTATATTTTTATATTATATCAGTTTAGTGACAGTCATTACAAACAAAATGAGTGTGTGTTTGTACTCACACTGTAGAGTCAGCACAGGACGTCAGCAGGAACACAAGGAGGGTCAGCGATTTGGGGGTGGGGGGAGAGAGAAGTTGAGAGTTCAGTGTCACAGCTCATTTGAATTTATTGGCTTCAGAGTAGTGTCTGCAGAGAGGCAGCTACATATCATAGTATGGTACAATAATAGTAATATTAATACTGTAATACAGTATATTATTATCCTACTTTTTTGTCATTCAAATTAAGGTTGCTTGTGACAAAAAGCTGTAGCCTTTGGTTTATACCGACCAAATGTATTTTATTTTTTTTATTTATACCTTTGGCACAAGCGACAACAAATGAGCCAGCCACATAGAAACAGATTTAAAACTAAATGGAAAGTTATCTGTAAACTGAAAAAAATATATGATTAAAATAAATAGGACAATGAACTCTGAACTGAAAACTGATGTTAGTACGTTGGCTGTTGGTTGTCTTAGCCAGATACACTGGGCCTCTGCTTTTAACTGCAGCTAACTGACGTCGGCTCTCCTTTCATAACTCCTTCACGCGCTCGTCAGTTAACTTGGTTAGCGTTAGCGGTTATGCTAGCAACGTTACCATCGGGTAGCCAACAATAAAGGCTTTGCCGAACAAGAAAAACTCTGCGCCCATAAATTCATGTTTACTCCCGTACGCATTAAACACCACTTTTTATGTACTTCTGAAACTATAAACCTGTATTTGGACCGTTCATAACTGCTGGCCGTGAGGGCCGGACTTACCTGTCAAACAGCATACAGCGACTGACGGAAGATCCGGCTGCTGCGTCAACGTTTGATTGAGGCGTTCAGGATACACTCGGAAATTCTGGCGTTGAACACAAAATCCTCTGAAAGCATCCCCAAATCCTGCAATATCTCATAGAGCCCGTGGTAAAAGAAGTCAGGACTCGTGTTACATTATGAGCTTTGTGGGGATCTCTAATATAAGTAACCCTAACCAACGTTAGGACGGAAATAGATAAAGCAGGTAACAGCGCATACAATGTCGACATTAAACGCGTCGCGCTGACACTGATACTTTTCACAATAAAAGACAAATCGTAATGTATTGTACTTAATGCCGAATTTGAAAGAAGGCACCAATGAGTTAAAATGTGTCATAGTTGTTCCAAAAAGTTGATTAAGCTTCTCCTCATGATGCAACAACTCTTAAAATCACTCGATTTGTAACGGAGTCTGGGATATTGCCTTTACTAGTGACATTCATCACTTCATTATGTGGTCCATGTCCATGTCCATGCCACACACACACACACACACACACACACACACACACACACACACTTCTAGTAGTGGTGGTAGTAGAAGTAGTAGTAGTAATAGTCGAAGTAGTTGTAAGACAAGTAGTAGTAGTAGTACAAGTAGGAGTATTAGTTGTGGTGGTAGTAGTACAAGTAGTAGTTGAAGTAGTAATAGTAGAAGAACTACTAGCTGAACGTATGCTGAAGAAGTAGCAGAACAAAAGTTGAAAATGTTCCCATGAGAATGAATTTAGCAGAAAAAGCTGACTATTTCAAAAGCTTAAAAAGCTAAAAAGTACAAGGTTGAATGGTCTTGAAAAGCTGAAGATTTGGAAAGCTGAACGCTTTCTCCAGCTGAATATATGCAGGAGCAGATTTTGCAGGAAAAGCTGAATTTTTCAAAAGCTGAAAAGGCAGAAAAGCTGAAAAGTAATAGACTGAATGGGATAAAAAAAAAGCTGAATATTTTGATAGCTGAACAGTTTCTCTAGCTGAACATGAAGCTGAATATTTTGATTGTTGAACAGTTTCTCTAGCTGAACATAAAGCTGAATATTTGAAAAAGTTGAAAAGGCAGAAAACTGGATATTTGAAAAGGTTGAAAAGCTGAAAAGGCTGAAAAGCTGAAAAGTAATAGGCTGAAAGAGCTTAAAAAGCTAAAAAGTTTGATAGTTGAATGGTTTCTGTAGCTGCACATGCTGAAGTAGTAGCAGAATGAAATTAGAAAATTTTCCCCATAAGGATGAATGGGAAAACACCTACCAAACACCTGCAGGTCTAGAAAAAAGTGTAATGGTTATGGCCAAAATATGTATACAGTGAGTAACAGGACACATTGCTGAAGCCTGTGATGTGTTTTTTATTTCTGTAGAGTGAAAAATGAGGGCACGAGAGCGAGAGACAAAACCGGCACCGTCTGCTCCACTCCAGAAATTTAGGCTCAAAGTTAACACTGCGGCTTATGGGGGAGTTGCTGGAGTGCTTGTCGCTCGAGGGCCTCTACAGCCAAAAGTTTAGGTCCTACATCTGAAATAAGACCATCATCTGAAAGCCAACAAGATTTCCTACATTTCTATGTATATATTGTCTATGTGAAGTAAAAGATGTGGGACCCAAATCAAGCTGAAGACAGTTTTTTCTAAAGTTTTTGCAGCTGCTCTCCACTCTAGCGATGATGTCACGCACTCTAGCTCACGCAATACACACCCATTATAAAACCAGAAGACCAGTTAAAAATCCTTAAAACTAAAACTGTGATTATTTCAAAACCGTAAAAGATTTTCAAAAACTGAAATACATGACCAATAGTTCAAGGTCTTGTGAATATTTTAAAGTTGGAATGGTGTCTCTAGCTCAAAGTATGAGGGAGCAGAAGAGGTTGAAAGTGGATGAGTTTTGAAGAGGATTTGAAGATTTTCCCATTTGCTTCCATATTAAATTTTTTTTTGAAAAAGCTGAATATTTGAAAAAGTTGAAAAGCTAAAAAGCTGAAAAGTACAAGGCTGAAAGAGCTTAAAAAGCTGAACATTTTGATAGTTGAACGGTTTCTATAGCTGAACGTATGCTGAAGTAGTAGCAGAATGAAATTTGAAAAAATCCCCATAAGGATGAATGGGAAAATTTTTGCAGAAAAAGCTGAATATTTTCAAAAGTATAAAAGATAGAAAAAACAAAATTACATGCCATCATGTCCTTAACGAGCTGAACATTTTGATAGTTGAATGGTTTCTGTAGCTCAAAATTTGTAGGAGTAGAAGAGAGCTGAAAAACGTACGGAAGAAGAATAATAACTAGAAAAATTGCATTTCCTGCGAAAATACAGTGTGAATGCTGACGGCTGAAGTGATTTCGGAAATCTGCTGAACGTACTGCCGGAAATGCATAAAACTATAAGAATGAATGGTCAAGATTTTGCAGAAAAAGCTGAAAAGCACAAGGCTTAATGGACTGAAAAAGCTGAATATTGTGATAGTTGAACAGTTTCTCTAGCTGAACATGAAGCTGAATATTTGAAAAAGTTGAAAAGGCAGAAAGATGAATATTTGAAAAGGTTGAAAAGCTGAAAAGGTTGAAAAGCTAAACAGTTTGATAGTTGAATGGTTTCTGTAGCTGCACATAAGCTGGAGCAGTAGCAGAACGAAATTTGAAAATGTCCCCATAAGAATGAATGGGAAAACACCTCCCAAACACCTGCAGGTCTAGAAAAAAGTGTAATGATTATGGCCAAAATATGTATACAGTGAGTAACAGGAGACATTGCTGAACCCAGTCATGTCTTTTTTATTTCTGTAGAGTGAAAAATGAGGGCATGAGAGCGAGAGACAAAACTGGTACCGTCTGCTCCACTCCAGAAATTTAGGCTCAAAGTTAACACTGCGGCTTATGGGGGAGTTGCTGGAGTGCTTGTTGCTCGAGGGCCTCTACAGCCAAAAGTTTAAGTCCTACATCTGAAATAAGACCATCATCTGAAAGCCAACAAGATTTCCTACATTTCTATGTATATATTGTCTATGTGAAGTAAAAGATGTGGGACCCAAATCAAGCTGAAGACAGTTTTTTCTAAAGTTTTTGCAGCTGCTCTCCACTCTAGCGATGATGTCACACACTCTAGCTCACGCAATACACACCCATTATAAAACCAGAAGACCAGTTAAAAATCCTTAAAACTAAAACTGTGATTATTTCAAAACCGTAAAAGATTTTCAAAAACTGAAATACATGACCAATAGTTCAAGGTCTTGTGACTCTTTTAAAGTTGGAATGGTGTCTCTAGCTCAAAGTATGAGGGACCAGAAGAGGTTGAAAGTGGATGAGTTTTGAAGAGGATTTGAAGATTTTCCCATTTGCTTCCATATTAAATTTTTTTTTGAAAAAGCTGAATATTTGAAAAAGTTGAAAAGCTAAAAAGCTGAAAAGTACAAGGTTGAAAGAGCTTAAAAAGCTGAACATTTTGATAGTTGAACGGTTTCTATAGCTGAACGTATGCTGAAGTAGTAGCAGAATGAAATTTGAAAAAATCCCCATAAGGATGAATGGGAAAATTTTTGCAGAAAAAGCTGAATATTTCCAAAAGTATAAAAGATAGAAAAAAGAAAAATACACGCCATCATGTCCTTAACGAGCTGAACATTTTGATAGTTTAATGGTTTCTGTAGCTCAAAATTTGTAGGATTAGAAGAGAGCCAAAAAACGTACGGAAGCAGGAATAATAATAACTTTAATAAATTCCAGAAGAACAATAGTGTGAATGCTTTGAAGCATTCACACTAATAACTAGAAAAATTGCATTTCCTGCGAAAATACAGTGTGAATGCTGACAGCTGAAGTGATTTCGGAAATCTGCTGAACGTGCTGCCGGAAATGCATAAAACTATAAGAATGAATGGTCAAGATTTTGCAGAAAAAGCTGAAAAGCACAAGGCTTAATGGGCTGAAAAAGCTGAATATTGTGATAGTTGAACAGTTTCTCTAGCTGAACATGAAGCTGAATATTTGAAAAAGTTGAAAAGGCAGAAAGCTGAATATTTGAAAAGGTTGAAAAGCTGAAAAGGTTGAAAAGCTGAACAGTTTGATAGTTGAATGGTTTCTGTAGCTGCACATAAGCTGGAGCAGTAGCAGAACAAAATTTGAAAATGTCCCCATAAGGATGAATGGGAAAACACCTCCCAAACACCTGCAGGTCTAGAAAAAAGTGTAATGATTATGGCCAAAATATGTATACAGTGAGTAACAGGAGACATTGCTGAAGCCTGTGATGTGTTTTTTATTTCTGTAGAGTGAAAAATGAGGGCACGAGAGCGAGAGACAAAACAGGTACTGTCTGCTCCACTCCAGAAATTTAGGCTCAAAATTAACACTGCGGCTTATGGGGCAGTTGCTGGAGTGCTTGTCGCTCGAGGGCCTCTACAGCCAAAAGTTTAGGTCCTACATCTGAAATAAGACCATCATCTGAAAGCCAACAAGATTTCCTACATTTCTATGTATATATTGTCTATGTGAAGTAAAAGATGTGGGACCCAAATCAAGCTGAAGACAGTTTTTTCTAAAGTTTTTGCAGCTGCTCTCCACTCTAGCGATGATGTCACGCACTCTAGCTCACGCAATACACACCCATTATAAAACCAGAAGACCAGTTAAAAATCCTTAAAACTAAAACTGTGATTATTTCAAAACCGTAAAAGATTTTCAAAAACTGAAATACATGACCAATAGTTCAAGGTCTTGTGAATATTTTAAAGTTGGAATGGTGTCTCTAGCTCAAAGTATGAGGGAGCAGAAGAGGTTGAAAGTGGATGAGTTTTGAAGAGGATTTGAAGATTTTCCCATTTGCTTCCATATTAAATTTTTTTTTGAAAAAGCTGAATATTTGAAAAAGTTGAAAAGCTAAAAAGCTGAAAAGTACAAGGCTGAAAGAGCTTAAAAAGCTGAACATTTTGATAGTTGAACGGTTTCTATAGCTGAACGTATGCTGAAGTAGTAGCAGAATGAAATTTGAAAAAATCCCCATAAGGATGAATGGGAAAATTTTTGCAGAAAAAGCTGAATATTTTCAAAAGTATAAAAGATAGAAAAACCAAAATTACATGCCATCATGTCCTTAACGAGCTGAACATTTTGATAGTTGAATGGTTTCTGTAGCTCAAAATTTGTAGGAGTAGAAGAGAGCTGAAAAACGTACGGAAGAAGAATAATAATAACTAGAAAAATTGCATTTCCTGCGAAAATACAGTGTGAATGCTGACAGCTGAAGTGATTTCGGAAATCTGCTGAACGTGCTGCTGGAAATGCATAAAACTATAAGAATGAATGGTCAAGATTTTGCAGAAAAAGCTGAAAAGCACAAGGCTTAATGGACTGAAAAAGCTGAATATTGTGATAGTTGAACAGTTTCTCTAGCTGAACATGAAGCTGAATATTTGAAAAAGTTGAAAAGGCAGAAAGATGAATATTTGAAAAGGTTGAAAAGCTGAAAAGTAATAGACTGAAAGAGCTCAAAAAGCTGAACAGTTTGATAGTTGAATGGTTTCTGTAGCTGCACATATGCTGGAGCAGTAGCAGAACAAAATTTGAAAATGTCCCCATAAGAATGAATGGGAAAACACCTCCCAAACACCTGCAAGTCTAGAAAAAAGTGTAATGATTATGGCCAAAATATGTATACAGTGAGTAACGGGAGACATTGCTGAAGCCTGTGATGTGTTTTTTATTTCTGTAGAGTGAAAAATGAGGGTACGAGAGCGAGAGACAAAACAGGTACCGTCTGCTCCACTCCAGAAATTTAGGCTCAAAGTTAACACTGCGGCTTATGGGGGAGTTGCTGGAGTGCTTGTTGCTCGAGGGCCTCTACAGCCAAAAGTTTAGATCCTACATCTGAGATAAGACCATCATCTGAAAGCCAACAAGATTTCCTACATTTCTATGTATATATTGTCTATGTGAAGTAAAAGATGTGGGACCCAAATCAAGCTGAAGACAGTTTTTTCTAAAGTTTTTGCAGCTGCTCTCCACTCTAGCGATGATGTCACGCACTCTAGCTCACGCAATACACACCCATTATAAAACCAGACGACCAGTTAAAAATCCTTAAAACTAAAACTGTGATTATTTCAAAACCGTAAAAGATTTTCAAAAACTGAAATACATGACCAATAGTTCAAGGTCTTGTGACTCTTTTAAAGTTGTAATGGTGTCTCTAGCTCAAAGTATGAGGGACCAGAAGAGGTTGAAAGTGGATGAGTTTTGAAGAGGATTTGAAGATTTTCCCATTTGCTTCCATATTAATTTTTTTTTTGAAAAAGCTGAATATTTGAAAAAGTTGAAAAGCTAAAAAGCTGAAAAGTACAAGGCTGAAAGAGCTTCAAAAGCTGAACATTTTGATAGTTGAACGGTTTCTATAGCTGAATGTATGCTGAAGTAGTAGCAGAATGAAATTTGAAAAAATCCCCATAAGGATGAATGGGAAAAATTTTGCAGAAAAAGCTGAATATTTCCAAAAGTATAAAAGATAGAAAAACCAAAATTACATGCCATCATGTCCTTAACGAGCTGAACATTTTGATAGTTGAATGGTTTCTGTAGCTCAAAATTTGTAGGAGTAGAAGAGAGCTGAAAAACGTACGGAAGAATAATAATAATAATAATAATAACTAGAAAAATTGCATTTCCTGCGAAAATACAGTGTGAATGCTGACAGCTGAAGTGATTTCGGAAATCTGCTGAACGTGCTGCTGGAAATGCATAAAACTATAAGAATGAATGGTCAAGATTTTGCAGAAAAAGCTGAAAAGCACAAGGCTTAATGGACTGAAAAAGCTGAATATTGTGATAGTTGAACAGTTTCTCTAGCTGAACATGAAGCTGAATATTTGAAAAAGTTGAAAAGGCAGAAAGATGAATATTTGAAAAGGTTGAAAAGCTGAAAAGTAATAGACTGAAAGAGCTCAAAAAGCTGAACAGTTTGATAGTTGAATGGTTTCTGTAGCTGCACATATGCTGGAGCAGTAGCAGAACAAAATTTGAAAATGTCCCCATAAGAATGAATGGGAAAACACCTCCCAAACACCTGCAAGTCTAGAAAAAAGTGTAATGATTATGGCCAAAATATGTATACAGTGAGTAACGGGAGACATTGCTGAAGCCTGTGATGTGTTTTTTATTTCTGTAGAGTGAAAAATGAGGGTACGAGAGCGAGAGACAAAACAGGTACCGTCTGCTCCACTCCAGAAATTTAGGCTCAAAGTTAACACTGCGGCTTATGGGGGAGTTGCTGGAGTGCTTGTTGCTCGAGGGCCTCTACAGCCAAAAGTTTAGATCCTACATCTGAGATAAGACCATCATCTGAAAGCCAACAAGATTTCCTACATTTCTATGTATATATTGTCTATGTGAAGTAAAAGATGTGGGACCCAAATCAAGCTGAAGACAGTTTTTTCTAAAGTTTTTGCAGCTGCTCTCCACTCTAGCGATGATGTCACGCACTCTAGCTCACGCAATACACACCCATTATAAAACCAGACGACCAGTTAAAAATCCTTAAAACTAAAACTGTGATTATTTCAAAACCGTAAAAGATTTTCAAAAACTGAAATACATGACCAATAGTTCAAGGTCTTGTGACTCTTTTAAAGTTGTAATGGTGTCTCTAGCTCAAAGTATGAGGGACCAGAAGAGGTTGAAAGTGGATGAGTTTTGAAGAGGATTTGAAGATTTTCCCATTTGCTTCCATATTAATTTTTTTTTTGAAAAAGCTGAATATTTGAAAAAGTTGAAAAGCTAAAAAGCTGAAAAGTACAAGGCTGAAAGAGCTTCAAAAGCTGAACATTTTGATAGTTGAACGGTTTCTATAGCTGAATGTATGCTGAAGTAGTAGCAGAATGAAATTTGAAAAAATCCCCATAAGGATGAATGGGAAAAATTTTGCAGAAAAAGCTGAATATTTCCAAAAGTATAAAAGATAGAAAAACCAAAATTACATGCCATCATGTCCTTAACGAGCTGAACATTTTGATAGTTGAATGGTTTCTGTAGCTCAAAATTTGTAGGAGTAGAAGAGAGCTGAAAAACGTACGGAAGAATAATAATAATAATAATAATAACTAGAAAAATTGCATTTCCTGCGAAAATACAGTGTGAATGCTGACAGCTGAAGTGATTTCGGAAATCTGCTGAACGTGCTGCTGGAAATGCATAAAACTATAAGAATGAATGGTCAAGATTTTGCAGAAAAAGCTGAAAAGCACAAGGCTTAATGGACTGAAAAAGCTGAATATTGTGATAGTTGAACAGTTTCTCTAGCTGAACATGAAGCTGAATATTTGAAAAAGTTGAAAAGGCAGAAAGATGAATATTTGAAAAGGTTGAAAAGCTGAAAAGTAATAGACTGAAAGAGCTCAAAAAGCTGAACAGTTTGATAGTTGAATGGTTTCTGTAGCTGCACATATGCTGGAGCAGTAGCAGAACAAAATTTGAAAATGTCCCCATAAGAATGAATGGGAAAACACCTCCCAAACACCTGCAAGTCTAGAAAAAAGTGTAATGATTATGGCCAAAATATGTATACAGTGAGTAACGGGAGACATTGCTGAAGCCTGTGATGTGTTTTTTATTTCTGTAGAGTGAAAAATGAGGGTACGAGAGCGAGAGACAAAACAGGTACCGTCTGCTCCACTCCAGAAATTTAGGCTCAAAGTTAACACTGCGGCTTATGGGGGAGTTGCTGGAGTGCTTGTTGCTCGAGGGCCTCTACAGCCAAAAGTTTAGATCCTACATCTGAGATAAGACCATCATCTGAAAGCCAACAAGATTTCCTACATTTCTATGTATATATTGTCTATGTGAAGTAAAAGATGTGGGACCCAAATCAAGCTGAAGACAGTTTTTTCTAAAGTTTTTGCAGCTGCTCTCCACTCTAGCGATGATGTCACGCACTCTAGCTCACGCAATACACACCCATTATAAAACCAGACGACCAGTTAAAAATCCTTAAAACTAAAACTGTGATTATTTCAAAACCGTAAAAGATTTTCAAAAACTGAAATACATGACCAATAGTTCAAGGTCTTGTGACTATTTTAAAGTTGTAATGGTGTCTCTAGCTCAAAGTATGAGGGACCAGAAGAGGTTGAAAGTGGATGAGTTTTGAAGAGGATTTGAAGATTTTCCCATTTGCTTCCATATTAATTTTTTTTTTGAAAAAGCTGAATATTTGAAAAAGTTGAAAAGCTAAAAAGCTGAAAAGTACAAGGCTGAAAGAGCTTCAAAAGCTGAACATTTTGATAGTTGAACGGTTTCTATAGCTGAATGTATGCTGAAGTAGTAGCAGAATGAAATTTGAAAAAATCCCCATAAGGATGAATGGGAAAAATTTTGCAGAAAAAGCTGAATATTTCCAAAAGTATAAAAGATAGAAAAACCAAAATTACATGCCATCATGTCCTTAACGAGCTGAACATTTTGATAGTTGAATGGTTTCTGTAGCTCAAAATTTGTAGGAGTAGAAGAGAGCTGAAAAACGTACGGAAGAAGAATAATAATAATAACTAGAAAAATTGCATTTCCTGCGAAAATACAGTGTGAATGCTGACTGCTGAAGTGATTTCGGAAATCTGCTGAATGTACTGCCGGAAATGCATAAAACTATAAGAATGAATGGTCAAGATTTTGCAGAAAAAGCTGAAAAGTACAAGGCTTAATGGCTGAAAAAGCTGAAGATTGTGATAGTTGAACAGTTTCTCTAGCTGAACATGAAGCTGAATATTTGAAAAAGTTGAAAAGGCAGAAAGATGAATATTTGAAAAGGTTGAAAAGCTGAAAAGTAACAGGCTGAAAGAGCTTAAAAAGCTGAACAGTTTGATAGTTGAATGGTTTCTGTAGCTGCACATAAGCTGGAGCAGTAGCAGAACAAAATTTGAAAATGTCCCCATAAGGATGAATGGGAAAACACCTCCCAAACACCTGCAGGTCTAGAAAAAAGTGTAATGATTATGGCCAAAATATGCATACAGTGAGTAACAGGACACATTGCTGAAGCCTGTGATGTGTTTTTTATTTCTGTAGAGTGAAAAATGAGGGCATGAGAGCGAGAGACAAAACAGGTACTGTCTGCTCCACTCCAGAAATTTAGGCTCAAAATTAACACTGCGGCTTATGGGGCAGTTGCTGGAGTGCTTGTCGCTCGAGGGCCTCTACAGCCAAAAGTTTAGGTCCTACATCTGAAATAAGACCATCATCTGAAAGCCAACAAGATTTCCTACATTTCTATGTATATATTGTCTATGTGAAGTAAAAGATGTGGGACCCAAATCAAGCTGAAGACAGTTTTTTCTAAAGTTTTTGCAGCTGCTCTCCACTCTAGCGATGATGTCACGCACTCTAGCTCACGCAATACACACCCATTATAAAACCAGAAGACCAGTTAAAAATCCTTAAAACTAAAACTGTGATTATTTCAAAACCGTAAAAGATTTTCAAAAACTGAAATACATGCCCAATAGTTCAAGGTCTTGTGAATATTTTAAAGTTGGAATGGTGTCTCTAGCTCAAAGTATGAGGGAGCAGAAAAGGTTGAAAGTGGATGAGTTTTGAAGAGGATTTGAAGATTTTCCCATTTGCTTCCATATTAATTTTTTTTTTGAAAAAGCTGAATATTTGAAAAAGTTGAAAAGCTAAAAAGCTGAAAAGTACAAGGCTGAAAGAGCTTAAAAAGCTGAACATTTTGATAGTTGAACGGTTTCTATAGCTGAACGTATGCTGAAGTAGTAGCAGAATGAAATTTGAAAAAATCCCCATAAGGATGAATGGGAAAATTTTTGCAGAAAAAGCTGAATATTTCCAAAAGTATAAAAGATAGAAAAACCAAAAATACACGCCATCATGTCCTTAACGAGCTGAACATTTTGATAGTTGAATGGTTTCTGTAGCTCAAAATTTGTAGGAGTAGAAGAAATCCAAAAAACGTACGGAAGCAGGAATAATAATAAATTCCAGAAGAACAATAGTGTGAATGCTTTGAAGCATTCACACTAATAATAATAAATTCCAGAAGAACAATAGTGTGAATGCTTTGAAGCATTCACACTAATAAATTCCAGAAGAACAATAGTGTGAATGCTTTGAAGCATTCACACTAATAAATTCCAGAAGAACAATAGTGTGAATGCTTTGAAGCATTCACACTAATAATAATAAATTCCAGAAGAACAATAGTGTGAATGCTTTGAAGCATTCACACTAATAACTTTAATAAATCCCAGAAGAACAATAGTGTGAATGCTTTGAAGCATTCACACTAATAAATTCCAGAAGAACAATAGTGTGAATGCTTTGAAGCATTCACACTAATAATAATAAATCCCAGAAGAACAATAGTGTGAATGCTTTGAAGCATTCACACTAATAAATTCCAGAAGAACAATAGTGTGAATGCTTTGAAGCATTCACACTAATAAATTCCAGAAGAACAATAGTGTGAATGCTTTGAAGCATTCACACTAACTAGACAATTCCCCGTTGGGAAATCGCGAGAGTGGGCTGTGCTGCGCTGCATGTCTGTGTGCGTGTCTGTCTCTGTGTCGCCTGCCTGTCTCTGTGTCGCCTGCCTGCCTGCCTGCCTGTCTCTGTGTCGCCTGCCTGTCTCTGTGTCGCCTGCCTGCCTGCCTGCCTGCCTGTCTCTGTGTCGCCTGCCTGCCTGTCTCTGTGTCGCCTGCCTGTCTCTGTGTCGCCTGCCTGCCTGCCTGCCTGTCTCTGTGTCGCCTGCCTGTCTCTGTGTCGCCTGCCTGCCTGTCTCTGTGTCGCCTGCCTGCCTGCCTGCCTGCCTGCCTGCCTGTCTGCCTGCCTGCCTGCGATTTACATTGAAGTGGATGGAGCAGTTGAGAGCTACTCTTGTCGGTTAGAGGCAGATGAATCAAAAACTGTAAATCCTACTGATAAAGTAGACACATTGGGAGAAAGAAGACAAGTGAAAAATCACTGTTCTACTGTGTAATTTGTGGCTGGGGTCGTCACAGAAAGAGAGAATTTCTGAGAGTTTTTTTGAGTCTCTCCCACTCTGTCATTTGGCTCCTGCAGCCTGCTGCACCAACATTCTTCCATACACAATCATTGAAAATCCTGAATGTTTCCAAAATCACTCACCATCATTAAAGGGTCACTGTTCAAAAACAAAACATCGTAGGAAAAAAGTTCAAATACAACTCAAATAGACAAGACCCGTGCCTACATTTTAAAGTTTGAATGGTGTTTCTATGTGAACATAGGCCAGAGCAGGAGATATTTGAAAAAGTGGCAGATTTGCGAGGTTTTTGACCTCGTCCCATTCATTGCTAATGGAAAAGTTTTTCCCGTCTCACGACGCGAAAAATTAATATTTTGGAGATATAAATAATAGCATACCGAGTCACGTGTTGATATATTTTTTGTTTGTGTGCGCTCAACGGTGCGTGACGAGTTAAGCGCCAAAAATTAGACAGGGTGAATATGAATTGTGTGTCTCTGGTGGCCCAGTTGATCTCGGTTGCTACGGTGATGGTTGTCGGAACTCCCTAGCAACGGCCTGTGACAGCTGATTTGAGAGTGATTTCTGGCTCAGAAGTAGGACTTCAAACTAGTGCTATATCTTCAAAACCAAACATGATATGGGCAAAATTTCTTCACCATCAAGCCAGAAAGGCCTTAAAGAACACAGCCATAATTTTTTGTGGTCCTAGCCTCTAAAATGTGGTAATAGGAGCGAGTTAAAAACAGGTGCAGTTTGGAAAATCCTGGAAAATCCTCCTCCCGATTAACATTGGAGTAAATGGAGCAGTTGAGAGCTACTCTTGTCGGTTAGGGGCAGATAAATCAAAAACCGTAAATCCTACTGATAAAGTAGACACATTGGGAGAAAGAAGACAAGTGTGGCTACAACTCTGTGAAAAAATCACATTTCTACTGTATAATTTGTGGCTGGGGTCGTCAGAGAAAGAGAGAATTTCTGAGAGTTTTTTTTTGAGTCTCTCCCACTCTGGCAGTTGGCTCTGCACGAACATTCCGCAATACACACCCATTATAAATCCTGAATTTTTCCAAAAATCACTCACCATCTTTAAAGGGTCACTGTTCAAAAACGAAACATCGTGGGAAAAAAGTTCAAATACAACTTAAATAGACAAGACCTGTGCCTACATTTTAAAGTTTGAATGGTGTTTCTAGGTGAACGTAGGCCAGAGCAGGAGATGTTTGAAAAAACGTCGCAGATTTGCGATTTTTTTTTCCTCATCCCATTCATTTCTTATGGGAAAATCTTGTTTGGACAATCTGAATAATAGCATACCGAGTCCGATCGAGCCGCACGTTTTGATGTATTTTTTGTTTGTGTGCGCTCAACGGTGCGGGACGAGTTAAGTGCCAAAATAACCGCGGAGGGGGAATAATAAAAAGAGGCCCGGTGAAGAACAATAGTGGGCTGTGCTTCGCACAGCCCACTATGGACACCTATAGCTTTGCTATAGAGGTGTCCATAGTGGGCTTTGCGTAGCACAGCCCACTAACTAGAAAAATTGCATTTCCTGCGAAAATACAGTGTGAATGCTGACGGCTGAAGTGATTTCGGGAATCTGCTGAACGTACTGCCGGAAATGCATAAAACTATAAGAATGAATGGTCAAGATTTTGCAGAAAAAGCTGAAAAGTACTAGGCTTAATGGGCTGAAAAAGCTAAATATTGTGATAGTTGAACAGTTTTTCTAGCTGAACATAAAGCTGAACATTTTGATAGTTGAACAGTTTCTCTAGCTGAACATGAAGCTGAATATTTGAAAAAGTTGAAAAGGCAGAAAGCTGAATTTTTGAAAAGGTTGAAAAGGTTAAAAGATTGAAAAGCTGAAAAGTAATAGGCTGCTTCAAAGCATTCACACTATTGTTCTTCTGGAATTTATTAAAGTTATTAGTGTGAATGCTTTGAAGCATTCACACTAATAATAAATTCCAGAAGAACAATAGTGTGAATGCTTTGAAGCATTCACACTAACTAGAAAAATTGCATTTCCTGCGAAAATACAGTGTGAATGCTGACAGCTGAAGTGATTTCGGAAATCTGCTGAATGTACTGTCGGAAACACAAACTATAATAATGAATGGTCAAGATTTTGCAGAAAAAGCTGAATATTGTGATAGTTGAACAGTTTCTCTAGCTGAACATGGAGCTGAATATTTCAAAAAGTTGAAAAGGCAGAAAGCTGAATTTTTGAAAAGATTGAAAAGCTGAAAAGGTTGAAAAGCTGAAAAGTAATACACTGAAAGAGCTTAAAAAGCTGAACAGTTTGATAGTTGAACGGTTTCTATAGCTGAACGTATGCTGAAGTACTAGCAGAATGAAATTTGAAAAAATCCCCGTAAGGATGAATGGGAAAATTTTTGCAGAAAAAGCTGAATATTTCTAAAAGTATAAAAGATAGAAAAACCAAAATTACACGCTATCATGTCCTTAACGAGCTGAACATTTTGATAGTTGAATGGTTTCTGTAGCTCAAAATTTGTAGGAGTAGAAGACAGCTGAAAAACGTACGGAAGCAGGAATACTAATAATAATAATAAATTCCAGAAGAACAATAGTGTGAATGCTTTGAAGCATTCACACTAATAATAACTTTAATAAATTCCAGAAGAACAATAGTGTGAATGCTTTGAAGCATTCACACTAATAATAATAATAATAAATTCCAGAAGAACAATAGTGTGAATGCTTTGAAGCATTCACACTAATAATAATAATAATAATAAATTCCAGAAGAACAGTAGTGTGAATGCTTTGAAGCATTCACACTAATAATAAATTCCAGAAGAACAATAGTGTGAATGCTTTGAAGCATTCACACTAATAATAATAATAATAATAATAATAATAATAATAAATTCCAGAAGAACAATAGTGTGAATGCTTTGAAGCATTCACACTAACTAGAAAAATTGCATTTCCTGCGAAAATACAGTGTGAATGCTGACGGCTTAAGTGATTTCGGAAATCTGCTGAATGTACTGCCGGAAACGCATAAACTATAATAATGAATGGTCAAGATTTTGCAGAAAAAGCTGAATATTGTGATAGTTGAACAGTTTCTCTAGCTGAACATGGAGCTGAATATTTCAAAAAGTTGAAAAGGCAGAAAGCTGAATTTTTGAAAAGGTTGAAAAGCTGAAAAGTAATAGGCTGAAAGAGCTTAAAAAGCTGAACAGTTTGATAGTTGAATGGTTTCTGTAGCTCAAAATTTGTAGGAGTAGAAGAGAGCTGAAAAACGTACGGAATAATAATAATAATAATAATAATAATAATAATAATGATAAATTCCAGAAGAACAATAGTGTGAATGCTTTGAAGCATTCACACTAATAACTTTAACAAATTCCAGAAGAACAATAGTGTGAATGCTTTGAAGCATTCACACTAATAATAATAAGTTTAATAAATTCCAGAAGAACAATATTGTGAATGCTTTGAAGCATTCACACTAATAATAATACATTTCAGAAGAACAATAGTGTGAATGCTTTGAAGCATTCACACTAATAATAATAATAATAATAATGATACATTCCAGAAGAACAATAGTGTGAATGCTTTGAAGCATTCACACTAATAATAACTTTAATAAATTCCAGAAGAACAATAGTGTGAATGCTTTGAAGCATTCACACTAATAACTTTAATAAATTCCAGAAGAACAATAGTGTGAATGCTTCAAAGCATTCACACTATTGTTCTTCTGGAAGCTGAACATTTGATAGTTGAATGGTTTCTGTAGCTCAAAATTTGTAGGAGTAGAAGAGAGCTGAAAAACGTACGGAATAATAATAATAATAATAATGATAATAATAATAATAATTCCAGAAGAACAATAGTGTGAATGCTTTGAAGCATTCACACTAATAACTTTAATAAATTCCAGAAGAACAATAGTGTGAATGCTTTGAAGCATTCACACTAATAATAATAACTTTAATAAATTCCAGAAGAACAATAGTGTGAATTGGCGATATGGAAAAAAATGTTATCACGATATGTTTTTCCATATTGATCGATCTCGATTCTTATCACGATATGTAGTTTTTGCAGATGCTGCCAGTGTGAGGGGCATCCTGAAGCTTGAAGAAACAAGAGATTCACTGAAACTTTACAAAAAAGTTTATTAACATAAAAAAAAGAATATGCCTTCCAATAATGAGCACAAAATGTTTTTGAGAAGGTCTTCATGCTTCCATTGATCAAGAGAGCAGCAGGGCCCACAACTGGCAAAAGAAAATTCAGAGCAGCGCTCTTAGCTCATACAGAGTCTTATATGCTTAGTGCAAACTAAGTGACTGGTCACTTTTCACTATATTTTACATTTTTTGATTTTGTAAACAACTTAAAAAAAAAACAAGTAAACATGTGGTTCACACTCTCTGACACATTCAAGTGCTAAACTGTAAGACTTCCCTAAGGCCCCAGGATTTGAGTGCATCCTCCAGCCCCTGGCTGATTATTTCCCCAGTATGGTCCTCTGGAAAGTATACTGTCTGTAAACATTTGCTGTGCAGAGCCCACTCCTCGTCAATGAAATGAATTGTAAGACTCATATATGGCTCAGATGTACGGCTAGACCAAAGATCGGTGGTAGTGGCAAAGTATTTTACATCCTTAAGATGAATTTCCAGCTTACGACGGCATTCATCATAAAGCTGTGGCAGCGCCGTTTGAGAAAAGTACTTTCTGCCAGGGAGCTCGTACCTGGGGTCTAACACTTTGATCAGTTTCCTGAAGCCGTCCCTCTCCACTGTGCTGAGGGGCATCATATCTTTAGCTAGGCAATAAGTAATAGCGCTCGTTATATTTTTGCTCCGCTTCGATTGTTTTTCATATGGGGCAATGGCTGCAAAACACGACTGGATGGATTGTTGTTTTGCTAACAGAACAGAATCGCTCCCGTTAGCGATGCTAACGGCAGACGTAGTGGTCTTGCCTGTCTCTTTGTTTGGTGTCATGCAAACTTGAGCCCGCAGAGTCAAACTCTCTGTGTAATCACTGGGATGGTGCCGTCTCAGGTGATTGAAAAGGTTTGTGGTGTTTCCCTTCCTGGCTGGTACCGACCGCCAGCATATTTTGCAGACCGGCTTCGTCTGCTCCTCGTCTTTTTTGCCGTATCCAAACCACGTCCACACAACTGACGTCGCGTTACCCTTTTTTTCGACAATGTCTTCGGTTTCGGGTGATGTAGAGATGTCGCTTTCACATTCGGCATTATTTTCGCTGTCCCCGACTTCAGTTTCACTCATTTTTTCTCCTTTTTCCAACTTCGTTCTCTCTTTTTCTCTCTCTCGCAACTGCAGCTACTCTCACGATGGGAAGTGGGCGTGTCGTGTCCTACCTGCAGACGGCAGCCGGCAGACTCCGACACTGTTGTTGCGCTTACTTTTGCCACGTGAGATTGAATACATGTCACAAGGAGATAATCGAAATCGATCAAAATTTTATCGCGCTCCCGAATCGAGATCGAAAAATCGCCCAGCCCTAGTGTGAATGCTTTGAAGCATTCACACTAATAATAATAACTTTAATAAATTCCAGAAGAACAATAGTGTGAATGCTTTGAAGCATTCACACTAATAACTTTAATAAATTCCAGAAGAACAATAGTGTGAATGCTTTGAAGCATTCACACTAATAATAATAATAAATTCCAGAAGAACAATAGTGTGAATGCTTTGAAGCATTCACACTAATAACTTTAATAAATTCCAGAAGAACAATAGTGTGAATGCTTCAAAGCAAAAATTGCATTTCCTGCGAAAATACAGTGTGAATGCTGACCGCTGAAGTGATTTCGGAAATCTGCTGAATGTACTGCCGGTAATGCATAAAACTATAAGAATGAATGGTCAAGATTTTGCAGAAAAAGCTGAAAAGTACAAACATACGGAAGCAGGATTAATAATTTTAACAAATTCCAGAAGGACAATAGTGTGAATGCTTGGAGAGGGGTCTGGCTGCAGATCTCCACTGTCAGGACCCTTCGTTGCAGACCTGCACTGTGAGGCCACCTCCACTGTGGGGACCGGAAGTTGATTCGAAGCTTTTCAATATAAAAGTGAGAATACCGGAAGCACGTATTTGTGAAGTGTGGAGACTACGAGGTGAGTAAAAGTCAAGTGACAACTTTTTGTCATACGAAGAAACAGAAACAGTCTTTATTCAATAGAACGTTACGTCCTACAATATATATAGCCCTGTCAAGTTATATTAATTTGAAAGAATCGAGTTTTGGACTTTTGGGTAGTTTTTAGCGTTGTTATCGTAGTTAGGCTAACGGTGGCTAGCGCTAACTAGGTTAACTTTAGGATTAGCCTCTAAAGGCACTCTAGGGATATATTATTTAGATATATCTATGGGATTAGCATGACATCAGAAGGCTTTCACTGTTGTTTGCAAACAGCATTTGTATATAAATTATTCTGTCCCAGGCATTTTGATCCATATAAACGGTTGATCAGTATCCATGATCAATATAACATTAAAGCAGTTTCCACTGTACAATAACTTGTTGTTGAAGTCGTCTTGTGCAGGCGATAGTGCTCACTTAAATGTGTTATTTTCCAGCTCAAAGACCATGAAAACTGAGTCATCATATAATTTTGTTTGACTTATTACGACATTATCTGTCTCTTACAGATGCATATTTCAATCTTAACTCCCGGTTTCGGGACGGCGGAGATTTGATCACTCTCTCGGGAGAACCGGGAGTATTCCCGAAGAACCGGCCTATGATTGGCCTGCGTCTCTCTCTTTTTTTTTCTTTTTTTTTAACAGGCTGCCGGTCAGCCGGCGTCGTGGCTATCTGACTTTTTTTTCTAAGTCAGAGAGGCAGGCCAGGCCAATCAGAGGCCACTCAGGCCAGTAGCATGTGAGGAGGACAAGACGATTGGTTTGTTTCGATTAACACCCGCCCCAACAGTCCGTATCAACCACACAGACAGCGTGTGGAGGAAGGGGTGTGTGACGTGTGTCTGGTACCTGCTGCGGTGTGTGTGTGTGTAGCGAGCGGACCGGAGGAGGAGACGAGGCTTCGTCGATGATGGACCCCAACCCGGGTAAAAAAGAGGAAAGGCGGTGCCGAGAGGGAGAGAGAGAAAAAAAGAAAGGCACTGGAGGATGACGCGGCCAAATGCCTTAAATTGACTAATTTATTCAGCCCCCCCCCCCCCCCCCCCCGGTTCACAACACTGGTTCTTGTCAGTATGAGGTCCAGGGACCCCCAAGAGTCCTTGAGGCTGTATACTTTTACACAGTGTAAATATGTAGCCTACTAGCCTACTAATAGTAGTTATTATCTACGATAATTAGAGCCTATATAAAATATTAGTCAATATTATGTGATTGCTTATTAGGAACTATGCTCTCCGACTTTATTATACATTGCATATATGTGTCTGTCAGTGCGTGCGTGCATGTGTTCTGTGAACATGTGTTCGAAGGCTGTCCCCTCATAGCTGATTAATTGTTTGATTTGGACTTAGTTGTCTTTGTTTATTAGGTTATATTGTAGGCTACACATAAAAAATATGTGTCAATGAGGCAGTTGATATTCTACATGAAATGACTTTTTATGTATAGCTGTAACCTTGGCACTACTTATTATGTAAAACCTTTATTCTCTTCTATTAAGTGTGTTAGTGGATTTTGCTGAGGATTGTTGTGTTACTGTATTTACCAGCCCAAACATAAAAGTTACTGTATATTCCAACCCTAGATTGGACAATAGGTCCCATATGTGGACTTTTATTTGGAATGCACTGTGTGTGTGTGTGCGTGTGTGTGTGTGTGTGCGCGCGCGCGTACCTGTGTGCGTGCATGCGTGCCCACGCATGTAGGTGTGGGTGTGAACGTGCGTGTGTGGGCAAGGCCAGGGTGGCCTGGTTACATGACTGACTCCTGGCCTGAAAAAGTCTCCCAGTCCGGCCCTGCTCCAGCCCCAGCACATCCACGAAGCGCTAGCTCTCACCCACGCCAAGCTTGCTCAAAATCTTGTTCAGCATCTCGGGGTTGATCTCCATCGCAGTCCCAATTGACAATTTTATTGGAAAATAAAAAGACATTTGAAAGTTTGTTTTGTGTCTACTGTTTTCTCCTGTAACAGAGGTTATTGGTTATCTGGGTCATGTAAGTAGGTATTCAGTAATTCACTTTGAATACACAAAGCTAAGTTAATTTAAAATCAACCCTCACATCCTCCATTGGCAAATCCATGTGGTCTGACAGCACATTATGCCATCACACATTAAGGTGTATTTACAGTATTGTATCAAAACGAATTTGTAGTGTAAACTAAACTAACAGCTGTCCTTTTTGCCAATTAAATTAAAATACTGGAGTACAATAATGCATGTTTTGAGTAATAATGTTTTAATAGCTGTACATCTAGTTTGCATTGATTATCTGTAGAATAACCCTAGAAGTGGCCATACCGTTTTGTATTTTCTTTATATATATATATAATATTTTGTTTGGTTTTTATCTTGATATTTTCTTGCTAACCCTAACCCTCCAGTTGAACTGGAAAATATATAGGTTACTTCTGGTATACTCACTTTTAAATTATATTTACCTACATTATATATATAAAATAAAGCCCCAAGAAATAAAGTATATTCACATGGGGAACGAAAAATACGTGCTTCCGGTATATACGCTTTTATTTTGAAAAGCTTCGAATCAACTTCCGGTCCCCACAGTGGAGGTGGCCTCACAGTGCAGGTCTGCAACGAAGGGTCCTGACAGTGGCAGTCTGCAGCCAGACTGTCTTGAATGCTTGGAACATTCACACTAATAAAAATAAAGGATTCCGTGCGTAGAACATATTTTGTGAATGCCTCCTGTATTCACAACCAATAAAAATAAAGAATTCCGTACGTAGAAGAACATATGTTGTGATGATAATATTATGGCAAACATGGTTTCAGTTGTTCTTTAATTATATAATAATATTAATAATATTGCAATTTTGAGCGTTTCTAAGTGAGAGAAGTGTCTTTTTGCATTGTGAAGTGGATTAAGCTGTATTTCATTTAAAAAAGGTTTTTCAAGGAAGTTTCCTACCTAGGAATGGTTGAATTTGGATTAATATTATGACAAACATGGTTTCAGTTGTTCTTTACTTAATTTTCAGTCAAAACTCGCTCATGGCAAAATTAAGCCTTACTCAGTATAATAAGTGTCAAACGATCTCTTAACCTCTCAGCCATCACACGTGTAAATCATTTATAATCAGTATTCAATAACGTAATAGGGCAATGATTGTCAATATGTATCTTATCTTTACCCTGTTTGGGAGTGAGAGTTATTAGCCCTTGTTTCATTGTAGGTGTCAGTGTGCTATTGCTTATAATGTCATTTATAGTGTCAAATAAGAAACCCTTCAAATCCCCCCCAAAAATGTATAAAAATTGGATGTCTTGTCCTGGTGCCTTTCCTACTGCCATTCTTTTAACCACCTCATCTAATTCTGTCATTTTAAGCTCAGATTCACAAATCTCTTTAAAGGCTAAATCTATCTTAGGGATATGCGATTTACATGTTCTAGGAAGGTATCTGAATCATTACTGGAATATTCAGAGGAGTAGAGGTTGGAGTAGAATTTTTTTTTTCCAGATTTTTCTCCCCTTCCTCTATCCATGTACAGTACAGTGTTATTACAACAGTCACGTCCTGGACCAATTGGGTCTCATATTGCTTTTGTTGTCTACATTTTGATTGACTATATTCTACCGAAAACTCCCTTTCCTTACATTTAAAATACTCCCATCTGTTGCTACAGCTACATATACTCCTATCGTCTATAATTTTCTTCATTAAATCTTTAACAATTATAACATACTCCTCATCTTTTAATAACTCTGCGTTAAACTTCCAATAGTCTTTCTTGTATTTAGTTCTATTCTCTGGTTTTAATGTAAGATGTATTACCCAGTGATTTGTTAAAGGAGCATTACAAATTGACACATTCAAAACAAATTTTCCAACTTCAGGAGTTGCTAACCATAAATCTATACTGGATTTACAACTACCATTCGGTTTGCTCCATGTAAATTGGCTGACATCCAGATTTATGTTCCTCCAAATATCTATTAAACTGTTGGAGTTAAAAAAATAAATAAATCATAAAATAGTGTTCCATTGGTTTGTACTATATTTAGAAGGGCATTTATCCTGCCATTCATCAGGCATCAAATTAAGATCCCACCAGTCAAAATAAACTCAGTATAATACATTTCTTTATATTCAGTGATCACATCTGTCACTTCTGGCAATAGTAATTGGTTTTGGTTACTGTTATTAAAACCATAGACATTTATCAGAATAACAAAAGTTCCTTCAATATTTAAACACAACAGCAAGCCAGTGACCAAAGTCACCCGCTTAAAAAGTGACTACCTTCCCAGGACATCTACTAAACATATGGCTACACCGCCACAGTGTTTAGAACCGTAGCTGAACAATATTTTTTTTCTCTATTGGTTTGACCAGAAGGTGGCATTAGCGTTTCATAAATGTGTCTCTTGTAAAAAAGTGTAATGGGCTTTTTGTCCCTTACAAAATATGGTGCTCTCCTCTTATACCACTTGTGTTTAAAGAAATTACAGATAAATTTGTCTTTAACATGAAGAAAGACAAACATGCTGTGAAAAAAAGAACGCTAACAAAACAGCAGTGACAACTGGAGAAATACAAAAACACTATAAAAGTTCTCTTTTTGTTTCCTTTAGAGATAGAAAGAGTGGGTGTTCTTACATTCAAACAAAAGACATTCCCCCACCTTTTAGATATATTTTCAGAAGTCTTTCCATGTCAATGACAAATTAATTCTCACTCTCGCGGTAATGTGCCTTCTTGACAGCTTTTCTTGCTTGCAGAATCAGCCAAAGTTTCTCTCTTTCCAGCTTGTCTTCCTTGGTCAAAACCTCGATGAAACGGATTTCTGCTGTCTTGCATACCTGCGACTTCCATACGTCTCAATGTTGACGTTTGGTAAACTGTACAATCATCTGGCATGTTCTGTTGTCCTCCACCCTCCCCAGGTGATGAACAGTGTCCCCATACTCATCAATTTTCTGGGACCAATCTGGAGCAATTTCCCTGAGCAGCTGTATCACAATCTGCCTGATGTTTACATTCCAATCCAACTTTATTTGTTAAGCACTTTAACACAACCAAAGTTGACCAAAGTGCTGTACAGAAAAATACAATATAAATACAAAAATAAATTAAAAGACAACAAAAACATGAGTAAAAAATAATAAAAGCCACGCAATACAAAGCAATAAAAACAAGGAGATAAAATCGACGTCTTACTGGGTGTCAAAGGCCAAGGAGAAGAGATGGGTTTTAAGAAGAGATTTAAAAACAGACAGGGAAGAGGCCTGTTTAACGTAGTGAGGCAGATCGTTCCATAGTTTGGGAGCCGACACAGCAAAGGCACGGTCCCCTCTGAGCTTCCGCTTGGTGTTAGGCACCCTCAGGAGCAGCTGATCAGCTGACCTGAGAGAGCGGGCGGGGGTATAAGGGTGTAGAAGCTCAGAGAGGTAGGGCGGGGCAAGACCATTTAAAGATTTAAAAGCAAATAAAAGAATTTTAAAATGGATCCTAAATTGAATGGGCAGCCAGTGGAGTGAGGCTAAAATGGGGGAAATGTGCTCTTGTTTACGTGTGCCAGTTAAAAGACGTGCAGCTGCATTTTGTACCAACTGGAGATGGGCAATGGAGGACCCACCAACCCCCACATACAGTGCATTGCAGTAATCCAGCCGAGTGGTAACAAAGGCATGGATTACTGTCTCAAAATGCTGCCTTGTCAGAATTGGCTTTATTTTGGCCAGCTGCCTCAAATGGAAAAAGCTAGTTTTTACAACAGCCTTAATCTGACTGTTGAGTTTAAGCTCAGGGTCCACTTTAACCCCTAGGTTTTTGATGCTAGGCTTAATGTACTGGGCCAAGGAACCCAGGTCTACAGGGGGGGGGGGTCCCAGTGGTGCCACCAAAAACCATCACTTCAGTCTTTTTATCGTTGAATTTTAAAAAGTTATTTGCCATCCAGGCCTTTATGTCGTCGAGACACTTTAGTAAGACCCTGGCATCGAAATCATCTTTCTTTTTAAGAGGCACATAAATCTGACTGTCATCCGCATAACAATGAAATGAAATGCCGTGCTTCCTAAGTATGGAACCAAGCGGGAGCAAATAGAGAGAGAAGAGGAGAGGGCCAAGAACTGAGCCCTGTGGGACTCCACATAAGAGAGGAGCAGAGGAGGATACAGAGTCACCAAGGCTGACACAGAAAGTTCGATCAGTCAAGTACGACCTGAACCACTCCAGTGCTATGCCCCTGATGCCCACCCACTGCTCCAATCGTGAGATCAATATGTCATGGTCCACTGTGTCAAATGCAGCAGTTAAATCTAAAAGCACAAGGATAACACAGTCACCAGAGTCAGTAGCTAAAAAGATATCATTAAAAACTCTTAAAAGAGCTGATTCAGTGCTGTGCAGGGTTTTAAAACCAGATTGGAAAACCTCTAGAATATTATGCTCTTCTAGGAAGGCCAGTAATTGACAGTGCACAATCTTCTCCAGGGTTTTTGAAAGAAAAGGCAGTTTGGAGATAGGCCTGAAATTAGCAAGAACGGCAGAATCTAGACCAGGTTTTTTAATCAGAGGTTGTACTACTGCATGTTTAAAGTTTTCAGGGACCACACCTGAGGACAGACTGCTATTAATGACTGACATAACAGATAGCCCAACAGTGGGAAAAACCTCTTTAAATAGTCGAGGAGGGACAGCATCATTTGGGGAACCTGAGGGCTTCAAGTGACCAACAATCTCCTGTAAAAAGGACAGAGTCACAGGCTCAAACTGGTCGAAGACAGCAGAGCAGGGGACAGAGATTGAGGGGTCATAAGCCGTAGGTGAGACAATGGCTCTAATAGAGGTAACCTTATCAATAAAAAAGTTAAGGAAATTTTCACACACAGCAGGGGAGGCCTCTATACAGACAGTCTGCGGGGCATTAAGAACAGAATCAATAGTGTTAAACAAAACACGAGGCTTGTGACAGTTTGACAAGATAATATCAGAAAAATGTTTTCTTTTGGCGTCTTTCACAGTTTCCTGATAATGACGCCAGCAGTCCCGTAATATTTGAAAAGACACCTGTAGTTTGTCCTTCTTCCACTTGCGCTCAGCTCTACGGCACTCACGTCTGACAGCATGAGTCGTGTCATTTAGCCAGGGCTCAGATTTAGTTTTAGGCTGCCTGTTTTTTAATGGAGCCACAGTGTCTAAAACAGTTTGGCAGGTGGAGTGAAACCAAGAGCTAAGCTCCTCCGTGTTGCACACAGACTCAGGAATGATGGAGTTCTGATTGAAAGCAGCCGAGAACTGAACAGCAGTGGAAGGGTTAATAATGCGACAGCTCCGAGCAGCAGCGCGAGGTTTAAATGTCTCACAGGCAAGCACAGCCTCAAATAATACAGGCATATGGTCAGAAAACACTGCGTCACATATCTCTAGGTTAAGAATGGGTAAACCATATGATAAGACAAGATCAAGTGTGTGTCCCCGTTCTTGTGTGGGACCAGACACAGATTGGACAAGATTAAAAGAATCAATGAGGTTTAAAAAGTCCTTTGCCATTGGCTTATCAGGACAACACACATGAACATTAAAATCCCCAACAATAAGAACACGGTCATATTTGGGCATGATTTCAGCCAGGAAATCAGAAAAGTCATTTAAAAAGTCCTTATTGTACTTGGGAGGCCGATAAACCACAGCACACAACACTGTGTGAGAGCGACCCAGCTCAAATAAGCTCAGTTCAAAGCTGGTGAAAGAGGATGAAAGCAATAGCTGCTTACATTTATAATGACTCTTATAAACAGTCGCTATTCCTCCTCCTCGGCCCGACGTCCGCGGGGAGTTAAAATAGCAGCAATCATGAGGTAGAAGTTCGGCGAAAGCGCTGGACTCACCAACGTTTAGCCATGTCTCAGTCACACAGAGGAAATCCAATCCTTGTGAAGTGAAGAAATCCTTCAAGACAAAAGTTTTGTTCGCTAGCGATCTAGCATTTACCAGGCCAATCCTGGCAGGAACCGGCGGGTCCGCGGCGTTGGCTGTCCGGGGGGCCCGACACAGAGACCGCAAGTTGCGGTGATTCATCCCGCGACAGCGGGGACGGGGAAAGCAGGGTCCGCGGGGCTGGAACACCTCCTCAGGGCCGATGACAGGTACCAGCCAGGTGTCGACAGGTTCCAGCGAGCGTCGGGGAATAACGAGGCCAGGCACGGCTCCAACCTCAGACCAAAAAGGCGTAGAAAAGTACGCGAGACGGGCCTTCAGCTTCACCAGCCGGCCGCTGCGTTTTCCCCGGCGGCGGGGGCGCTTACGCCGAGGAGGTGGAGCCGGGACGCGGAAAAGGTGAGCCGGGACCCTCGTCAGGAGCGGAGGCAAGCTTTCACGTCCACCATCATCCAATTTTACTAGATCTTCGGCAGAAAGTCGAAGATCCAGCAGTGTTAGGCGATCATACACCAGTAGAGAGTCGACATCCAGAGCAAGAAGTAAAACGAACAGTATAAACACACACAGCATTGGCAGTGACAGACGGCAGGCCACACACACTGCCGCCATCTTCTCTAATCACTTGGTAAAAGACATTGTTAGATCCCAAGTATATCCCTGTCCAGGAGGCACTGGACCAGCTCTCCGTTATAAAGGGTTAGGTCTCTAAACTACAAGGTGTTACTTTGAAATGGAATTTAAATAGGGACTGCTTAAGTTGGTAGCGAGGAGACTCGCCTAGCTTCTCACTGCCTAAGCCTGTTTCTTATTTTCATTATGTTTTTAACTTCAACACTCACACTCATTTCAATCATGGCTAAACATTTCACATTCCTTCATGGCAATCACGACAGAATTGTTACCTGTTTTTGCATTATAATCATGACAGAATCATTACATGTTCAATACAAGAGCAGAGCTTCGATATATTTCTTAATCATATTAAGGACTATGTATAATGTCCTTTATACTTGTATTTGTGTATGGCAGGAGTGTATGGATCTCAACTTTTCTGACAACATCCATTTTCTCCATCTCCTTTATTCTCAAATTCCAGCGTTTTTTTTGTATCGGTCCTGTTCTTTTGACCTCTCTGTGAGCTCATTTATTTCTTTGCATAGGATGGATACCTGGGTTTCCAAAACAGAAATCGTCTCCTTACATTCCTTCACCCCTGCAGCATTGAACTCGATTGACTCAGTGAGATTAACAATCATAACTGTGTTTTGAGTCATCATGTTAAACTCTGCCATCTTTTGCTCTTGGCTGTCAAATCTGGAGTGAAGGGCTTGAATTGCTGCTAACACATCAGCAGCAGTTGGATTTTGTTGAGCCATTTTTCTAGTATGAGCTCCTTTAGATGGAGTTAGTGGTGGTGAGTCACTTATCTCATCAAGGTTTCGTTTCTCTCTGCCGCTGGCCGTGTCCATGGCATAATCGTGGTCAATCTCAGACGATGTAGTTTGGAGGCTGGTTATATCTTCGTTCTGTGTTTTTTGGCAGGTTCTTGCTTTGTTTGTCCCTTTGACATGGTCAGACAATCAATTTTAATTATTTAGTGGGGGTAAAGTGACCAAGAAGACTCACTTTGAGGAACTTTCCACACAAGCTCTGAGTTCAGACAACCACTCAGTCTGCCATCTTGCCGCAAGTCCCCCTGACAATAGAGAGTATCGTTACAGTGCCGTGTTGCCAGTTCACCATCTGGCAACACGGACGTCTGAGAGACGGAAACTGACAAATTCCCTGACCCCTTTGGCAATTATGTTTGCTATAAAGAGGCACCCTTTAGCTGAAATCAAAAACTGTGTTCCTGTGTGACCTCATTACCTCAAGGGAAAAGTAAATACGTTTGTTGTGAAAGTACTGTATGTTGTGTGAAAATGTGTTCTGTGTTTAGTGTTTAAGAGTGTTCATTACCTACAAAGAATAACTACCTTTTATCTACTTCATACAAGCTCCTTTATTTATATATATATATATATATATATATATATATATATATATATATATATATATATATCTATATATATATATATATATATATATATAAAACTGTTGAATTCAATTGCTCCCATTGTGATGTATCTTCAATCATTTCTTTTATGAGAGATAGAATACTCCTGGGAGAAGGAGACAGGGCATATCTTGCTGCCCAATATGTGTCAACATGCCACAACCTGAGGGGCAGTGAATGACCGACACACACACACGCAGGCACACGCACACACATACGCACACACACACTGTATATACTGTATATATAATTAATGTAAATCAATCTTGGTGTTGTGTTTGTGTTGTTATCTGTTATGTTCTGTCCGAATGTTTGGACAAGTTATGTTTTGATGCTTTGGCAACATTGTTGTAAAACTTTCATGCCAATAAAGCCCCTTTGAATTGGAAAAAAAAAAATGTAATTGAGAGAGAGAGAATTAGAACTGCCACAAATAGCAAGTGAACCAGTAGGTAAATTCAACTATGACTATGACTATATACATGACGCAGAGATCTATGAAGTATAAGCATGCGTGTCATATTGGCAGAAAAAAGAAATCAGAATGGAAAATCAGAAATCAGAGTGGATAAAATTCAATGAAATGAAATTACAGTGGCATATAACCCACATAAGTGGTTACATTTTGCTTCAGTGGATATAAATTGTACTCACTGATCATTTAAATTTTTGCTTTTACTGTAACTACTAATTTTAAATATCCTACACATGTTTATTCACTGTAAGGGCATACATTCTGTTGATGTACACATATTTTATTTAAAGCATTCTCTATTTCTTCTATTTTGTTATGTATAGGCTATATTTGTATACAAAAAGAATGACTTTGTTCTGGTGACAGAGACAGAGCCTGTCTGGGAGCACAGACCCCTGGAGGAGTACAGTTATTTTTAAGGCATCAACATCACTAATGCTAAACAATATGACTTTGATGTGAATATTAATTTACATGTGGTGTGATTATAATTATTAAAATATTTTTTGAGAATTCTGGACTAACTAATGATTAAGTAATTAGTAGCTAATGAGTCTATTGTATAACTACTCACTATGCTGTTTTACTTTACTTGAAGGTGTAAAAAGGAGAAACTAATGATATAGTAATAAGTTACTAATGAGTTTTTATTGGGTCACTTCACTTGCATTTACTTGAAGGTACACAAAAAGAGTAACTAATGAGTCTATATTGCGTAACTACTCAATATAATGTCTTACTTTACTTGAAGGTACACAAAAAGAGTAACTAATTGTCATGCCATTGTTCATGCCGCTGAGTGGCATGAACAATGGCATGACAATTAGTTACTCTTTTTGTGGCTGGTTGATAGTTAATCAAGACCAACTCAGGAAGAAAGTGGTCAGTGTGTCAATTCAGATATTTATGAATTAATCATTACCTAATGATTTGTTAAAATATGATCTGTTCTCCAGTAACTCATCAGTAACCAATATAGTCCTCAAATCACAGTTATTCAGGAATTACTTATTTATGATTCAATAATCACATATCAAGTAATTTCTGATTCATTCCTTACTTGCTCCTCAGTAACTACTAACATTTTTGTGTAGCTTATTGTAAAGTGTTACTGAAGCAATCACCATCACAGCAGAGCTATGATACACTGCAGTCTGTCTTTGTCCTTGGCAGTGTAGTGTAATATAACCATATAATCATAAATAAGTAGTTAGTGGTAACATATAACAACTGGTAACAAGTACTGAAATATTAAAGAATCTAATCAAAATGTGAGTGAATCATAAATGAATGGTTAAAACATGTATTGCAGTAGTTGATTGAACAGGCACCTATTGATTGAAGTGATGATTAAACTACTGAATTGTGTTACTTTTGAGTGAAATATAACCACGAATGAAAGAGTGAAGTCATGTAATATTATTGTTGTTCAGTCAGTAGGGCAGATCATGGAGGAGAGAAGGAGTTGTTCTGCTCACAGAAAAGCCAAGGCCAAACATGTAGATAAGGATTCAGTGCAGCTGCCAGCCCCGCCTTTCCAGCTCCGCCTTGCCCGGCCTCCAAGATTTGAAGTTGCCGCCATGGTAGAGCAGAAAATGCTGAGCAGAGAATATTGTAAAGAGGTTATAAGACGGGCAAGAGTCGATAGGGGAGGGGGCACGTGTTTTAATGCTGAGTAGAGAATATCGTAGAGAGGTCACAAGACGTGCACAAGCAGAAAGGGGAGGGGGCATGTGTTTTTGCCACGAGAAGGAAAGTACCCAAGTCAGCAAAATTTGGATGTAAACAAAAGAACGAGCCAGGATTGGACAAACCTTGGGGCTCAGCCCCCGAATTAATGAATATAAGGAGTATGTTTTGTATTGAGACGTTGGGTCTTATCGGATGAACTTTTGTCTGTATGATCCCATGTTTTAATTGTCGACAATTAAACATTACTGCACTCAGCTTTGGAGGACTCCTGGGCCCAGTATTTCAAAAGTGATCTGACAGGATTATCCTGGTCGGATTGGATTAAATCTAGATCTGATCTGAAAACTGGGTATTTCAACACAGATCCAGAGAATCCTGATCCTGAAGATCAGGATTCAGCTCTGGTAATCCAATCCTCCCTTGAATCCAGATAAAAGGTTGGATTTGGGTATTTCAAAACGCAAGGCAGATATCTGGATCAACTTGATACCAAAATTCCAGGATCACTTGAATCGCACCTCAGAGGTGGATTTGACTTGGATTGACAAAGTCTCAGCTCCACTTCTCCTAGATATTGTTACTCAAGATGTTCATTACACTTAATCTAAAGTGTTAGTGTTTTACTTTTAACAAATAATTAAAGTAATTGTAAGAAATTTAAAGCATAGTAAAATATTTTTGACCACACTTTCTGAAACTGCTGTAAATAAAAGTAACAATTACAGACCTATTTCTCAAATTCTAGTTCACTGAACATTGTAACTTGCATGTACCAAAACATCAGAGAAAGACAACAGGAATGTAGGAACCAAACAAAGTTTAATTCCAACAAAACAAAGACATTTCAAATAATGTGGCCACTAACTAAAACAGGACCTAACCCATCTCAAAGGTCAGAAGTGAGCTGTTTCTCCAATAGCTTTATTTTCAATTCTGTTTTTTCTTTGCTGAAGCAGCGTCAGCTTTATTTGTTCGTTGGCCAGTTCAATTTGTTTGACCGCCCTCTCGATCTCCATTTTGAGGAGCTTTTCATAGGCATCCTCATCACCAGCATGCCTCTTCCGTCTCCGTCTCTCTGGCGCTGGCTCTGGCCCACGAACCTCATGTGGTGGATCGGGTGGAGCAATGCTGGCACCTGTTGATGGTTCACTCTCTGGAGCCTCCACAGGTGTGAGAAACACACACTCAGACGAGAGGTTGAGTGGCTCTGAAAGTAGAAGGTGTATGAGTACCTTAATCCACAATCCCAAATTGTGTTTATGTACACAAAAACATGATATCATCACCAGCATTACTGTAGCATTCTGACACTTCTGAACCAACCGTATAGTTAATACTCATACTGTGTAGCGTTATGTTTTCTAAGTACTGTAGCAGGTCTGTAAACATGTAGCCTATTTATAAGTCTGCTCTGTTGCCAATGACGTGACGCTAATGATAGCCCGCTAGCTGCTTAACACACAAGTCAATGGAGCCGGGTTAGCTCCCGTTAGCACAGCCGCGGCTCAATTAGAGATCGCTACGGCCTGATTTTAATAAGATGACAATTCAAATAGTTGGCTTGCATGATATGTTGGTTGGCGTTCGTATGGTCTTAAAACCGCTACACATTAGACAACGGTAAACTTACACTTTTGACGTAAAGTCGCGCTCTCAGCTACTCCTTTCGTGAAGTAGTCCACCATGTTTCAGATCCTGGAGGCGGAGACTTGAGATTTGGAAATCCGTATCCGGCCAGGTCGGGATCACGGTGATCCACCCTGCCAGTGTTTTGAAATACTCAGATAAAGTCAGCAGGATCACCGTGATCCATGACTGAGAAAAGGAGGATTTCATTATCCGGATTACTCTGATCCAGATTACAAGTTTTGAAATACTGGGCCCTGGAGATTATTTCCTTTTTATTGGTGACTTTTTGAAACTCTGAAACACCTTTTTGGACAAACAAAGATTAAGAAGTCGATACACGACAGCAGCACTGTTCAAAATGGCGATGCAGGAGGTGAGGATAGACTCAATGATGGCAGTGCAAAAGTGCACCATACTTGTCAGGTGGTACTTCTTCAGCTGTCGCAGAGAGTACATCCTCTGCAGGGCTTTCTTTGTAATTCAGCTGATGTTCAGCTCCGATTTAAGGTTCAGTTTCGAAGGGACATTGACAGACTGGTGACAGGAGGTGCTTTTGTTGGTGTACAGGGAGAAAAGCAGAGAAGTAAGGGTGCAGCTTTTAGGGGGATCCCTTGCTGATGGTCCAGGAGTCAGACACACGTTTCCCCAAGCTGTGCCTCCTGTCAGATGGGAGGTCAGCGATCCACCAACTGGAACTCAAGTCAGGCACACTCATCTGGGAGATCTTGTTGAGTTCTGCATCATATTAAGGTGTTTCTGATTTGTCCTATATCATATAAATGCAGTGGATTTGTTGGCTATAGAACACAGCTAATGTTAGATATAAGGCACTAACTGATCAATGATGGCGATGCAGGAGGTTACACTGTGAGTCACAGTGAAACACAGGTGTTGAGGGGCCAATGGAGAGAAGGCTTCTTGTTGTGGGTGTTAAACATTAGTGCATCAGTCCGTCTGCTGCAGAATGTCCCAAAACTTGATAAAACATTGACATAACACCACATGAAAATAAAAAAATAATGTATTGGCTTTGCAAAAAAAAAAGTCAGGGGCCGTAACTAGTCTCAGGGTTCTAATGTTAGCAAACTGAGGTTGCCTTATGCGTTTTCTTGCGGTTAGTTTTTTTTTTTTAAATCAGATACTAACAATAGCTAATGTTAGGCATTGTGCCTTATCAACTGGTGGATTTTACAAGATTGTTGGCGTCAGCAATAAACACTTCCTACAAGTTGTCTCTCATTGTTGAAATCATTATGCTGAATAATCTGGAGATAAGCAAGCATTAGAAAACAAGATTTATGGTGTACAGCTCATGTTACCAGCCTCCTCTTGACGGTGGACCTGTCCTGATAAAGCAGCTATGTCTGTGGTCTGGGACCACAACAGCACATTTCCTGTTCTGAATGCCATCAAATGTAATAAAAAAGTCTCTGCTGCTGTTCAAGACACAGTCTTGGGGCTAATCAAAACAAGTAAAATGACATGTGTAGTGGACACAGCTCAGCCTGCATGGTTACATTCCACAATAAGGTAATTTTGGGTACACTTGTTTTTGACAAACTGATTCCTCCCCACTTAACCACCACAAAACTAACACTGATGCTACACAGACTGGGGAGGTTGCCCCAAGGAAAGACTAGCTTTTAACACTTCAAACTGATTTACAATAGGGTCTGGTGAGATTATCAGGGCCAAAAGGACAAGTAAAACTCGCACAGGATGAAAAAAAAAAAGCCCATGCACTTTCACTGTATTTGTGCTTTTATCATTTTTATGTAGGCATCATAGTTTATGGGTTCATTAAGAGTCCGAGTTGTATTGTTTTCATTGAGACAGCTGTGCTTAATACTGTATGCCTCTGCCCAGTTCGCTGTCAGATTAAAGAAAAATAAAGAGCTGTAAAGGTTATATTACATCTGTCATTCCTATTATTAGGCTGCAGAGTTAACGATTGTGGGATGTAAAGAAGGCTAAAACAAAGCCTGGCTTCCACATGTCCTCCAGCAGTTGAGATAAAATGGCTTGAAAATCTCCCCAACAAAATGTCACTTCTTCCTTTAGAGCTCCTTGTGTTACTTGGGACACATTTCAAGAAGAGGTGTTAAAACTGACCCTGAGAAGGTCATTGCTCTCCAGGTGTCGTCCTTTATCAAGAACAGGTTGGTGAAATGTTGTTATCCCCTATGCAAGCAGAAGGCTTTCTTTCAGTGAAAAGTGGTATCCAGTATCCATCCAAGTTAGAATTCCTTGCTCTGAAGTGGTCCATTGTGGGATTTCAGGATTATCTTTATGGAAACACATTTATGGTTGCAACAGATAACAACCCATTGATGTTCATTTTGAAGACTGCTAAACTTCAAGCTGCCAGTAACTGCTGGCTGGCTACGCTTTCCACTTTCATCTTGAATATTAAGTATTGTGCTCGAAAGAGCAACCAAGACACAGACGGCCTCATGACACTGTCGTGTCACGACTTCCAATTCTTTCTTTGTTCATAAAGGTTTTTCAGAGTTTCAAAAAGTCACCAATAAAAAATAAATAATCTCCAGGAGTCCTCAAAAACTGAGTGCAGTAATGTTTAATTGTTGACAATTAAAACATGAGATCTCACAGACAAAAGCCCATGAAAAAGAGACCTGACCTTTTCATCACAAAATATTCTCCTTATATTGATTAAGATGGGTGGCGGGCCCCATGGTTTATCCAATCCTTGCTCTTTCCTTTATTTGTGTATCGAATTTTGCTGACAGAGGTATTTTCTTGCACAAGGCTAAACATGTGCCCCTATCCAAGCCAAACATCCATCAGGACCGCCTCCTTACCAGGGATACGCTTTGAACTCCCTTTGCAGCTGGTGGCCTTGAATTTCAGTTGAACTCCTCTCTGCTGTGCTGCAGCTTGTGGCCGTGAGCCATTTTTGGTCTCCTCCTTGGTATATTCCATTGTTTTACTGACTGTATTTCTTATAAAATAATAACTGTGCTTTAAAAGTAATAAAAGTGTTGTATACAGCATTTGATTACATAATCTTTTTCTTGTGTCTTTGGAAACATTTTACACTTGTAGACTCTACAATACAGTGATTCAACTGATGAGTGCACATTCAGTCAACTGGTGCAGAATAATACATATTTCAACCATCCATTATAATTTCTTCACACTTAATTCTTCTTTTTAACAACACAGCAATTATTATCAATCCATAATTACTGATTATGGTTATATTATCCTACAACACCCTGCCCAAAGACCATGCCACTCTTGAGGTAAGAGAGCAACTATTGCTTCTCATCATCTCTCTTCCTCTCCCAACCGACAAGACCTACCAGCTGACACAGTCACTGTCTTGTACAGCCACCATCTTCTAGGTGAGGCCAATGACAACCTACCTTCTTATCACCTTGGTAGAGTCTCTTGCTCTTCATGCTGATGTAGTGCAAGACATTTATGGGGAAGCGGAGACACTAGGTTGTTCCACCATACCTATAGTGAGGCAGAATGAAGCCAACCCAGACCCCATTCCTGACTCATTGGAGCTCAAGCTTATCAAAGAATGATTGGAATTGAAAAATGGTCTCCTATACAGAACTCGTCAATCAGAAGGTGACACCACAGTTTGTGGTCCAAAAGATGGCCTAAGATGGCTGTGGATATAAAGAAGATCAAGTCATTTGGATGTTGTGTTAGTAGAAAAACACCACCTGAAAGCTCCTCTTGTGAATATCCAAACAACTTGACCCATGGAGCTGGTATGCATGGATTATTTATCCTTGGAGCCTGACAGTCACAACACCAAAGACATCTTGGTCATAACTGATCATATTTCCAAGTAGTAAAGTAGTAGTAGTGGAAGTAAGAGAGTCGCAATTGAGGAAGGTGATCAAGTGTTACTAAGGAATTTGCACTTGAGAAACAAACACAAGCTTGCCACCAAGTGGGAGTCCACTATGTACAAAGTTCTGAAAAGGATGCAAGACCTACCTGTGTATACAGTGCAACCCATAATTGGAGATGGTCTCATCCAAACCCTGTGTAGGGATCTCCTGCTTGTGATGACCTGTATGAAGAAGAGGAAATTGAGCCAGCCGAGCCAAAGGTCTGATGTGTCAGAACCAGGCGTAGCCAACCTCAGCTCCTAAAGGAGAACTTGAAGTCTGAGGATGACTCGCCTTTTTGTCCTACCCAGTTTCCTGTCATCCCCAAGGAAATGTTTGTTCAAGTGTGTTAAATTCCAAGGAGACAGCAACCCACTGTAACTCCAGCAGTGGAGGGGTAATGCTCACTGGTTGTGCCCATGACCTCAAAGCTGCAGGATGAACCTTGTGCAGGCAGTTCTTCTGAGTTGCCTGTGGAACCTGTAGGAACGTCTCCTGACATGGGTGGACCTGAGAGGAGCCAGAGATCACTGCTGAGCCTCTCCATACTGGAGAGAACATGACAAATGGAAATCCAGCTATTGCAGAGGATGACAATGATGTATCTCCCTTACATCTAGAGGATCCTGAAAATTGAGAAGCTCCTGATAAATCCCAACGGCTGAAAAACACCCTAAACTGTGAAACAACTGACAAAGACATGGCAAGGCCCTTAACCCTTACTGCTCCAGTGGCTGACAGATCAGGTTGTGGTTGTACTGAGGAGCTTTTAGCTGTGAATAGGTAACTGTGTGAATGTGATCAGGGTGTTCATGAAAAAGAGATCTTTGCTCTCTGTGAACTACCCAAAATAAATTAAGTTTAAAAAATTAAAACATTAAATATATATATTTGTATATATATGTGTGTATTTGTATTTATACAAATACATATGTATACATATTGTTTGTATGTATACACAGTTGCAATAACATTTTTCAACCCCCACTGCAAATTAGGTTTATTGGCAAAATGTACAAACTAGCAGCTGTTTGCAATAAACAAATTAAACAAGAACAATTTAAATAGCTCAACACAACTAATATTACAAGTGGTTTCTCCAAATTCAACACAAAATGCCACTTTTAATGACTACTGCAGTCTCAAAATTACTCAACCCCTTCATGACAAGCATCTTTAGTACTGAGTAGAGCACCCTTTTGCTGTTATGACCTGCTGCAACCGTGATGCATAACCAGACACCAGCTTCTGGCAGCATTCCTGAGGAATTTTAGCCCGTTCCTCATGGGCAAAGGCCTTCAGTTCACTAATATTTTTGGGTTTGTGTGCTGCAACCGCCTTTTTCAATTCCCACCAGAGATTTTCAATGGGGTTCAAGTCAGGCGACTGTGATGGCCACTCTAGTATCTTCCAGGACTTCTTCTGAAACCAAGCCTTGGTGGACTTTGGGGTATGCTTGGGATCATTGTCCTGTTGGAAGGTCCAATGACGCCCAAACTTCAGCTTCTTCACAGACGGCATGACATTTTCTCCCAGGATTTCCTGATACTTGATTGAATCCATCTTGCCCTCCACACACTGCAGGTTTCCAGTGCTAGAGGAAGCGAAGCAGCCCAAGAGCATCACTGAGCCACCGCCATGCTTCACTGTAGGCAGGGTGTTCTTTTCAGCTTATGCTTCATTCTTCCTCCTCCAGACCGGTATGTCTGGAGGAGGAAGAATGAAGCATAAGCTGAAAAGAACACCCTGATCCATCGGCCTAAAAAGTTCCAGTTTTGTTTCATCGCTTCACAGAACAGAATCCCAAAACCTCTTTGGCTTATTTATATAGATTTGAGCAAATTGGAGCCGACTTTTCTTGTGCTTTTGGGTCAGTAGTGGTGTACGTCTTGGAGTTCGGGCATGGAGCCCTTCAGCGTTTAGTATGCGCCTTACTGTGGAAACTGAAACCTCAGTGCCTGCTGCCACCAACTCTTGCTGCAGGTCTTTTGCAGTCAGTTAAGGGTTTTTGACCACCTGCCTCCTCAGGACTCTGGTGGCAGCCGTTGATAGCTTCCTCTTCCTGCCACGTCCAGGTAGTGTAGCCACTGTTCCTTTAACTTTAAACTTGCGAACTATGCTTCCTACTGTATCTCTAGGAACATTCAGTGCCTTTGCTATCTTTTTGTATCCTTTTCCTTGTTTGTGCAAGGCAATGACCTCTTTGAACGTTTTGGACAATTCTCTTGACTCAACCATATTTCTAACATGCAATGAAACGTCACCGTCACCAGTCCAGGTATTTGAGGTGTTCTATCTCAAGCACACCTGATGCAACTAATGAAGCCCTTGATTGGTTGCATCAGGTGTGCTTGAGACCACACCTGATTTGCAAATGTGTGCTCTTATGAGGAATTCTATTAAGGGGGTTGAATATTTTTGAGACTGCAGTAGTCATTGAAAGTAGGATTTAGTGTTGAATTTGGATGAAATCCTTGTAATATTAGTTTTATTTAACTATTTAAACTGTTCTCGTGTAATTTGTTTATTGCAAACAGTTGAGAATTTTTTAATTTTACCAATAAACCTAAAATGAAATGGGGGTTATACATATATATATATATATATATATATATATATATATATATATATATATATATATACATATATATATATATATATATATATATATATATATATATATACATACATAGTTCTTCTCTTTATAGTCACTGTGTTAACAGGGAAAAAGGTCTTGGATACATCCTGCATACTGGTTATGAACAGACAGAGCAAGTCCTGGTAGAAAATGCCACAAAATAATCTTAAAACCTTGATTAATCAATCATATCAGTGCTAATAAATTGCTCTTCTATGAGAGAATGAGCTGTGAATGTGAAGGAGATAACTTCTGTTGAGTCATTAATGCCTTGAAAACTCCGGTTGGTTGTTTTGAAGATTTTCAGATTAACTTAGTGATGGCGAGCCCAGCCCAGCAATACTGTGGACAGTTGTGGATGCGGTGTGGCTTTCCGTAGGACCTGCTCACAGAGGACATCGGATTTGCTTGATTCATTCACTCTGTTCCCAGATAAGAACACTTAGACACTATTAATTCTACCCCTGTAGTAGCAGTACTCAACATTGAACACCAGGGTGGGAATTTCACGGCGGCCACATCGGCCATGGCCACCGTTGCCACACACTTTGGCCTTGATGCCCCATGAAAAAAAAAATCATCGTACGGCCACAGTGGCCTTTGTGCCCCTGCCTCCGGTACAATTTTGCTCCGTCGTCCTCGTCCAGCAACCCCCACCAGCTGCGTTTTGAGTCCGCCATGGCACAGCTCCGCCGAACAGCTGGAGTTCTGAAACCGAGGAATTCCCGCGATAATTACATAATCACGCATGACCGCAGTTATATGTATGTGTTATAAACACAACAACACGAAGTGTTCCCGACTGAAGGATTAGAAGAAGAGCGCGTATTTGTCTCTTTTTTGAGGTTTTTGTGCTGGTATCAACACGGAGTGTTTTATTTTGAAAATTAACCAGATGTCAGATGTCTCCATCATCAAGTGATGAGTCCGATTAAATTAATACACTGCATTCACTCACACTCTGTCTCTCACTGACACTGTCTCAGCCTCTCTCTCACTCTCTCACTCACACACACACACACACAAACACACACACACTCTGTTTCTAACTCTTTTATAAGATGTAATTTGAAAAAAAAAAAAGTTTTTCAATGTACTATTAACTTGATATTGATATATTTATATAAGATTTAATACATAGTATGTTTTATTGCTTTCAAGTAGTAATTCCTTTGTAAGATGTACTTTAAAAAAACTTTATTCTAATGTAACATTAACTTGATATTGGTATTAAAAAATGTTTTAATACATAATCCATGTCTTATTATAAATTAGGATGTTATGGTATCAATCTGAAAGGTAAAACCATCACATTTTACTCAATGGCCTTTGTGCCCTGTCATGTGGCCTTGGTGCCCCTAAAAAAAAAAGTGAAGGCCAAATGGCCTTGCCCCTAAAATGACGAAATTCCAACCCTGCTGAACACACTTCAGGACACAACTTGAATCTCTCAAAACACCTATCAACGAAGCATTTGAGTCCAACTCATGAGAGAGTATGCATGTATGTGCAAGTGTTTGGTTCCAGTAAATATGTATGTGCAAGTATTCAATTTTGGCCTGGGTGGCTTCTTATAGTTTACAGTATGGTTTGTTTGCACACTATGCACAATTCACATACGATTTTTTGTACAGGCTAGGCCTGTGCCTGGAGCCTTACTTCATGTGTCATGTGTGAGGAGGCAGGGGGCGAAATTTACAACGTCTTATTCAAAAGTATATATTTTTTAATATTTCCAAAAAGATTTAATAAATCACAGTAAGTATTTTATAGCTAATCTCACTGATAACCCATGCCTTACTATCATATTTACAAGGCTTTAATATATTTCATTTTCTTGAGTTTAGCAGTGGCCTCAGGCAGGGGGTGTCTGGCACAGTCAACAAAACGCTGCCTGCCTTCATAGGCTCCACCAACAGCTGGACAGCTGTGGAACTGCACAGCGGAACGCAAGCTGGAAGTGGGTCCGAGTCCGACGGCTGTGAGTTAAATAGAAGAGTGAACAAATATTTCATCGGATTTATTTTGCTTTCGAAACAGTGAAGAAGAAAACGGGAGGGGAGGATGTCTCTAAAAGAGTTGGCGGTCTCTTTTGGAGTTATGTTTCCAGCCTTCTCTCTGCCCATGAATGTGGAGCGCAGTCGGAATAAGGAGCGATTGGAGGCCAGCCTGGCTGGCTTGTATGAGCTGGAGCTGCTCAAACAGAGGCAGGAATGCCGGGTGCTTAGCGTTCTCTGCCCCGGAGACTCTCCGGAGCCCGGGTGTCCGCCTTTGGGAGCTCTACGATCGGCTAGTTGCGCCCTGGAGGCAACAAAAGGCAACATGTTGGATGACTATGGCCGCAGGTTCCAAACTGTAAGTTCTATTCGTCTTATGATGTTATTTTGCAATGAATGTGGTATAATCTATATCGTGCTAGTTTGCTGATGTAGATGATAGTTTGTTCAGCAGAAGTGTGCGCCATGGAATTTGTTTCAAAAACTTTGCACTTAAAGAGACCCATTGTGATCCTCAACACATCTTCTAGGCTGCTCGATCAGGTTCGGTCCTGTTAGAGGTGTTTTTGTTGTCAGATGTGTCCATAAATCCGCTGTAGGCAGTGGGGTGCGCTGCCGTGGGGGGTTGGATATTTTAGATTTACTTTCAATAATCCCACTGACGTTTAGCCATGTCATGTCATGGCTTTGAAACTTTTTCTTTGCTCTTTTCTTTTTGTGTCTCATCTTGGAACACTGGAGTTATCTGCATCTTCCTGTGGTAGTAACCACTGGATTAGATTGCCAAACTCTGAATGTTTGTCATCCCTTAAACCAATCATGAAATGCATTGTCACGAGGGCGCCTTAGAGGCACATATTACCATTCAAGGGCAAATTTTGGGGGAGCCTCATTACTTTTTCCATTTCATGCTTAACACAACAGAATATGCAGAAATCTCTGTCCCTTCAGTTTGGATAAATTATCACTGCAATGGGAGAAATTTTACCATGAAAACGAACATCATTGTTTTTCATGAGGAGTGCCTCACTTTTTATACTTGGTCTAGATTACGTCCAACCATTTGGGACTTAGAAGTAGATTCCAAAATCAACATCAGTGTTTCAGATCAACTGGTTTTCTATGTTTGGGGAAAAAAAGCAAAAAGTAACCTATGGTATTTTAGCTATACTACCTAAGGCCTGTTTAAAATCTGCATAACATCCCCAGAAGAGGATGCTTTAGAATATAGAAGAAAGGCTTCAGGATACAAACGGTGAATAGACAGTATATACATACATATATATGTGTGTGTATATATATATATATATATATATATATATATATATATATACACACATAGTGCTATTCTCATTTTACCGACCACTTAAAGCACAACTCAACTTAGCATTCACCCATTCACACTAGGATTGCCGCTGTGAAGACATTTTTCCACTGACTATAAACTTGTGACAATACTGGTGTTACCCGCTATACCGACTTTCTGTAAAATAAGACGTGCACTATCTCTAGAGCGCTGTGTCAATTTACTGCCAATGCAAACCAGACAGGGTGTAGATTTTTCAGCGAGGTAACCAACTCCTTTTCCCTCATTAACGTTATCAGGTTCAGTATTTGCATTGTGTTTAAGTCCGACATATTGTCAAATAGGTGCCTTTGCTTTTTGCTTTGACAACAAAGGCTCCCGTGCTAGCCAGCAGCAGCCGGTGGCAGCCTGCCTGTCCGCTCTGCCTTAAGAGCCACTTGGGCAGTGAAGAGCAGCATCCATGGAGGAGTGATCCTGATAGGAGCAGCACGACAAACCGAATTATGATGGTACTACCGAGTACCAATTCCCATTAACTCAACTGGTGCTAAATTTCGCTACCTGAGAGCGAATCTCTACAGTAATGTTATGGAGAGATAGACACAGTGAGTCATCACCCTAAAATGTAGCCATTGGCTGCACACGAAATTCCTTACCAATATGCTGTTTAGTGTACTAAAATAGTATATATTTTTTCTTTTGTGTTTTGTACTGAGGATGGACACATGGTTTAAAAGCCTGGAACTCCCCTCCAGTTAGTTAGAATTGAAGAAGCTTCTTGGATGAGAGGTGAAACTTCTTCACGAAACACTGAAACAGGTCCAGTTTCCTACGACATAGCACTGAGAATTACAATGACAGTGTGAATCCAAAACTATGGGAACTGCAAACTGACTACGAGGAAATATTACAGTATGCATTCTTTGATTTCCAAATTATATTATATTGTTTTTTTGCCTGTTAGCTCAATGCTAAACCTTCATGGGAAGTCCCATTAATGCACTAACGGGGCTCAAGAGGTCAGAACACAAACTCAAAATTCCCAATCATTTAAAAAAGACAGCCACTACTAGTAGACATGTGACATGGCAGCACACACACATATCTAGATGTTTTCTCTTATATTTATTCTGATAGTACTAGCTTGATGAGAAGAAACAGCTATACATAGCAGTTAGCTTCATAAAGTATATATTTTATTCATTCTATTGTATATTTTATTTTCCACTTTTATGAGGTCAGGTAAAGGGGTTTAAAAGGACAGTTTTCAAGATAAAATCTTTATGTGAAAAATGTTAATTTTAAGGTCCAGTGTGTAGAATATGCAGATATGGAATATAATATTGATAAGTATGTTTTAATTAGTGTATAAAAGGGTTGGAATTTCATCATTTTAGGGGCAAGGCCATTTGGCCTTCACTTTTTTTTTTTTTTAGGGGCACCAAGGCCACATGACAGGGCTCAAAGGCTATTGAGTAAAATTCGATGGTTTTACCTTTCATATTGATACCATGCCATCCTAATTTATAATAAGACATGGATTATGTATTAATCAGGCTTTCATGTGAGATCATCAATGTGATGATGAGACTCCACCTGCGTGAACCGCAAACTCACTGAAGTTCTGTTCTGGAACAGAGACTACTGTGCACTTGGGTGGCTGTAATTCAAGGCAAGCCCACTACGCTGCACTGGCGCTTTTTACATGGAACTTGGACAGGGCCAGGGGCACAAAGACCACTGTGGCCGTATAATGATTTTTTTTTCACTGGGCATCATGGCCAAAGTGTGGGGCAATAGCGTGGCCGCCGTGAAATTCCCACCCTGGTGTATAATCACCTGAGAATAAGAGTCATTGTGTTTTCATTACGTTTGAATGAGCTGTTTATATCTACATAGAGACTGGGTCCCCCTCCACAGAGGTCGCCATGTTGCACTGCCATGTTTCTACAGTAGCCCAGAACGGACAAACCTGGCACAAGTGAGGGACTTTTGTGTTTTCAAGCAGCGAGGGAGGGTGAGTGAGGGAGTGTTTCAATCTGGAACCTCACAACTAGATGCCACTAAATACTCCATATATTACACACTGGACCTTTAAAAGCTAACATTTGTGTTGTCTACAGTTATCAGGGGCTCTGTTTATTGAGGCCTAACATCTTATTTTTTAGATTATTTTGTTAATGCGGCAGGAACAGCTAAATGTAGCAGTTTACTTAAAAAATGATTCATGATATATTGTCTCTAGAAGTGTATGATTTAACTGGTTTGAACTGAAATTGTTATTGTTATTGTTATTACAAAGAAAGTACCAATAAAGGTAACGCTGGATACAGGTATCGAACCCCAGGTACCGGTATTAGACCTGGTATTGGTTCAAATGTGAACGGTACCTAATGATGATCGGCTGTTCCCGTATCACTCATAGCACTTTCCATTATCCAGGGATATGATGATGCTGTTTATGAGCCCATTGAGCATTTTATTGAACTATTTTGTTATTGCTATTGATGACGCATCTACCACCAATACATATTGCTATCATTTATAGCACAGGCCTATGCTACTCTGTGCTGCAACTCTGCTGCTGGCCCCACTGTTGCACAGAGTAGATATCTGTGGCAGTTTGTATTTGTAGCATCCGCCGTCCAACATATTTGATTAAACAAACAAAATAAAGACGATGGGGCGGTATGCCCCCCAGGTAATGTAATCAGTGTATGCCCGACGACCATGTAACACCAAGAACACTGACTACCACAGCAAGCCTTATTAACACAGACTACCGGGCCAGACTACTGGCAAAGACTACCATGCAATGCGCCATTCATATGCACTGAAACACCAATGGAAGGGCCCTCTGAGCAGTTTGGGGTTCAGTATCTTGCCCAAGGAGACTTGGACATATACACGGGCAAAACTGGCCTGCCATAAGGTTCGATTTGACCCGCCAGATGTTTCTAGTGAAGAAAAAGTTATAATGTATTTTAGAAATTATGATTAAAATGTTGTTGTTTAATTTATTGTGGGGTAAAAATGCTCTTTAAATAGGATCCATAATTTTTGGATGAAAAGTTTGGATGAAAACATTTATGTGTTTTCTAACATTTTTTATCCATCTCGAGAAACTGGAAAGAAAAACAACTAGAACATTTTTGCCTGCTGTAACAATGTATGAAGTACTACAATATGTAAGTAAGCTTGAGGACGCATTCTAACATTAAGATTTGAGTGCTGTGATGTTGTTCATGTAAACCAGTGCTTGTGAGTATCTTGCCCACTCACATGTTTTCTTCCCCGTTCCTTTATATAGACCATTGTTTAATTGGTAAATCATGACACTGGGGCATTAAGTCTGTCTGCATGGCTGCAGGGTTATTAACTGTGGACTGGGGAATACTTGAAATGACAGGAATTCCTTCTGTGAAGAATACCAGTGTTTGGAAACAACTATTACTTCATAGAGATTTCAATTGCAGTATAAAGTCTGAAAAAAGTAGAAACAAATCTAAAAGGCAATTGAAACGCATGATTCACCTATAATCATCATTGACTGAATATTTGTTTAGAGAGAATGATAGTCCTTAAATACAGCCAGACAAGCATGATACAAGACACCAGTCAGACAAACATTTTCCAAGTGACCACAAGACTTGATTGAATTGATTGGGTAAGAAGATTATTTTATATAGTCTAATAATATTAATAATAATAATCTGAACTAAGTCCTGCCAAGCTCAAATCATACCAGGAATATCCAAGGTTAAGTCATCACTGAAGATGTAAAGTATAGCTTTATAGATAAATACCATGATGTAAATATAGTTTCCTTGATATTAATGGGCAGCAAAGGAATTAAACTTGTTTGCTTTTTCCCAAGACTTAGAGTTGGATTTATAATTCTATTTTGGCCAATTAAACAAATATAGAGCAATCATGTATTTTAGCCCCAATGTGCCCAAATTTGTGAGGTTAATTCAGTTCAAACTTTATTACAGACTCTGGGTCCAGATAAAAGACAGGACATTCCATATATTACATACAAAAGCACAATAAAAGATCATGGTTTAAAGATGAAAAAAGTATATATCAGTCTTACAAAGAGACAGGAGAGATTTAGACATTAAGATGGCAAACAAATGTATAAGAGCTTTTTTGTAAAACAGCTTGGAAAGTATTGACTTTTGCTACCACAAAAAACATTTTAATTGTACTATACCATCTAGGTCTCTTAAGTAAGACTTGAATTCTCAGTAAGCTTGCTCTCTTGTAGTTTGATCACAAATAAGTGAGATTAAATCTTGCCTAAAACAGCCTTTTTTTCTTTTCCTTTACAGTATTTACTCATTTATTTTGATTATGTGTTGAGGGATAGAACTGTTTGATCCATGCCAGCTTCAAATGCTCAACCACAACTGCAGATCCTTAATTATTTCATTTCTAAGGGCAGATGCTGCTAGACCTTTTAAAGGATATATTTATCATCATGCTCTGTGTTTTTATGGTCTTGCTGTGCCTCTAAAACATCTTCACAGTACTCTCACTCTGCTTTTGTTGCAAGTTGAACTGATTGATTGTTGTGTTTCCAGTCGTGAATCTCTTATCCCCTATATTCACCATCTGTTTCTGGGTAAGGTAGCTAAGTTAAAAAAAAAGATAAATCCCTAAATTGTTTTTTTCTGAAAAGCACTGGAGTATTAACTATTCCATCAATTACTGTTATTACAATTACTGCCCTTAAATATTTCTGAGTCAAAGAACTTTCCTTCCCATAGTATTAATGACCACAATAAGTATTTATCATTATTGTACACTAATATGCCCAAGGGTAAATAATCTGATTCTTTGGAGCACAATTTTGGCACATATGTGGACACACTGTTTGATATACTGTTGGATCATTTTATCCAATTGTTGATATTACTGCATATGGCATGTGCTTTCTACCGCTTGTTGGAGATTTCCTGTGACCAATAGCTCAGTACTATTCAGCTGCTTGAACCTGTTACTTTTAGTGGTTCAGAAATGCTACATTTTTTTGTTTTTCCAGTACTAGTTCCCATAAGCATGTATGTATGTTTGTGGGTGTGTTGATAAACAGAGAGAAAAACCTCCTGTCTGTGATTCAGGAGAAAGGCATAGAAAGAATGCATGTTTTATGGGTGTACAAGAGTGAGAGTGTGTGTATTTATTTCTCGCCAGCGGTTGCTGACAGCCATGTGACAGCTAACAGCAACTGGAGAAGCAGCACAACCTTCACTGTATTGTCAAGGGACTTTAGGCATGTTGAAATGTGGACTTAAAATGTGTGTGTGTGTGTCTGTGTGCATTTGTGTTAGGATTGCATCAGGACAACTTGCAGTAGGCAAACACTGGTTTTCCTGGAGTGTGTACATTTGGTATGGTGGTGTATGTGTTTACAGTGTGTGTGTTTGTGCTCAGACATACTGAAAGTCTCCACTGGAGACCTTTAGAGCTATGTGGCAAAATTGTCCCTGAAGCTAAACACAAACATTCTCAACTGTAATGGATGTATTTTCATTTTGTGTCACACCTCACTGTGCTTGGCAAACACATCACATTACTGTAGCTACTGTTTAAGCTCATGCAGAGGTAGAGAGGTCGGACTGCGGGGCTTCATTGTGCTACCTGGTCATTTGTGAGGTCATCAGAAAAAAACAAAAAACAACTAATACTTGTTTACTTTGAGTCACAGCTGTGCAGCCTCAGGGGTGTCAAGGGAAAAATTGACCCATTACAACAAAGCCAGGATACATTAACAAAACACATCTCATGTGTCATTATTACCACTAAAATGGAGATACCTCTTCAACAAAATAGAAACATTGCAAGCTTTTATGACAAACCAATCTCATATTGCTGTAGGTCAACCCTGTCATTCATGATTTATGAATTCAAAGTAATCTTTTTTCATAAACAAGTGAAAAATCTTGTGGCTCTGATGTAACTTTTTTTTTTAACTTTTAATTTTATTTTCAGAAAACGAGATAGGTAAAAGCAATATTTTTCAACTAAATAAAATGTTGAATAAATAAAATGTTGAATTATGTGAATACCTTTATGCAGATTAATAACATTCTTATAAATTTCACAATGACTGAATATAAATATGTCCATTCCACTGAACATTGTGTATTCTGCCTCTGACAAGGTCACAAGATTACATTTACTCATCGTTTAACAACGCCAGGGTTGAAAAAAAAAATTGAGTTACAGTCATTTTTAGCTACAGTACATCACAGACAAAGAAAGAAAGAAAGAAAGAAACAAAAACAACTATTTCATATGGGGGAGTGTGAAGGATGAATCGAGGAGTCTCACCCTCGGCCTGAGGAAAGAAGCTGTTCTGTAGTTTGGTGGTATGGTATATGGTATGATATTTTTATATACTCTGCCAGATGGCAGCATGGTGAACAGGCTGTGTCTAGGGTGTCTTTTATGGCATTTTTCCACTACATCTGCTGGCCTGGCTCTACTCAGTTTAACTGGGCCCATCAGCCCAGTGCAGCAGGGATTAGCGTTTCCATTACAACATAGCTATCTGCTTGAAGGTATGTCCCATGTGTAATGGTCAGAGGAGATGCTGTAAACACTCTCAAACACTCTTCCTCCTCAGAAAAAAGCCACTAAGAAAGCTCCATTAATTTGGTGGCAAACATGTTTGATTTCCTATAAATTCTTCACAGTAAAACTCCTCTGTTAATTAGGTATTGAAAAGCTTTTATTATGAAGCATCAAAATGAAGAAATGTTGGGTTTTCCCCGAATAGCTGAAAGCAAACATGAAGAAACAGTAAAATACAGCAGATATCTCAGAGCATGAACAGGGACACTGGAGATAAACTAAACTAATAATAATAATAAATTCAACTCGTTTTTACGTAATTAAATGCTTTTAATGTGAAGCTGCAGCAGTAGGAAATGTCCGGTTTACATTGGAAGGTAATCAATACAGTGCCATACACATATTGAGCATCATGTCATGTAAAATGAGTCATGAATAATCAGTAACACCTTTTCTGCTGTGAGTAAATTTTGGCACCGCGGCATCCCTCGTGGACAGGTGACATCCACTGTCCTTAAAAAAAATAGTGGACAGAGCTACAGGTCTGTGTCTGTTTAAACATGGTTGGACGTGGCAGAATTACACACAGAGTCAGGACAGGGCTGGCCAGGGCCACACACAGCGGGCAGGATGAAGGATACGCTTCAGCTGGATAACGTTTTATTTTCTGATTCACTGCTTTGTCTGCGCTACCGCTGCTTACTCTCTTCATTCACTCTGTAGTTGCTCAACCACTGCTGTTCTCTTTCTGTGCATCCTTCATTGAGGTGGGGAGCTGGTTCCAACTTCTTATAGTGTTTTCATAAACAGCTTCTGACAAATCCTGCTGTATATGCCTCTAAATTAAGATAATAAAAAGTAGGGCTGCAGCTATCGAATATTTTAGTAATCGAGTACTCTACTGAAAATTACATCGATTAATCGAGTAATCGGATAAAACGTATTTTTGCTTCGTTAAAGAGCAATTATGAATACACAAGAGAAAATAACATATTTCACTTAATAATGAATGACCAATTGGTTTCCTTTTTTAGAATCAACTGTTTTTATTTCTTAAATTCACAAGCAAGTATTTTCTGGTCTTGAAACATTACCAAAGAGGCAACTGCTAACATAAATAAGAATAAATAAAACACAAATAAAAATAAATTAAATTAAATTACTTTCAAGATATCAAAAATAAATAAAATTAAATTACTTTCAATATATCAAAAATAAATAAAATTAAATTACTTTCAATATATCAAAAATAAATAAAATTACATTACTTTCAAGTTATCAAAAACATAAGGCATTTATAAAAAAGAAAGAAGGCAAAATAAGCCTTCATGTTGTGCATAACATGTACATAACAACTGTAAAACACAAGATGCTATTTTGGCATATAGGAGGGGAGACAAAAACAGGAACTTGGAACAAGTAAGTCCATATCAAGGCAACAGCCACCCTCTTATTTCTCTCTCTCTCTCATCTTGTGTGTGTGTGAGTGTGTGAGCAAACCTTTAAAGGAGCTCTTTATTGCAATGTAAGAAGGTAAGCATATCAACATGGTCAGGGCTGAGGCTTGCCCTCTTCTTAGAGGCAATGTTGCCAGCGGCGGAGAACAGGCGCTCTGAAGGTGTAGATGTTGCCGGAACGCACAGCAGAGTCTTCGCCAGTTGTGCCAAATGTGGATACCGCGCTGCATTGTTTTCCCACCAAGACAGTGGGTTCTCCCTCTTGGATAGGGGCCGTTCTCCGAAGTACATCAAGACCTATGGAATAAGACACACACACACACAAACACTTCATTATAAATAACTGCACTGTAATGAGTCCTGCTGATGTATCTCATCTCATATTAATAGCCAAATGTAAAAAATAATTTAGTTACCTCCTGCTGTACAGAATCATTTAACTGCTGCTCCTCATCTTGTTCTTCGTCACTTGTGGTGGAGTCTGAGTCGAGGAATGACGTAGCCCCCTTGGCCTTTGCTGCTGGTGGGGAGTCCTGTGCTGTGCTGGATGCTCCATGGTTACTTGCAGTGGGCTTCCTCACTTGCTGGCTGGCAGCAAAAGCCATGGCTCGCACTGTGTTTTGGATCTTGAATACTTCATCAGCAGGCAAGAACTTCATTTCTCGGAACCTGGGATCTAGAGCAGCAGCAAGCAGGGTGATGTTTGGAGATTCAGGAGTAAACTCAGTTAGTCCTTCCCATCGTACTGTTATCTGCTCTGCTGCATGAGTTTGGAACAACCTCACAGGTGCAGTCTCAAGTTCTGGCTCCTCTATGTTCTGCTTAAGTTTGCACACAAGATGTGGAAGTGCAGACAGTGTGACATATTGTTGTCCACTCAAGAACACTGTGGCTGATTCAAAGGGTTCAAGGACCTGGTTCAGCTCTTCAATCAGGTTCCATTGTTCAGGTTTCAGGTCCAGATAGTGTTTCCCTCTCTGGGTCACTGCAGGGTCAGAGAGTGTGGCTGTCACTGGCCACCTCTGTTCTTGTAGCCTGGACAACATGGCGTACATGCTGTTCCAACGGGTACAGACATCTTGTACCAGCATATTCTCATTAGCACCCATTTGTTTTTGCTTGTCCTTCAACTTCGTGCTCGCCAATTCACTTTTTTTAAAGTGTTCGACAAGGCATCTCGCAGCCGCAACACATTTGGAGATAGCTTGATGGATCTTCAGAGAGCTTTGCACAACTAAGTTGAGGGTGTGCCCGGCACAACGCACTGATGCCCGTCCGTGCCTTTCTTGCAAAATCTTTGCTGCTGCTACAACATTAGCGCCGTTGTCGTGGACGACAGCCTTGATTTTCTTCACTGGGATGTCAAATTTTGTTATCACCTCCTCAATCCATTGTGCAATATTTGCAGCTGTGTGTCTCTCCTCAAGGGGCATCGTTGTCAGGCAGTGGGACACCATGCGCCAATTCTCCCCTATGTAATGGCATGTCACCCCCATATAAGCCTCTGTTGCAATGCTCGTCCAGATATCAGTGGTGAGTGCAATGCACTCAGTCTCTTGCAGCGCCTGCTTCATCTTCGCTTTGACATCCTCGTACTTTTTCTCCATCTCTTTTGTGAAGAATGTTCTTGATGGAAGCTCGTACTTCGGATGGAAAGTTGCAACCATTGCTTTAAAACCACTGTCCTCTACCATACTCAGTGGGCGCATGTCTTTGACTAACATGTTTAAAATGCTCTTTGTTAGCTCAGCTGCTTGCTCAGGGCCACAGAATGGTGCTTTACAGATAAATTTGTCCATCCGAGACTGTGATGATTTACTGGAAAAAAGAAGAGAAATAATAATTAGTTAAATGATATTACTATGACTAAATGACTTAATACAGTAGGTTCATGGCTGTGCATTTATGAATTTACATCAGCTGACTAGGAATACTTTTTTTTTTTTTTTTAAAGATTTTGAGTTTTTGCAGTGTCCACAATTAAGACAACTACTGTATTGGAACACAATAACCACACACATAATCAATAGAGTGAGGCACACTGTGACCAGTGACCAGCTACTTAGTAGTTGACTAAATTTTAAAACTGCTTAATTAACTTTGTCATGTTTTTATTTCCATCTAGACTTATCAGCGCTGTCCTTTTAAATTTTAAATTTTAAATCAACCCTCTATGAAGTCATGTCGTCACGCTCGTAATAAACTAACCACAAACTTGACAGTAGTCAGTCATAATTAACAAAAACCTAGCCCTCTGCAAGGCTGGCGTTTATGTTCGTAAAATACATTAACGTTGATCACACTGATTTGCTACGTTAATATTACCTTGTCTCCGGTCCTCCGCTCGAGTCCGGGTGTTTTCTGCGGAGATGCTGCAACATAGAAGACGTGCTGTTGTGGTATGCAAGGGCCGTGTTACAACGAATGCACGTCACGGTGTTCTCCTTTCTTTTCAGTCGGAAATGCTCCCACACTTTCGACATTTTCTGTCTTTTTTTATCGCCTTTTTCTTCTGTTTCATCGTCGCTATTTCTCCTCGCCTCTGCCATTTTCCCGCTCCCTCAGTCAAACACCCGTACGTCCGCTTCCTCCTCCTCCTCCTTTCTTCCCCGGCCTTCCCTTGCGTAGGTGACGTAAGCACGTTGTGCCACATTGAAAGTAGTCCGTGCGGCCGCTTGAACTACAATTAAATTGACGATTCCTCGAGGCAGAAAAAAATCCTCGGACCATTTTTTGTAATCGAGGTACTCGAATTACTCGAGGAATCGTTTCAGCCCTAATAAAAAGCATCATCTTCCACCTATATGCTCATATCTTCCAAGAAGTCTTCCAACAGTTTGTCACTGTTAATGCTGTCACATCAGCGAACTTCTGTTTGTGTGGGTAGGGGAGAGCATCAGCAAGTGCTGCAACCTACGTAATTGCCTTTACTAATGGCTGAGTGTCCTTTTTAAAAACCTGGAAGAAAATGAGGATAAGCCCGCACATTAATTATGCATAGCTTGAAGCTTAAATCAAATTTAAATGTGAGTTATATAAAAATTCACCCCTTGTACAGTTGTCATGAACAGGGACATTTTTATGGACTGTAAACATGTTTATTTCTGCTGTAAAGTTAGGCATTTTAACATGGTGTTTTATGGGGATCACCTAAAGCGGCTGTTTCAGGAACTGCAGTTTTTGGCACTTTGTTGGCTCACTTTTTCAGCAATGGAGGTTGCTTCTTTGTTAAATTGCTGTCTCATCTCTCTGCTAAGCTGCAGGTCAGGATGAGCTACACACAAATGCCGAGTAGAGCAGACAGAACTGCTTTGACTAAGCTAATCAGTTTCCATCCTACCAACATTTCTACATGCACAATTTACATGCACAGAGCACATAGAGAACCATGGTTGCTATGTTAACTTCCAATTACAATTTGAATAGCACAAGAATATATCCTATTTTCTTAACAGACATACATACATAAATTTCCCTATAGCATTACACAATGCTTTGGTTAAGGGAAATTAAAAAATGCCAACTCAGTCCCTCCCTCTTGTTTGAGTTATACACCTACTTTTCATAGGCTATAACTACTGCACATTCCTCCACACATAAACCATCAAACAACTCATATAATCTCAGGGTATTGTGGGAATCAGGCTCCTTTGAACCATCCAAAGGCCTGAATTTGTTCCTTAAATCTTGACATTCACAGTGATCAAATACTTGTGTGCATATAAACAGACTGTGTGCCACTTTTGTTTGTGTATGGCAACAGAAAGACAACATGTGACGATCTGGTATTTTTACAGTGTAAAGGAGGCCAGTAATGGTTTAAATTATTAATCTGAAATAAAGAAAGCTCTTGTGGAGACTGCAGGGGAATTCTTTGTCTTCAGTCTCTGTTTTTACTCTTTTGAAACATTACTCCCGTTAATCCATATTTCCTGTCTCTGTCCCCCTGGTTTATTTCCCTCCTTCTCTTTCTCTCCCACACACGTGGTTTATTTATTTATCTGCTCATATGTTTCAAATGGGCATATGTCTTGATTTATGTTTCAAATTTTAGTCTGGGGAGAGTTCAGCAAAGCACATATTTGTGTCACGCCTTAATTCTTGTCCATGTCAGGCTGAATGAAAGTCAGAGGCTTCATTCAAAGTGGTGGTGATAATACTGGTTGCGGGTGATGTGTCTTCACTATGAAAACATGTTGCTATCTCACGTGAGGATGCTGACTGCCCGCTGGAAGTGGATGCTAACTGCCCGCTGGAGGTGGATGCTGACTGAGCTGACATGACCAAAAAAGAAACATGGCATGACATGTCACAAGGCATATTATATATATTGTTTTGAGTGCAATACATATGCAGTTATAATCAATCAAGTGGAATACTGAATTTACAGTTACCTTTATCAGCATTTGGAAGTGGCACGTTATTCTCTTTTGCTGCTGGTGCCAGAAACTTCAGCAATGATCCTGAGGAAAGATAATAAAGTGATACTTATAACACAGTAACATGTTATTAACGTCATTTTAAAATGCTTACACACATTAGAATTCTTCAAATTCAACTTTTGAATGTTCTTCTTGGGCATACCTTTCTTTTCATTGTTTACTATTTACATTTCATTTGATAGGGACAATGTAATTTAACATAGCTCCAAGAGGAACAGAGGAACTAATTTATGTGCTGGAGTATGCACTGTGGCTACTTAGGTTTTTACATTTACAGCATGATGAAAATATACAGTTTTCAGTAGGCCTATCATTATATCATTAACCACTAGGTCCACTCTACAGATATGGAAAATACAATAAAATATATTCATCACATCCCGCATAGCACAATAATTTACACCAATACACTTTAGTCATTTAGAGTTCACTTGTCAACATTTCTTTGCATCTTAATTTCATAACGTCGTAGCTTGAGAGTTAGCTCGGTCAGACACAGCTTTCATCAGTCACTAGGCTAACATTACAGAAAAATGATTAGTTAGTTAACGTTAACTTATTTCCCCTACAAATCACTCTGGTGTCCTATAAAACGACAGGTAAAATGTTACTCTAGAAATGGCAGAGACCATGTTTATTTCGGTAGCAATGCCCCAGACCAAGTTAACTTCTAGTTTCTACTTTCTTTTAGCCTGCTAGCTAACAAGTCGACTGTACTGTAAGGTTTGTCAGCCCTCGGAGGCCCCCTAGGGGCCCAGGGCTGTTGACAAGTGGCGCCCCTGCTAGTCACTAGTTTCAAAGTAATGAATACATGGAGCCTTCCCCTGAAATGAAATGAACAACACTCTCAGAGTGTTGTTCATTTCAGGGCAAGGCTTCATGTTATCGCAGGAGCATCAAGCCACAATCAACATTATTCTTGTCAGCCAAACAGACTATCCCCAAAGCCAAGTTTGACATTGTGTTCGAAAGAGAGAGGACAGAGAAACAGAAAGGAGAGAGAAAAGAAAGGTCAGGCAAGCCAGGGTGCCTGTATTTTGGTGGATGTCAGATCATTGGTTATGTGACTCTCTCCCTTCTGTTTCTTTCCCAGCAACTTAATCTGCTTTCTTTGTCAACAGTGATTTAAAGTCACCCAAAAAATCAGACCTCTTGTTTAGGATTTTTTCAATGAAAGCATCCCTCTCTCCGTTGACCATATTTGATTGACAGTAGACAGAAGGGGAATAGCGAGGGCAGATTGTCCACTAGGTCATTGATTCTGGATGGTGTTGTTCTCTCGGATGGATGTCATTGTAAACAAACTTTATGAGTGGATTATTACATAGTGTTGTCTGGGATGCAGTCAAAGCAGCACTTCAGAGTTTGATCAACTTGACTTTATAGCTCAAGGTTTCAGTGGCACTGAAGGTGTCTACATGTGTGCATGCACACGACTGTGCATGTATGCATGACTGTGTATCTAAGACATTATTGTGCATGTGAGCATGCACTCATATGAGTGAAACAAGCAACCATTGAGCCAGTGTGGGCAGTAGCTGCTTAAACCCACACACAGCCCCTTTCATATCGAACACACATGGCACACTTTATATTATTTGCTGAGACAGCATTCACACTGTTATGCTTTCAGCTTCTTCAAGACATGATGGCTATGTATATGTATATGTGTATACTGTATATATGTATATATATATATATATACATATATATATACATATATATGTATATATATATATATATATATATATATATATATATATATATATATAAATATATATATATATATATATATATATATATATATATATATATACAGTCCTGCTCACCATTATTGGCACCCATGAAGTTTAAGTACATAATGTGGAATATTTTCTGAAAAAAATGAATCAAGTGAAACATTTTTTTTCTATAGAGAACTCGTGTTTGATACAAAAGAGCAAATGATAAACAACAATATAAAACAATTAACAATGGGAGGAAAAAATAGAAAAACTTAAAGCTTGCTGTGTCACTGGTATTGGCACCCTTTGCTGTAAATCAGTATGGAAACACATTGTGACTCACCTGTGGTAAATCACAAATGAGAATCATCTGTGATAAATTGTCTGTGCCCATGTGACATGAATTAGCCAATGAATGATGACTTCCCTGTTTTAAAAAGCCATCTGTTATCCCCTGTTCCTTTGTCACAATGGTGAAGACAAATGAGCTGTCTGAGGACATCAGAAGTGCGATAATTGGCAAACACAAGACCTCCAAAGGGTATAAGGCCATCTCCAAAGACCTTGGTGTCCCTGTTTCAACAGTGCGTAATGTTATTAAGAAGTTTGCCAAGCATGGAACTGTCAAGAACCTCCCTGGGCGTGGGGGGAAGAGAAAAATTGATGAGAGAAGTCTTCGAAAGTTGGTGCGAATGGTGGAAAAAACACCACGTCAAACATCCAAAGACCTGAAGGCCAACCTGGAACAGTCTGGAGTCATGGTTTCAACAAGTACCATACGCCGCACACTAAACCAAACAGGGCTTCATGGGCGAAGGCCAAGGAAGACATCACTGCTGAGGAAAAGACATAAAAAGGAACAACTAATCTTTGCCAAAGAATACCTGGACAAACCACAATCCTTCTGGGAAAATGTTCTGTGGACAGATGAAACAAAAATAGAGCTTTTTGGCAATGCACACCAACAGTTTTTTTATAGACGACGCAATGAAGCCTACAAGGAAAAGAACACCCTACCAACAGTTAAGCATGGTGGAGGATCCATAATGCTGTGGGGCTGCTTTGCTGCATCTGGTACTGGAGGCCTTGACCGTATCACAGGAATCATGAAATCAGAGAATTATCAAGAGATTTTAGAGCGAAATGTCCTACCCAGTGTAAGAAAACTTGGTTTGAGTCGAAGATCATGGGTCCTCCAGCAAGACAAAGACCCAAAGCACACATCCAAAAGCACGCAGGAATGGTTGAAAAGGAAAAAATGGACTGTTTTAAAATGGCCAGCCATGAGTCCTGATCTCAATCCGATTGAAAATCTTTGGTATGAGCTGAAATCTGCCATTGGGGAAAAGAAACCTGCAAACGTTCAAGAGCTTGAACAATTTGCAAAGACAGAGTGGGAGAAAATACCAGCTGAGAAGTGCAAGAAGCTTATAGAAGCGTATAAGAAACGTTTGGAGGCTGTCATCACTGCCAAAGGGTGTGCAACCAGATATTAAAGAGGGGTGCCATTATTGCTGCACATGCTGTTTTTTCTGTTTCTTCTTTGAAATTACAATATGTAAGTTGAAAAAACAATTTTCTTTGTTAAATTACTTTGGACCTCCAATTAAAAGATCCTGATGATATAAATTTGGTACATTTCCATTTATTTCTGACGATACTGTAGAGGTTATGCAAAAAATGAAGGGGTGCCAATAATGGTGAGCAGGACTGTATATATATACACACACACATATACATACATATATATATACAGATGATATTCAGCTTTTTCAGCAACATTTTTTCCATTTCTCATAATGGAGAAATCTTCAAATGATACTACTAGGCTACATGACTAATATTAACACTGCTGTTACAGTTTATACTACTATTAATAACACTACTCTACTATTAATAACACGCTATACTACTACTACTACTAGTATATTGCTACTACTACTACTACCACCACTAATATTACTACTACTGCTGCTGCTGCTGTGACTACTACTACTTCTGTGTGCCTGGTGGACAACAAGCACATGGCACACTACTACTACTACTATATATTACTACTACTACTGATGCTAATACTACTTCTACTACTACTACTTCTACTACTACTAATATTACTAATCCTAATGATATTACTACTAGTACAACTAATATACTGCTAATATTACTACCACTAAATCTACACCTACTACAGCCTCTACAACTACAACTACTACTTATGTCTCTGCAAGATTTGGAAAAACTTATCCATGCATTTATCTTCAGCAGACTCGACTACTGTAACGGTGTCTTTACAGGACTCTCTAAAAAATCCATCAGACAGCTGCAGCTGATTCAGAACGCTGCTGCTCGAGTCCTAACAAGAACCAAAAAAGTAGATCACATCACTCCAGTTCTCAGATCTTTACACTGGCTTCCTATCAGTCAAAGAATAGATTTCAAAATCCTGCTGTTGGTTTATAAAGCACTGGCTGGTTTCGGGCCAAAATACATTTCTGATCTGCTGCCACGTTACGAACCATCCAGACCTCTGAGGTCATCAGGTACAGGTCTGCTTTCAGTCCCTAGAGTCAAAACTAAACATGGAGAAGCAGCGTTCAGTTATTATGCGCCACATATCTGGAACAAACTCCCAGAAAACTGCAGGTCTGCTCCAACTCTCATCCCTTTTAAATCAAGGCTGAAGACCTTTCTGTTCGCCACTGCCTTTCACTGAAGCAATTTTAAGGCTTTGAACTGCACTGTGACTTTTATTTTCTATTCTTGTCTCTTTTTTTTTTTTTTTTATTGAATAATAATAATAGTAATTTTTGCTGGATTTCTGTTGATCATTGTGATAGTTGGGCGACTCGAACCAATTCAGGGCAGAGTAATACCGGGTTCTGGGAACCCTGGAGCTAATAGGAAGAAAAGTTGGTTTTTCCTATTAAGCTGTTTTTACCGCTGGATTGGGGGCCAACTCAGGGCCAAGTGGAGACAAGGGGTCTCTTAAGGTTATCACCGCTGGTTGGCTGCTTTTTTTCAGAATTTGTAGCGTAAACAAACTGAATTCACAGTGGCGACCGGGTCTTAAGGATAAATATAAAGCGCACTGGGATGATTGACAAGTAGAACAATGGGAGGTAAATCCAGCAAAAACCAGGAAGCTGGCGTAGGAAAGATTTCTTAACTTGTTTTAATGTTTTGTTTTAATGTATTTTAAATGCTTTTAATGTTATAATTGAATAGTAATTTTTGCTGGATTTCTGTTGATCATTGTGATAGTTGGGCGACTTGGACCAATTCAGGACAGAGTAATACCGGGTTCTGGGAACGCCGGAGCTAATAGGAAGAAAAGGTGTTTTTTCCTATTAAGGTGTTTTACCGCTGGATTCGGGGCCAACTTGGGGCCGAGTGGAACCAAGTGGAGACAAGGGGTCTCTTAAGGTTATCACCACTGGCTGGCTGCTTTTTTTCAAAATTTGTAGCATAAACAAACTGAATTCACGGTGATGACTGGGTCTTAAGGATAAATATAAAGTGCACTGGGACGAGTGACAAGTAGAACAATTGGAGGTAAATCCAGCAAAAACCAGGAAGCTGGCGTAGGAAAGATTTCTTAACTTGTTTTAATGTTTTGTTTTAATGTATTTTAAATGCTTTTAATGTAATTTTTATGCGCCTGTAAAGCACTTTGAGTTGCCTTGTGTCTGAATTGTGCTATATAAATAAACTTGCCTTGCCTTGCCTACTACCTCTATTAACACTCATATTACTAATACCACTACTAATATTAGTACTACTACTACTGCTAAAACAAACAGACAATTTTGGCTGTGTAAGTTTTCAATCGACAAGAGCCGTTGGGGCCAAAGGAGGCCGACATACCTCTGAAATTTCAAAGCAAATACGACTTTCTGTGTTTATGTGGCGCTCAGAGGAGGATTAAGGTAGTCATGGGCCCCTAGGCTATTTTTTATGTGGGCCCCCAGCAACAGGTGATGCACTCACGAAGGGATTAGCTGAGGCTAGCATATTGTGGCTAACTCCCGGGACACTGGAGGTCAAAGCCGATGTGTCCGCTGGCTCTGTAGTGAATGTGCCCACTGTTTCACCCGGGTCCAGGGCGGCTTTCCGAAGGGCCGTCATTCCGAACGTTCACCTTCATGTTTCGGAATGCCGGCCATTAATTATTTTTGAAAAAAGGTCGTAATTCCGAACCTGAAACCCTAACCTTAACCATAACCCGGTCGGAATGGCGGTCCTTCGGAACGGGTGTCGCCCCCCATTTCACCCTCCTCACTAGCTTGAGAAGATGACGAGCTGCAGTGGTCGCGGTCAACGTCCTCCACCTCCGCATCTTCTTGTCCCCGACAACCAGCAGCCTTAAAATATCCTGTTAATTTGGGAATCTTCACTAATAGTTCTCTGTCCCTTTTTTCTTTCTCCCGCTGCACTTTTCGCTTCTGTGCCCCGCTGGGTTTTTTGTCAGACATTTTACCGCTGCAAAATTTTGGTTGACAGGTAGCGTCCGGTGATGTAGGTAGGTCAAATTGAATCGATGAGCTTGATAGGATGAGGTGACCCATGTCTGCCCAATCAGTGCTGTTTTGTTTGTTTATTACCCCACGGACCAATAGAGGTCAATGAATTTTTCCATTGAATTTTTCCATTGAAGTATATTTAAATTCCAAAAAAAATAATCTGACCAATTTAAGGACCCCTCCACACGTGGGGCCCCTAGGCTGCAGCCTAGGGAAGCCTGTGCATTAATCCGCATGTGGTGGCGCTAGAGAGTGCACAGATAGTTAGGTCTAAGTATATCAAGACAATACGGCACTATGAACAATCAAAGAATAATCGTTAGAAGAGGCTCACCAGCAGGTGGTGCAGTCACTATACCTGCTAATTGGCATAGTATTATTTGCAGTAATCTGATTAAACGTGAAATTTGGGAAAGATTGAAGAAGTTGTAAGTACTTCCTGTTTCATGGCAATTATTCCTTGCGTCACTGAAATCAGAGTCTTTTTTATTATTTCACTATTTACTGTTATCATGGCCTTAAGGATTTTCTGACAAAATTTGAGGTGGATTTGGTCAACTTGCTAGCAGGAGTACAAAGATGTCATTACCTGTTGCCATTAGGTGGTGCTATGACTGTAAAAGAATATTGGCATGCTAATGTCTTCAAGCTGGGACTTTAATCAATCATATGAATTTTGGGCCAGATCTGAGTATGTACAGTGGAGTTATAGCAATTTCCTGTTTCATGGTGTCACCATGGCCACAACCTTCAACAAAAACTCACAATGTTCACAATACAGCATCATCAATCCTGGTGAAACACTGATAATAAAAGCGCGTCAATGAGTTTTTATTTTGGCACTTCTGGTGACAGGCAGTGTGAATTTGCATATTAGCTAAATATTTAGTTTCACCCTTGACATTTAGATTTAACATTTAGATTTAACATTGACATTATATTTTTACAAGAGAAGTAAATATCACAAAGTTCACAAAAATCCTGTAAATCTGGTCACAAGTAACATTCAAAAATCCACGTTTTTTAAATGTGGTTTGTTACTAAATGTGATGAAAAGTTGCTGTTTATTTTAGCATGCGCAACTTTAAAATCGGCGCCCCATATGATATTCGATACTATTTTATACATGTAGGTGAAAGTAGTCCCCAGGACTGCATTGTGGGGGGCGCTAGCGAGCCATTTTGCCACCCCAATGGCCAAAAGTTTCATGAGTTTTTGAGCATGTTAAAGCACTCAAAAAAGCTATTCATTTGAGAGAACAAATTCTTGCATTTCCAGAGGGTCCTCGCACTGTTCCGTCCTTGGGCTCTAAAAATGTTGAAATGAGTCGCCAAAAATACATTAATATAGCTGGGTGGCTGGCCCAAATGGCCCTATGGGCTCAATCTTACACCTGGTGCAAAGCGGTTAACAGTGCAGAGCAAGTGTCATTGTTAGCTTCAGACCGACGCAGGTGTAATTACACTACGTTCCAAATTATTATGCAAATGATATTTTTCTCTGATTTTCCTAAATAGTCGATGCAAATGACAGTCAGTATAATTTTCAAGTCATCAACCGTTAGGGTATAATTCGTATTTTATTGAACAAACTTGAAAATGATAGTATTTTTTTCAAAAATAAAAAACTCAAAATGCACTGTTCCAAATTATTATGCACAACAGAGTGTCAAAACATTTTATAGGTTGTAAAGAACTGAATGGTCATTTGTTTAATTTGCAGCATTAGGAGGTCATATTTACCGAAATCAAAAGCTATTTCAATCAAAAAAATTATAATAGGCCAAGTTACATGTTAACATAGGACCCCTTCTTTGATATCACCTTCACAAATCTTGCATCTATTGAACTTGTGAGTTTTTGGAGAGTTTCTGCTTGAATTTCTTTGCAGGATGTCAGAATAGCCTCCCAGAGCTGCTGTTTTGATGCGAACTGCCTCCCATCCTCATAGATCTTTTGCTTGAGGATGCCCCAAGGTTCTCAAAAGGGTTGAGGTCAGGGGAGGATGGGGGCCACACCATGAGTTTCTCTCCTTTTATGCCCATAGCAGCCAATGACACAGAGGTATTCTTTGCAGCATGAGATGGTGCATTGTCATGCATGAAGCTAATTTTGCTACGGAAGGCACAGTTCTTCTTTTTGCACCATGGAAGAAAGTAGTCAGTCAGAAACTCTATATACTTTGCCGAGGTCATTTTCACACCTTCAGGGACCCTAAAGAGGCCTACTAGCTCTCTCCCCATGATTCCGGCCAAAAACATGACTCCGCCACCTCCTTGCTGACGTCGCAGCCTTGTTGGGACATGGTGGCCATCCACCAACCATCCACTACTCCATCCATCTGGACCATCCAGGGTTGCACGGCGCTCATCAGTAAACAAGACTGTTTGAAAATTAGTCTTCATGTATTTCTGGGCCCACTGCAACCGTTTCTGCTCGTGAGCATTGGTGAGGGGTGGCCAAATAGTAGGTTTATGCACAACTGCAAGCTCTGGAGGATCCTACACCTTGAGGTTCACGGGACTCCAGAGGCACCAGCAGCTTCAAATACCTGTTTGCTGCTTTGTAATGGCATTTTAGCAGCTGCTCTCTAATCTGATGAATTTGTCTGGCAGAAACCTTCCTCATTATGCTTTTATCTGCACGAACCCGTCTGTGCTCTGAATCAGCCACAAATCTCTTCACAGTACGATGATCACACTTAAGTTTTCATGAAATATCTAATGTTTTCATACCTTTTCCAAGGCATTGCACTATTTGACACTTTTCGGCAGCAGAGAGATCCTTTTTCTTTCCCATATTGCTTGAAACCTGTGGCCTGTTTAATAATGTGGAACGTCCTTCTTAAGTAGTTTTCCTTTAATTGGGCTCACCTAGCAAACTAATTATCACAGGTGTCTGAGATTGATTTCAGTGATCCAAAGTACCCTGGGACACAATACCATCCATGAGTTTAACTGAAAAACAAAAAAATAAATGTTTATGTCACTTAAATCCAATTTGCATAATAATTTGGAACACGGTGTATTGTGTATTGTGTAAATAGCAAATGTCCCTGCGCCCATCTGTGCACCCCGGGCATGTTGGTCTTAAATTGATTTTTGGTCAGGTGCACTGATGGTGCACTGCTATCTTGAGGCAGCAGAAAGTGACTGTGCCATAGACCAACAAAGAGCTGGTCTAAAGTCAAAGGTTTCCTGCTTCTTAAAGGACACATTATTCAGATAGTGAGATGTGCCTACATAAGCAGGTTCACAACGCACATACACTCTGATTTTATGATTAAGGGGGCTGCTTTGACTTATTTTATACATTTCCATGAAAGCAGTAATGTCACTGTAACAAATATTGTGGCATATTTAAGCAGCAAAACTAAAAGCTGTAGTTATAAACTTGATATGAAACATAAATAACCTTTTACCCTCTGAAATAAAAGTTTTTAGACAAGAACGCAAGATTTGTCAGGAGGACTGCTTCAGGCCAAACTATTTTACTGTGTAAATCTGAACTGTTTGTGACCTTTCGATGTGTAGAAGAACACAGAACATTATTAACATGAAAAACTAACCGGTCCTGTCAGCAAGTTAGGAGATTTAAAGTTTAAAAGTTTATCCTGCTGTTCTGCCTTTTAGGCATTTATGTTCCAGTTTTAGTTCAGAGAACCCCCCTATAGTATTTCTGTTTAATGGTACAGTCCTATGATGCAACTTCCTGTCTGGACAGGAACACAAACATTACTTGTGGGCCCAGGAGGTTAGATTCAGCCCTACAGAGCACAGGACGTCCATCCATTGCCATCTTATTGTTTTACCGTGAAAAGCTTTGCCTGTAAGTTGGGAAAATCAATAAGCAGTTCAACTAAGTGTATTAGGAAATATTTTGTGATTATTATGCTGTAAAAATGACTTTTGAATGCATAATTTCTCTGTTAGCATTTATCTAAGAAATGTTGGTTTCTTAAAGATATGCTAGTGATATTTAGCAATTAGCCATCACCTTTATTGAAGCTATGTAAAAATATGTAGCTGCTAGCCATTAGCATTTGTTCGGTTGGTCTTTATTGTTTATTATAATTTTGGATTAATACAGTGCTGACTAATGCTGGGCGGTATACCGGTTCACACCGAATACCAGTGTATATTTTGTTATGATATGAATTTTTAATGTACCGCCATACCGGTGTATTTGATTACACAATGTTCGGAACGCTACGCTGCGCCGCATGACACTGTTTCAGACCGGACCCTTTTCAATGTTCCGCTTCTAAACACGCATGGTGCGACTGCGAGGCGTGGTGAGGGTAAACACTAGTGCTCTGGTGTTACCTTACGGTGAAGATAGGATAGGTGAAGAGGGATAGGATAGACATTAGCCTCATTCACACTGCCATTTGTATGCGGGGATCCTGCGCCAATTCTCCGCATCCGCCTCTGTGTAAAAGTCTCAGATGCGGCGAGGGGCGAAATTTCGCTGTGCCTCTGATGCGGCTCCGGAGGTAGTATCAGAGGTAGAGTCAGAAATAGTATCAGAGGTAGTATCAGAGGTAGAGTCAGAGGTAGTATCAGAGGTAGTATCAGAGGCGCAGTATTGGCGAACCAAAACAGTGTGAACGGATAAGCCAGCGGCACGGAGCGAGGGTGTGTCAGTCTAATGGTGTTCACTGTCTGATAACTGTACAGGTCCTTCACTCAACAAAATATAGATAAATGTCCCACAGAGCAACGTTACATGACCATACAACAGTAAAGTAGAAACTGGTCGTGTCTTTGGCAACTTATATGAGGAAAAAAATACCGCAGTTATTCGTGGAGAAGTGTCTGTCCGACCGACTATTTCTGCCCGAAAAACAGCGTCTGTCCCCAGCAAAAAACTTTAACTCACCAACTGTTTGTCATGGTGACAAAAATCACCACGATGGTCAGCCCTCCCGACCGAGACTTCAGTTAACTTCCCCCCATAAACAGCCTCCCTCCCCGCGAGTGAGAGAGTCAGACAGCGTCCCGTTTACTGATGGCGATTATGAAATTAAGAGAAAAACGTAACTTTGTCATTTTCCAGGGTGTTTGGTGTGTCAGGATCCCAATCACAACACATTATAACAGCATCCATATCATTATAAACAGTCAGTGGTAGGGCTGTCAACGAATATTCTAAATTCGAATATATATATATATATATATATATATATATATATATATATATATATATATATATATATATAAAAGGTCATCAGTCTGACTTTTTAATTATTGACAAGGGTGTTCCACAAGGCTCCACATTGGGTCCGCTTCTTTTTTCTGCTTTTATTAATGATCTGCCTAGTATTTGCTCAAACTCATACCCACTTATATGCTGATGATATGCTGATGACTGTTATATACACCTCCAACTCTGATATATCACAAATCCAGAACTCTTTACAGTTTGATTTCGATATGGTTCAAGACTGGTTCTGTAAGAACAAACTTGTATTGAACAAAAAGAAGTCATGCAGTATGATTTTCAGTACACATCACCTTCGATCCCACTCAGTTGATTTTCATATTTATTTTTCTGATGGATCTCCTGTTGACAAAGTTGACACATTTAAATATCTTGGACTTTGGATTGACCCCGAACTCACCTTTAAACCTCACATTGACTACATTGTTAAAAAAGCATATGGTTGTCTTGCTTCACTTTACCGTTCAATCAACTGTTTCACATTTCATGTCAGAAAAAGGTTAATCTCACAACTGATACTACCACTTGTTGACTATGCTGATATTGTTTATCAAAATACTTCAGACACTCATCTTAAATCTCTGACTGTATTATTTAATTCCTTATGTAGATTTGTTTTGAGATGTCCTTTTAGAACACATCATTGTCTTATGTTTGATGCATTGAACTGGTTACAACCCAAATCAAGAAGGCAATCTCAATGGCTTCATTTTCTTTTCAAATGTGTTTATCTCCATTGTCCTCCATATTTAAAAGAACTTATGATTCCATACAATTCGCCATACTCACTTAGACATATGAACTTCCCTTTTTTCTTTGTTCCTAGATTCTCGAAAGAGGTTGGTAAAAGGTCATTCCAATATAAAGCTCCATCGGATTGGAATGATCTCCCTCTTTTTTTGCATTCTATTACCTCTTTTCATTGTATCAGGATGTCACTATACTCCTATCTTAAAACAATTTTTATGTTCACATCATTGATCCTTGTTATTCAATATCTCTGCTCTGTATGTTAGACTTATGTGGGTAAGGGTGATGTGTGGGAGTGGGTGAGCAAGATGTCTGTATTTGTCATATGTTATGTATGTCTATAATGTAATGTAGTGTATTGTTGTCATGTGTTCTATGTATATCTCTGTCTAGGGACCCCCTTGAAAATGAGATGCTACATCTCAAGGGGCTATCCTTTAATAAATTCAAATATTCGAATATTAAAAAAAAATCGATTGTGAAAATTAATATTCGACTGTGGAAAAAAAACATCAGCGGCTGCTTTGTGAGTGGGCGCACTGCATGACGGGTCAGGGACAGGTCACTTGCACAGCGTCACTCACTGCTGGAAGTGAGACGCGACAAAAACCGTGGCAGATGCAGATGGCAGAGAGAAAAACGAATCGGCAGAAAGTTCAGAGCCCAACTTGGCAGCAGAGAGAGCGGTTTGGACTCCAAGCAACCTAAAAAGCCCCGTTTGGAAATACTTCGGATTTTGGTCAGTAGACGGAAAAAATGCGGAGCCTCGAGATAAAGTTGTATGCAAGCTGTGTAAGCTACAGTTAGCTTACCATTCCACCACTAGCAACACGAGGGGAGTTTGCGCATAGAGAGAGAGGAGGGCGAGCCAGAGACTTAAAGTTTTACGGTATAGGCCATTAGTTCATTTACTTATTTTGTAATGTGTAGGTATGTTTTCAAAGACATGTTAAAACTAGAATAAAAATACATATACAAATAGTTATGTCTCGTTGTATTAGTTTGTCCTCCTGTTGTTAACATAATGCGCAAATCTAGATATTCCAATGGTTCGAACCTATGTGTTTTTACTAGAGGGACTATTCGAACGTCATTTTGGAGCAATTTTGACAGCCCTAGTCAGTGAGTACATGTTTAGATTAACAGGACACCGGGAAACACCTTGAAAAAAACACATACGTCATCATCATGACGTGTACTGTCACGCCTCCTTTGGAGCTGCGGCCTCTTCACTAAGTCACACTTGTTTTATATTTCCTTATTAGATTTACTTGAATACTGTGTAATGTACCTAGGCTTGAACTTGCAGCAAAAGTATAATTATTGCAAGTTGCACTACTTTTTGTATTGGTTTTACAAAAGATGTTTGTGAAATTTGCACAGTAAAAGTTCTGTATTTTGACTGCAATTGTCTTTGCATTCTGATTCCACACTTCATTAGAATCATGAGTGGCTCTTCTTTGTAAACAGCATCATTTTCTGGGGCCATGCAAACCTGTATTACTACTAGTGTGGAATTATTCTACAATATTCCTTCATCATGACAGTAAAATAGACCATCCTAAGTCAATCTACTGCAGTAATTCCTCTCTCAATCAGTAGAAAATGCTGTGAACACCTGATTATGCATGAAAAAAAAAATACCGTCATATACCGTGAAACCGTTGAAAAATACCATGATATACATTTTTGGTCATAGCGCCAGCACTAGTGCTTTTCTGCCTTTCTGCCTTTACAGTTTCACTCCATTTTCACATCTTCATGCACCTTGAGTCTGCAATAAATATTGGAGCTAGAAGGCTATATCCTGACCCTCATGTCTTTTGTGGAAGGAGTTTGGCTAGCTGTCTAATTGAGCTTTTTACACCTTAATTAGGGCAGTAAGGCTTAGACCAGATGGTGCTACAACTGCTACAGCAACGGATCGAGCATGGTGCATCTGAAACAGGATCATGGAAAGTCACAAGGATGACAATGTTTCAGTATCCAGCCTGCAAAGTAGACGCTCAACTACACTACAAGCACAGTGGCAAGAGCCCAGGCAAGTGCAGAAGCAGCACGGGTGTGTGCGTCATTTGCTGCAGAGGAGGCCCAACCACCTAATCAGGAAGACATCCTTCTCACAACACATCTCATATCTGACATTAAACCACACACTCTCCCTAGCAATCAACTCATCAAGCCACCCAAGGCAGAGGAATCACTCGTTGACGCAGACGCTGTGAACCCTAATCCAACCACCTTCAAACCGCTCACAGTCATTCTGAGAACCCAGAGTTACTAGTCAGCCCATGGACCACACACCTCAGTCCTTTATTCCCCTTACCTGGTTCGACACATCAGACACATGGGATGGAAGACTTCGCAAGGTACCTGGCGCGCCAGGAACTGGTGATTACAGGTCTAGTCCAATTCGATGACCGTCCAGAGAGTTATAGGGTATGGCAATCATCATTCATAAATACTATCAAGGAACTGGGTCTTACTGCCAGCGAAGAGCTTGATTTGTTGATAAAATGGCTTGGCAAAGAGTCTGTAGAGCACTTAAGGAGGATACGTGCAGTCCATGTCAACAACCCTGAAGTGGCTTTTTGGAAAGCTTGGGCCAGGCTCAACAACTGCTATGCCTCACCAGAAGTCATCGAAGGTGCACTCTATAGGAAACTGGATTGTTTCCCCAAAATCTCCAACAGAGACAACGTCAAGCTCAGGGAGCTTGGGGATCTTTTGATGGAACTTTGTTCTGCTAAGGAAGATGGATACCTATCAGGTTTAACTTACCTTGATACTGCCCGTGGCATTAACCCAATAGTGGAGAAATTACCCTATGGTCTGCAAGAAAAATGGCTATCTTATGGCTCCAAGTACAAAGATGATCATTATGGTTGTTTCCCCCCATTTTTCTATTTTACTGATTTTGTCTGTTACGAAGCCCGTACCCGGAACGATCCAAGCTTTGTACTCTTCACAAACAGCAGTGCTCCCACAAGAGAAGAGAAATTTAGCAGCAGTTATCCCCATGCCAAGACTCAACTATTTGTCCATAAAACAGATATCTCCTCAACTGAGAACCCCAATGGGAATACCATGACAAAAAAAGGCCTTGGCATGACAAAAACTGCCCCATTCACAACAAGCCACACCCACTCCGGAGATGCAGAGGCTTTAGAGCAAAACCTATAGAAGAAAGAAAAGCCTTTCTTAAGGAGAATGGAGTGTGTTACAGGTGCTGTGCCTCAACATAGCACTTGGCTAAGGATTGCAAGGTAACAGTGAAGTGTTGGGACTGTGAGAGTGAACACCACAATACAGCAATGCACCCTGGTCCACCCCTTTAAACGCCTAAAGCATCCTTACCTGCATTAGACAATGGTGGAGGAGAAGAAGACTTCAGACTACAGTAAACTGTCAGTGTACTCAGGTTTGCTGTCCAGGCCAGGCAGGTAGATCTTGTGTGAAGATTTGGTAAGAGTGTATCCACAGGGCCAGCGTGAGAAAGCCATCAAGATGTATGCCATACTTGATGATCAGAGCAATCACTCATTAGCTTGCTCAGACTTCTTTGAAGGCTTTAACATCCAGAGCCACCCATCCTCTTACTCACTCAGAACGTGTGCTGGACGAGTTGACATGTGTGGGAGAAAGGCAGAAGGTTTCAAAATCGAGTCAGTGAAAGGGAAAGTCTGTCTTGATTTACCAACACTTTTAGAATGTAACCACATTCTCGTAAACAGGTCTGAAATACCAACACCAGAGGCAGCTCTTCATTTCCCCCACCTGAAGTCTGTGGCAGACCACATTCCAGTGCTTGATCCAAAGGCCCAAATTCTTCTCTTACTAGGAAGGGACATTGTTAGGGTACATAAGGTTCGACAGCAGGTTAACGGACCACATAATGCCCCTTTTGCACAGAGGTTGGACCTGGGCTGGGTTCTGGTGGGTGACGTATGCCTTGGAAAAGCACACAAGCCAGTTGTGAGCACTTTCAAGACAAATGTGCTGGAGAATGGTAGACCTACCTTCCTCACTCCCTGTGAGAGCTTTATATGCAGCTGAAAGAGACAGTGAGTTATGGTGGGGAGCAACCAAGCAACCTGTCTAACTCAGTCAAGGACAGCAAAGCGAGAGTCACAGAGCTCACGGTTGGATGCACATTGTTCAGCAAAATGGAAGAGGACAACAAGCTGGCTCCATCCATTGAGGACACAATCTTTTTAAAGATTATGGATGGGGAAGTTTATAGAGACGAAACAAAGAGCTGGGTCGCACCCCTCCCCTTCAAGGTGCTTAGGCAGCGTTTTCCTAACAGCCGGGAACAAGCACTCATTCGCCTCTTGTCTCCACGTCACAGCTTAGACAGGAAGCCAGAGATGAAAGAGCAATATGTTGCCTACATGGGTAAGTTGTTGGAGAATGATCATGCTGAGCCAGCTCCTGCACTGAATAAGGATGAGGAGAGTTGGTATCTGCCAACCTTCGGAGTCTATCACCCACAAAAGCCAGGACAGATCAGGGTGGTATTTGACTCTAGCACGCAGCAGTGTGTCTCTCAACAGTGTACTCCTGACAGGCCCAGATCTTAACAATAGTCTTCTTGGAGTTCTGATCCGCTTTCGGAAAGAAAAGGTTGCTATCACTACTGACGTGCAACAGATGTTTCATTGCGTCCGTGTGAGGGAGGATCATAGAAACTTTCTACGATTCCTATGGTATAGGGAGAATGACCTGTCTAAGGACATCATCGACTACCGAATGAAGGTCCACATCTTTGGGAACAGTCCGTTGCCTTCTGTCGCAATCTACAGGCTGAGGCAGGCTGCTCAAGTAGGCGCATGCGACCATGGTGTTGACACACAACAGTTTGTTGAAAGACATTTTTATGTTGACGACGGGCTTTTCTTTTTACAACTTTTTGTCAGGAGGGGCCATAGATGGGCCACAGATGTATGGGTATGGGTTTTTGTGCGCCTGGTCATGATACATAAGCGTACCGAATTTTGTTAATGTATGTGATGTAGGAGGCGGGGCTTAAAGTTTGAAATATTCCAGGGGGTGCTGTGGAGCCTTTTTTTTTACTTTAAAGGCCCAGACCCATATCAATTATCAGTGTGGGTGACTTGTGATGCGTGTGCAAAATTTGGTGTGTGTAGGTGTTTGTCTGTATGTATGAAATGGGAAAAGCCATTAGGGGGCGCTACTGAGTTGTCGTGCCACGCCTGAGGCCAGTGATGGTATCGAATTAACGTACTGATGGGTTAAAAGCAATGTGCCAAATCTGGTGAGTCTGAAACCATCCTAAAGTCCCAAAAACAGCGTTGGAAAAATGAAAATCGGTGCAAGCAGTGATGAACGGGCCCTCGCAGTCCCACGCGCGTCGGGGCGTGCTGCTGTTGGGGCATGCCACTTACCCGGCCCCATTTCCTGATTGTGTACGCATGTCTCAACTGTCCGTGTCTTGGACAGTGCAGGGAGGGGTTAAATGTCATTTCCTGTGTCCAACATGTGGCGCGTTGACTATGACTGTATATTTGCCTGTGTGTTCATGGCTGGGCGCTTATCAAACATGTGAAGTTTGGTCCAGATGGGAATCTGGACTATTGAGATAGGCACTGCGTTTTATGAGTCTTGGGGCTTGTTGTCAAAAGTGAATGCAGTCAAGCTGTTCTTTCGTCATTTAGCAATAAAATCGCCACCTATTGGCCAATTGGCACCAAATTTTTCACAAACCGTCATCGGGCCATGGAACACAAATAAAAAACTTATGTGTTAATCGGACTGTATTTCATCAAGATATGGAAGACTGTCTGTTTGACCACAATGTGCAGGAAATTGTTGTTTTATATTTTGGGCGTTCTTTGGACTATCACAATTCTTTTAATAACTTTTTGTCAGGAGGGTCCACAGATGCTGTGTGCAAAGTTTGGTACAAATCGGAGAAATTGCCTGAGAGGAGTTCGAAAAAGTAGGTTTGTGACATTTCGCGAATTTGCGAAAGGAAATTTAGCGCGAAAGTGGGCGTGGCCTACATCACACAATTCAGGTGAATGCAGGGAACACATAGATATAAGGTTTAACAATGTTTGCCATGTTATGTGGGAGTTATTAGCCAAAAGCGGTTTTATGTTGATAATAGCGCCACCTGCTGGTCATTTTTGGTGTGTGAGTTACAGGGGCCAGTCTATACCACCCCTATCAATTTCATATACATAAGTGTTATGGTGTAGGCACAGTGCCAAATATTAAATTAGACTGCCACCAGACCGCCACCTAGTGTCGGATCTTTAAAACCTTCAACAGATATTCTCAGAAGGGCATTGACAATAATTCTACCAAGTTTCGTGTTAATCCGAGCAACTGATGTGGAGATATAAAATACTTCAATTTAAAGAGCGCCACCTAGTGGTCGCCATAAATTTTGCACAGAGCCTTAGGGGCTCATGGGGAAGTAGTATCCTGAGATTCATGTAATTCGGACAAACCAATGTGGAGATATGCAACACTTCCTGTTTGGAACGAAATCTGCAGGAAGTTGTTATTTAATGACTTAAGTATTCTTTGGCATATCAAAATTATTTTAATAACTTTTTGTCAGGAGGGTCCACAGATGCTGTGTGCAAAGTTTCATGCAAATTGGTGAAATTGCCTGGGAGGAGTTCAAAAAAGTAGGTTTGTGACACTTTGCAAAAAAAAAACGGTAGGTGGAAATGGGCGTGGCCTATATCAGGAGATTCAGCATAATTCACTGAATGTGTGGATATAAGGTTTTTGAATGTGCAACAAAGTATGTGGGAGTTATAAGCCAAAACACACTTTCTTTGATTATAGTGCCACCTAGTGGTGGAAATTCACAACGACAACAGATTATAAATTTTTTGCCAGGTGTGATGTATATTCCAAGTTTGGTGAGTTTTGGGGTATGTTCAGGCAGTGAAAAATGTGATCATTTGGGACAGAGAAAAAAAAATCACTACAAAAAAAACAATAGGGACCTCGCAGGTTTCCTGCTCGGGCCCTAACATTTGAAAAACAATAGGGACCTCGCATGTTTCCCTTCGGGCCCTAATTAAAACTGCAAGCAGTGATGAACAGGCCCGAGCAGTCCACCTGCGTCGGGGCGTGCTGCTGTCGGGGCATGGCGCTTATCCGGCCCCATTGCCCAATTATTGTGTATGCGTGCCTTAACTGTCCGTGTGTTAATCGGACTGTATTTGGTCAAGATACGCAAGACTGTCTGTTTGACCACAATGTGCAGGAAATTGTAGTTCTATATTTTGGGTGTTTTTTGGACTATCAAAATTCTTTTAATAACTTTTTGTCAGGAGGGTCCACAGATGCTGTGTGCAAATTTTGGTGCCAATGGGAGAAATTGCCTGCGAACAGTTCGAAAAAGTAGGTTCGCGACATTTCGCAAATTTGCAAAAGGAAAACTAGCACAAAAGTGGGCGTGGCCTACATCACACAATTCAGCTGGATTCAGGGAACAGGTAGATATAAGGTTTAAAATCTGCGACATATGAGGTGGGAGTTACTTGGCAAAAACATTTTTGTCTTGATAATAGCGCCACCTGCTGGCCATTTTTGGTATGTGAGTTACAGTGGCCAATATATACCACCCCTATGAATTTCATTTACATAATTGTTATGGTGTGGGCACAGTGCCAACTAGAAAAATTGCATTTCCTGCAAAAATACAGTGTGAATGCTGACGGCTGAAGTGAATTCACAAAATCTGCTGATAATAGGCTGAATGGACTGAAAAAGCTTAAGATTTTAATAGCTGAAGGGTTTCTCTAGCTGAACATGAAGCTGAATACTTGAAAAAGCTGAAAAGTAATAAACTGAAAGAGCTTAAAAAGCTGAACATTTTGATAACTTAACACATTCTATAGCTGAACATGAAGTTGAATATTTGAAAAAGCTGAAAAGGCAGAAAGGCTGAAAAGTAATAGGCTGAGGCGAGAGACAAAACCGGTACCATCTGCTCTCCTCCAGAAATTTAGGCTCAAAGTTAACATTGCGGCTTTTGGGGGAGTTGCTGGAGTGCTTGTCGCTCAAGGGCTTCTACAGCCAAAAGTATAAGTCCTACATCTGAAATAAGACCATCATCTGAAAGCCAACACGATTTCCTACATTTCTATGTATATATTGTCTATGTGAAGTAAAAGATGTGGGACCCAAATCAAGCTGAAGACAATTTTTTCTAAAGTTTTTGCAGCTGCTCTCCACTCTAGCGATGATGTCACGCCTCTAGCTCATGCAATACACACCCATTATGAAACCAGAAGACGAGCTAAAAATCCTTAAAACTTAAACTGTGATTATTTCAAAACCGTAAAAGATTTTAAAAAGCTGAACTATGTCCAATAGTTCAAGGTCTTCTGACTGTTTTAAAGTTGGAATGGTGTCTGTAGCTCAAAGTATGAGGGACCAGAAGAGGTTGAAAGTTGATGAGTTTTGAAGAGGATTTGAAGATTTTCCCATTTACTTCCATATTAATTTTTTTTTTGAAAAAGGTGAATATTTGAAAAAGCTGAAAAGTTAAAAAGCTGAAAAGTACAAGGCTGAAATAGCTTAAAAAGCTGAACATTAGTTAAATGGTTTCTATAGTTGGACGTATGCTGAAGTAGTAGCAGAATGAAATTTGAAAAATTCCCCATAACATTTGGACAAAGCAATGTGGAGATATGCAACACTTCCTGTTTGGAACGAAATCTGCAGGAAGTTGTTATTTAATAACTTGAGTATTCTTTGGAATATTAAAATTCTTTTAATAAATAAATCTTTTAATTTTGTCACAAGGGTCCACAGATGCTGTGTCCAAAGTTTCGTGCAAATTGGTGAATTGCCTGGGAGGAGTTTGAAAAAGTAGGTTTGCGACATTTCGCGAAAAAAAAAAACGGTAGGCGGAAATGGGCATGGCCTATATCAAGAAATTCAGCATAATTCACTAAACGTGTGGTTATAAGGTTTACGAATGTGCGACAAACTATATGGGAGTTATAAGGCAAAACACACTTTCCTTGATTATAGCGCCACCTAGTGGTGGACATTCACGACGACCATAGATTATCACATTTTTCGCCAAGCCTAATGTGTTTTCCAAATAAAATCGCATTTTCATCCATGTTCAGGCAGTGAAAAATGCAATCATTTCGGCAGAAAAAAAATAAATAACAAAGAAAAAGAAAAATAATCACTACAGAAACAATAGGGACCTTGCAGGTTTCCTGCTCGGGCCCTAATAATCATTCGAAAAACAATAGGGACCTTGCAGGTTTCCTGCTCGGGCCCTAATAATCCGAGCAAATACAATAGGGCCTCGCACTGGTCAGTGCTCGGGCCCTAATAAGAATCCTTACAGATACAATAGGGCCTTTGCACTGTCAGTGCTCGGGCCCTAATTACAACTGCAAGCAGTGATGAACGGGCCCTCGCCCCCCCACGTACGTCGGGCTGTGGTGCCATTGGAGGTCGCACGCCCAGATGTGTGCTCGCCAGCTGCCTGTGGAAATTTCCTACCTAAATGGGATAAGTGTCACACAAAACACAACAGTGACATCTTCAGTGACTTCCTGTATCCAGTGGGTGGCACTATGGATATGACGCAGTATTGATGCATAGAAGGATTGATTGTTAAACCCTCTACATGTGTGAGCAATTTGGTGTAGATGTGAAATTGTATGTTGGAAAAAAGAAAATGGCTGCATGCAATTCAAGATGGCTGACCCCCTGTTGGGGCGAGAAATTCCACAAAATGAATTTCTGTCTAAATTGATGAGAAGATCATTTCACTTCATTTCATGAAGATCGGAGAAAGTTGTTGTTCACATGACCCGGCATTAGGGGGTGCTATAGATATGACACAGTCTTGATGCAGGGACGTATTCAGGGCGAACCCCTCTACATGTGTGACCAATTTGATGTAGAGGCGAGGGATCGACATTAACCGCACTGCCACGCCCACCAGGTACAACGGAAGTGAAAGCTTTTGATAACTTTTCATCTTCAATGTCTGATGGATGGATGATGGATGGATGATACTGAGTGAATGTGAAGTCTGTGGTGTTAAATCTGTAGGGGTTAGGTTAAATAATGATTTAAACAGTGTCGGAAAAATGAAAATCGCTGCAAGCCATTCAAGATGGCTGACTTCCTGTTGCGTCAAAAATTCTGACAAAAATAATTCCTGGCTAAATCCTTGAGACCTATGAGTCCTGTAAATTTCATGACGATCCGAGAATGTTTTTGCGCCTACAAAACGACGTTAGGTGGCTCTATGGAGTCCCCTGGTCACACACACCCCCAATCATGTTGAATTATCAAATTTTTCACCACATGTGACGTATGTTCCGAGTTTGGTGATTTTTGGGGTATGTTCAGGCCACCAAAAATGCGATCTCGGGGATGGAAGAATAATAATAAGAATTCCGCCAACAGATACAATAGGGCCTTTGCACTGTCAGTGCTTGGGCCCTAATGAATCAGTAGGTAATGATTAGTTCAGAAATATCTGTGAATCAACATACTGAACACTTTCTTCATGAGTTGTTCCTAATAAAATGGCAGGTCCATTATTTTTTGTGTTTTGGGTTTGTTTTATATCATTCTGTACCTTCACAGTAGTGTTTCTAATGTATTCTAATTAGAAAAAAATATTTCAAACTTTTTTGGTGCTTTACATTGCCATCAGACAGTCACGTAATAGTCAGTCTCTCTGGTGTGTGCGCTTTCATACATTTTCATATTTAAATTAAATAACTGTTGTTCTGATCTACTTTAAACAATTTTTGCAAGAAGTGGGCTGCTGTGTGTGTGTAAAAGTCATGGACTTGGACCATGTAATGTAGTAAAGTCACTAGTAAGGGCAATATCCCAGACTCCCTTACAAATCGTGTAATTTAAAGAGTCTGAACAAACTTTGTGAAAAGGCTGCAGCAAATTCTAAATCATTGGTGCAATCTTGTAAATTTGTCAATAAATACAAAACATTAAGATGTTTCTTTTCTCGTAAAATGTGTTCCCCATTTACGCCAAATGTATTAAAGAATATAGGAAATTGATAGTAAACATTTTTACAAATCCAGTAAACAGTAACTAATACAGGCTACTTCTTTGGAGTGAGAAGAAAGTGGAGAAAGTCATCAGATTCCCTGAAAAATACGCTTAATTTTGAGACTTGTTGTGTTAGGAGAAAATTTATGAACTTTGTGAAATGCTGTCTACAACACATTCTTAACTAATTGGGTCTACTTGTTCATTCGGCAAATGTTATACATGAGGATATTTCTTTTTGTGTGTAATAAACGTATCCGTTTCTTCCAGTGATGTAGGTGTATAATTGCATATAGAGTGGGGGAGTGAGATCTGATCTTAAGTGGTCACAAGACGCATGTCAATGCATTTAAGGTCAGGTGTGAATTGACGGGCTAAAAGCAACCTGTTTGGCTATTAGCCTATTTATCTATCTTCGCCCTAAATGTTTAGGGGTTAGTTTATTTAGAGACCCCAACAAAACTCAGATTATAACTCGAACCCTGTGTGGAATACCTACTGTCTGTTATCAACATTGATCAACCAAATGCTCCGTGTTCAGCGTTGCTTGCTTTAGTGATATCCTTTAACCTACCCAGTGCTTGCTGTTACTATCATTAAGGTGACATATTCAGGTAAGTGCTCCTCTCCTCAGCAGCGGCAGTCAAATTTAAATTTCAGCAGTGCACCGCTGCTATATAGGGGAAACACTGGATGAAGTGTTGGAGCATTGAGCACTGGAATGGATGTAGGAAATGAAGGGCAGTCAGACCGGTTTCTATTTCGTGTGTATGTTCAATTGGCTAGTGTTCCCACCTCGGTACAATGTCTTGACTCCTAATCTGTCTCCCTCTGTGTATTTCAGAGCAGTCTCCAGTGTACACCCAGAGGTATTAAAGCATCTTTAGAACAGCAGGTAGCAGAGCTGAAGGTAAACCCTGAGGCCAAATCAGCAGATTCTCCAACTGATCTGGAGAACAGCCGACCTTGTTCAGGTAAAATCATCAAGTCTGCTTCTCCCAGAAAGAAAAGCACTGCACTGCTAATCACATACAATTTTTAAAGTTTTTTAATATAAACACCTGTGGTTTCCATACTTTGTAACTGTCAATCTTGTTTATAGCTTAGTCTGTTTCGTCTGTGTGCAGATACTGAAAAAATTAAGGGCCTCAATGAATTAATCACTCATTTTTATATTGTTTTTAAAAGTGTCCTGCATGACAGTTATTGTGTTCTCTAGTTAATTAATTAAACTATTGTAATCCCGCAAGGGAAAATAATTTTTTATCACTCACAGCACACAAAATGTATAGAGGAGATAAGTGAAGGGGATGGCACATGCACGGCACCCAACGAGCAGTGCCTTGCTCAAGGGCACTCGGCAACGCCCAGGATGTGAATTAGCATTCTCCACTACTAGTCCACATCATACTTTTTTTTGATCCGAGTGGGACTTGAACCGGCCACCTTCGAGTCCCCAAGCCAAGTCTGTATGGACTGAGCTATTGCCACCCCTTTAGTTGCACCAAAACACAGTCTACCGTGTGACTCACAGTCATCATCAAGAGCAATGAGTCTTTCTCCTTGCTGTAGACACTGAGGTCATTAGGAATGCAGTTTAGTATCTGGCAAACCAACTTCAGGCAGACAAATCAATTACATGGTGTTTAAGCACAAAGACACAAATCTGAGCATGTTGGGATTTAAAAGGAAAAACAGTTCTGTCTCTTGCACCACAGATACAGTACAGCAATCTCATGGTGCTGGTTTTACACAACCAGAAAACTACAATTGTGTCTGGTGAGACCACAAATGGCTTAAAAATGTATGTTTGGTATTTGGGATGGTATATCTGGTATAGTGGCAAACTGGTATATCTGGTTCTGTTCTGTTTTGCCATTTAGCTCACAGTCTTGTATAAATACTATAATGTTGCACATGTTCATCACAGATTAACAATTTCTAAATGCTAATTAATTTAAAACAGCCCAGAGCCTACATTTGTGATGGTTTAAAAGTAAACAAGTAACACAGAACACTTCCCCTTTTTCATTGTACAAACTGTTTAAAGCATTACTTTTTATGTGTGAACAATTGCGCATAAAGTAATATGACAGCTTACTTTAAATGAGAGTAATACCTGGAGCAGTCGTTACAATTCCATAAGGTTTTTATGCAGTGGAAAACTTCACAACTCCAGTAAATAGAAGATACCTTAGATATGACTAGACAACAGGAAACAGACTTGTACACTAGCTTATAGAAGCCTTTGGCTCTGCTGTTAGCCAGAAAGAAATGTTATGCTGGCAAGATTCAAAGTCAGGAACATTGCATACGGTTGACAAACAGTAAATATAATTTGACAGTATGTCTACCAACAAGAGTAGCTAGCTAGCTAGCTAGCCTTGTCACTGTCCCCAAATCAATATCAAGAAAAATAAGATTTTCATGAACAAATGTCTGGCGGTGTGTGCTGTCAGCCGTAGCCTAAAGTAGTGAGTTGTATAGTGGATGAGATGACTGATTGTTTTCAGTTGGACAGTGTAAGCTACTTCTTGCAGCTTGTGAGTTACAGGTGCCATCCTGTGGTGTTCAGAGGATGATGCACCAAAGGACTACAGTGTAGTGAATAAGATTCAGATTTTATTCCATTTATTTCTAACGTCCAGGTGTCTGCAGCCAGCTGATGCCAAACCCACTCATTTTAGATACAGGATATAATGGCATAAACTTAGAACAGTAAATAGACATTTTCAGTGGAACTACTTGTGTAGTTCCAGAGGTGTCCATATATGAAACATTAATTGACACCCTGCAGCCAGGTATTTCTATTTGATACTGTATAATGACTGTGATTTTACTCTAAAAATCATTCAGGAAGTAGTTCAGGAGTACAACCTTCTTTTGCTTGGTAAGGGTAAACAATCAGCACAAGCACCTTTTGAGCTGATCATTCGTGGCTGTTGTTCAGGTGTCTGTCAGGATTTGCAATGGTCAGGATTTTTTAGCACAAACCATTTGTTTTGTACATCAAAAGGAGAATATTTTTACTGAAATGGTAACATCAATGATTCATTCTAATCACCTTTTTTGTCTTTTGCCTTTTTTGCTCTGTTTTTTTAGGTGTCCTAGTAGCTAAGCAGAATAGATTTCCTGAATCATATTACCACCACATGGTCCCTCATTCCCTCTCAGAACCTGTGGAGATTGGAGAGACAGAAACAGGAGAAACACGGCTGTCAGATCCATCAAGACAGTTCATGGTTACTGATGTCTTGGGGGAGATGAAGGATGCTGACCCCAGTCAAGAAGATTATGAACAAGCCCAAAAGGTAGAGACTTATATATTTGGATTGATCCAACGTAGAGTCCTACCTACACGCCCCTCAAAGCCTCGTACCAGCCTGGCACATGATACCCGAGCTGTAAGTGTGGTAAGGCAAAGTAGTTTATGCCGCAAGGAGGAGCAACATTCCCCAAACCAGATGTCTGTTCTAGAGATCTCTAGTCCATCCCAGTCTTCAGAGGCAACTGCTCTACAGGCTTGCCATAATCTTGATGAGGAATGTTACCTAGGGACAAGGTTTACTGAAGATGCCCCATCCCTGTACCAACACCATCCCCAGCTAAATGTCCAGCATCAACCAGGGCTTTATCACACACCCAGACAGGCCTCCATGATCAACACCTCTCACTCAACCAATCTGGACTATTCATCTTTCAGAGTGCTGCAAGCCCACCCAGACTCCAGCAGCAGCGACCCTGATTCATCCCAACATTTCCACAACTACCCTTCCCCTCCAGCTCTGTCAAAGCCTCACCAACCACCTTCACCTGATGTGCAGCTGGTCAACGCAGAGTATATTCCAGCCCAGCCCTGCCGAGCCTCCACCAGGGCTTATGCTCATCACCATTCAAACCCCTACAAGGTCTCTGGGGTGCCCAAAGCCAACCAAAGCATATATTCTCCAGACAGAGGACATCATCATCAAGAGCAGCAGCCCACGGCATTTCAGATCCAACCCTCAAGATCCCGAGGGGGCCCAAAGAAGTGTCGCTCCAATGAAGACAGAAGTGGTGCTGGTAGGAAGCCAGGAAAGAAGGCATGTAGGTCTCAGTCTGAAAACAGTCTGCAAAGGGTTCATGAGTGCAAATACAATACCGTGGAGAGAGATGGTGGAGGAAGTGGAAGCGGTGGAAGGGGAAGCCGTAATAGTCAATCCAGGAGCAAGAAACAACAGCAAGGAGGTGGTAACTATCAGCGCTGGCAGTCCACCTTTGAGCTCAGCCAGGACGAGGCTTACCAGCCACCGATGCAGGCACCTATGCAAGGCTCTTCATCTTCAAACCAAAAGGACCATTGTGGAAAGCGCACACGCAAATCCCGCCCGATACATGCATCATATGCCTACCCACACCACCGCTCCCATCATCATCAGCAGACTGAATACCAGTTAGAGAGAGACCATGTTCGACCATGTCAGCCTAGTGAGGACTACCCTCATCCAGGTCAGGGTGAGTCTGAGTCCAGTATGAGTGAGGCTGATTCTCCAGATTCAAGTTCTTTGTCCAGTGACTCAGATGAGAGTGGTGGTCTGGTTTGGCCCCAACAACTACCCCCTCAACTTTCGTTCCCATCACCTCCTGCCCCCCCTGGAGCACCTCTGCAGCCCAAGGCTTTTGTCAAGATTAAGGCCTCACATGCCCTGAAGAAGAAGATCCTGCGCTTCCGCACTGGGTCACTGAAAGTAATGACCACTGTGTAAGTTGGACTGCCGGCCAAACTAAAAGAGCATGAGCTACAGAACTTTGGACTGTGTAAAACAATGGAATGAAGTGAAAAAAAAAGAATCGTGCATGAAATACCATGAATTTGATTGATGGACTTGATTGGATAGATTTAAAGCAGCCTTAACAGGCAATGAAGGAAATGGCAATCACCATAAAATAATTTTTTTAATTGTGTGTTTTTACATTTGTGTGAACAACTGTGCATAAAGTACTATGACAGCTAAGTTTTTTATTGAGTGGAAAGCTTCACTACTCCAGTAAATAGAAGAAACCTTAGATACAACTTGACAACAGGAGATAGACTTGTACACTCAGCTCATAGAAGCGTAAGAATGTGTGACATTTTTACTTTATTTACTATGACTCATGTAATGCAAGGGTACTTGAAATTGGCCACATTGGCTTATAAGTATCCCCACCCATCCACATGCACACACCCATTGATATGAGTATATATATACATATATTGAGTATATCACAGTCCATGCTGACATTGTCTTTGAGGCCATAGTGAACTGTATTTCATGATTTCCAATTTACCCACCATTATAGGGAGATTGAGCGTCATGCAAGAACATGTGTGTTATTATCCTTACATTTTTTGTGTAACTTTTTCATTTTTCGTTGGATTTGCCAAACTTAATTACTCAACGTCTTAATTGTACAAATCATGTGCAGTTAATCATTTGGGAATTTAAACATTTGCATAAACAACACTTGTTTGTTATGTACAGACACCTGTTCTGCACATTGCAAAATACAATACAGTAGTCTACAATGCTGAGACAGGCTACAGTTTCCTTATATTTGGACCAAACAAGACCAACAAAACAAAACAAAAAGCTGGTCTAAAGTCAAAGGCGCAGTCTGTTGCCTGCTATTTAAAGAGCGCATTATTCAGATAGTAAAATGCGCCTACACAGGCGGGTTCACAATGCGTGCTCACTCTGATTTTATGATCAGAGGAGCTGCTTTCAGTTATTTTAACATTTTGCCGTAATGTCACCAAGTATAGAGGCACATTTATTCAGCATAACTAACAGATGTAGTGAGTGTGTGTGTGTGTGTGACCTTTTGATATGTAGAAGAAGACAGAACATAAATTAACATTAGTAACACTAGTGCCATAGACTGTTTAAATAGGGCACATGGTGAGATCAACTGTCTCACTCAACGAGTGAGTATTTTTGCTAGAACTAAAGATAATGTATTTAACATTACAGTGGCACTTTGAGTATTTGAAACTACTAAAATTGGGTTAAGAACTGTCCAACACATTATTAAAACCTGGGACAATCATTTTCGAGGAAATGTGGTCGAAAAAAAAAATTGATTGATCGTGATCAGAGATCACTTAAACGTTTGGTAAAATCCATTTGTAAAAAATCAACAGTAGAACGCATGGCTATGTTTAATAATCAAAGTAAGAGCATTTCTACACGCACAATGCATTGAGAAATCAAGAGATTGGGACTAAACAGCTGTGTAGCCTTAAGAAAACCACTTATCAGTGAGGCTAATGAGAAAAAAAGGCTTCACTTTGCTAGGGAGCATAAGGCTTGGACTCTGAAGCAATGGAAAAAGGTCATGTGGTCTGATGAGTCCAGATTTTCCCTGTTCCAGAGTGATGGGTGCATCAGGGTAGGAAGAGAGGCAGATGAAGTGATGCACTCATCATGCTTTGTGCCTAACGTACAAGCCTGTTGGGGCAGTGTTATGATCTGGGGTTGCTTCAGTTAGTCAGGTCTAGGTTCATCAACGTTATGTGCCCAAGCAATGAGGTCAGCTGATTACCTGAATATACTGGATGACCAGGTTTTTCCATCAATGGATTTCTTCTTCCCTGATTGCACGGGCATATTCCACAATTCATCGGGCTCTGTGAAAGAGTGGTTCAGGGAGCATGAGACATAATTTTTATACATAGATGGCCCCCACAGAATCCAGACCTTAACCCCATTGAGAATCTTTGGGATGTGCTGGAGAAGACTTTGTGCAGCGGCCGACTCTCTCATCATCAATACAAGATTTTGGTGAAAAATTAATGTAACTCTGGATGGAAATAAACGTGACATTGCACAAGCTTAACAAAACGATGCCACAGTGAATGAGTGAATTAGAGTGTGTGACTTTTTTTTTGGTCAGGCAGTGTAGTTTGGAAGCTAATTCTGGTCCAATATTCAGCACACACAAGTGTTATGGGAAAAGCTGAAGCCTCCAGAGAATGGACTTTACAGTGAAAAGTAGGAGACGTCTTGTGTCAAGTAGTTGAACTTGTAAAACAAAAAAGGTTTGCATATTCGTATGTATTCTGGAATTGTTAACAAGGAAGAAAGAAAAGGTGTCATTTTACGGATTTTAATGTGGTATAAATCTTTTCCCTTCATATACCATGTCACACACGCAAGAGAGTTTTTTTATATGCCTTAATACATGTGGAGGGGATCTTTAACGTGCATTTGCCAACTCACTATAAACTTGTTTTTGTATGAAATTTCCTAATGCAGTATATGAAATTAAAATATTTGTTTTACCACTACCAAAACAGTACTTGTTACTTGTGTATTTTTAAAAAAAAAAAAAAAAAACCTGTCAATGGAGGTTTTAGTTCAATGCATCATTCCTGGTGTTACCAAATGGCACAGTCTGTGTAAATATCCCCAGGCAGACCACACACCACTACACAGGTGAAATACACATAATAAATTCTCTCTCTCTCTCTCTCTCTCTCAATTCAATTCATTTTTTTTTCAATTCAACAGGCTTTATTGGCATGACTGTGTGTTACAATATTGCCAAAGCAAAGGATTACAGAAAAAAGAATACATAAATAATTAATAATTAATAATAAAAAATAAATAAATTAATAAATAAAAAGAAAAAGAAGAAAGGACACACACACACACACAGCCTTGGTATTAGTGATGGAAGTGTTGACTGATTGAATGGGAGAAGGTTGAGGAGGTGTCAGCGAGAGGAGGATTAAAGTGGAAAGTTAAGCTCAAGGGGGAACAGCGACTTGAGACCTAAGCTAATTTTTCCTATTAATTTGCCCGCCTGGTCACATGAATGTTTAAATAGTTATATGATCATAAAGACAAAAGAAAAACACGTTGTTTTCACAGAATGGAAACATCATGTCAGACATCAGGCAGTGGTGGCTGCACTGGGACATGCTGATCTTCCCAGTCAGTGGTTCTCAGTTTTCAGCGCAGTTCACTGTAAGTACACGTTGGCATGTGCGCTGGCATACACAAACACGCATGAACAGTCGGATCGGCCTCCCAAAGTTAATAGCAAACCTATTTGGTCAGGTTGGTTGAAAAGGGATTATGGGAAATCAAATATGGCCAGCTAGCATGTGTGTTAATGGATTTTCTTCAGCGAAAAGTGGATAAAATATTAGCAGAAGACATTCATTATTGGATTTATCTGAAAAGAAACCCAGGTTGCAGGCTGGATTATAATGCTTCTGGAGAGGCTACAAACACACTGGAGCCCTTGTTGGAACCACACAGTTGCTAGCTTGCAAAGGAGAAACAACAGTAAAATCTGCCAAAGTTATTATAACATTTCCAAATGATGCAAATTATAGTCATATACGACTATGTAGGTTGTTTAATAGTAATGATGCTAATAATATGCCTTTCTTGACTGTCACCAACAGCACAGAAGGCAAAAAGTGAATGGAGCTGCAGTGAGAGCCATGATTCATGAGACTTTTGTGTAATTTAATGCTTTGCATGATCGCATGGTTAACACAGTTTTTACTAAAACAATTTCTGCTACTACTTTTGCTGGAACTATTACTCTTCTGTTTTTACTTCTGCCACTACCAGTGTTATTATTACTACTACTACCACTACTTCTACCTACAAGCAGTACTACTACTACTACCTACTACAACTATCACTACTACTAGTAGTAGTAGTTCTATCACCACAATTGCAACTATTGTTAGTTGCATTATACTATGCACAATCTGATATCGCTGAGTTGGTGTTTTTCCTGGAACATCATAGTTTATGTTGCTCCAGGGTCATAATTTCAACAAACCAATCATGTTCATGTCATGGCGTTGCGACTCTGGCAAAAGATTTGAAAAGTACGCACATGGGAGAAGTTATCTTTTCAATCCTTTTGTGAAAGGGTAACGCTATACAGTCGTGGTCAAAAGTTTACATACACTTGTAAAGAGCATATATATCTTGGCAGTCTTGAGTTCCAATGATTTCTACAATTCTCATTGCACCCACCACTGGCCAAATTTCTGAAGTAGCTTTTGATACAGATCTGAACAAAGGGACAGATCCAGGAATTTTTTTTAACAGCGTGAGTTAGGGCATCAACATTTTTGTTCATTCTCAGGGAATATTACACAGATCTTGATGAAAAAGTCAGGTATATTAAGGTGGCTGGTGTCTATAGTCCCTTTTCAACTGCCTTTTCATGGCAGGAATATTACCCAGCTATTCTGCCTCACCATCTGTATGAAAGTTATAGTGGCGGACAGTTTTGTTCTGCCTTTGATCCAGAAAACTAAAAAGAAACCAAAAACAATAAGTGAAGTTAGTAAAAAAAAAAAGTCTGTACAATAATATTTTCCAAACAGGAAGCAGGAAAGAGCCCAGTACCTAACACACTTATCCCGATGGCTTGCTCCACATGCAGACATTGCTGTGTCCGAAGTTTTAATGATGGTCCTGGAGCAACATTAAATATGATGTTTAGGAACAACACCAACAAGGCAATATCAGATACACTGTAACACTACTCAATTACTCTATCACAACAATTAATAGTGACATTACTACTACTAACAACACTAGTGCTAACTATCTATTACTACTATAACTATTATTACTATAACTACAGCTACTATTGGTACTACCTTAATTACAACACTACTACTAGAGCTATTGTACTAGTAATATTACTTACTTTTACCAATGTAGTACTTGTACGAGCATAATCACCATAATAACTGCTAGTGGTACTGTTAATTATAAAGCTGCCACTATATTGGTACTACTAATAATTTACATATAGATTATAAACTGCTGACATACTGCATCACCCTTGCTAATTTTCCACATATATACAGTACTAACAGGCTACCTGCACACAGTCCTTACCCACCACACACACTTACAGACCACTCATCCTTAACACTCATGTAGAAAGTTCCTCACCTAAAAAAAAAGGGCAACTAAATAGGTGAAGGAGGACTCATCTCTCTCTCTTTCTCTCTGTCTCTCTCTCTCTCTCTCTCTCTGTGTGTGTGTGTGTGTGTGTGTGCGAGCGCACAAGGATTCCTATGGGCTTTTATGACATTAGGATTCAGCTCCAGCTGCCTTAGTTGAAAAGAGGCATAGGGAGAAAGGAGAGAAAAAGCGGACAGGAAAAAAGATGATAAATGGCTTATATGAGCCACCAAAGCTCTGTTGGGAAGACCAAAACCTCTCACTTCTGCAACATTTAAACCTCTTTATCATTTCACAATCTTTCTCTGTATTACTAAAATGTTCCCATACACTATGCTTTCATTCTCATATCCATCCCCTCCCTTCTTTTTCCCTCCATCTGTTAGTGGTTATAAGAAATGTGCTCCCTTCAGGGCTGGGGCCTATAGTATTTCCTGCTTTGCCAGAAAGCAAGGAGGAGGAGGAAAAGGAGCAGAAGGAGGAGACGGAGGGGAGAACAGAGAGGCACAGAGTCTGAGGAGGAATTGCACACAGAGAAAGAGAAACAGAGAGATAGTTAGAGAAGGGGGGTGGGGTGGATGGGGCTAATTCACATACATCTGGCTTTGATTAGCTAGACAGAGAGAGAGAGGGCTATAGTGATAGAGTATACAGAGGGGGTTTTATTTTTGGCACTTTAGGGGATACAGAGTGATTGACCTATTTTTTCTTTTCCATCCTCTTTGATTTTTCCTTACTTCTACCCAGTTCATTTGCATTTTTAATATCTGGAATCAACACTATGGCAACATACTCACAAACATTCATCTGTTACTGAGCAACAAAAAGTGAATAAGTGATGGACTGATGATTTTATTAGGAAGCTAACCCTAACACTAAACAAACAAAAAAACAAATATCTAAATCTGAAAATCTGAAAATCGAACAGCTATCAAACAAAATCTGAATAGTTGAATATATTTTATTTCCCCTTTTCAGATATAAAAATTGAGTTTTGTGTGTTTTGTAAACATGCTGACTGATTTTTTTAGGTTTTGGAAGCATTATTTTGATATTTAAATTCCTCACTGGTACTCTGTCTTCTCAGTGGGTGGCACAGATAGAAGTAGTATGAGAGAAAAGTATGACACAGATTGTGTGTATTTTCATTAAGTTTAGCAGTAAGAGACACATACAGAGTATGATATTGCTAATGTGTATGTGTGTGTGGTAAATTATTAATGCATTTGCGTGTTAATTGCTAAAGCAACTGTTCATGATAAGAAACAAGGAATATTACAAATTTTATCTAAAAATCTAAATTATTATCTGTTGTTATTGAGTTTACCTGTTAAAAGAAAAGTGAGGGATGACAATATTCTTATCTGTGTACTTATCTGTAAAAGAAGAAAATTCGGCTGGAAAGCTGACTCTGACATGGAGAAAATGCATACTGTATTCTTGTATTTTGTAATATTCATTTTCAAGATGGTGGTGCATGCAGACGCAGTGGCTTGGTGCTCTCAGTCATCCGTCTAATTTAAGCTATTGCTATGCTGTGGGCGTCGCACCCAAGTCCTACCAACTTTTTAAGATGAGTCGTTTGTAGAGAGTAGAGAATGGAGAAAGACAAATAATTTTTTGATCCCACTTGAATTGTGCAATGAACTATACATATATTTGTCAATTTCCAGTTTCTCAAATTAGTGGGACCCACACCCACATAGGAGTGCCTTCTCCTGTGTCCACATCCCCCAGGGTGACCTGGTAGTCCAGTGTACAACCAGAGAGAGGGTGGAGAGAGGGAGCTCAGTGGGCCACAATGATTTACTCTTTAATCAGACTACAAAAGAAACAAGAATTTGTTATCTAACGTGCTATTTCCTAATTCTAAGTTCAGTGGCCTTCTGGTGTTAATGGGTTGAGGCTGTGTTTTATGAGGGGTGGATGTTATAAAAAATAATTGAAAACTAAAAGTGATCAATTAAATATATTTACTTATAAAACCATTAATCATCAAATATTGAATATATTTAACTTTAAAACAAAGTTTCAATGCACAGGAATTAAAAGCAATGTAACTTTTAACTACCTGTACCTTATTTCTAGCATAAAATACAATCATTTACTCACCCAGATAACTTTGGTGTCATTTGGAGTCGTTCGGACGAAATTAGATCCAGTGGAGCGCCGCATATATCCATATAATGCGAGTGATTGGGGCACTGAAGCGCAGCCTCTATATAACGCATTATCTGCCGCAAAACTAGTTAATTTCACCAATATTTTGTTATGATACGCTAGTGCTATTCCCCTCTGAGTCCGGGGTTGCCTGTTATCAACATCCGGGGTCTGTAGGTTGACCTAGTAACCTCTGACCTGGATGATGTAATCTCTGAGTGCTGCGCTCCAAATGACACCAAAGTTATCTGGGTGAGTAAATGATCGTATTTTATGATGCTTTCTTGCGGTCACAAGATACTTTCTCGCACTCATGAGAAAAGTATCTCATCGTTCATTGTTATCAAGGGGCAAGCAAAGGTAAACATGTTTACAGCCTGGTACAAAAAAACGTTTTGGTCATACCTAATTTATCCCTTCCAGACAACTGGGAGCGAAATTTTATATAACTCACTTGTTTGAAATATATGAAGGCTTAAAGTTAGACATAATTAGGGCTGTGGCTGCTTTGAGTGGCATGTAGCCCCCTGCTGTCTGCTTGGGTCTACAGTTGATTGCAGATGAGATACTTTTCGCACAGAGCGTATTGGAGACGGTGCAGTCTCCGCACACATACTCTGCCTTCTCCAGTCAGCTCATCTGGATCATCCTCACCACCTGCAAATATGGATTGTATGATTTATGAAAGCCTGTAAATAGTAGTGTCAGCTCTCACAGAATCGTTAGACTCCATATCCTCATTGTGAGTCCTAATCAGCAGGCCGAGTTCACCATAACTACACTTCAATGAATAAATAGTGTTCACCTATCAAACTTCCATTTTCAAACGATATCCCATTGTCGCACATAATTTGGGCACGTGAAGAAAAAAAGACATACGTTTTCTCATGACCATCATGTGAGAGTATCTTGTGCGCAGGAGGAACATTTAAGTTAGGTTTTTTTCCCCATTTAAATCTGGTAAGCAAAATACTTTTTGAAGTAAACTGCTACATTTAGATGTTCTTGTTACATTAACAAAATGATAAATAAAATTAGATGATAGGCCCTGATAAATAGAGCCCCTGAAAACTGCACACGGCACAAATGTGTCTTTTGTCACACCGCGGTGAGGTTTGCCTTGTCTTGCGTTTTTGTCTCGTAACTTCCTGTTTTATTTTGAAATCTAACTCTCCTCTCGTTTCAGGTCACTTGCCTTTCCTCATGTGTCACCTGTCTGATTGTCTCACCTGATCCCTGATTGTTTCCACCTGTTCACCATTACCCTCATGTGCTTATAGTCTGCGTCTTCCCTTTGTCTTGTGCCAAAGTGTTTCGTCCTGGTCTGTGCACTCAAGCCCTTTACCACAGTCATAGTCAGTTTTGCCAAGAAGTTTTGACACGCCACGTAAGTTGTTTTCTGTTTCCTCCTTCGAGAGTGATTTTTCGTTTGTAAAGTTTTCTAGTTTAGCGTCTGTTTTGTATTATTTTGTAAACTGTTTTCTGTCCTCCCTTTTGGAGCGATTTTGTGTTTAGATAGTATTAGATAATTGTAGAGCCTCCTGTTTAGGTGAGCCTTTTCTTTTGTCCTGTTTATCAGTAGTTTTGGTTTTCCTCCTTCGGGAGCACTTTGATTTGTTATTTAGCCTTTTGTTTTCCTCCTTCGGGAGCGATTTATGTTTAGGGTCTTCCCTGATTCTAGTGTGTTTTTGTCTCTCCCTTTTTATGAGAGATTTCCCCTTATTAGGAAGTTTTTTCTTCCGTGAGTTATCTTGCCAGGCCTTAGTTTATTAAGTGAGTTTTTCATAGCCCAATTGTTTGTCACTCTTCGAAGAAGGATCTGAAATCAATAAAGTGTGCTTGTACGTGATATCCTCTGCATCTGAGTCCTCATTTTAGTCCAGGCCTGACATCTTTAAATTAAGATCCTTCACAAAAATGTTTTATTTGAAAACTGTCCTTTCCAACCCCTTTACCTGACTTCATTAAAGTGGAAAATAAGACGTACAATAGAATTAATAAAATATATACTTTAAGAAGTAAACTGCAACATTAAGATGTTCCTGCTCATCAAGTTAGTGCTATGAGAATAAATATAAAAAGAGAACATCAAGATATACACACATCAAAATTTGAAGATGGAATGTGAAGATTGTCTATTTTATTACTTTATTTTATTTTATCCTTATCTCTTGTTTCCCCTCATGCTATATTTCTATTTCTACTTTGCATGGAGCATCTGGAACAAAAACAATTTCCCCCCAGGGATTAATTAAGTATTCTGATTCTGATTCTGAAAAGTGGTAAAGGAATGTCTAAATCAGGCTAGAATTGAGGTTTTGTCCGGACTCGAACCCCATCGAGAACATGTGGACTGTTCTTAAGAAACAAGTCTGTGCCAGGAAGACATCACATTTATTTGTTCCCCAATAACTTCCCCAATTCTGTCAAGAGGAGTGGTTATAAATTCAGCCAGAGGACTACCAGAAGCTTGTGGATGGCTATCAAAAGCACCTGAGATGAAAATGGGACATTTAACCAAATTTTAGAAAAACTATATTTATATTTTGGACCCAGCAGATTCGGGTACATTTTTAGAAGACCTATAGTAAATTCATTATTGAAGCCACCTTCATGAATGTTTTTTTGTGACAAATTAGTATGTGTTCCAGTTATCGAAATCATTGGAACTCAAGATTACCATGATATACATGTACTATACAAGTGTATGCAAACTTCTGACCACGACTGTAGCCTGGATACAATATGTATGTTGTCTTATTTGTTATGAAATCATTTATTGAACCTTTCCAACATATTCACTGAACAAAAATATAAACGCAACACTTTTGTTTTTGCTCCCATTTTTCATGAGCTGAACTCAAAGATCTATAACATTTTCTATATACACAAAAGACCATTTCTCTCAAATATTGTTTACAAATCTGTCTAAATCTGTGTTAGTGAGCACTTCTCCTTTGCTGAGATAATCCATCCCACCTCACAGGTGTGGCATATCAAGATGCAGATTAGACAGCATGAATATTGCACAGGTGTGCCTTAAGCTGGCCACAACAACTCTGAAATGTGCAGTTTTGCTTTATTGGGGGGGGGGGGTCAGAAAACCAGTCAGTATCTGGTGTGACCACCATTTGCCTCACACAGTGCAACACATCTCCTTCACATAGAGCTGATCAGGTTGTTGATTGTGGCCTGTGGAATGTTGGTCCACTCCTCTTCAATGGCTGTGCGAAGTTGCTGGATATTGGCAGGAACTGGAACATGCTGTCGTATACGCCGATCCAGAGCATCCCAAACATGCTCAATGGGTGACATGTCCGGTGAATATCCTGGCCATGCAAGAACTGGGATGTTTTCAGCTTCCAGGAATTGTGTACAGATCCTTGCAACATGGGGCCGTGCATCATGCTGCAACATGAGGTGATGGTCGTGGATGAATGGCACAATAATGGGCCTCAGGATCTTGTCATGGTATCTCTGTGCATTCAAAATGCCATCAATAAAATGCACCTGTGTTCGTTGTCCATTACATACGCCTGCCCATACCATAACCCCACCGCCACCATGGGCCACTCGATCCACAACGTTGGATCAATGTGAGCATTTTCCCACTCAAGTCGGTTACGACGACGAACTGCAGTCAGGTCGAGACCCCGATGAGGATGACGAGCATGCAGATGAGCTTCCCTGAGACGGTTTCTGACAGTTTGTGCAGAAATTCTATGGTTATGCAAACCGATTGTTGCAGCAGCTGTCCGGGTGGCTGGTCTCAGACGATCTTGGAGGTGAACATGCTGGATGTGGAGGTCCTGGGCTGGTGTGGTTACATGTGGTCTGCGGTTGTGAGGCCGGTTGGATGTTCTGCCAAATTGTCTGAAACGCCTTTGGAGACGGCTTATGGTAGAGAAATGAACATTCCTGCAGTCAGCATGCCAATTGCACGCTCCCTCGAAACTTGCGACATCTGTGGCATTGTGCTGTGTGATAAAACTGAACATTTTAGAGTGGCCTTTTATTGTGGCCAGCCTAAGGCGCACCTGTGCAATATTCATGCTGTCTAATCTGCATCTTGATATGCCACACCTGTGAGGTGGGATGGATTATCTCGGCAAAGGAGAAGTGCTCACTAACACAGATTTAGACAGATTTGTGAACAATATTTGAGAGAAATGGTTCTTTTGTGTGTATAGAAAATGTTTTAGATCTTTGAGTTCAGCTCATGAAAAATGGGAACAAAAACAAAAGTGTTGCGCTTATATTTTTGTTCAGTGTACATTTATGTGTGTTGTTTAATGTAATCTATAAACATTTACCTGGATTTCTATGATGATAATTTTGACCATGCATGTTCAAGAGCCTGTATTCATGGACATTGTTGTATCAATTTGTGTTTCAGTTTCACAGTCAAGTCATCTCAGTAAACTCAAATACAACGTAACCTCTTCAGTCTGAGAGTCTTTCTTAGCATGTTTGATTGCTTGGCTAGCTGGATGAACTGCTTCATACTCCCTTCAGAAGAGGGAAGCCAGCATAAGTGGTGTTTCACCTTACGCTGTTTCTCAATGTGCAGAACCCCACTAATCACAATATTGAGCTGTCAGGAAAAATGGTTGTGGGTACCCTACAGCAGGTTCAGCTACTGTTTCATAGAAGGCTGATCATCATCCTCCAGTGTTGGTGAGTCAAGTAATCGGACAGTGAGCAAGTTACTAACCCTCCATGGAATCCACCAATTGACCTGAGTCATTAGAGTGAGCCTAAAAGAGTAATGGTGCAGGACATGCTTCATGAGGAATGCTCTTGTTTTTCCAACTTAGATGATGACATCAAATGTATAAAGAAGCTGAAGTTGAGCATATTGTAGAAGGACATTGATCCAGTAGCACGAACGAACCTGTCTGTGCTGAAGCCACTATATAAAGTAAACTTTTTCCTCTTTGGTGGTAGTGACTTCAAAACATAAACGGTAGTAGCTAATAATTGATTTACATACAGTTTGACACATATTTCCCTTACCTTTGATTTAACACCTTTCTAACACACAGCCAAGGTGCTATGGAGAAAGAAAAAAGGTGATTCATTTGTGTGGACAGACGATGTGGTGGAGTTGCTCCTTACAGAAAGCAACAATGAGCAGGCGTGAATTTAGGTGAGACGTTATCATTTCCCAAAACACATGTACACACAGATAAAGTGTTTCTCAAAAAAGGCACTTAAGAAGGTGATTTCAATAATCTATTTTTTTTTTTTCTGTTTGTGTGTTCGGAAGGCCAAAATGTATAGGAAAAAGCTTTGTTTTAAGAAATATCCATGTACGTGTGTAAAGGGCCTTAAATATGCTCTTGAAACTGTATTGTGTTAGCCCAAAATTTCAAAGAATACACAGTACCTCTCTTTCACTGTCTTCTTCTAAGACATATAATGTGGTTGACTTTGTAGAGTTTGACGGTGTTTCAGCCAGCTGGTTACTGTACCTTTTGCTCTGTGGCTATGTATCCTCAAAGTCAAGATAATTTACCACTATATCTGTTGTTGAAGTACTGACTTTCCCACTTGGGTTTGAGCAGCAGTCTTTCAATTGCGTTGCCGTGCATACTGTAGACTGCAGCAGCTTAGGCTCTAGAATTAATATTAATTAATATGAAAAAAAAAGTCCCGAGAGGATGACAGGATCATCATAGGAAGGAAAGAGAGAAAGTTTAAAAAAAATAAAGATACAAACTGAGTGTGGGTCAGTGTCAGTGTTGTTTCTCTAATCTCTGGGAGATGTCAACCAGCCTCTGACATCTTCTCTCCAGGGACCTCCTCCCCCCAGGGCTTTAAATTCAACTGTGATGAATGTGAGACGGAGCAAGAGAAGTTGTGTATCACACAACTGCTCAGCGTTTATCAGACATGGGCACTTTTTCAAGCTGGAAGCTGGCCCACTATCTACAGCATTAATGCGTCATATAATAAGATGTCAGACACTGTCTGTCTGTGAGGAAAAAGTCTAAACTGTATCTCTCAATATCTCTCCTTTCACTATCACACAGCCTCTCTGCCAGGGTTTCTTTATGTAGGCTGTGTCTGTAATTTCTGCTGACTGTGGAGATATCAGGATGTAATGGGAAAAGAATAAAATGTCAAGCAAAGTTTCAAATGTGCTGACTGTGTTTGAACCATTTACTACCAAGCCCTTAATAAACATTTTTTTCATCAGATTTCTTCTTTTAAATTTACTTAGCATTGTGGTCTGGGTTAAAATCACTATTTTACTTGTAATCACTTTAATTTCCATTACAAATTTACATACATTACCTTCATAACTTATATGACGCAGTGTACATCACTTCACTAAGTTAGCAAGACGAAAGAACTCACTGTTCACTTTTGATTTTACATTGGACACGAACAGTGGTCCGTCAACAAAGATAATTATGGGTCATAATATGCTGCTTTCATTTAGACCTCTATGGTTGTTTTTCTAACTAGAACAGCCTCCCAGTTTTCTGATAACTGGTATTTTTTTTTGTCCTCTGAGACAGTATTAAAAATAGTCTTGAAACATGCTCATGGATCACTGTCACATTGTTCAAGTTTATTGTAAAATCTGTGTTTTTCCTGATAGATGCTTCAACATGATAAAAAATGAAGTTGGTCAGCATACCTTCATGATAGCGTGTCATTAGCTACATGATGGGCTGACCAAAGATCTGGACTCATTAATGGGTTTTTTACTCAAACAGTCTTAATTGTGGAGTATGGAGCCCTGGAGGTGACATGGATGTGGGTTAGGGTTAGAGCACGCGCAAGATAGTAATTCATGCGCCCGAACACCATTTGTATGTGTATAAGTGGAAAAACCAAAGCAGTCTCAGTCAGTTAAATGCAGGCCTATTATCATGGATCGAGACCATCTCATAATTTTTTGTTAATGAATTAATAATCACTCCATTAAAGTGTTCAACAGAAGTTAATAAAGTGTATTATTATTATTGTGTAACAGTATTAGGTACATGTTATAGGTATTTTGATGATCTACGATGAGTATCCAGGTGTAGGTTGTATTAGCTATTATGCTAGCCATGATGATGGACGAGTTGTCAAGGTAAGAGTAGTTTGGTTATAATTAATGTATGAAATAACATTGCAGCAGTGACTACTGCCAATCAGGACAAACAATTAACAATGGATGCAAGTGAATATAGTATCATATCCATGTGAAAGTTGTGACAGAAAACCTACATTTACTAAAATACCTTCAGTTTTCCACGACATTCTCACACAGACCACATTCTCTGGGCTTTCACAGTGGCACTAAACACGTTTACTTCATTCAATCATTCGAGCCAGAGTGTGAGTGCATCTCGCGCGCGAGTTAAAAAAAACAAACACATTCATGTCACGTCCAGGGCTCCATAGTAGAGACTCTATGCAAACTGTGATATTCTAGAAAAGTGGTTGTCAGTGCTGTTCCAGATCCACCACTGTTCTTTAAAGAGGGTTGTCACTTGTATGTGTCGTATGTGTTGCTCTGCTTCCCTCTAAAGGCCAAGAGTTGTAATCACATGGTCACTGGTGTGACTTGATAGTAATAGTATTGTTTCTCACCTGAAGGTCCTGAAGAGATTGTCATATTACACACAGAAAGTGTATTCTTGACTTTATTCTTGACATTTTGACTTTTTTCTTGAAGTGCATAATGAAAAAAAAGTCTGCCTTTTTTCTCATCCTCAACTAGGAACTCTTACTTATTTCATCTGTGTATTATAAGCTGACCTAATCGTGGTAGATAGTAATGATAGGACATTGCAATGTTAGCACCAGCTAGCTAGACAGGACAGAAGCATAGACAGATATTAGTTTAGAGACTTATAGCCTAATTCCCCTTCTGTCTGTTATATCTTTCAGGGATTATAAGGAGCAGATAATACAACCATGATCAGGTGTTACATTACACACTACTGTATGTAGCTAAGTCATACTTAATAAAACTTCAACTTGTAATCTATACAGCAAGTATTACAACAATTTTAATGATTATTAACTTAGATTTGATGGATATTAATTTCTATTTAGATGGACAAGTTTGTATGAGAGTGTATAGCTAATCCTAAAAATAGGTTTACATATTTTTTTACAATGAAACTACATTTATCAAGCCATCTTAATAGGTCAAACCTCACAAAATAGTAGTTGAGGATTGCTTTTTCTTAATTATGCATCTATTTTAACTTTTTAAATCGCGAACAATACAACAATTAAATGCAGATATGATGTAATAAATCATATTAGATTTAGATTTTCTCAAGGAGAGAAGAAGATTGGAATCACATTGGAATGCACTTTGCCTTTGTACTCCCCATATATCTTTTTAAGGTAATACAAATGTATCTGCATTGCTGGGGTTAAGGGTCAAATAACTGGTCATGATTCTTAAGCCATGACAATTACTTAAAGAATACAGATTTAATAAGTACACATAATCACTGTTCTACCTATAACGCATTTGGCTGGACGGTCCAAAAACTTTTGAGTTATTTTTCGTCATCATAGTTACTGTGGGTTGCCATTGTAGGGCAGTATAGGCACAGCATTAACTGATGTTAATTTCCAAACCAGGCAGACCAGTATTGACCAAACATTTAATACTCTTTCTACACTTCTCACTGTAGAGTTATTTGTATAACGGCTTTTGCATGAGAACCATGGTGAAATAAATACAACTTCATTGTTGTAGCTTACAATAGCAATCCAGAGTGACCTGGTAGTATAGGAAAGGTAGGCCTAGCACTATCACCACAGAAACATAATACAAAAGTTCGACATTGGTTTGTCTTTATGTTTCTCATATCGGTAGCAAAGGACTGTCACTCAGCTTTGTCCCTCTGGGACTGTAGCATGATGTACTTTTAAAGACTGTTTCATCATATTCAGGAATCCTCAACAAAGTCACTCAACAAAGCAGGTATGATGGGGACATGATCCAAATAAAAGACATTTGTATAAAACTCTTTTTTTGGAATAATTCAGTAACATTGGATTCATAAATATGTTTGTGCATACCAAACAACTTAAGTTATTAAACCAATTAACACTGATTTTTAATCAAACAGTCATACAGCTATAATATTATTTTTACTAAAAAAAAATAGGGGTGGACTTAACATAAAGTTGTTGATATATCCAGGAGCATTTCATTATAACAAAGGATAGCAACTAATCACTGTAACTATTTATACAGTATGTTTTACAAGTGATCAATGTTACACTGGTTGACAATAACGTGACTTCTCTAAATGAATTTTTATGTTTTAAAGGGTGTGCACATATGTATCCAAGGATAAGGTGATTAAACTGTAAGTGTTGCAGTAAAGTTCTAAATCCCATTAGGATTGTACAAATCATCAATATCAATATCTATCTATCTATCTATCTATCTATCTATCTATCTATATATATATATATATATATATATATATATATATATATATATATATATATGTATACACATACATATCTATATATATATATTGTGATTTGACAATATTCAGTGCTGGTACAAAATGTGGTCTACCAAGACCTGATAAACCATACTGGTCAGACCTGGGTTAAAACGATTCAGAGTGATTAGTTTTATCACTGAATTCAAGCAATGGAACAAACTCCCTCCTCTAAAAGCCCACATAGGCTATTACGACTATTCCCATTGGAACTGATGGAGGTGTCCTTCTCACTGTTGGTCCTCTGATGGCATGACTGAGATCCATGACAAAATTAGAGCTCTCATTACTACAGTAACAGTCAGAACAGACATGTTGGGCCTGGGCCTTTCATGTTAGTGTTTAGTAAACTGGCCCTGATAGTCATTCATCACATTAAAAAAGCTTACATTCAGTGCAGGTGAACTGCAGTCATTACTATCAGTCCATAGAGCCTGTACTAGTTCAGCTCCTCAGACAGGGTGGGGCTGCCTCAGGGGGGGTGGGGGAGGCAGGTGGTGTCAGCCGAGAGAGGCACAGTTGAGTCTGGGAAGGTCCAATAGAAGACTTTCTGGCAACTGAGCTGCAACAGTGAAAATGGAAAGAAAAAGAAATCTGTAAACATTTAAAATGTTATTACATTTTTAATTAAATGTAAAGGTCTAGTTTTTATTGTATGATGATGCAATGCTTTGATGATGCCTCAAAGTTCCCTGATATTGAAAAGACAGATTGATGAAGTCATAATTTGGTCAAAACTCTATCTGAAAGGCAGGATCAAATGTAATTTGATTTTCTTGTCATAGCAAGGTAAAAATATTGCCAGCCTCAAACAAGAGTCACCATCAGTCCTAAAAAAAAGCTATCATTTCAACTCTTACAGACTGTGGTTGAAGTATGGAAAGAGATTATGAGGCCTCATTTAGACCACATCAGGCATTGTGGGAAAAACACAGGTATTCCCATTCATTTGATTGAGGGTAGTGTGTTTGGGCTGTGGCGGTAAGGAAAAAAAGAAAAAAAGCCACCTGGCTGGAGTGAAAAAGAGCTTTTGGAGAAATGCATCCTGACATCACGTTGCAGTGGCCAATCACATAAACTGGCAGTCAGACTAGCAGCATGAATGACCACAATTACAATAAATAGAGTGTTACTTTGATTGTTTGACATGTCATCACTCAGTTTGGCCCTGTGCAACAGTTTAAAACACCATAATGATAGGCCTTGCATCCTGTTTATTGATAGTAAACATGTTCTTTTTCATCTGTCAATGCAGACAATCACTAAAGGACTGGTATGCTAAATTCAAATTCCTCTATGGTGAAGGCACAGATCACAGGCAGTCGGACAGGTCATTCGTGGGCATACTTAGGTAGCATGGCTAAATGCTAGCACCAAGGGGAAGTGAATGGAGGTGAATGGATTTCTTTGTGTAACGTTATGTTTCACTTGTAATAACTCAGTTTAGTCTTGTGCACCAGTTTAAAACCCACTGTAATGATATGCCTCACATCTTGGATGTTTTTTGTGTTGCACCCCCTAAATGAACGGCCAAAAACACATCCTTTTTTGCAACTTTTATTATTGGAGAGTCCACAGTTTAACAGAAGCACAGTTTCGTTTTCTTTTTCTTCCGTCTACAAACAGCCTGTAAAACTCTTAACAAACAGTATGTGGACAGTAATAGTTAACCCTGTAAGAAAAATAAAGTTATGAGCTAAAACACTTAAAGCAAAGCAAATTACTTAAAGGGATAGTTCGGATTTTTTGACATGAAGTTGTATGACATCCTCACCATCAGTGTCGTGCATCAGCAGTGACTTTTCCCCCACTGCGTCCTGTGAGCCGAGGTCTGTCCCGCTGTTGTTGCTGAAGAAAGTAGTTACAGCTAGTCTGCGGGGCCACGAAGATAAAGCGTTTTGCTTCAAAAAACAATATCCGTTCAAAAGAGTAAAACATTTGCATCACAAAATCGTTTACGACAAAAAAGTCAGGCCTCACGATCACCTGGCACTATTTCCCCTCCCTTCGTATCACTGCGCGCTTCCGCCTGTTGACACACGGCACCGCTCCGTCAGCTGTTTCACGGTATTTACATGCTCGGATGTGCGAGAGAGCTAACATGAGAGCTAACGTGAGTACTAGCGAGATTATTAGACAAGAGAATATATAAAAATGGTGCGGATTTGCGATTATCCGGGTTGCAACAACAAAGATCACACCAAGTCGCCGTATGTATTTCACCGATTTCCTGTCACGGACATTGCTATTAGGCAACTTTGGCTTCTTGCCATAGGCTTGAACATTGAAGCGAGACTGCCAAGGGTGAAAAAGCTTCGTGTGTGTAGTGCACACTTCAGCAAGGACGATTATGTTCCTACACGCCCAGGAAAGAGGAAGAAACATGTTTTGAAGAGCGCTGCTGTGCCACGACCCCAGGTAAGAACAACTATCTACAAGCTAAAGACGGTGCCTTTTTATATGATGGCTGTTATTATTATTGTCAGCAACTATGTACTGTCTGTACAGGTCCAACTTCAGCTTGGATCGCTTCTCTGTCTCTCTCCTCTCTCTCTGCCCGTTCTAACTCCATTTGACGAAGCTCGGTGTCTGTGTATTCGGGTTCATAAAGATATCCCTTTGGCTCTGTGGTAAAAGGAATGTCTTCATCACTCGTTTCGTAGTCAGACATATTTACGTTTACCATCCGAGCATGTAAACACCGTGAAACAGCTGACGGAGCGGTGCCGTGTGTCAACAGGCGGAAGCGCGCAGTGATACGAAGGGAGGGGAAATAGTGCCAGGTGATCGTGAGGTCTGACTTTTTTGTCGTAAACGATTTTGTGATGCAAATGTTTTACTCTTTTGACGGATATTGTTTTTGAAGTAAAACGCTTTATCTTCGTGACCCCGCAAACTAGCCGTAACTACTTTCTTCAGCAACAACAGCGGGACAGACCTCGGCTCACAGGACGCAGTGGGGGGAAAGTCACTGCTGATGCACGACACTGATGGTGAGGATGTCATACAACTTCATGTCAAAAAATCCGAACTATCCCTTTAAGCTGAGTACGCTGATAACATAAAATCAACTAGAAATATAAAATGACAACTTCAGTGCACTACCTTTGCAGGTGTGTTTTTTTTTTACTTGAGTATATGAATGAGTATATGAGTAAGTATAACTTCATTGTTATACTTTAAACTTTTAATTTTATGCATTACCAGTCAAAGCAGGTAGTTAGCTGGTAGTCTGTTATCCTACCACACCAATGCCTCTACATGGCTCTGTTCAGAGCAGCACAATGGCTGAAGCTACAGCAGGAGTATGGTTTTCAAAAAACACTAACCACTAATATTTACAGACGAATTAACAAAGAATTTTATTTTTTAAGTTACTAACTATTAAAGTAAATTTAATAAAAAGTGCATTGGTATTCTTAGTCAAGTAGTTATTTTGATTACTATTTTTACTTTTACTTGACAATTGTTTTTGGAAAGTAACTGTAATTTTTTTTTTACTTGAGTTGAGCTTCTGACTACTTGAGTTTTTGACTACTCTACTGTCCACCTCTGCTGTCAATGTGGACAAACAATCAGTTGTAGGACCAGCATGCTAGCATAGCAAGAAAGCAGCCTCTCCTTTGTTGTATAAACTGCTTTCAAGTGTATTCAAGCAGCGTTGCAAGGTGGGAAATGTTAAACATCATACCAGGGGCTTAAAAGTACCGTATTTTGAAGAAAATGATCGTATGTGAGTCACAACCACAACAACAAATAGACGTAAATGTGCAATTTTACAGAAAATGTATTTAAAATGACCAAAAAAAACCTGGGCTTACTGGTGAATTCAAAACAACTCGAACTGAACTGAACATAACTTGGTGAGAAAGTTGAGGCTCCACCTCCAAGTCACTTTGAAGCAGCAGGAGGGGAAACAACAGTCCTGCTCACGAATCACGTCATCATCATAGCCTACACCAAGCTTGACTGGCTGAGGTCACATGAGGCCTTAGATTCAAACTTTGCTATCCTGATCATGTCAGGATGTCAATTAAAACGAGACACTGTAGACCAAAACCAACTTGTATGCATCACAAAACGGTCAAGTTATAGTACATTATAGCATTTTGGGCATTATTGATCATACATCGTATCCTACGAATACAATAATTATTCTACATCTGTATTAAAGTAAAAGTCCCCAACAAAATGGGCTATGGAAAGACACGTCCACACCGCTGCTAATTGCTGCAATGCCTGATTCTGTCTGAATGGGCCCACTCACACTTACCTTTCTTCCATCCCCACATCTTCCTGCAGCTCAACATCCACAGAGCCCTCCGTACAATGAGCACTGCTGTCCTCTTCCTCCTTCTCCACATTGTTACTCATTAGGCATCGTGGAGGCCAGCGCAGCTCCCTGCTCTCCAGCTCACTGTGCTCTGTAGGCTCCACAACTATAGAGGGGAGACGCTCTCTCCTGTACAAAAAGTCTTCAGGATAGGAGCTGGAATCTGACTCTTCATTTGTGTTAGCTTCAGGGAAGATCTGCACCAGGTATGAGATTATATTGATTTATACTGGTCATCAAAAATGCACTTAATATTAGGTTTTCAAGTTATGGTATGACTAGTCTGGAGTTCATGGAATAAAAGACACTATTAACTTGAGGTCATTAAAATACTGTATACATTTCTTCCACGTTTGAGACAGTGACATTCAGGGTCATCTCACATACTTGCTAAAGTAGCAGTCTGCACACAACCCTTATAAAAAACACGGAAACTTGTGCTACAGTACTGAGATATTATCAGTAAAAGAAAACCATCATCTAGACTCAAAAAAAGGTGATGTTATTTAAACAAGGCAGGTCACTGCACGAGAGAGAAGACACTCTTGTAAAGCTGTCAGTTTTACCTGGTAGGCTCTGCTCGCTCTTCTCTGAACTGGACTCTCCTCCAATTGAGATTCAACCTGACTGAGAATAGTGCTCATACTGCAAACACACACACACACACACACACACACACACACACACACGGACACACATTTTGGGTTAATTTTGGGTAGATTTTGACTGATTTTTATATTATCCAACCCATTCAATACTTCTATTTCGGCAACACAGAATCCAAAAATATCTTCTTTGCCCCAAGTCTGAAACTAATTCAATTGGAGGTCACAGCCATGAAGCTCGAAAGAACTGCAGATTGTTATAATGTACCACAAAATATAAGTGGAGCCGAGATACATTGCCAGAGCGATGTGAGATCAACTGTTCAGGCTACATGTATGGGTTTAGAATGGTTGGGACACTTTTGTGACAACAAATACTTTTGAATGTAATAAAAACTTTGTGACAAAATATATCATGTTTACACAGGACGGGGGGGTAATGATAGATTTTCATTTTTGGGTTACCTGTACTTTTAATCACCATCTGACCCCAAGGCCAGGCCTTAGTACACGCTTAAAAACTTTTGGAGAACAGAACAGAAGCTGAACAGATGTGAAAGTCTGATGTGACTTAAGATCCAACAGGTTTATCTCAGGGATTTCCAACTTAGCTCAACTGTACATATGTTTCACTAAGACATGTTCCAATACGAAAAAGTGGGCAGTGTTGACAACAAGTGTAAGGATGAGGAGGGAAGGGAAGGGGGGAGAAAGTTTCTCCTGCTGTGTTAATCTGCAGGTAAGAACTTAATGACATAATAGGCTTAAACAACAAGTGACTCCTCAACTCCAAGCATGGGGGAGGGATGACAAAGGGTTGAAAAGAAAACGAAGGCCTGAGATGAATATAATAATTATGAAGAAATTAGGAGAGCATTTGGTTACACTATTGGAAGTATATGAAAGTGATTATCAATTGATTACTTACCTGTAAGAAAGAAATGATCAGAAAAATGGCCATTATAATTTTTTATGACTTCCAGTTAGGCATAAATATCTATTTATGAGTGTACAGTGTGTTAATATACACACTGACACATCAGCAAAGATCATCTGAACAGAAACATCTATGGGAAAGGGAAACATGGGTAAAATCGATGTTTATGTTGGCCAGTCTCCAATCACCAATACTTTGTTTTATTTACACGATCTTGAATAGAGTCGATAAGTACTTCAACTTCACTATATTGTACAGTTGTATTACAATACGAAAACGACCTACTGTATAGTGAGATGTTGAAACTGGGGCACTGATTGACATGGTGTTTATCCCAGGCTGTTGGTTTGTAATCCCTTGTCCTCCAAAAGGATTCGATGAATTTAGTTCCAGGTTTAAATCTCTGTAAATCATCCTGTAAATCTACTCTGTGGCCTCATTAGACCATTGCGCTCTGAGAATATGATATGCACATTTAATTTGTCAGAGCTATTTAAGTTTAAGCAAGTGGTTACATTGTGCAAAATTCAGTATTTAGTCATCTTACCTGTGTGAGGCAGGAATACAGCTCATCTTTACTGGAACTTAAAGGACCTTAAAACCCTGAGGCTTAAAACAAGGGTATTCCAAATGTCTTCCTTTACAAAAGTGACTAAGAAACTGGACTATTCCTTTTGACAGTCAGCCACCCTGTGCTGTCAGTCACTTGCTTTTCCTTCTTCCTACCAGACACAGGTTCAGTTTCTATTCTGCCACCACCCTTCTCCCCTCCCCCATTCATCTCCTGCCCTCCCTCAATTTTCCCAGTGTCCTGTACAGTGACGCACACAACACTGCACATTCAGAGTGACGTCCAAACTTGCCTTCCAAACTGACTGGCTTAGTGTCATCTTCAATTACAAACAAAGTCTCAATGTAACATGTGACTGTGCAGTACAACAGGGCCTCGTACATACAGTTAGCAGGCGAGCTGTCCTGGCTTACGATTCATCACATCAAGGAGATTATTTTACATCATAAGTAATGCCATAGGATTTACCCCAAATAACTCGAACTCTTCATCATGCAGCTGAGTTGCTGATACCATGGTACATCACAAAACTCTCTGATAAGGCTACCTTATAGGGAATCAAAGAGGTACATGCCAATACATGCCAATCGACAAGATTTTAAAGTAAACGCATGACTTTCTGTGAAATTGTTGGATCAGAGCTTACATTTATTGGAGTGTTTGGTGCAACTATTTCAGCACTATGTATGAACTATCGAAGCTATATTTTCATACACCTATACTGAATTAGATTGATCAGTCTGTCTAATTATATCTGTGGTGTTCCCTTGTTGCTACTGCAGTCACAGGAGTCATTCTAACCAGCAGGGGGTGCTAGCACATTCGTGGTGGTGCTCTTGTCTGTATACTGTAAGTTGCCATTGACTGCTGAGGGGAACAAATAAACAGGCAGCAACAGGGGTGTATTCACCATGTATGTTAAATTTGTGTAGTCTGAGTCGTAGATGAACGAGAACACTCAGAAACATTTTTTTTGCCTAAAATATTGACTTTTTAAGTATTTTAATTACATGTAAATTTTCCAAAATTTATTACATTAGTTCAATGTGAAGCTGGTACACATGTGAATGTAATGTCTGTGTCAAGGAATTGACTGCATTCATGGCTTCTCTTATGGTTAATAAAACAGTAGTTATGTCCTTGGTACTCTAGTTCTATGGTTCTTCTGGTGATCATAGAACTAGAGTTAATTATTGTTGGCAAATAATTCCTTGCTACTGCATCAGCGTCCAATGAGACTTCAGAATCTTCCCCATATACCATCATGAAAGCCTCTAGGATTTTCAGACAAAATTTGAGGTGGACTGGTCAACCTGGTAGCAGTACACATTAGTAAAAAAAACATGGTATTTCCTATTGCCACTAGGTGGTACTTTGACTGTAAGCGGATATTTGCATTTAAATGTGTTCAGGCAGGGACTCTTATCAAATGCGTGAAGTTTGGTGCAAATTTGATCATGTACAGTCGAGTTCAAGCAACTTCCTTTTTAATGGCGAATCACTGATATCCACAACCATGCTACACTTCGACGAAAATTCAAGCATTTAATAACTTTTCTTGTCAGAGGTGTTAAGATTGCACTGACAAAATCTGAAATAGGACTGAATTCTAGAAAGTACATCACATGTAAATCGCAAAAAAATACTAAATTATAAATAAATAAATAAAACAAATAATATGTGTACCGAATTTCATGCATGTACATCAATCTAGCTGCATGGGCTGCTGTAAGAAGAATAGAAAATGTTGTAACCTGTTGCCACTAGGAAGTGTTTTTTCAGGCTCGGACTGTTATCCAACATGTGAAGTTTGATGTGAATGTGAAGGTCATAAAACTACACAAAAACTTTGTAATATCACCTCACAGCCGCTTGCACTACGGAAGCCGCGCCAGACAAGATCAACAGAACTCTCGATAGATACACACCGGTATTTACATCCTGCTGTGAGTTTCAAAGTTTCAAATCACTAGTGCAGGCAGATCCCTCTTGTGTTTGTGTGTCGCTCGGTCGCTCACAGCAGGATGTAAATAGCGGCGGGGTCACCTGGCCAGGAGAGGTACATCACTCCTTAAAAAAATGCCATTTCCCGCTGCCACTAGAGGACTGTAATAAAATACTGGCATGGAAACGTGTTCAAACAGAGTCTTACCAAACGTGAATTTTGCAGAAGATTCAACCATGTAGAGTGGAGTTACAGCAACTCCCTTTTTCTTGGCAAATCATCGATATTTGCAGCCTTCAATAAAGACTCATGTTTTTAGTAATTTTTAATTGCAATGTTATTTGCAACAAAGTCGATCCGGTCAAAACTCTAAGAGGAGGACAACATGTACAAATCACCAAAAATGAGCAATAAATCCCAAATGGTCGACTTTCTGTTGGGTTTAGGTCATAGCCACTTTATGTAAGTCTAGGTGTGATACACATGCCTACCAAATTACATACATGCAGTTGAAAAATGCTGCTGAAACATGCTGCCACTTTTTGTAAGCCTAGGTGTGATACACAAAATTACATGTATATTACATGTATAATTACAAATTACACACATATATATATACTGTATATACATATATGTATATATATGTATATATGTATAATAATAATAATAATACATTTTATTTGTACAGCGGTTTTAAAAACTCTCAGACACTTTACAAGAATAAAATACATACAAGAATACATAAAATCAAGTGCATGGTGCATAAAATCAAGTTCATGGTGCGATAAAAGGAGAAATATGTAGAAAAAAAGAACAATGTATGAAGGATATGGATCTGTGTAGGTTTTTAGGGAGAATATATATATATATATATATATATATATATATATATATATATATATACATATATATATATATATATACATATATATATATATATATATATGTATATATATATATACACATTGTTGACACACGACAAACACATGCACATTCTGTTATTATTACCCTCGGCCCACGTTGTGGCAGGCAGAAACAAACAAACAAAGTTATTTGCATTTACCGTCGATGTGAATTGAGTTACGTCGAGTCTCAAATACCACTTGCTGGCCGAGCACACAGCTGATGCAGAGAGCCCTCCTCCCCCCGCGCCAAAGGTAGACCACGCTATATAGTTTGCAACAGAGACACCTGGACAACTCTACAAGTGACAAACTTTCAACAGCGACAGCTAAATGGGTGGCTACAGCTTGTAAATCCAGTTAACATTGTTTAGTTAACCTTTACAAGTGTAACGATGGACACTACATTGTGTTAGTATTACTAAGGAATGTTATGTTCAGGTCAATATGCCCATCTGTTGTTGCTTGTTGGGCTTGAGTTTGCCATGTTATGTTTTCAGCCTATTTTTTTACCATGCAGTACATTTGGGGTTATTCTGGAGAATATTCTGGACAGTATTTGTTATTGTTTTGGATTGTTGCAATAATAATAAACATACATTTGCATAAAGCAAGCATATCTGTCCACTCCCATCTTGATAAGAGTATTGAAACTTGAAAAATATCCCTTAAGGTAAGCAGATAAAAAATGTGGGATTCATTTGAGATTATATATATATAAAAATATATATATATATATATTTAAAAAAATCCCCCACTCACCCCTGCAGGCGGTCTTGTGCCAGTGCTCCTCTGCCAGACCCCTGGGAGCTTGAGGGTTTTACTCAGTATCTTAGCTGTTCCTAGGACTGCACTCTTCTGGACAGAGATCTTGGATGTTGTTCCTGGAATCTGCTGAAGCCACTCTCCCAGTATTGAGGTCACAGCCCCAAGTGCTTCTATAACCACAGGGGCCACTATTGCCTTCACTCTCCACATCTTCTCCAGCTCTTCTTTCAGCCCTTGGTATTTTCTCAAGCTTCTTGTGTTCCTTCTTCTGGATGTTGCTGTCGCTTGGTACATCTATCACCACTGCCGTCTTCTGATGTTTGTCCACCACAACTATACAGCTCAATTAGCATTCGTGAGAGAACACCAGAATTGGCAGTTCCGCCATTGGTGTCTCTTCTCTTAGCAGATGCAAGCAGGTTCACACTGAGCACATGTGACGGGCGTGAAAGAGTCTGGAAATGCGTTATGCTGCCTGTAACATCTTCCAGCATGACCAGTTTTGCGGTAGGTCATTGAAGGAGCATATCCTTGGAGAGTCACACAGAACTCCATGCCATAGCCAACGGTACCCTGACTGCTGTTTGGTACTGGGATGAAATCCTTAGAGCAATTGTCAGACCTTACGCTAGTGCAGTGGGCTCTGGGTTCCTCCTGATGCAGGACAATCCCCAGCCTCGTGTGTATGCATTTCCTGGATGATGAAGGCACTGATGCCATTGACTGGCCCTCTCGTTCCCCTGACTTAAATCCAGTTGAGCACCTATGGGACGTTATGTATCTGTACATCTGACTTCGCCAAGTACCGCCACAGACTGTTCAGGAGCTCACTGATGCCCTGATCCAGGTCTGGGAGGAGATCCCCCAGGGCACCATCCGCCAACTCATCAGGAGCATGCCCAGACATTATAGTGAGTGCGTATGTAATGAATATAAAAACAAGCATTGAATCTAAAAGAGAAACAGTATGTGTTGAAAATGCATTCTACTTCACTTTATATTTCATATTTTGAGAAAATACATTTGAAATAACAGTTCATTTTTTCCCTCGGTTGAATTCTCAGATATCCGTAAATCATTGCTCTGGTCTTCCGGGTAATCTATTGCTCTGGTCTTCTCAGTTGATATCTGAAATCCATTGCTCTGGTCTTCCAGGTAATCTATTGCTCTGGCCTTATGTTGCTCGCGGCTCGTTCATTACACTTTGGACTTGAAGCCAGTGTCACACCGCGGTGAGGTTTGTCTTGTCTCCGGTTTTTGTCTCGTAACTTCTTGTTTTATTTTGAAACCTAACTCTCCTCTCGTTTCAGGTCACTTGCCCTTCCTCATGTGTCACTGGTCTGATTGTCTCACCTGATCCCTGATTGTTTCCACCTGTTCCCCATCACTCTCATGTGCTTATAGTCTGCGTCTCCCCTTTGTCTTGTGCCAACGTGTTTCGTCCTTGTCCGTGCACCCAAGCCCTTAACCACAGTCATAGTCTAATTTGCCAAGAGTTTTGCTACGCCACATAAGTTGTTTTCTGTTTCCTCCTTTGAGAGTGATTTTTCGTTTGTTAAAGTTTTCTAGCTTAGCATCGATTTTGTGTTATTTTGTAAACTGTTTTCTTTCCTCCCTTTTGGAGCGATTTTGTGTTTAAATAGTATTAAATAGTTGTAGAGCCTCCTGTTTAGGTGAGCCTTTTCTTTTGTCCCGTTGATCAGTAGTTTTGGTTTTCCTCCTTCGGGAGCACTTTGATTTGTAATCTAGCCTTTTGTTTTCCTCCTTCGGGAGCGCTTTGATTTGTAATCTAGCCTTTTGTTTTCCTCCTTCGGGAGCGATTTATGTTTTAGGGTCTTCCCTGATTCTAGTGTGTTTTTTGTCTCTCCCTTTTATTGGAGATTTCCCTTATTAGGAAGTTTATCTTCCGTGAGTTATCTTGCCAGGCCTTAGTTTATTAAGTGAGCTTTTCATAGCCCAATTGTTTGTCACTCTTCAAAGAAGGATCTGAAATCAATAAAGTGTGCTTGTACGTGATATCCTCTGCATCTGAGTCCTCATTTTAGTCCAGGCTTGACATTACACTTTGGCCAGTATGGACTCAGCAGGGATAGAACAGCTCACAGCAGCCCTGCGAGCCCAAGAAGCCCAGCTCTCCCGTCAGGAGGAATTCCAGACCGCCATGGCTTCCCAGATGGGGCTTCTCTCATCACAACTTCAGGGCCTGCACGATCATCTAGTGCAGACGACTACAGCACCCGAGCCTCCGGCAGCAACAGCCCCATGATGTCCACAGCCCCAGGATTCAAAAGGAAGAGCTGTCGATCCAGCCCAGTGCCACTAGCCCTTCGCAACAGCGCCGGTGCTGGGTCTCCCCAGCAGATATCTATGCAATACAGCAACCTTTGGGCCGCTTGAAGCCTGAAAGCCACCACTCTGCTTTCCAAGTCCACCAGCCCTTGCCCACCCTCATGTATAGATACAGCACTGCAGCTCTGAGCCAGTGATGACTGGACCAAAAAAAATCCACCAGAGTTCTCTGTAGCCTCTCCAACAGGTGGATTAAGAACCACCAGCTTGTGCCACAGTGAAGAAGCCACCAAATTGTTTATTATCAGTGTGCGACTGCAGTAGGAGACCTGAGAGAGGATCCACCTCCACTTTGCCAGCTTGGTGGTTATGGCTGAGATGGTCCCCTCCCAGTTCCTACTGTTCCTACTCCTACGGCTGGGTAGCCCTCCAAGCTGAGGTACACCCCTAAAACCTTCAACCGCTCCCTGTTCCACCCCATACCTCCTGGCAGCTGTCAGACCTCTGACTGCCTCCACCCGCCACACAACAGTGACCCACTTTTCCCCCATTTCACCTTTGCAGATGAAGCCCTTTGATAAATCTGAAGTGCACGCATTACTGCTTGTAGGTCTTGGTTATTTTTGACCAGCACTGACACATTGTCTACAATAGGGGTCTTAAACCCCAATTCTAGCCCCACTCCACCCTGAACTTTCCTACGTAGCAAGGCTAGCAAAGGCTCAATGGCCACGGTATATAGTTGCCCTGACAATGGCCAGAAGATTATGATTTATGTGACCATACTCAACATTAAAACAGTTCATCACTCATTTTTTCAGAATTTTCAACCAAACATAACGAAACTCATATGGTGTGACTGTCCAGGACCTGTTTCTCAAAGTAAGAACTTGAATAAAGCTAAGAAAAATAAATGCAAAAATTCTCAAAACAATACAAAAAAATAATACAGATGTCTATTTGTGAGCCTACTCTTTTCAAAGTCCAAGCATAATGTTTTGAGTCAGTTCTGATCAAAAAGATTTTGTCACACAAATCAAAATCATATGGTGTGACACTATTTTAGGATATTTCAACGGGCAACTGTTTTGACATCCTTGGGAATGAGAGGTCCTTCTTCAGCAAGGTTGTTCAGTACTATTAATACCTGACCATGACAGGTTTCTGAGGTGAGTTATCATTTTTATGTTTTCAATAAATCAGATTTTGTTGGCATTCTGACAAAAGTCCCACTTCCAGATGTCTTTTGGTGTGACACATTTTTCATAGAAATGCAAAAGAAATTTTATTTTTTTGTCATAATTACATGTAAATCTATGTTGCTTTGTTATAGCTAGCATCTTGTTAGCATGTTAATGTGTAGCTACAAGACTCAAGGTTGTGCTAAGTGCAGAAAACATAATATGGTGTGACACTTTATCATATGGTGTGACCTGTCTGCCTGTCACACCATATGATTTTGATTGTCACACCATATGATACAAATTGTAATTTCCTGCAGATATAACAATAAATAACAAAGTCCAATGTATGTTTTGTCCTTTTAAACATTTGTTTGCATCCATCATCACATAAAAGCTGAAATTATCCACAATAGATTGTGTTTAGTTTAGTTTAGTTTTATTCAGTGATACAGATTTCTAGTTTATCAGACAGACACAGCAGACCCCTTCACAGAAACCTTAGAATGCTGTTTAAGTCTAAACAATATTTTGTCTTCGTCCTCAACATGGACGACAACGTCACCAGATACTGTACATCTAACCTTACTGCTGAGCTGTGCAAGACTGGCATAACAAGAGCTGTACTTGCATAGAATGCACATAGAATCCCAGGTGAGTTACATAAAAAGAAAAAAAAAAACGTGTAACACATTACAGTCCAAGTTTTTCTTTATTTTAAAGTTGACAGTGAATTCAAACAATAGCTGACATTGTGTGACCTATGCTTTGCTTCACAGGCAAAGGAACACCCAATCATTTGGCAGCAGGAGGATGTCCAAAAAAACTAGGAGATGATTTGTTGCCACATGCCTCCCAAGCAGCAGACATGTACCAGCAGGACGTTGGCTCTTCACTTATTACAGTCTCCTGTTTTGGAACTGACCCCTTCTCAAATGAGGAGGACAAAATATCAGCAGAACAACGATTTGCTGAGGGGTACCCTGACATTTCAGTTTTATTAGACTATGTGGTAAACTATAATTTTGCACCTTTTCAGGATGCATTGCTGTATCTGATAAACATTACACAACAATATGCATGAAAATGTCAAATAAAGACAAGTTGGTTCTGGATATACTGTATATTTTGTTACTTTCATTGAATTGCAACTAAAATCAAACACAATCAACAATACCAATGTTAAACATTGAACTATGTTCTCCACCAAGTGAACATATTTTTCTAAAGTGCAACATGAAATACTAAAAATATTCTGTATCCTCTACAGCTGTTGAACAAGTGCAAAATTCCAACTGACTTTGAACAAGGCAATTAGCCAGATGTACTGTAACAGAGGTAATCAGGCTTAAATCACAGAATGTGATACAATCACACTTAAGGGGTTAATCCATCTTAATTACAACACCCAGTATGGAGAGAACATTGTCAAGACTGGTCAGCCTGTGTGCATTGAAAGAGAACTCATCTGCCCTGCATTTGAGGCACTGGTTGGATGTCAGCATCCACTGGTCAACGCAGCTTTTGCAGCCAACAAAGCTTTTGCAGCATACGGCAATCACAGGTTCTTCCATTAGCCCTGTTTGATGAAGAAAATAAAAAGGACAATACACATGCAAGATTAGAGTTCAATATATTATTTTCTCTTTATCTGCATATTACATATGTTTAAAAGCTTGGCAAGGGACAGTTTAACTTTAACATGTAAAAGTGAATTAATGTTTGATTCACTTGGACATTCAATTTGATCCTGCTTAAAGGTAGACTTTAATATAGATCAATCAACAAATTATGTTACAGACCTTTGCATACAATACAACCAAAGGCCTCCTTCATGTGTGTTATCATGGTGTTGGTCAGAACCAGCATAGCGCCGCTGGTGCTGCTGGCATGTGCTGACAGGTCCTTCATGACTGTGGTGACTTCACTCAGTCCTTGAGCAGCCAAGATCACTTCTTCTATTTTATCATGGACCTCCTGAAGACTTGAGGAGTCCACATCTTTAAGACTACAAGGAGGGACAAAAACGACAACAAAACAGACCTAGAAAGATTGTCGTGGGAGTGGTTTACATCAAGTCGAATCAATTAATTCCATCTCAAACACAGCCTACATTACGAAAACAAATACAATTATGTTGATTTATTCATATGTAGCTTGCTAGTCAATTGTAGGGGCTGTGAACTGATGAAACTAGGTTGTACCTTTGGAAGGTGTTACTCATGCTTGCTCGGGGGGGAGCAGGAGCTATGGCCTGAGCAGGTGACCCTAGAGCAGCAGTGGGCTGTGCTGTACGGTGGAACTGGAAACGGTTCTGGCCTGATGATGGATGACTCTGCTCGGCAACTGGTAGACCAATATCATCCCCATGAACCTCATAGTGGCCACGAGGTCTTAGGTCCAAGCAGCTGAAATGTCCAGCCGATCCCGGGAATATCACCACATTGTCATCATCAGCTATGTACAGGCTAGGAGCATATACCTTTGAAAGAAAAGCATCAGCTAAATGTTAATTACAGATATGTACAGCCTACCAAACATTTATTTTTATTGCAATGCTATTATTATAATATTCTATTGCTCCCCCCCTCAGCTCGCACTCACACACACACCAGTTCTCTCTCTCTCTCACACACACACACACACACACACACACACACACACACACCAGTTCTCTCTCTCACACACACACAAACACACCAGTTCTCTCTCTCTCTCACACACACGCACGCACGCGCGCACACACACACACACACACACACACACACACACACACACACTATTTTGTAAATAGGCTTATAGCTTTTAAATTTCAATTATCTTACATTGAGGAGCCTTAATGAGTCGGCTAGCCATGTGCCATGCATAGCATCCTTTGGTCTTAGCATGTTCTCCAAGCATACGAAAAAAGTGTTTGCTACCTGAAATATTCTGGCGATTTTATCTCCCATCATGTCGGTCTCCTTAAGCGTGAGCCTTTTGTTTTCTTTAAAAAGGATAAAACTCGACTCCATTCTTACCGCACCGGCACCACGCTGAAGTTAATTAAACTAGGCTACCGCACGAAGGTACACGGACCACGGACCGCACTGCTTCCTGCAACACGGATCAATCCGCGCGATAATTTATTTTATTTCCGGGCTACAGGCTGCAAAGCGTAAAAATTGAAAATTGAAAATGGATATACAGAAATTCGAGGCCTTTCGCGAAAACTACATTTTGGATCAGAAAATGCAATGTTTTTTTTTTACACCGGGTCATTAAATTGGTTGTCCGATTTTTGTTTAAGAAATGGAAATAGAAGAAATGGCCCTAAATTTGTTTTTTGATTTTCGTTTCAAAATTGGAAATAGAATGAACGGAAGGTACACGGACCCTTGAAACTGACAAAAGTGATAATAAATCAAAATTTACTGAAAATTAACTAATGAAAATCAGACATTACTTTGAATTGTGGTTCAATAGAATCATTTAAAAAAACAAACTAATGAAATGTAGTGGCAACTGAGAAACTGGGTCATGATCATGCATGTGAATAGATTTGGAATATCCCTTGCAGTCCCAACTGTGCTCTAATTGAGCTTGAGGCTGATAAGAGACCAATGTTTGATGCACCATTTTATAATGACAATGTTGAAATAAATGAGCAACAGGTGCTGCCACAGCTCACCCAAGGCCACAGAAGGGGCCTGAGTAAGACATTTGTAGGTTCTTAAGAGCACATCCAAGAATGAGAATAATAAGTGACAAAACCAGGATCATCATCGCCTTTGATTTTTTGGACTTCAACCTTGAGCGGATTTTCAGAGTCAGATAGTGCATTAATTGGAAAGATAAGAAAAGTAGTCTCCCACTACATTTTGGCGACGCTAGCCGCGGAGGAGTGACCCGGCACACAGCCTGCAGCAAAGGGACTGGGCGGGACAGGACAGCGGAGCTCAGGCGCCCCACATCCACCATTAAGGTGAGACAAATTTATATTATTTTAAATGAGTAATGCTGTCCGCTCCTTCCCAGCCCATAAGTCTCAGGTATTTTGCTAAAACCTCTCCAAAAGAACCTAAAACTGATAAAAATTTAAATTAAAATAAATAAAAAATGATATAAAACTAAATTAAATTAAATTTTAAATTGTAAAAATAATAACCTGAATTGAGGTATTTAAGAGGCGTGACAGCAGTCTTAAGGTCAAAATCGTGAGTATGTGTGATTAATGATTATATATGTATGTTTAAGTCATATTATGTAAATGTATGATTTAGTCAAGTCAATTCATGCATGCATGTGAATTATGTCTGATAATTAATGTTCATGCATAGCCTGTCCTAATCAAATTTTAATGGTAAAACAAAAATATGCATGAAGAAAGATGGATAAATGTGAAAGGATGCTTTTTAACATGTTAATTTGCATGTCGATTTGTATGTGTTTGAGTCTAGGAAGTGGAATAATATGGTATTTTGTAAAATATGCGGCAGTACCGAGAATGATGACATAAGAAAATAGTACTAATCCATTATCTGTTGAAACAAATAACTCTAGCTGTGAAGAGTAAGGAGGAGGGACAGATCAGCTGAGGATAAAATGCTTGTTAATGTCTGAACAAGTTGTTATCGTTGTCTAAGTGTCTAATCAGTTGTTATCGTTGTTAAAAAAAAATCTGAAGAAGTCGTTAATAAGTTTTATTGTTGTTTGAGATTTGAGCAAGAGCTTGTAGCGACCCGGGAGAAGGGTCGTAAGAACTATAAGTCTAATCAGTTGTTATTGTTGTTTAAAAAGTCTGAATAAGTCGTTAAATAAGTTGTTGTGGTTTGAGATTTAAACAAGAGCTCGTTGCGACCCAGGTGAACGGTCAAGAGAACTGGCGGTCTTACGTATAATCACCGTGCCCTCTCTCACCGTGATTTAGATGCGGGAAGTTCTGTATGGCAGGGAAGCCAGGTCATTGTGCCCTCTCCGGGATGACTAAAATAAGATAAAAGGATCCAGAGACAGCGCCTAAATAAGAGGGCTGTGGCATAATAGTGAAACAGCTGTAGAGTAGAGAAAAAAAAAGAAGAAAATAGCATAAGGCCTTTGTAAATATATGTACATAAAAGCGTGAAAGTTGAAATATGCATTAATATATGTCATAAAATAAAAGAGGAGTATGAGTACCGTGTAAATAATAAAGAGAAAATTGAGGCAGAACAAGTTATAAGAAATAAAATTATATTAAGAAATAAATTATTAAAAAATATTAGGAAATACATTATTAAGAAATATTAAGAAATAAATTAAGAAATAAAGAAAATAAAAGCAGTAAGACGCAGTAAAAAGGAAATTAAGAAAACTTTTTTTGACAAAAATATGTAAGTAATAAATAATATATAATATATAATAATAATATAATAATATTGAAATTGATTAAGTCTAATCCAAAAAGATAACGGCGGCAAGAAAGAAAAATAGAAGATAAAAGCAGCGCGGGGCCTGCTGTACCAGTTAGCGTCTAACAGAATGGGCATAACGCACAGTAAGCAGCCGACGGGATTGACACCAGTTGAACTAGTAATGTTGAAACATCCAACACAAAAGAGAAAAATCCAGGAGTGCATGAAAAAGTGGCACAGAGTGTGTGTTGTCTTGCTCAAGCTTATAATAAGCAGACAAGGCGTGATAGCTGGTTATGTTTTTGATTTTTACAGCTTTGCACATAAACAGTCCACTACTACCTGCATGGCTACGTCTACTGACGTCCTGCGCATGCTCCTCACTACTGTGGCATGCTGGGTAATCGAGTTCTTATGTTACTATACTCATAACATCACATCTTTCCCCCTATAAAGAAATTATATTTATCCCTTAAAACAAAGCCATGCTTTTACTTAGCATTTCCCAATAAGCATTGTAACTTTGCTTGGAAACAACTTTTTCTATTTAAACATTTTTTTTTCTCTGCAATAGAAAAATAATAAAGTGCAAACTCTCTAAACATCCAAACACAAACTTAGAATCATGTCAACATATTTTCTTTACATCAACATTTGTTATTTTATTTTATTTTTTTTTTTCTTCTCTCTCCATAAAGTTAAAGGTCCATGTTGCTCCTTTGTTCAGCAACTTGCAATACTTAAGAGTCTTTAGCAACTCTCGATCAGCCTCCTTGGTGGCAGAACATGTCTCTTAGGTCTAGACAGTCTTTCAACAGCTGGCGATTTTGACGGTATGGAAAGTCTCACAGCAGCTGGTGACGCAGACGCTGCCGTCAGACCACAGTCAGTGTGGTCAGGCCCACTGTTAGTTAGCTCTGTAGATTCAGCTGTGTACTGCTGAACCGTGTCCTGGGCTGTAGTGTCCATTCAGTCTGCTGTAGTTGAAGATCTGTGCGGTTCCTTCTTAGAAACAATCCATTCTCCATCTGTATCCTGTAGAAGCATGGAGCAACTTCCTCCTCCACCTGTCCCTTTTGTCTCCATGTGCCTGTAGAGATGTCCCTGAGACACACCACGTCTCCAGGTTTCAGCATAGGCAGGTGTTTCGCCGTTCGATCATACAGCTGTTTTTGTGTTGCTTTTTGTTCCACCTTTGCCTTTCTGACTTCGTGAGCGCTTTCAGGTGTCAGCAAGTCCTCATTTACCAGTAGGTTGGAGCGAATGCGCCTACCCATCAGCATTTGGGCTGGTGAAAGTCCGTTCTGTAGAGGTGCACTCCGGTAGATCAGTAAGCTTTTCTGAAAGTCATCTCTGTCCTGTGCTTTTTTCATCATGTTTTTTACTGTTTTCACAGAGCTTTCTGCCAAGCCGTTGGACTTTGGATAGGTTGGACTCAATGTAGAGTGTTGAAACCCCCGTTCTTTGGCAAAGGCAGCAAACTCACAGCTAGAAAACTGGGGCCCATTGTCCGAAAACAGTTCACATGGAACGCTATGTCTGGCGAAGACAGTCTTGAGGTAGCTGATGACTGCTTTGCTCGATGTTGACTGCAGCGCTCCAACTTCGGGATAGTTTGAAAAGTAGTCGGTGACCAGTGTGTAACTCTTTCCATCACAGTCAAATAGGTCAGTTCCAACCTTGTAGTAAGGTCTGTGGGGCACCAGATGAGTCATCAGTGGTTCAGCTTGCTGTTTTGGCCTGTGGGTGCGGCAAAGTTCACATGACGCTGTTATCTGGCTGATATCTTGATTGAGTCTCGGCCAGTACATAACTTCTCTCGCCCTGCGTTTACACTTGACTTCTCCGAGGTGGCCTTCGTCTATCTTTTGGAGCATTTGTTTACATAGTGAGGATGGAATAACACATTTGCTCCCCTTCAACACTATGTCATCCACCACTGTGAGCTCTGCTCTGCAATTCCAGTAGTCTTGTATTTTTACGGGGCAGTCCTTTTTGTTTTCAGGCCATCCTTTCTGTACTGTGCGCTTGAGTTCTTTCATTGTTTCGTCTGCATTAGTCTCTCTCCATATTTGTTCTGTTCTGTCAGCAGTTACTGGCAGAGACGTCACAATCATGTCCACATATGCCTGTATTTCTGCACTTTTCTCGCTGTCCGCACGTTCCTCCTTATCCACTGCTCTAGACAAGGTGTCAGCGGTTTACATGTACTTTCCTTGTGTGTATATCATGTGCACGTCATATTTTTGCAGCCTGATTAGCATGCGCTGTATCCGTACAGGACAGTCATTCAGAGGTTTGGACATGATGGACACCAAAGATTTATGGTCAGTTTCTACTTCAAAAGCTTGACCATAGACATATTGATGGAAACGCTCACATGCATACATGCTCGCTAACAGTTCTTTCTCAATTTGAGCATATCTGGACTCGGCGCCTGTCAAGGCTCTGGATGCATAGGCGACAGGTAGCCACTGCTCGTTGTGTTGCTGCAGCAGCACCGCTCTCAGGCCATACTGTGATGCATCTGCTGAGATCCTGGTACTCTTCTCTGGGTCGTAAAACTTTAACACGGGCTCCTGTGTCAGAGTCTCTTTCAGTTTCAGAAAACATTGTTACTGCTCACGGGACCAGGTCCATTCGTTCTTTTGTTCAAGAAGACTCCTGAGAGGTGCTGACTGTGTTGACAGCTGTGGGACAAACGTGGCGAGATAAGTGACCATCCCTAGGAACCGTCTGACCTCATCTTTGTTGTTTGGTCTTTCCATGTTGTTGATTGCTGACGTTTTTCTCGGGTCTGGCTTCACCCCCTCCTCACTGACAACATCTCCCACGAATGTAAGTGTTTTCACTCCAAACTCACATTTGTCTTTGTTAAGTTTCATGTTCTTCATGAGTAGACCCCCAGACTATGATGTCATCCATCATTGTCTCTACTCCTGGTATGTGCTCGAAAATCATGTGAATAGTTTTATGGTAGACTTCAGGCACTGACAAGATACCATACGGCAGACGAAGAAATCTGTACCTGCCCTCAGGCGTGTTGAATGTGCACAGCCTCAAACTCTCCTCATCCAGCCTCAGCTGCCAGAAGCCTGACAAAGCGTCTAGTTTACTGAACCATTTAGCTCCAGTGAACTGTGCCATGATTTCTTCTCTGGTTGGTAACTTAAAATGTTCTCTTTTGATTGCTTTGTTTAAGTCCCTTGGGTCCAAGCACATTCTCAGAGCACCTGTTTTCTTTTGCACAATAACCAGGGAGCTGACCCAATCAGTTGGCTCATCTATTTTCTTGATGACCTCTAGTTTTTCCATGTGTTCTAGTTCATCTTTCAGTTTTTCCCGCAGTGCAAATGGGACTTTCCTGCAGGGATGCACAAGAGGCACACTTGAACAGGAACGCGTTCTCCAGTGTATCCAGTCACTTTTGTTTTTACAAGATGAATTTTGTTCTTCACAGTCAGTGTTTTGTAGTCTTCAAAAGAAAGCAGGTTTACGTGGGCACCTGTATCTAACTTGAATGGTATTATTGTCTCATTGACTTCGATTGGCACAATCCATTCCTCTTTTTCAGTTGTACCACATCCACAATGAACTGCTCATCATCCTCATCTTCCTCATCAACTGCGTGAACTTTCTGTTTTGAAGCTGCTTTGCAACATTTAGCATAGTGATTGCTCCTTCCACAGTTGTTACAGGTTTTTCCAAATGCAGGACATGATTTCGGCTTGTGGCTGCCGCCACATTAACCACATTTGAACTCTGCAGATTTCTCTTTTTGGTCTTTTTGTTTGGCAAATGTTTTCTTTTTCCTCTGTTCTTTATGTATTGCATGCACTGTTGTTTCACCTCTCCGAAGCTCTTTTGCTTGTGCCCGAGTGGTTTCTGCTGCCCTGCACATACTGACACACTTGTCTAGTGTAAGTCCAGTCTCCCTGAGCAGTCTTTCTCTAAGTGAATTATCCACTGTGCCACAAACAATCCTGTCTCTCACTAGTGAGTCTCTCAGAGTGTCAAATTCACACGTTTTGCTTAGTGTGTGAAGCTCTGCTAAGTACTGATCAAAAGGTACTCCTTGCTTTCGGTCATGGGTGAAAAACTTCTCAAAGGTCACGTTCTGACTAGGCACGAAGTACTCTTCAAACTTTTTCATTAGCTCTGCCAAAGTCAGATTAGCTTCATTCAGCTGAAAGCTATTATATATGTCCAAAGCATCTTCTCCTATGACATGCAAAAAGATGTGAGCTTTCAGTTTTTCATCATCACCCCCTGCTTTGCTTGCTGCTAGATATATATTGAATCTTTGCTTAAAAAGCTTCCAGTTATCAGCAAGATTACCAGTCCATTGCATGGAAGTTGGCGGACTTAGCTTATCCATGTCTGCACGTCGGGGTATCGGGACTTCCACAGTCCTCTCCTGTTGCTGGTTGTCCTCCAATACGGGCACAAGATCCTCTTCTACTTGTTCGATCTGTCCCTCGTCCCCCGCTTCACTTCCACTGCCGCTTGTAGCCAGGGCTGGACTGGGCCATTTTTTTAGGCCGGGCATTTTTTACTTAGGCCAGGCCACCACCTGTTTTTTGTTTTGTTTTGTTTTTTTTTTTTGGGGGGGGGGGGGGGGGGGGTATTTATTTATTTATTTATATTATTATTTATTTATTTATTTATTTATTTTTATTTATTTATTTATTTTATTTCATTCTTCATCTTCTGTCTCTCTCTCTGGCTCTTCTGTCTCTCTCTCTGGCTCTTCTGTCTCTCTCTGCTGACCTTCTGTATATTGTTCAGTCTCTCTCTCCTGCTCTTCCGTCCCTGTCTCTATGACTTTTTCTACCAACTCTTTCTCCTGCTCTTCTGGTTCTCTCAACTTTTCCCTCTTCTCACTTGCACACTTCTCTGCGGATGTTGAATCAACCTGATGGACCAACACACCCCAAAGTTCCTTGATTAAAATATTTGAAAACACATCCATAGGACTGACATGTGATATGAGTACACTAGGGTATTTACAGTATAGTACTATGGTAGGTATGTACAGTATAGACAGTAGTAATGATATGAGTACACTAGGGTATTTACAGTATAGTACTATGGTAGGTATGTACAGTATAGACAGTAGTAATGATATGAGTACACTAGGGTATTTACAGTATAGTACTATGGTAGGTATGTTCACTATAGACAGTAGTAATGATATGAGTACACTAGGTTATTTACAGTATAGTACTATGGTAGGTATGTTCACTATAGACAGTAGTAATGATATGAGTACACTGGGGTATTTACAGTATAGTACTATGGTAGGTATGTACAGTATAGACAGTAGTAATGATATGAGTACACTAGGGTATTTACAGTATAGTACTATGGTAGGTATGTACAGTATAGACAGTAGTAATGATATGAGTACACTAGGGTATTTACAGTATAGTACTATGGTAGGTATGTACAGTATAGACAGTAGTAATGATATGAGTACACTATGGTATTTACAGTATAGTACTATGGTAGGTATGTTCACTATAGACAGTAGTAATGATATGAGTACACTAGGGTATTTACAGTATAGTACTATGGTAGGTATGTTCACTATAGACAGTAGTAATGATATGAGTACACTGGGGTATTTACAGTATAGTACTATGGTAGGTATGTACAGTATAGACAGTAGTAATGATATGAGTACACTAGGGTATTTACAGTATAGTACTATGGTAGGTATGTACAGTATAGACAGTAGTAATGATATGAGTACACTAGGGTATTTACAGTATAGTACTATGGTAGGTATGTTCACTATAGACAGTAGTAATGATATGAGTACACAGTACTTCACACCCATAAGTACAAATATTCCAACACCCCCACCTCTGCCATCTTAATGACAGATGTATGAGTGACCCCGGTAGATGACACTTCACCCCCTCTTAATGACAGATGTGCGAGAGAACTTAATTTCAGGTCAGAGGCGAAATAAATCCATCAAACTGCCAGTCCAACTAGCCATGATGAAACAACCTGCCTGCTAGCTAGCATGCACACCATTTGCCCAGGTTGCATTGCTTAATGGCTAGGTTACATGACTGGCAGAGTTAGCACCAATGAAATTAATATCCAATTATAATACATATCTGAGTGATGACAGAGACAGGTGTGACAGATGTCCATCTCTGTCTTACACAGATATCTGATTTATGAACCAGTTAGGTTGCAGTTTATCAATTATACTCACAGTGATCATGGCCGTAGTGCTCCCCGGGTCCACCTGTTGACCTTCTCCGCCACTTGAAGCTGCCGCAGATGTTGAATCTCCGCGTCCAGAAGATGCAAACATATCGAATATTTTTCTACATTTTGCAGAATCCACCTGGAGGGCCATTCTCTTTTGGTCCCTAGCTCTTTCAGCGCCACCCTTTCTCTTTTTGCCATCCATGGTCAGATAAGCTACTATAAACTACTTTTTATCACGCTCGGTCTTAGCTGTTTTTACAGGCACCTTGTAGCCCGAGAGGGAGGGGACCTGCCGGGCAGACCCTGCCCTCAGCTCATTGGTCCAGCAGCTACATCAGTCATGAACAATGGGCCGAGCTACCAGTTTATGCACCAATAGGAGGGCTTATATACCGTCATTCGCCTACAACGGTATGTTAAATTGTTATTATATTTTATGTCGTAAAATAAATAAAATAAATAAAAATAACGCAGGCCAGTAGGCCAGAAAGCCTCGCAGGCCACCGGGACAATGCCCGGTTTGCCCGTATTCCCAATCCGGCACTGCTTGTAGCCATCACACGCCGTGGCAACCTCTGTTAGCATGTTGCTTAACACTCACTCACGCGACCGGAGACTTTTTGTTTCTTCCCATGGCTCCCCCGTGGCTAATCTTCCGTCTGTAGCTGCTCACGGCCACTTCTGACCAGTGCCGGATTGGGAATACGGGCAAACCGGGCATTGTCCCGGTGGCCTGCGAGGCTTTCTGGCCTACTGGCCTGCGTTATTTTTATTTATTTTATTTATTTTACGACATAAAATATAATAACAATTTAACATACCGTTGTAGGCGAATGACGGTATATAAGCCCTCCTATTGGTGCATAAACTGGTAGCTCGGCCCATTGTTCATGACTGATGTAGCTGCTGGACCAATGAGCTGAGGGCAGGGTCTGCCCGGCAGGTCCCCTCCCTCTCGGGCTACAAGGTGCCTGTAAAAACAGCTAAGACCGAGCGTGATAAAAAGTAGTTTATAGTAGCTTATCTGACCATGGATGGCAAAAAGAGAAAGGGTGGCGCTGAAAGAGCTAGGGACCAAAAGAGAATGGCCCTCCAGGTGGATTCTGCAAAATGTAGAAAAATATTCGATATGTTTGCATCTTCTGGACGCGGAGATTCAACATCTGCGGCAGCTTCAAGTGGCGGAGAAGGTCAACAGGTGGACCCGGGGAGCACTACGGCCATGATCACTGTGAGTATAATTGATAAACTGCAACCTAACTGGTTCATAAATCAGATATCTGTGTAAGACAGAGATGGACATCTGTCACACCTGTCTCTGTCATCACTCAGATATGTATTATAATTGGATATTAATTTCATTGGTGCTAACTCTGCCAGTCATGTAACCTAGCCATTAAGCAATGCAACCTGGGCAAATGGTGTGCATGCTAGCTAGCAGGCAGGTTGTTTCATCATGGCTAGTTGGACTGGCAGTTTGATGGATTTATTTCGCCTCTGACCTGAAATTAAGTTCTCTCGCACATCTGTCATTAAGAGGGGGTGAAGTGTCATCTACCGGGGTCACTCATACATCTGTCATTAAGATGGCAGAGGTGGGGGTGTTGGAATATTTGTACTTATGGGTGTGAAGTACTGTGTACTCATATCATTACTACTGTCTATAGTGAACATACCTACCATAGTACTATACTGTAAATACCCTAGTGTACTCATATCATTACTACTGTCTATACTGTACATACCTACCATAGTACTATACTGTAAATACCCTAGTGTACTCATATCATTACTACTGTCTATACTGTACATACCTACCATAGTACTATACTGTAAATACCCCAGTGTACTCATATCATTACTACTGTCTATAGTGAACATACCTACCATAGTACTATACTGTAAATACCCTAGTGTACTCATATCATTACTACTGTCTATAGTGAACATACCTACCATAGTACTATACTGTAAATACCCTAGTGTACTCATATCATTACTACTGTCTATACTGTACATACCTACCATAGTACTATACTGTAAATACCCTAGTGTACTCATATCATTACTACTGTCTATACTGTACATACCTACCATAGTACTATACTGTAAATACCCTAGTGTACTCATATCATTACTACTGTCTATACTGTACATACCTACCATAGTACTATACTGTAAATACCCCAGTGTACTCATATCATTACTACTGTCTATAGTGAACATACCTACCATAGTACTATACTGTAAATAACCTAGTGTACTCATATCATTACTACTGTCTATAGTGAACATACCTACCATACTACTATACTGTAAATACCCTAGTGTACTCATATCATTACTACTGTCTATACTGTACATACCTACCATAGTACTATACTGTAAATACCCTAGTGTACTCATATCATTACTACTGTCTATACTGTACATACCTACCATAGTACTATACTGTAAATACCCTAGTGTACTCATATCACATGTCAGTCCTATGGATGTGTTTTCAAATATTTTAATCAAGGAACTTTGGGGTGTGTTGGTCCATCAGGTTGATTCAACATCCGCAGAGAAGTGTGCAAGTGAGAAGAGGGAAAAGTTGAGAGAACCAGAAGAGCAGGAGAAAGAGTTGGTAGAAAAAGTCATAGAGACAGGGACGGAAGAGCAGGAGAGAGAGACTGAACAATATACAGAAGGTCAGCAGAGAGAGACAGAAGAGCCAGAGAGAGAGACAGAAGAGCCAGAGAGAGAGACAGAAGATGAAGAATGAAATAAAATAAATAAATAAATAAAAATAAATAAATAAATAAATAAATAAATAATATAAATAAATAAATAAATACCCCCCCCCCCCCCCAAAAAAAAAACAAAACAAAACAAAAAACAGGTGGTGGCCTGGCCTAAGTAAAAAATGCCCGGCCTAAAAAAATGGCCCAGTCCAGCCCTGCTTCTGACACCATGTGTTGTCTTGCTCAAACTTATAATAAGCAGACGAGGCGTGATAGCTGGTTTTGTTTTTGATTTTTACTTAACAGCTTTGCACATAAACAGTCCACTACTACCTGCATGGCTACATCTACTAACGTCCGGCGGGGCTCCTGCACATGCTCCTCACTACTGCGGCATGCTGGGTAATCAAGTTCTTATGTTACTATACTCATAACATCACACAGAGTATCCTCTGAAGCCACCAAGTGGCCGATAACAGGGACTTTTGACCTAAATTATTGTGACCGAATAGAGGCTGAATTATGGAGAAAAGACCTAAAAAATGATAAAAAGCATCAAAATAAAAATATGAATCACGCTGAACAAAGAGATGTGCTGCAGTACTTCAAAATGGAAGAAACACAGAGGCTAATGGCAGTACAACAAAAAAAGGAGCAGAATAAAACAAAGCCCACTGCTCTGGTCTTAGAAGCACAGACACAGCCACCACCATACATGTCTGGGGAGGAAATAAGACAGTTTCCACTGAGAGAAGTGGATGGGAGAATAGTGGGAAAACTTACCGTAGACTTGAGAGAGAAAACGGAACATCAGAAGCAGATAACACACACACAAGCCAAAAGATTAGTGGAGACCTTGAAAACTAGCCAACGCTCAGCACAGCACAAAAGAACACACAGTCAGGGTAGTATTCCAGAGGATTTAGACCACAACCAAACCTCTGAGTATTTAGCAGAAAATTTAGACAGAGAAGGAAGCGGCCATGACAGTGATGTGACTGATCTTGACCGTGACGTATCACGAATACCGTCAAAAACACAGATGGTGAAAAGCAGAGAGCAACAACAACATGGTACAGCACGCCACTCCACTCCAACACAACATGCACTAGACCCTAAAGTGTTCGAGGAGTTCAGCAGGCCGATGGAGAAGCTGGAAGAAAGTCAAAAACCACATGCACACACACAGCTGCACAGAGGCCAAATTGAACCATGGGAAATAGAGTTCGGAATACAAAGATGCAGAGAAATAGAAGAAAAAATAGAAACTGGAAAGGCCACACGGGAGGAAAAGCAGTGGTACCACGAATGTAAAGCACAGCTCCTGAAAGACGCAGGAAAACACTCGGGCTACACACCTGATTGGAATGCCTTAATGAAAAGTTTTCGTCAACAATACGAAGCTGACATGATAAAAGAGGAACAGGAGATATTAAAAGAACAGGCACAGGAGAGGAACAGAGCCAAAACACGACAACCTCTGACATATGAGGTAAACTTGGCTGTTGCCGGAAATATGGACACAGGGTTAAATCACATGCAACTACGAGGGCGACAAATCCCTGATTATCATACGAAGGTCAACCCAGTCACTAGAGAGAGAGAGGAGGAAGAGGAACTCTCTGAAGAAGAGGAAAGAAAAGGTGAAGGGTCAAAGCAATGCTGCCCCTCCTGGCCAAAGGACAAGGCGAGGCCGAAAGATATGTGCCCTGGAGTTTCATGGACATGACAGGGTTAATAAACTGTCTACCTGCACTAACAGAAGGGGCTGATAAATGGATCAGAGCCTTTGAGGAAAACACAGGAGGAGTAAAGCTGGCACTGGGAGATATTAAGGCCATACTTATGAAGATAGTGGGCCAGCAGATGGCGGCAAAAATCTTTGAAGATGGAAGTGCAAGAGCATTAAATCATAATCACTATCATGATGCTAAACCCTTTGGACACTATTGAACAAAAATACGGGAGGCATTATGAAACAAGTATCCATCTAAAATGGATCCATCCAAGCTGGAAAGGCAGACTTTGAAAGAAGGAGAAAATCCAACACAGTTTTTACATGAGTTTCAATGAAAGTGGAAAGAAGAAACTGGAAGTGACTGGAATGCAAATGAAGCATCTAAAGCTCTGTTCAAGCTGTATGTGAACAATGCCATGCCAAAAGAAGTACAAAATAAACTAAACCAAGTGGTTGGCCTGATGAAAATGGACTGGCCTGTGTTTTCAGAAAAAAAAAAAATCCCCACTCAATTTAGTCTGCAAAATCAACATGATGAGAGGAAATAGGATTATATCAGATGTAAAAAATTAACAGACAATATGAAGAGGGCTGATTGGGAGTCCAAGGAGGAGGACCATTGATGTGTAGGGGTGCCTACAAGCATCCCTACTCAAGGGTGCATCTGGTTAAGGTTAAGTGATATTTTCTGTTAGCTATATATTCCAATAACAATCACTGCTAGAGTTTATTTTGCTGTTCAGTACGTAACATCTGAGTAACATCTCCAAAGCATAGTCTCACTTCAGGCATAAACAAGGCACATTTTGTACATTAAGGAACCCGTTACCTCACCTTTGTTGATTGTGTTTGGAGATATGGTTGCCTTTGCAAGTTGTGTCTGTGGTTAGACAGCATCTCCTGCATGTGGAGGGACAAGTAAAATTCTCAGCCATGGTCCACCCTGACCTGGTCCCACATCCCATATTCAAGAACTGCTGATCTATAAAATAGTGAAACATGACTCAAACAAATGTTGACTCATCAAATGTTAAGTCTGCAATATAGGATAGATCAAGAATATTGCAATCTATGAGTGCATTGTGTCCACAATTACATGAGATGACATACCTAAATAAATTGTGCAACAGAAGTCTGCAGATGACTCTAGATGTGATTTTTTTTTCTCAAATTTGTAGTGGAACTGTGTGAGGCTTCAGGCTATGTCCCTAATGAATTTTCCAGCTAATAAATCACATCTAGAGTCATCTGTAGGCTTCAGGTGTGGGGGGGTCCAAAAAATTGCAAAAAAGAAAACAAAGTCGCAAAAATGACAGAAAAAGTCACAAACAACTGTTTTGAAAAATGTGTTTTTGCCCTATGGGACACTTGGATTCAGAAATCAGAGGAAGGGGGTATTAAAACAAACAAAAAAAAAAGGTTGAGAAGCACTGTACTAACCTGTAAACATCTTCATAGATCGTGAGGTTATTTTTGACAGGCATGGTTGCGTGGGCAACGACCTTACTGCTGTACCCATCTATTGCGAGAACGTGTGTTACTCCGAACATGACCAATTTTTCGTTCTGGTCGATGTGGACTTTGTGTCCCATGTATTCTGCACTGTAGGGGACGGGGTTAAGGTTACGTGCGCCCTTTGGGGGAAAAAGCAAGTAAAAGTCAGCTAGTAAAATACATTATACCATATACCACAACATTAAAGGCTCGCAAAAGATACTTACACGTTTGCGCATTTCGTGATAGGGACGATGAGTTGCTCTCAAAATCTTCCCCACCTGGCGTTCACCAGCAACCACTCCCATTGCAGACAGGTACCCGGTCATCATCTTTCGGCCATATGTTGACCCTGTCTGATGAATCAACATAAGCCGTGAAATGTAACCTAGTCAACATGAAATATGAAATATAAAACAGATGGGGGTGTAATGATGATAATGCTGCCTAGAATACTGAATGGGTAAAAAAGAAAAGTGACTAGCTCAGTGTAGCCGAATGTAGAGGAGTAAGAGTACATTCTTCTTCACAAGTATACTGAGTAAGTAAAAAGTATGGAGATGATGTAAAACTAGTCGTACAATTTATCCAAAAACCTAATCAAGTAAATGTAAATGTGACTTGTCAAAGAAAACCAAAATAACCTACCTGATTTATTGCCCTGTTGATCGTAACCTCCAATTGTGTGTCCGATACATGTCCCCTCCTGGAAATGTTGTGATGTGCACAAAATCTCCTGACACTCATTTCAGAACATCCTTTCTGCACACCTAACTGTAATAAATTTGTGGAAATGTCCGCGTCTTAAATTTCCATAGGGCTCAAGAGACACCATCTCGTCCAGGCTTCGAACTCCTGCCAACCGAATCTGCTACTGTTTTGCTAAAGACGCGCTAATCGTGGGAAAAAGGCTAAAATACTGCTTCCAGGGTCCGGGTATACTGCTTCCAGGGTCCGGGTATACTGCTTCCGGTTGACCTTGTAATAATACAGATGTTAAAAAATCCCTGCATTTTTGCATTTTGGATTAACATAGATTGGATTCTTCGTGTTTATCTGGGAATATAAAAATCCATAATAGGAAAACAACACAAAATCCAATTTTATGGCTGTATTTTAATAGAAAATGGCTCCTGGTTGGTCTTTTAAAACCTGCTACATATATTGAAAAAAGAAAAATGCCTGTTTTTTTCGTTTTTCGATTTTCGTTTCAAAATTGGAAATAGAATGAACGGAAGGTACACGGACCTTCAAGTTATGTCAGTGACCATTGTGGGTTTGTCTTTCTTTAACGGAAGTGTTAAACTACTGTGAACTGAACAAACTAATTTCTTTTTTTTAATGTTATTATTATGAAGTCCTGCAACACAAGACAAGTGAGAGACATGATAGGAAAGACACCGAAAAGACATAAAAAAGACAAGTAAGTAAGTAAGACAAGACAAAACTAGACAATTAAATGATGAGGCAAAAACAAATGGGTACATTGCGTTGTATGTTGAGGGTGTTGAAAGGCGGTTTGTGTGTGTGTATGTGTTTGTAAGTAACTGGGATGGCTGAAAGGGAAAGTGCAAGAATAATAAAGAGAGGAGAGGGAAAGGAAAGGAAAATAAATAAATAAATACAATTAAACAAAAAGAGAGAATCTCCATTCTTCCACCTTTCCTCCACCAACATGATTAAAAAATGTTTTAAAAGACATAAAAGTTGACTAATGCACCTTTAAGGTTGTCGGTTCACAACAAAAAATTCAGAAGAAGTTTAATGTGTATAACAGAAGCTTTGTTTGCACAAAAATGAATAATTAGGGTATCAGCAGCGGCATCACATCACATGTCCAATGAGTGATAAAACTGTGAGAATGAAACAGGAACTGAACAAACCACAAAACAAGACAGCAAAGCGGGATACAGATCCAACTGTTAGTGTGTCTACAGAGATCAGCCATTGAAAAAATAAAGTGATCATCCAGCGAAACTGTTTGCCGTCAGCTTCAAAGATATTTAAACAGATATGAAGGACAGGACAGGACACAGACAACAGCTGAAATAATGCAGAGTACTGACTGCAAAAGAAATAACATCTTACTTTATGCCATCTGTGAATAAAGTTAATCACAATCTAAGTTTCAAGTGTATGCCTAAACTATATTCACTGTAATTTTAATCACGTAAATGGACTTGAATTTCTATGGCGCTTTTCCAGTCTACTGACTGTGACCTTCCGATTACTAGACGACCTACCTTCTGAGCTACAGCCACCCCTGCATGTCTGAACTGAACTGAATTAAACTGCAGACACATCTTTGATTTTGGAAATCTGTGGATTGGGCAGTCCAGGTCATAGAACTAAACATTGTGATTAATGTCAGATGAGCTGCTGGTGGGTGAAATAGTACATGTCTTTAATGAGGAAAACATCACATTTCCTGCAGCTATAACAAAACAATATAGCTGTGTCTCTCTGTTAACAGAGCTCTGTGCAATTATGCATGCGACACATCAGAATAACTTAATTGATTATTTAAGTTTCTTGATAAGTTTTAGTTCTGTGTTATAATTAAAATATATATAGATAATGGCATTTTTGACATAAATTCATCTGATGTCTCTACAGCTGTTAAAGCTGACTGACAGCTGATGCAGTTGTGATCAGCTGCAGCCGCCATTAGAGATGGACGCCGCTTCATGTGACGCCATAGAGGAAACTGAGGAAATCTGTTTTAAGACAAATGAGAGGTCCTTCATTTGTCTTAAAATAGATATCCTTGGTCCTTTCTCCTCCCGTGGTTTCCTTGCATCGCTCCACGAATCCTCGGTGGGTGGGACTAAGACGCAAGCTAAGGATGCAAATGAGGGAAACGTGGAAACAATTCAGGTGAAATGAGAAGCACCTCATCCCAATGGTGAAGCATGGTTGTGGCAGCATCATGCTTTGGGAGTGTTTTTCAGCGGCAAGGACTGGGCGACTGGTCAGGGTTGAGGGAATGCTAAAAGGAGCAAAGTACAGAGATATCCTTAATGGCAACCTGGTCCAGAGCACTCAGAACCTCGGACTGGGCTGAAGGTTCACCTTCCAACAGGACAATGACCCTAAGCACACAGCCAAGACAACGCAGGAGTGGCTTAGGGACAACTCTGTGAATGTCCTTGAGTAGCCCAGCCAGAGCCCTGACTTGAATCCAATGAACCTCTCTGGAGAGACCTGAAAATGGCTGTCCACCGACGGTCCCCATCCAAAGGTGCTTCAACTAAGTACCAAGTAATGGGTCTAAATACTTATTGCTATTTGCAAAAAATTCTAAAATTCTGTTTCAGCTTTGTCATTATGGTGTATTGAGTGTAGATTGATGAAAAATAATTTTAAAAGGGTTTAGCATAAGGCTGCAACATAACAAAATGTGAAAAAAGGGGTCTGAATACACTATAGCTGCAGGAAGCACATAGTTGGACAGTGATGTTCTTTTTCTGCACAAAAACAAAACTGACTAGAACTTTGTTATATATTTTTTCAGTTGTGTACTTACATTATCCCAAGTGTTTCCAACAATGTTCAAACTCAGAGAAATCCACAAATTTTCTCAAGGTAACGGTGCATTTCATTTGGTCACCTGTCGCTATAACCATGGCTGTAGACAGCTATGAGGTCACTGAGGTCCAGACCCCGTGTACAGAAGGTCACCCAGCCCACTAATGATCAGCATGTTGTGTTCACGTGAAGCCGCGGTGTTCTGCGCCAATCAGGTCACTGATCACCTGGCTGAGTGATCAATCGCTGTTGCTCGCAGAGGGAGAGCAGCTGTGGAGCCGTCGCGGTGGAGTACATGATCGGAGTCGGGACTCACTCAACATTCATCCTTCATACGGACAGTTTGTGCGTCCATGAGACTGTAAGTGTTATTTTGTGTATTGTTGAGAATATGTTAACGTGACGGTTTATTCATATTCACGGCCGTCCGGTTCATTTCTTAATATGTGACGGCGTCGTCAAAGTCGTCACGGAGATTAAGGGACCGTCGCACAATTGTTACATATTTTATAAGTGTGCATTGCCTTTGTGTTTAATAATCGCATTGTGTTAAATGAATGCATAATTTTACTCTATAAATATTATTATTGTTTATATTATATTCATGTGTTGTATGCCACATTTTATGTTTAAATCATACAATTCATTCTCATTTATATTTCTTTTAATTCTCTGTAGAAACCACAACAAGATTCAGCAAATAAATGAGTGGCATGAGAATAAGTGTGTGGATGCTTGACTGATATTATCAGCCATCATCACTGTTCTGGCAGGACACCCTGTGGAGATTGCAGTTAGAAATTGAAAAGAGTCGGCTCAACTTCATTTAGAGGTCTCAACTCATCACCTCTTTCACACCCCGGTAATTATTTCCTCAATATTAAAATAATATATATATATAACTGTATAATCAGGAGTTGAAACATCTGGTCAGTCCTTTAAGTGTCTGTATGGCAGCTCTACGTTTATTAATCTGTTATTTTATAAATTCATGCACAATATGTTAAGAGTTGGTCAGCTGGTCCCAGGTCTGCTGGCGCGCTGTTATTTTACCACAGCCACTTCCCCACACAACTGTTCAACAGGCTGTGATGGGATCATCTGTGATGAGAGAGAGCAGTGAGTGTGTCTGTTGTGTTAAAATTTATAAGTTCAATGTACACACATGCTTCAAAACTACTATTAATCCTGTTTTCTGCCGTAATGTAGCAAAACATTCAAGCTAGCATGTGCATTTAATTAGTCACGCTCAGTGGTGTAGTGATGAAGAGAAAAGCAGAGACTAAATTATGTACACGAAACGAAGACAAACTACTGATGTAATGTTTCAACCACAGAGGGTCTTCAGGTAAAAGTGAAGACATTAAGTCAGATGAGTCATCTGATATGAGACATTTACAGAAAGATAACATACTTGTATGGCCACATCTCTAATTTTATTGTCTCTGTTGTAGGTCCCGAGTGGAGGGACAAGCAGGCAGATTACTGTGTAACTGTGTAACAGAAGAAACGAAGAGCAGAAGTTGCTTTCACCATGGCAGCTCTCGTATGAATTTATTCAGGATAAACACATTATCTTTATCTCTCTCTTAGTCATTACAAATACTCAAAATATTTCACAAGAGTGTTTCAAAGGCACATATAGCACACAGTATTAAACCATTTTTAACGAGGAATATGAATCCTTTACCCCTATTACTGACATTACTCTCACATTTCTTTCACATTATTCACAACATCTCAATCAATGAGTCTCACATGTAATTTCTTGAGAGCTTATAAGTAAAAGTTTAACTCAAAACAATACACTCTGAAACACAGAAAATGCAATATACTTGACAATATTTTAACACACAAAAGAGAAGAATAATCCGTGCACGGGAGGTCTTGTTTAACTTAAATACAGCAGGAGTTCAAATTTAGCACTACACTGCGCAGCAGCCATTAGCCTACTGTTGCTAGCACCGATGTAAACAAAACTGAAACTGTTTCCACACCCTACACACACTTAGGCTATGACCCTTATTTCACGATATTCTAATCATGTTCATCATATTAATAATCACGTTTATTGTTTGTTATGATTTGTTTAACATTGGACCAACCTGTGTAACAGAAGAAACGAAGAGCAGAAGTTGCTTTCACCATGGCAGCTCTCGTATGAATGAGGAGGAGCTTCCGCTCCCCAGAAAAAGAGACACTTCCCAGCCAGTCACCATTCTACTAGTGCCACCTATTGGCCCATCTGTGCCAGAGCATGAGATTATCTAGTGCACAAGTACTGTTAATACTGCTCTGAAACAGGATTATATTACAAATAAAATACAATTTAAAACAAATGTGAACACATTCAGTGTGGGTCACATCTCCATGTGATTGGACAGACCAGTTGTGGGGGGTCACACTGGGACTTGGGACATTCATACTGGATTCATCAAAGTTTAAGGACACTGTAACATTTTGACACTCTTTATATTAATTTTTTTTGGCATAACAGACACGATCTATTATGCACAATTTGCTGATTTATTTTCCGGATCATAATAAAATATAGGAGATAACAACCAAACAATATCATTTTAACTTAATAGAGTTTAATAATGATGTAATATTTTGTTCACACTTGAGATACAAACTGGGAATATTATCCTGATGTACATCTGATCACCTCTTCACCTTTACCCATAGAAGAGCATCTGTGGTTGAAATAATCAAATCAGTCAGATCCACATCAAATAAAAGACAGTATTTTTGAAATTACTCACGACTCAAGTCATTTTTATTACTTTCGTAATAAAAGTGTACTTGAAGTAGCTATTTTGATCACTACCTTTATTTCTAGTTGAATAGGCCTACTTATGCTGGCCTCCCTCTTGTGCCAAAGTGGTTATCCAGCTAGCCCAAACAATCGAACATTCCCAGAAAAGACTCATAGACCGGACTGTGGCGTTATCACTGATCTTTACTGAAGATGTCAGACTGTGAAACTGTAATACAAAATAACCACAAATACAAGTTTTGTAAATTAAGTTACACAAACAGAATATTCATCACAATGAACGAGGTAAGTACAGACATTGATATGCACAAGAACAGCATCTGAGCTACATGGCAAAATTCTGGTTCATACATGGCTGAATTATTACAGTGTACAAAATGAAAGCGATTGTAACACACAATCTTCACTTACAAACTTATGAAATGTAAACACTTACAGATATGGTCTTCTGTGGCTTCAATACCAAACTAAAATCATCCCACAGCTCAACAGACAAAGAAAATAGTCTCCAGCAACAGCCATGTGCTCTCCTTCTCCCAAAACCGAAAGTGAAACTTACTGGAACTAAATGGGAGTCACGTCTGCATTTACTCTTGCTTCCACAGGGGGCAGTAAGCATTAGACAGCTTGGCATTCAGAGGCCATGACACTACTTGTTTTTGGAAAGTAACAGTACTGATATTTAAGTACAGTTTTTGGCTACTCCACTCACCTGTCTCTGCATATATAACTGACTGCTCTCAATAAGACAGCTAACTGTGCAGGAGAGGACTGTGTATAACAGAGATGAGGAAAACATGACTGTAACTTATTTCACTAAAGTATAAGACAACAGAGTCTTAACACAGCTCCATAAAACAAACAACTCCATTTAAAAGAAAAACAGTAGAAAAAAAATCTGGACCTTACTAATTTCTAAACCCTGGCTATGGCCCTGGCTATAACTGCTGCTGGGAGAGAGTTAGGGAGTGAGGAATGAAGTCAGCGAATGAGACTAAACATGAATAAAAACTTCAAAACATTACTCACATAAATCGATTTTCATCAGCAACGGTTGTTAAAAGGTGCATATTAGTCCCAATTAGCTATTAATGTCATGCACCAAGATTATTTGTGTCTGTGTGTTTGAATTCAGGTCAATCACTAAACTCAACATTCACCACAGACTGTAGTTCATTCTCATTTTTTTGGTGTTCACCTCACCGATCACTGCTGCAGTAAAAAGAAGTGAAGATAAAGTAAATGGTTCCGCCTGAGAGCAGAATCCGATGTGTGTCTGGGTGTTACAATAAGCCATCATATGAGAGAAACATGCTGTAATTGTAAAAAAGTCAGTGGTCTGTATGACATCAAAATACATACTGCTATTCATCAGTCTGTTTCTATGTAATAGCAGTTTGAACTGTGCCTTTGTTCCTCTGCCTCACTTGCATTTCTCTCAGTGTGGGAGGAGGTGGGAAATGAAAATAAAGGACTGGAAAACTCGCTCCGATTCATAAATGATAGCTGCTATTTTTAGCAGTACAGAGGTACTCCAATCTAGTGACTCTGCTGAGGGAACTTCCACAGCAGCAAATGTATGTTCAAAGTTTAGACGAGGCTACTGTTATTTGAGAGCCAACATAAAATGACCACATCTCAAAAAGAAAGAGCAGCAAGGCATTTCACATTAGTGTATCCAGAAGGTCAAATAATTTGTACAGATGTGTGCACATCTGACCTCATTACCTTTCCAGCTTGAAAACGCTTAACAATAACTGTCATAGTAATGGTTAATCCTGGGTCTCCACCATTACATAGAGAAATAAAATGCTAGAGTTTAAAGGAGCTTTATCAACAGAGTGTGAAGAAACAACAATGTTGACGTCTTGTCAAAGACGCTTATGAACTGTGTTAATGTGTACTGAAGTCGCCATGATAACCAGCTAACCCTGGCACCTCCTGTTTCAGCTGGCAGTTAATAAACAAAATAAATGAACACAGTGTCCAGAAATGAAATACTCTTACATCTATGTTCCTTACTAAACAGAAAAATACAACCATACACCTCATGAATTTAAGTTTTCTCGCATAGTTGCCTCGTTCACTCATCATAAAACACACTCCATTCAAACTAGACATTAACTAAATAAAACTCACTAAAACAGTCCCGGTTCATCTTTCTACAATCACTTCTAGTTTGGTCTGAATAAATCCTCAATTCACAGGGTAAAATGTGAAAATATTCCGGCTGTACACACTGTTTTCACCTGTAGCTGATGTCTGACTCTCTGTAGCTGCAGCTTCTCTCTGGCTGCAGGCCTCTCATGTCCCTGCCTGCCTTGTCTTGTCAAGTCTTAGTCAGAGCTGCTGTACATCACCATTACTGTATTCCCTGCCATCGAGGGTGTGTTCAGTCCTAGTTTAGGTGTCCAGCCAATAATGGGTTAAAAGCCAAGAAATCATATTAAAAATCAAATCGAATTTCTTGCATTTGGGTATTCAGTTGCTTATAAGGTTGAAAATATCCATCTTCCATCTCATCTCTCATTTTTTTGGTCCACAAATTGATACCAGCAAACCTCCATTCCCATGTAAGGCTACATTACTAAACACATATAATACTTTTTGGAGGTCACAATTTCTTTCTTCTCTCCTCCAATCACAGCTGAGCCCCTCGTGAAGCAAGTGAAGAGAACTTTCACATCCTAAAGGTGATTGGCCGAGGCACATTCAGTGCAGTGAGCAGGACTTGAACAGGAATTACACTTTAGAAGTATTTTAAGCAAGCACGATTTGACCAAATATCGATTTGAATTGTTTACATAACAATTTAATTATTTATTTTGCCACTTTTCAAATTTACACTTATTTTATACTGACTAATAAAATACATGGATCTAATATTTTAAGTAATGCATGCATGCTTCATGTTGTTATTGTGCTTGTTGTCTTCTGTTGCAGGTTGCTGTTGCAAGGTTACTAAGCACACAACAAGTGTATGCTCTAAAGATTATGAATAAGTGGGACATGCTGAGGTGAGGAGAGGTAAACACACAAACACAAACCTGCACTCACATCCACAGGAGAAACAATATGGCCACTTTTCCTACTGTATATGTAGTAGGCAGAAACGGAAGAAAAATGGGACTAGAGCCAAACTGAGCAATCCAAACACCAGAATAAATGTTGGCAATGTACATTTCTGCAAACCATGAATATGTTGCAACTCTTCTGCTGCAATTTTCTATTTTATTTTGCCACAATGCTTTGTTTATGATCTAGTTTGATTTAAGCACAAAAACCACTCAGTTAGGGTTAGGAAAGGTTTATGTGTTTGCTTGAAACACTAATTTTGGTCAGCATCTGTGGTAATGTCTCAAGTTCCCATTTAAAAATATCTGGCTTTTGGCGCCACAATCATGGCTTGAAATTGTCCCAAGGTCTTAAAAATATCTACTGGTGTGAGGCTTACAAATTTTGAAACACAGTCTTGAACTGTGATCACTTGCTTGCCAGCCTTCTCACCTGTAACTCCACCACCAACCAGTTCATAAACATGTAATGCGAACATGATATGACACATATTAGAGAAAAATGTCAATATGATACGTATGACATGTACAAATCTGAATGTCGCAGTGTTTTGCAGAAATGTTAACTGCCAACATTTTATCCTGGCACTGAATTGAGGCACATGAGGTCCTTTAATTATTTGTTGCTCAGTGTGACATTAGCCTGGTCATCTGTCTGTCTTTTTAGGGCCCGAGCAGGAAACCTGCGAGGTCCCTATTGTTTTTGTAGTGATTATTATTATTAGGGCCCGAGCAGGAAACCTGCGAGGTCCCTATTGTTTTTGTAGTGATTATTAGGGCCCGAGCAGGAAACCTGCAAGGTCCCTATTGTTTTTCGAATGATTATTATTATTATTCTTTATTAGGGCCCGAGCAGGAAACCTGCGAGGTCCCTATTGTTTTTGTAGTGATTATTAGGGCCCGAGCAGGAAACCTGCGAGGTCCCTATTGTTTTTCTAATTAGGGCCCGAGCAGGAAATCTGCGAGGTCCCTATTGTTTTTGTAATGATTATTTATTAGGGCCCGAACAGGAAACCTGCGAGGTCCCTAATGTTTTTCTAATGATTATTAGGGCCCAAGCAGGAAACCTGCGAGGTCCCTATTGTTATTGTAGTGATTATTATTAGGGCCCGAGCAGTGAAACTGCAAGGACCCTATTGTTTTTGTAAAGATTATTATTATTATTATTATTAGGGCCCGAGCAGGAAACCTGCGAGGTCCCTATTGTTTTTCTAGTGATTATTTTTTGTTATTTGTTATTAGGGCCCGAGCAGGAAACCTGCGAGGTCCCTATTGTTTTTCGAATGATTCTTATTATTAGGGTCCGAGCAGGAAACCTGCGAGGTCCCTATTGTTTTTGTAATGATTATTATTATTATTATTATTAGGGCCCGAGCAGGAAACCTGCAAGGTCCCTATTGTTTTTCTAGTGATTATTTTTAAAAATGATCGCATTTTTCACTGCCTGAACATACCCCAAAACTCACCAAACTTGGAATATAGATCAGACCTGGCGAAAAATGTTATAATCTGTTGTTGTTGTGAAGTTTCACCACTAGGTGGCGCTATAATCAAGGAAAGTGAGTTTTGCCTAATAACTCCCACATACTTTGTCGCACATTCAAAAACCATATATCCACGCGTTCAGTGAATTGTGCTGAATCTCCTGATATAGGCCACGCCCATTTCCGCCTACCTTTTTTTTCACAAATTTGCTAAATGTCGCAAACCTACTTTTTCGAAACTCCTCCCAGGCAATTTCACCGATTTGCACCAAACTTTGCACACAGCATCTGTGGAAACTCCTGACAAAAAGTTATTAAAAGAATTTTGATATTCCAAACAATACTCAAGTTATTCAATAACAACTTCCTGTAAAATCAGATCAAAACAGGAAGTGTTGCATATCTCCACATTGGTGTGGCCAAATGACATGAACGTCACCATACTCGTTCCCCATGAGCCCCTAAGGCTCTGTGCAAAATCTTGGCAGATGACCACTAGGTGGCGCTCTTTAAATTGAAGTATTTTATATCTCCACATCCGTTGGTCGGATTAACACGAAACTTGGTAGACTCATTGCCAATGCCCTCCTGAGGAAAGCTGACAAAGGTTTTACCGATCTGACACTAGGTGGCGCTCTGGTTGCAGTTTCATTTTATATTTGGCACTGTGCCCACACCATAACACTTATAGATATGAAACTCATAGGGGTGGTATAGACTGGCCCCTGTAACTCACACACCAAAAATGACAAGCAGGTGGCGCTATTATCAACACAAAACCGTTTTTGGCTCCCACATAAAATGGTGCACATTGTTAAACCTTGTATCTACATGTTCCCTGCATACAGCTGAATTGTGTGATGTAGGCCACGCCCACTTTCACGCTAGAATTCCATTTGCAAATTTGCAAAATGTCGCAAACCTACTTTTTCGAACTCCTCCCAGACAATTTCTCCGATTTGCACCAAACTTTGCACACAGCATCTGTGGACCCTCCTGACAAAAAGTTATTAAAAGAATTGTGATAGTCTAAAGAACGCCCAAAATATAAAACAACAATTTCCTGCAGTTTTTGGTCAAACAGACAGTCTTCCATATCTTTACCAAATACAGTCCCATTAACACAAAACTTTTGCTGATTGTGTTCCATGGCCCGATGATGGTTTCTGCAAAATTCCGTGCAAATCGGCCAATAGGTGGCGCTTTTATTGCTAAATGAGTAAAGAACATCTTGACTGCCTTCACTTTTGATTGCTAATTCAAGCTTTCTCCAACAGATGGCAGTGCTGCCTTGCTAATGGATACAAACCTCTCTTTAAGAGTCTGCAGTGTCATGCAGTGTAGTTGTCTCATTATTTGTTCTTTATGTAGATTGCAGGGAGTTCTTCCAACTTCAGCATACATCATATACTACGGGCAGGAGCAGCCCACCCAAACACAGTCAGTTAAAACATACGAGCACAATAATGGGGCAATGGGGCCGGGTAAGCAGCACACCCCGACGCGCGTGGACTGCGAGGGCCCGTTCATTGCTGCTTGCAGCTTTAATTTTCTTATTAAAATACAGTAAGTGTCAAATGGCTTTAAATTCACTAAAGCATGTCTTTTCTCCCCATGGTCATGCAGTAAAAGAGAAAATAAATTTTCTGGTATACCTGTCAACTTTATCCAATCAGGACAGAGTACTCCATAAAGAGGCGGTCCTGTCTGCTTGTGAACATGCAGAGAGCAGGTTCCTCCTGTTACCTGCAATAGAGTGGTGTAGCTATGATGTATTTTTTTTTAGGCTAACCCAGAAGTTAGCAAAAGCCTATGAGATTTTTGAATCGGATTTTGCAATATTATATTATGATACTTGCACATTTTGTTCAGTAAGATAATCTGCAGATGAACACCACTTTTGTGGTGTTCGCAGCGAAGTAAAAAGCTATTGTTAGGCTATAAACACACTACATTGCTGTCACATAATTTAAACATCACCACCACTAAGCATTTTACTACACAATTACTAAAGACGTTTTCTGATATATATATCTATATATGTATATGCACACATATATATAGATATAGATATATACATATGTATACACATAGAGAGAGAGATAGAGAGATAGAGAGAGAGAGAGAGAGAGAGAGATATCTCTAACGGTTCATGATGTAAAGTGGCTTTCACTCCCATTCAGTCTACGGCCCCGGCCCCCTCTGTATGCGTACACGTGCTCTCTGTCTCACTCAAACACACATGTGCACACACACACTCCAGTCCGAGGCCCACAAACTACACTGCCTCCCCATCGTATCAGAGTTGTGTCAACATTTGATAGATAGATATATGTATATATATATATATATATATATATATATATATGTAGAGAGAGAGCGAGTGATAGAAATTAATTATTATTATTAATTAATTAATACCAATCTATATATATCTCTATATTTAGAGATATGTATCTCTCTATCTCTCAATTCAATTCAATTCGATTCAATTCAAAGGGGCTTTATTGGCATGCCTGTGGACCTGTGTGCCGGTTGCCTGCTCTCCTGTGTTTCCCCTCTGTGCAAGTACGCTCGAGAGATGGACCCCACTGCGCCGTGCCGCAGCGCAGCGCAGCCATTACCCCGTGGCGGACGCCACATCAAGACACTCTCACTCTCACCCTCGCTGGGGACTTCACGAGCCACGTTTTGGATCCTGGGACTACGCACCACCCCTCCCCCTTGCGCTTGTTTTGCACATTGAACATTAAATCTTATTATTTACTGTTAAACCTGTTGTTTGAGTCATGCATTTGGGTCCAGACTCCGTACAAATCGTAACACACTCGGACATAACATAACAAATAACAACACAAACACAACACCAAGATTGATTTACATTAATTATATATACAGTATACACAGTGTGTGCGTGTGCCTGCATGTGTGTGTATCGGTCATTCACTGTCCCTCAGGTTGTGGCATGTTGACACATATTGGGCAGCAAGGTATGCCCTATCTCCCTCTCCCAGGAGTATTTTTAATTTTGATATGTCGTTCAGCTCTTTGAACTCTGAGATTACCAAATTGAATTTATTAAAATAAATGTTCCTCGTTTCGTTGAATGCTTTACATTGTAGGAGAAAGTGCATCTCTGTCTCAACCTCGCCTGTCGAGCAGTGACCACATGTTCTGTTTTCTTTTGGTTGCCATGATTTTTTGTGTCTTCCTGTTTGGATTGTCAGTTTGTGGTCACTGAGCCTGTACTTGGTGATGATCTGTCTCTGCTTTCTATCTCTGATAGTAGAGAGATATTCTGCTAATTCATAATCTCTTTTAGGGCTAGATAACATTCTAATCTACTTTGGCTTTTAGTTTCTTCTTTCCAATGTTCCAGATAGGTTTTTTTACATTGTGTTATAATTTGCTTTACTCTGATTGGTGTTTGGAGAGCAGTGTTGTTGTGAGGCTGGTCAGACTGTGTCTGAGAGGGGGCAGTTAGCCTCAGTACAAACAGACATAGGGGACTCTTTTCTGGGCTCAGTTCTTGTTTGATGTATCTGCAGAATTCTGCATGTAAAGATTCTGTTGGATGTTTGTCCCAGCGGGTATAGCTCTGATGACTGAGTGGACCCCATACTTCACTACCGTACAGCGCAATGGGCTCGATGACACTATCAAATATTTTAAGCCAGATTTTGACTGGAATTTGGAAATTATAAAATTTGCTCTTAATTGCATGTAGGGCTCTTCCAGCTTTTTCTTTTAGTGCATTCACTGCAATGTTGAAACTCCCTGATGCTGTAATGGTTATACCAAGGTAGGTATAACTCATGCTATGTTCAATGATATGATTATTTATGGTAAATTGGTGTTTGTTCTCCTGACATCTGGGGCGTTTTTGAAAGATCATGACATTAGTTTTCTTCATATTTACTGCCAGGGCCCAGTTCTGACAGTACTTTTCTACTATGTCCAGCTGTTGCTGTAGTCCTTGTTCAGTAGGAGACAGTAGTACAAGGTCATCAGCATAAAGAAAAGAGACTTCACCTCTTTACCTAGGAGGGAAAGGCCAGGAGCAGCACATTGATCCAACTCAACAGCAAGTTCATTTATAAACACGTTAAATAAAGTCGGACTTAAATTGCAACCCTGGCGTACACCTCTTCTCTGGGTGAAGAATTAAGTTTGTTTGTCTCCAATTTTAACAGCACACATATTTTCCAAATACATTGATTTAACCAGATCGTACATTTTGCCCCCTATACCAAAGTGTAGAAGCCTGTAATAGAGCCCTTCATGTCAAAAAGAGTCGAAAGCTTTCTTGAAATCAATGAAATAAGTGAATATTTTACCATTTTTTGTTTGGTGTACATCTTTGTTAATTAAAGTGTGAAGGGTATATACATGGTCGGTGGTGCGGTGTTTTGGGAGGAAGCCAATTTGACTTTTACTCAGCTTTAACACTGCACCCTGCATCTCTGGGGTGCTACATTTGAGCATTTCGTTTTTAATGCTGTCTGGACCACAAGCTTTCCTCGGCTGGAGAAATGTTGTCTGTGTGGTCAATTCTTAGTAATTGGGAAATCAAGGGGGTTTTGGTAGTCTTTAATTGTTTCTTCTAATGGTTGGAGTTTTTCTTGTATAATACATTGATCTGAATTGATTTGATTTATTGGTATGTCTTTGTACAAATTTTCAAAATGTGCTCTCCAGATGTCACCATTTTGGATGGGTAATGTCTGTTGCTTTTTGTTGAACTTGTTCCACATATCCCAGAATTGATTTTGATTAATGGCATTCTCAATATCTTCAAGTTTCATGTGGGTATAATTTTGTTTTTTTGTTCCTAATTGTACATTAATATTTCTTTAAAATTTCATTGTATCTAATGCGTAAGGCTGGTTGTTTGGTTGGCGATGTTTTGCATTTGCTATTTTTCTCAGGTCTTTTCTGATGGTCTTGCATTCTTGATCAAACCATTTGTCAGCGTTTTGCCTTTTAACAGGCTTCCGTTTTTGTTTGATGAGGTCAGCTTTAATAGCTGCCTTATGAAATATCATATTGATATCATCAATGGCCTTGTTTACACCATCTCTGGTAGAGACATATTGGTTTTGGTCATATATTGATATGTCATTCATCAGATCAGGTGAGTTCAAGGCCATGATGAATTTGTCTCCACTGTCTGGGGCCCATCTGTAAGTAGGATTTAATTTAAACAGCTTACTGGGTTCCCTTTTTGTGCCACTCATTTGATCTGAGAGTTTAAAGAACACATTTATTTGGTTTTGGTCTGAAAGGGGGGATTGCTGTCTGACAGTGAATGTACTGATAGTGGAGGGGTCCATGTCAGTGATTGCATAGTCTACTACACTAGACCCAAGAGCTGAGGAGTATGTGAATCTCCCTAAAGGGTCCCCTCTGAACCTACCATTAACTATGTACAGGCCTAAGGCCCGACAGAGATGCACTATCTCCCTGCCACTTTGATTTATTTCAGAGTCAAGGTTGTTCCGATGGGTGATGGTTGGTGTGGTAAACAGGGGGGCCTGACCAAATACATGGTTGTTGCCCTGTGAGTCCATGACATCAGGTTCAACTCCTGTTCGTCCATTCAGATCTCCAGTTAGAAGCACATTTCCCTGGGTCTGGAAGTAGGCAATTTCTGAATGGAGAGTGTCAAAAATGTCTTCTTCAAAATAGGGAGAATCTACTGGGGGTATATAAATTGCACAGAGATATAGATCAGTTATGCCTAGGGTTTGATCTAATCTCAACCAAATGTGTGATTTACCCTGTTTTACTGGTGAGATCTGACGGCAAAGATCTCCTTTATACCACACCAAGATCCCCCTGATGTTCTGCCCTTGCGTATGTTTTTTTAATTTTATAGAGGGCACCATGACTTCATTATATCCTGGAGGACAGTGAGTAAGCAAATCATTTTGACAAACAAACAATTAAAAACAACCAAAACCCCCTTGATTTCCCAATTACTTGGGAAGAATTGACCAGGCAGACAAAATTTCTCCAGCCGAGGAAAGCTTGTGGTCTAGACAGCATTAAAAATTAAATGCTCAAATGCAGCACTCCAGAGATGCAGGGTGCAGTGTTAAAGCTGTTCAATATTGTATTACAGTCAGGATGTTTTCCTGACATCTGGTGCAAATGGCTCATTTCCCCCATTCATAAGAGTGGGGACAAATCAGACCCTAATAACTACCGTGGCATCTGTGTCAGCAGCTGTCTAGGTAAATTATTCTGTAGTATTCTAAATAAAAGAATGCTAGATTTCCTTGAGGAACACTCCATCTTGAGTAAAAGTCAAATTGGCTTCCTCCCAAAACACCGCACCACCGACCATGTATATACCCTTCACACTTTAATTAACAAACATGTACACCAAACAAAAAATGGTGAAATGCTCACTTGTTTCATTGATTTCAAGAAAGCTTTAGACTCTGTTTGGCATGAAGGGCTCTATTACAGGCTTCTACACTGTGGTATAGGGGGCAAAATGTATGATCTGGTTAAATCAATGTATTTGGAAAATATGTGTGCTGTTAAAATTGGAGACTAACAAACTGAATTCTTCACCCAGAGAAGAGGTGTACGCCAGGGTTGCAATTTAAGTCCGACTTTATTTAACGTGGATATAAATGAACTTGCTGTTGAGTTGGATCAATGTGCTGCTCCTGGCCTCTCCCTCTTAGATAGAGAGGTGAAGTCTCTGTTTTATGCTGATGACCTTGTTCTACTGTCTCCTACTGAACAAGGACTACAGCAACAGCTGGACACAGTAGGAAAGTACTGTCAGAACTGGGCCCTGGCAGTAAATATGAGGAAAACTAATGTCATCCCTGGTGAAAAATTAATGTACTAAGTGTACTAAAATTTAGCATACTTTTGTGTACTTCAAGCCGCACTAATCATCATTTTATTTCAAGTGTGTTTAAGATTAGTTAACTTGAAGAGTGCTAAATTGGAACAACTAATTTTGTGTTAAGTATATTTAAATTGTAATTAAGTTGTAGAAAAGCTCAACTTAAAGTGTATTTAGTGTACTTTTGTGTACTAAAGTGGAACAACTTAAAGTATATTTAGTGCACTTTAAGTACATGACATTTCATGTACTAATATATGCCTAATTAGTTAAATTAAAGTGTACTTTGTTTGTATTACAAGCACATTAAAAATTAGATGTTGGTGTCTTACAAATACATAAGCTTTATATTTGCAATATATTCTTATTGTGTTAATAATAAGCTCAATTATACTTTTGGCTTATTTCAATTACTAAAAAGCATACTTTGCAGTTAATAGTCAATATACTTTATCATTACTTTGCTATATTACTTTCTACTTTGCAGACTTAAAGACTTGTAGGACTACTTCCAAGTGAAAAAAAATATATTTTTAATATATTCAAAGATCAGTACAATACAATAATGCTGTACTGTAAGAATATGTGTAACATTTGTGGCATTACACCAACATTCCATCAATAAAAAACAGGAGTAACATCTGTGGCATTACACCCATAGATATATACACGTAGATGCCGCATTCGGGCTTGTCAGGAATGTCGTCGCGGCCGCCATCTTGAGGGGGAGTTCCTATGGTAAAAACCATAGATGACGTCATGCATGTCACGAACGGCAGTACGAGGTAAAACAAAACATAACAAAACCCATTCACCTCCCCCTCAAGATGGCGGCGGCGGCGACGATCCGTTCCAATGGGCAGCAGCGTCAGAGGCGGCATCTACGTGTATATATCTATGCATTACACCAACATTCCATCAATAAAAAACAGGAGTAACATTTGTGGCATCACACCAACATTCCATCAACAAAAACAGGTAACAGTATGGCATGGCAAGTAAGGAATCATGAACAATCAAAAACAACACTCCTTACATTTCCTAACACACTCACACTCTCACTCACACACACACACACATACACACACACACACACACACACACACACACACACACACACACACACACACTCACTCACTCCCTTTTTTCTGGCTGAAATGCTCATTGTTGCACTTTCTTCTGATGGCCGCACGCACATCAGACACAGATGCATTTGGAAACTCCTCAAGAACAGCATCTGTTGACCAAATAGACAGGAGATACTGTAAAGTCATGCAGCATACTTAGTAATTTTGCAACAGTACATCAGAGGCCTATTCCAGAAAGGAGGTTCAGCAAACTCTGAGCGTTACCCGGTTAGGTTAGGTAAGTCGACTCTGAGTATGTGGCAGCTGCACTGACAAAACTCTGAGCAATCCATGCTTTTTGCTCCCAAAGCAAAAACCAATCAGATGCCTTCATGTCTACTTCACCTATGTTTGCGGAATGGAGAGCAGTCTGAGGAAAGGGGCTGGGACATCTGACTTGTGTATTTTGACTTGTGTATTTTCAAAATGTGACCTGATATAACTGTATTTCCAGATCTCCAACCAATCTTTAACCTGCAAACTGATGAAAATAAAAAGGATGTTCTGGGAGCAGCACAGCAGCACGTCAGCTGTGACGTGTAGCTTGATATTCGATGTGGAGCTGGTTTGAGAATATTGTTCAGACTGATGAGAAGCGGTTCCATTCAGCTCAGGGAACGAGAGCTCATCTAAACAAATCTAAATAATCTCCCTGTTGTAAAACTATGAGAATTATTTATTTTTACTTGATGCTGTTGAGAAGGAAAGCACAGCCCCTGTCAGACTCAAGGTTTCATCATGTAAACCTGCCAGCCAGCAGGTTAAGTTCACAGAGTCAGTTACCATGGTGACAGTCACAGTTTATTCAGGAATGGAAAACCCAGAGTTTTCATCATCTCAGGATTTTCACATAACCTACTTTCTGGAATACCCCTCTGGAAACTCTGAGAAACTGTTATCAGTATAATATATCAATATTGCTACCAGTACATAATCCAACATGTATTGAATAATTACTGGTGATCTGTTTCTTTGTGGTCTAGCTGCTACAGAAATCACAGAACCTTTTAAATAGACTACATGTGAAACAATTACATACCAGTAATGGCCTGCACTTTTGTAATGTCAAGTTGTGTTTTGGGCGGCCCCCCCTTCCCAGATTTCCCCGTCAGGGTTGATTCTGCAAGGCCTTCCTTTGTAAATACGAGGACAGCCAGCTCCTGGGCAAAAATGGCCATCCGAGACCTATTCAGCCGCTGGAAGGCCCTCTTTGTCACCATCACAGTGCTGCCTGCCAATGAGTGCTGCATATGGGAGAGAAAGACAGGGCAAAATTGACAAATTATCTCTAAGTACTTGTTGTGTCAAAACCTGCATCACTGTGGAGAGAGCCACAATCCCAGATCCCTGACACTCCAAACCTGCAGGGGGCAAACACATCAGTGTTGAAACCCCAGGTAAGAGGAAGGAAGTGCCTGAGGGAGCACATTCACCTGTGTACCCAAGGGGGTAGATCGGACTACACGCAGGCGTAGCTCACAGTCGGCCATATGAGGACGGGCAACTTGCTCTGACTCTGGCTGCAGTTACAGTGCAGTATATAGGTGATCCAGTCATCTTCACTAAAAAAAACTATTCATAACTCTGTGTAAAATAAATCAGTATGTAGCTATTACTTTAACTATTTGCATAATGTCACTATAATGTTACTTTTACAAAAAAAAATACATTATTAAAATGATCCGTGATTCTAAATATGCTGCATCGTAACTGCATAAACGTTCATAAAAATCAAACCGTTTTGAAATTGGACAAAAACTGAGCAAGTTCTAGTCATTATATCAGAACATGCAGCATAGGCTTAATGCTCTGAGGGAGAGAGTTGCCCGTCCCAAGATGGCCGCCGTACTGGCTACGCTTTGTCATTGGGAAACAGCTGCGGGTGAGTCATCTAGTTCTTATATATATCTATGTGTGTACCCATACAGGAAGCATGGTCTGAAATGTTTGGAACTGGCTCAGCCAGTTCTCTTGCCTACTCCTGGAGACACCTCACAGCTCCTGATCGATGATTAAAGACACCACTGGTATAGTAGAAGCTTAATTTTGGAGAGCATGCTTCCCAAATGTTTTGATTGTGTATGTTTGGTGATGCAATGGTTGAATATTTGTTATATTATTTTATAGAAGTACTTTGGTACTTGTGCTTTTGTCAATGATACTTTAATGATAACCTTTGGTGTAGCTTTGTTACTTTAATTATTAACCTTTTTGAAGTGATTTGAGTTAAATTAATCTGAATAAGTTTTCATTTATCAAGTGAAATTAACATTTTTATTATCATTTGAGGAATGAACAGACATCCAGGGTTTCCGCTACATGTAATTGATCGTGGCGCACCGCCACGGCAAAATAAAAGCCGCCACACCTTCAGAATGATGATTTTTTTTTTTTTTTTTTTAATGTTAAAACAATGTAAAGCAGGTTTTCCACTAGAGGTTGCACAGACTAGTCCCCTGCTCCACAATGACGTTTTGAGCTTGACGTCGACTAGTCGCTGATCATGTAACAGTAGGCTACAAGAGTAGCGGCTTGAAACAACAGCTGAGTGCGCTGAATGAAAAAAATACGAGCGCAGTCAAGCTGGATAGAACGAGCGCGTACCAGACAGGAAGTCGGGCACAGAAAAGGCGAGAGAATCCGGTCAATTTTCAAAATAAAATAAATGATGATTAAGTTTGCTTGTCCGTCTATAAGTATTTGTCAGTTGCGTCTGCACACAAGACACATCCATAGGCTACATACAGCGCTAGAGACAGACCTGTGTTTGGAAAACCGAGCAGATACAGACGGGTTGATGTTTGACCGGCGCGGAGAGAGAGAGCAGGAGAAACTGCCGCTTCCGCGGGCAGTGTGTCCGGGCTGCCGGCAATTAAAAAAAACAAAAAAAAAACTCCGCTCATATCGACAGCTTTACGTCGCGCACAACAACAACAGCAGCAACCAACCAGGAAAAACTAAAACTGTGAGTGAAACTGTGACTGAGCAGGACTGTGATGGTGACGAGGCCTGTGTGTCGTTTTCCTCCCTAATTGTTTAATGAACAGTAGCTACAGTATTGTAGTGAGGGAGTGACGTGGGGCGGAGGAACTCCCCGGAGTGGGGGGCAATCAAGGGCTGATGCAGTTCACCTGGGAGGGGGAGGAGACCCACCGGGGTCAGCGGCTGGGAAGAAAAGAGGCGGTGGAGAGAGCGCGGGGAGGAAGAGACGGGAGGACGTGAGAGCCGTCGGCCTGAGCTTTTGGGAGCCAGTGGCACTGTGGCGGGTGGGTGCTGTTCGCAGCTTATAGTGCTGCCGGCAGTGAAGACAGCTGAGTAGGGGAGTTCGTCGTGTCGATCAGTCCTGTATCAAGAGGGGAGGCCAGAAACCTCCTTTAGGTAGCGAGGGACCGGGAAGTAGCCGTGCCTTACCTGTGCTCTCATGCAGCAGCCACATCAGTGACGCCGACTACGCTGAACGACTCCACGCCTGCCAGCTGAGCAGCCTTTTCTCCGGTGCACAGCCCAGTTCCATTGCCTAGGCCCCACGGGGGGGTCTCGTCACCAGACCGGGGCAGGATAAGTCCATTATTTTAATGATTCTCATATAAACTTACTTGTAGTCTTGTCAGTTAATGTCCGAGTGTTATATGATTTCCCTCTTAAAGAAAGGTTTTTAATTAACTGACGTCAGTGTGCCAGCGGCCCCGTTAAGGGCAGCTCATTAGTCTTGCAGCGCTCTATCTCCCCCTAGTGTTAAGAGTGGGGTTCGACCCTTTATGTTGTAGTGGTCCCTAAGGAGCCAGTGTGATTTTGAGCTCCCATTGTGTGTAGTGTGATACCTGTTCTAGTTGCTGTGCAGTGATTTGTGTGCAGTGTCCCTTTTTGGGTGTGTTCTCTTGTGTGCAGTGTTGGTGTCGCCGGATGGTGGAGTTACCTGCCTGACCTGCTGGAGCTGCCCTCATTGGCCTGCTGGATGCAAACGTCCCTAACTTAAAAATTAATTGGAAATAAAGATTGTCTATTTTTATACATATCTGTCTGTGGTGGGTGCTCTCTGACCTCTAATACCGGACCAGACCGAGTTAACAAAGGTGGTGGCAGCTTGACGCTACTCTAAACATCTTAAACAACAAAATTTATTACAGTATTTTCTTTTGCACCTGTAGGCTATATGTTACAAAAAAACAAACTGATTTACAGCTTGTTGTTTATAAAGCTGCTGTACTGTGGACTCATTTCTGTGCATGAGCTGTCAGTCAGTGAAACAGATTGTTGCAGAGCATTTCCCTCCTCCTGGGATTTTAGTTATGATGGGAAAAATATGAATGATGTCATCAGCGACTAGTCGACGATCCGGTCGCGCGCACCCCTCCCCCCGTCGATCAGCCCACCCTCGCCGCCACTCTTTAAAAAAATCCTGGCGGAAACACTGGAGTGCTATGACTATGGCCAGTGGTGTTGAGGTTCGCACTGACAACAAGATAATTCATATGACTGACTTGTGAAAAATACAACCTACAGTATTAAATCTCATAACTTTATTCCTGTCCCAATTACCAACAAGATGATGCTGCCAAAGACAAAAGGTCCCTAGTGAAAATATAGAATTCTTTATGAATGACCTGTCAAGTAATGAATACGTTCATCCCTCAATTATAACATACCATTTCAATGTCCCTGTCCACAGGAGATGACGATGCCGCAGATGAAGGGGTCCCCCCGAACAAGGACTTCAATGCCCGGACACACTCCACACACTCCCTCATTAATTTAATCATTTCCGGCAGGTCTAGGTGAATGAAATAATAAGTGGGAAAACATTTGGTTTGTCAGATGGTCAACATTATGGTACTTAAGTTCAGTACAGGAAAATAATGTGGAAACACCCTGAATCATTATTTAATAATCATAGTGTTTTCTGATGTGTCAACCCCTCTAATTGCAATCTGAACACCAACCATGAAGGGATGACAAAATGTTGTTTATTCCAGGTGCCATGCCATGACCACTGCTATCATCTGTCAGCTTCTTCAAGAGAGAATGAAATTCCAGGCATAAGGGAGAAAAAAAGAGATTAGAATCACATTAAACCTCATTAAGGTACAACAGATATTTACAGAACCTGATGTGAGGAATTGTGAGGAAATACTGTTTTTATTATTATTAGCCCTTTGTTATTAGTGACAAAATATACACACACACACCCACCCACCTCAAAGGAAATACTGTATGTTTAAAGGACACTTTTCTCATCCACACTAGTGTTTCCCCTAGCCGTTTTGTCTTGGGGGGGCGGCGGGTGGATGAGTCCGGCGGGGGGGGGGGGGGCACATGTGTGAAATTATTAACTTTATACCAATTATCCCAAAAATATACTTTATTTAAAGTGATAAGTGACAAGTGCATCTTTTTAATAGCAGATACATGACGCACATGTAAACACATGTTTCCCCCACCGTTAAATTTTTTTATAATTTCTTTTATAAAAGATAAAATATAGGCTGCTATATATAATGAGCTCCTGACGCTCAGCTCAACGGGTGAGGAGGCGCAGACAACTCTCAGCGGAGACGCTCAGAGAAGTAAACAGCAGCGGATCAGTGTGACCTCTCCCTCCGTACACACGCTCTGTTCTGATCCAGATCCACTGGACTTTCAAAGTAAAGCTGACGCAGCTGAAAATGAGTTAAATAGTGAAAGCGGGCCACCCCGCCAATAGAACGGTAGGGGAAACACTGCACACTACCGTGTGGCACAAAACATTAATGAAAGGTCTTTGAAAATGATTATATTGTTGAATATATTAAATAAAAATGCTTAGTTGACATGTTCATGAGAGCTAAAAGGACTTTATGTGTAAATCTGATATGAAACTATTATGAGATTAAGTTTTACATGCAGTTGGGTGTAAGATCTCTGACCTTTGCCTGACCTATTCATTCCATACGATTTACTTTTATCACAATCATATAATATTTAGTATAAATGTACTTGCCGTTCTCTGGGCTGGGGAGAAAACCAGCTCTTCATCTGAGGCATGGTCCTGAAAATTGAAAAGAGGAAATAGCTGTGAAAGCAATACAACAGAGAAAGAATTTGTGTCTGAGTACACAAAAGCTAGGATGACTTACAATGTCATGCCGTTGTGGACTCCCTATGTATGTGGCATCATCGGAACTGGGACTGGATGGCAGTGGTAAAAGCACACGTCTTGCTGCCTTGTTAATCTTTGCTCGCTTTCCCTGAAGGAAAATGTTTATATGATAGAAGTAGGAAAATTATTAGTTATATCATGAAATTTGACAAGTGTCTGAAGGACACCGCAGATTTTGCTGTTGTAAACAATCTAGACACCTGCTCAAGAAAAAAAGTACGCCTCACCCCATGAACACGTTGTGGAGATTCATCCTCAGAACTGCAGTGTTGATCTTGTGTGTCAAGGGCCCTCTTCTGAGACAGGGAAGTCTTGAGGTTTAACACCTGGTCCCTGGCTGCCTCTTTAATCCTGGTTTGCTTTGCCTGTTTATGACATTAAAACAAAGACAAGACTGTCATCACAAAGTAACGTTCTCATTAGCATACTAAGCCTATTCATCATCATGCCTTCTATCAAATGGTGGTGCCCCACCTTTTTTTAAAAATGTAAATACACCACTGCATGTTGATATGTTTACATCATGTTTAGCTAATATGTGACTTTATATGGTCTCCTTTTAGTGCATACATTGTGCTATGTACATTTCCATTGCACACCTCCTATTTCCTAACTGCACTTCCTCTTTTAATAGGCCAGCGGATCAGACACTAGGCCGTACATTTCTTTTTTTTTTTTTTAAAGTATATTTTGGGGGCTTTTATGCTTTTAATGGATAGGACAGTTCAGAGAGTGACAGGAAATGGGAGGCAGAGAGGGGGGGAATGACACGCAGGATAGGGCCGCTCGATGTGGGATTCAAACCGGGGCCGCCTGCAGTGAGGACTGTAGCCTCAACACATGGGGCGGGTGCTCTACCAACTGAGCTAAACACCGCCCTGGCTGTACATTTCTTAATTTAGTTTTGTTATTGTTATTACTATCGTTGGTTTTAAAAATCATTAGGCTACTCCTAAAGCAAGCAAACACTTATTTCATATAGGCCTAACAAACCTCTGCATTCTTAGAGTAATTATATTGATTATACGAGTCCATTACCTGCTGTCATAAGAGGCCAGTTCATGTGATCTCAGGACACCACAGCTTTTGCTGTTGTAAAAAATCTAGACACCTGCTCAAGAAAAAAAGTACGCCTCACCCCATGAACACGTTGTGGAGATTCATCCTCAGAACTGCAGTGTTGATCTTGTGTGTCAAGGGCCCTCTTCTGAGACAGGGAAGTCTTGAGGTTTAACACCTGGTCCCTGGCTGCCTCTTTAATCCTGGTTTGCTTTGCCTGTTTATGACATTAAAACAAAGACAAGACTGTCATCACAAAGTAAAGTTCTCATTAGCATACTAAGCCTATTCATCATCATGCCTTCTATCAAATGGTGGTGCCCCACCTTTTTAAAAAAATGTAAATACACCACTGCATGTTGATATCTTTACATCATGTTTAGCTAATATGTGACTTTATATGGTCTCCTTTTAGTGCATACATTGTGCTATGTACATTTCCATTGCACACCTCCTATTTCCTAACTGCACTTCCTCTTTTAATAGGCCAGTGGATCAGACACTAGGCCGTACATTTCTTAATTTAGTTTTGTTATTGTTATTACTATCGTTGGTTTTAAAAATCATTAGGCTACTCCTAATGCAAGCAAACACTTATTTCATATAGGCCTAACAAACCTCTGCATTCTTAGAGTAATTATATTGATTATACGAGTCCATTACCTGCTGTCATAAGAGGCCAGTTCATGTGATCTCAGGACACCACAGCTTTTGCTGTTGTAAAAAATCTAGACACCTGCTCAAGAAAAAAAGTACGCCTCACCCCATGAACACGTTGTTGAGATTCATCCTCAGAACTGCAGTGTTGAGCTTGTGTGTCTAGGGCCCTCTTCTGAGACAGGGAAGTCTTTAGGTTTTGTAACACCTGGTCCCTGGCTGCCTCTTTAATCCTAGTTTGCTTTGCCTGTTTATGACGTTAAAACAAAGACAAGACTGTCATCACAAAGTAAAGTTCTCACTAGCATACTAAGCCTCATTTAATGCAGGATAAATTTACACTACAGAAAACAGAAATAATATAATCAGCATCCTGACAGACAATGAAAGCAGAGGTGGGGCATGAGTGGCAAATGACAAAGCCTCGATAATCATTAATCATGATTGTAGATAATTGATTATATAGAGAGCACACAAAGGAAAAATTTCTCATATTGCGTATCTTGCAAAATTCTTGCTTCTTGACTATCTTTGATCATTGATTAAATACACCTAAACTGTTTTAAAATTCAAGGTTTAGTGATGCCTTTTTGCTTCTTTTTATATAGTTTTACATCGTTAATTTCTGCCCAGTGTTGCTTCACTACATCCTACTGACAGGTGTAAAAAAGCTCAAAGATTTTGGAAAAAAAAATTGATTTGGCACACTGTTATTGATTGAACTAGTGGTTTCAAAGTTTGGGGGATTTTGCCATCCTACCGAAAGCTTTGTGCAATCAGGTTCACCTTTTAGATGTTCCCTTCAGATTTAGCCTATTTGTTGTCTCTGTATGTGAAAATGCATACAGTAGGCTAGTTGAATCTAGACATACCTCTAGCAGTGCAGCGGGGTCATTCCTATGTTCCCACATTCTAAGAACCACTGCCTTGTTATCCACTGTCTTGTTTTGCACTTGCTGTCTATACACTCTGTCCCACCGACTCAAATTCCTAAATATGTTTACATGTAATAACAATAAAAGACTTCTGACTTCATATTTCATTTATTTCGCGCACCACACATATTACTTGGTGACAATAACAATATATAGATCGTACTGGATACTTAAGAGGTAGGCTATAAGTTACACCGTGGATAGATTAGATTTGGGATTTTATCGTCCTTTGCAAGGATAATTGTTTCCACCTACATACATTTACCATTTTGTACACATAACATCACACCCATAGACATCTTTCCACACGTATTCACACTGAGGTGTCATTGCATCTGAAATGTGGGAACATGGGGCTGTGGGAACATAGACATGGAGCCCTGGCAGCTACAACAACAAAAATGCTGCAACATCATGATGTTTCAGTATTACTCATCTAATGTTGTCAAATGTGACAATATCAGTCAGATGGAACAAATCAGTAAAAATGTACTCTGTATGTAGTTTAGCAACTACTGTAAGGAGATCCTTCACCTGCTACCAGGCCATTGCCCAAATAATAATTTATTCTTAGCAATTTTGCCTGGTTAAATGAGGGTTAATGAATGAATTAATAATGAAATAATTATACATAACATGAGTGGGATTTTTTATGCATGATTTGTAGTGTTTTTGCTTTGCTTCACTGCTTTTTACTTAGGAAAACTATTTTAATTTAACCTCTACCATAAAAAGAGAGCACCTGAATGTGTAGCTAGTAAAAGTATTGGAGATAGCATGTCAGCATGTGAAGTTGCACTCACCTGCATTGCCGTTTTAGGCCTCACTACCTCGGTCTCACACATTTTCTTTTTCATGCGGACTCCCCTGCTTTCCTCCTCGGCCCATATATCCTTACCGAGAATGAACAAATTCTTCTTCGACACGAGGTCTCTGTAGGAATCTGACGTAACGATAAGAATAAATAAAATTTCTGCCAAGACATTCACAAAAAATAAACAGTTAGCTGCTAGCTAGCTGAAAAGGTTGGCAAAATAATAGGTATACTTGCCTCCAAATAACAGGACCTTAGCAGCCACCGTCCTCGATGGTTCTTTTCTCGTGGGCCATTTTATTTCAATCCAGTTCGCGTCGTCATCAAGGTCCGGCTGGGCGGCCACTTGGGTGAACTGGTCGTCGCTATCAACAATGAGCGACGTACTTTCCACTTTAAGTGTTTTATCAAATAAGTAGTAGATGGCGAATTTGAATGACATTATTTTTCACCCTCTATAACCTGTCCTGCAAAACTGTAACCTGCTTTCAAGCGAAGCCAGTGACCTCGCGCTCGACCTCGCGCTCAGATGCAACGGATGACAATGCCCGCAGCTCTGATTGGCTGAAATTGAAAAACGAAACTAAAATAGATGCGCTTGTTGGGCACGTCAGAGACTCGGCGCCTCTTTTTTTTCTCTTCTTGTGTTTACACCAATTTTAGCTGGGAATTTGTGGGAAATAAATCATCATGCCAGCAAAACGAAACTTAAAGAGACATTTGAATTCTGACGAGACTCAACCAAATACGCCAAGAACAACTAAATATAGAAGACTTCAAACGAACCAGGTAAAATGCTGTGGGCTACAACATACAAAAAAAAAGTAACAGTGCACAATGCACATACTGTAGCTTACTGTAGGAGCCAACTCGCAACAATGTAGCCTGGTTAAAAGCCGTGGTTGGGGGCGGGGGGGGGGGGGGGGGGGTCACAGACATACACACACACATACTGTCCATGCTCCAACTGTGTTATATTTAAGTATTGTAGGCCTATGTCCTTGTGTGCTTGTATGTTTTTCACCATAAATAATTTCTATGAGATGTCCAGAACAACATACTAAAAGCCCTAAGGAAATATGCTTACTGTATAAAGTCTATGGTGCCGATAAGCCCTGACAACAATACACCCCAATGGGGCTATTTTTTCACTTTACTCGTATCACAATGAAACTTTACACAATGAAAGTATCCATGAAATGTAACATTTTTTGTATAACAAGTTTCTTTGAAAATGACTTTGAATATGCAAATGAGCCTTACACTGCCCAAAATACACCCGAATAGGCTTCCCCCCCCCCCTTTACTCCTATCACAATGAAAGTATACATAAAAATTAACATTTTTTTGTATTTCAGGTTTCTTTGAAAATGAATTTGAATATGCAAATGAGCAAAACACTAATGGCATACGCCCAAAATACACGCAAATAGGCTTTTTTCCCCCTTCACACCTAACACAATCACACTTCACACAATAAAATGTACATGAAAAGTAACATATGTATTTCAAGTTTCTTGGAAAATTAATTTAAAATATGTAAATGAGCAAAACACTACTTGACTTATGGCCATGAAGCCACAAGCAGCAAAAACAGGGGCCAAATAACTAACACATTCATGTCCATTCAGTAAGTTAACCTACACAATCTGAGTGAAGTCAATTGCCACACTTGACCTATGCATACACACAATTTGATGTCACTTGCCACACTTACCGGGGTCACTGGTTGCCACAAAATACTTATATTGACGGACATATTATGCAAAACTCACTTTTTCATTGCTTTAGTATGTGTATTTGCATATCCAGAGTGCCTTCTCACCCCTTAAACGTAAGTTTAAGGGTTGAGTCAATGTCAACATTTTGTAAACTGCCATAGTCAGAAAATGTGTCTCTTACAAGCCGTTTTAATTTCACCCTGCTTATTACATTATTACTTATACTATAATACTTATTACAAGCCGGGTGATGTGAATATTCAAGCCCACGCTCCCATGCTTTTTCTGACCAAAGCATGTTACTAACATTACTTTTAGACATCAAGGTACCATGTCAAGAAGCAGAAATGAGCAGAATATGTCTCGTCTCCAGTTGCTTTCTAAACTCCTTATTTTCTTTTAGAGAACAAGCCTTACCTAACGACTTTCCCCCCAGTTTGCAGAGAACATCAGAAGAAAGTCAGAATACATTAAAGTCGTTTCAACGACTGTGTGTGATCTTATGTTAAATATGCTGTTATGTTCAACAACATATGAGCGGGACTAAGTAGTAAGTTATTTGGCCCCTGTTTTTGCTGTTTGCTGCTTTTTTGCTTCTTGGCCATAAGTCAATTAGTGTTGAGCTCATTAACATATTTAACATTAATTTTCCAATAAACTTGAAATAAAGAAATGTTACTTTTCATGTATACTTTTATTGTGTGAAGTGTGATTGTGGTAAGAGTAAAGGAAGAAAATAAGCATGGGTATATTTTGGGCGTATTACATTAGTGTTTTGCTCATTTGCATATTAAAATTCATTTTCTAAGAAACTTGTAATACAAAAAATGTTACTTTTCATGTCTACTTTAATTGTGTAAAGTTTCGTTGTGATTGTGAGTTAAGGAAAAAAAATAGCCCCATCGGGGTGTATTGTTGTCTGGGCTTATTGGCACCATAGACTTTATACAGTAAATAATGATGAGAATTAAACATATTTCCCCAACTAGGATTTTTTAGGACTTTTAGTATGTTGTTCTGGACAACTCATATAAATTATTTATGGTGAAAAACCTTCTGTTAAAATTAGTTCTATTTTTGGGTCCAAAATGAGCTAAATTGACTGGACTACTTGTTTTTACATGAAAATCATCTTGTTATTGACTATACGCCAAAGACTGACAGACCCCAAACACTCATTATAGACTTGTATAAATTGTAAAAAAAAAAAAAAAAATACATACTATATCTTCTGACTTTTACTGTGACTTTCAGTGGGAAAATAGGATATTAACTGCTTGCTACAAAACCACAATATATCTTTGGTATTCTATATTATAATATCCCAGCTATAAGATCAGCCTATCTGATGGTTAACACATTTCTAAAATTATATCTTCATCCTAAAATGTTTGCCCAAGTCCTCAAGGGTAATCATACATCAACATTAGTAATAGCTAGTGCATAAAGCGACTGTGTTCTGTTTGCTTATTATCTTTGTTTTTACTGTATCCACAGAAACAGAGAAAATTAGTCTACAAGAAATTTCTCGGTACATCTTCAGTTCCAAGAACATCCCTTTACAGAAGAAAAGTAACTAAAAAGGTAAGTTCAGGAGAAAGAAATGTTATCTATAATAGCAAATGTATCCCATTTTTATGTCCCAATGTTCAACCATTAGTTTTAGATCACTGCAACTGCACTTAATTGCTCTACAATTTGTCTCAGATTTGTCTTACAGATCATAGTAATGCAGATACTTACAAAGAAGTGGATAGAGAGAGACACGAGGACAGAGAGGAAGATGATGGGAGTGGACGTGATGACAGAGAGGAAGATGATGGGAGTGGACAGGAGGACAGAGAGGAAGATGATGGGAGTGGACAGGAGGACAGAGAGGAAGATGATGGGAGTGGACAGGAGGACAGAGAGGAAGATGATGGGAGTGGACAGGAGGACAGAGAGGAAGATGATGGGAGTGGACAGGAGGACAGAGAGGAAGATGATTGGAGTGGACAGGAGGACAGAGAGGAAGATGATGGGAGTGGACAGGAGGACAGAGAGGAAGATGATGGGAGTGGACATGACGACAGAGAGGAAGATGATGGGAGTGGACATGACGACAGAGAGGAAGATGATGGGAGTGGACATGACGACAGAGAGGAAGATGGCGGAAGTGGACATGATGACAGAGAGGAAAATGATGAAAGTGGACAAGAACACAGAGCAGATGAGAGGAGCCAAGACGGAAATGAAGAATCAAACCAATTCAAGGTACTACCATTTAATTACATAATCTGTAGCCTATATTGTTATTTTATATTACATGATGAGACGTCTCTCTTATTAGGTCAACACTGTTATTATAATTTTGGCTTATGTTTCCTGATATGTTTTAGATATGAATGTAAGCAATCTTGTCTTGTATTACAGAAACATCAGGATGGTGATCCTGTATACCCTGGTGCTCCCCTCACAAAAGGACAGAGCCTGCTCTTACTCATGTCATATGTACTGAGACACAATTTGACAGGAGTAGCTCTTCAGGATCTTCTTACATTGTTTAACGAACATTTCCCTGGCTTGGTGCCAGCAACCTCATATCTTTTTCACAAAGCGTATGGACAGTTTGGCCAGTATGTGCCCCATTTTTATTGTATGAACTGTGAAACATATATGGGACCCAGTGAGACAGCTCCAAAAAATTGTTCTTCTTGTAATAGTGAGTTTGATATTGAGAGAAACTTAAAGGCTGGGTCTTACTTTCTTGTCCACAGTCTATCAAGACAAATAGTGGACGTCTTGGAAAAACCAGGGATACATTTAAATGAAAGAGCATCAATTCCAGGCAGTGTTTCAGACATCCAGTGTGGGGCTGAATATGAAGAACTCAAGCAGAGTGGACAAATGGGGGCTGATGACATATCAGTTATGTGGAATTGTGATGGCGTTCCAGTTTTTAACAGCAATAATTTTCAGATATGGCCAATTCAATGCCAAATCATAGAGCTGTCACCAAAAGATCGTCAAGCCAACATATGTATGCCCTGCTTATGGTTTGGTAAAAGCAAGCCGAACATGATCACGTTTTTAACTGCTTTTGTGGCAGAGCTCAAGGAACTGGAACAGACTGGAATTAAATGGAGGGATTCTGAAAAAGTAGAACATACAAGCAAAGTTCATTTACTCCTGTGCTCCTCAGATTCAGTTGCCCGCCCCCTCCTGAGAAACACAAAACAGTTCAATGGCAAATATGGGTGTGACTTCTGCCTTCACCCTGGTGGTGGTCCATATGTCTGGGAAACTCCAGAACCACCTTTAAGGACAGAGACGGATCATTTTCAGCATGCTATGCTGGCAACACCTGCAAATCCAGTAATGGGTGTGAAAGGCCCATCTCCTTTGATGGAACTTAAGAGCTTCAAAATGATCACTGGATTCATTCCTGAGTACCAACACAGTGTCTGCCTGGGTGTCACGAAACAGATGACATCTCTGTGGCTGGACAGTAAGCACCACAATGAAGACTGGTACTTGGGCGGCAAGGTCAATGAAATAGACCAAGAACTGATGGCCATCAAACCACCCGTGGAGGTCACAAGGGCACCAAGATCACTGAAAGAGAGAAAATTTTGGAAGGCGTCAGAATGGAGGTCATTTTTGCTGTTTTATTCACTGCCTCTTTTGAATGGCATCCTGAAGAAGAAGTATTGGAATCATCTTTTTTTATTCATTTTTGCAATGCACACTCTTCTTCAGGATACCATTCAAAAGAGGCATGTGGATGTGGCAGAACAAGCTCTGCAAAAGTTTGTGCGGAACTTTGGAAAACTTTATGGGGCAGCCAACTGTTCTTTTAATGTGCATTTATTAATGCACTTAGCAGCAGGCGTGCGCAACTGGGGACCACTGTGGGGCACATCCACCTTCCCATTTGAATCCTTTAATGGGACGTTACTTAAATTTTTCAGTGGGACAACAGATGTGCCAAAACAAATCGTCAAAAGATTTCTTCGGTGGAGGGGCCTCTCCAAAAAAGCAGCCACAACAATGGAAAATGCTAATGAAAGCATAGTAACATTATTTGATAAACTCCAAAGTGCCTCAACCCTAAGAAAGACATCAAAAGATTTTAAACATCATGTCAGAGGTTTTGGCTGCCCAAAGAAAAGTAAGACATCTGTGTTACAGAGGATGGCGATTGAAAGTTTTTCAGGGATTACTGTTCACTCAGGTTTATTTTATGACCGTTTTTTTTGTAGCAGCGTTTTTTTTCATTCATATGACAACAAAACTCTTACAAAGAGAAACAATTCAGTTGTAGAGTTAAATGATGGAACATTCTGCGAAGTTATGACCCTGGTGGCTTTTACATCTGATGATGGGGCCTCATCCACATCCACCAACTTCTGTATTTTAGTAAAAGAGCTGGCCAAGAGTGGAGCAAAGGTCTGTAGAGATACTCAGTTGAATATATCTTCCACATTTATAAATGAGGTGTCTCTCACCCATAATGTATTTGCCGTGCACCCCCAATCACTCAAACGTAAATGTGTAATGGTTAAGAAGAAGGACAAAATGTATGTCATTCCACTTCCAAACAATGTTGAAAGAGACTAAAAGGGGAACTTCTACTTAACAGATGACTGGGGGTGTGGGAAGGGAGTGAGTAGGGCTAACAGGAGACAATGTTCCTTATTGGGTACAGTAATGCTACTTGCTTGTCCCTACTTGTGTCAAGCGATTCTCAAACCAGTGATTTAACGTCCCACAGGGAATGGACTTGGTGACAATCTGTGTGCTAAAATGAAGAGTGAACAAGAAGCATCACAAGAGGAAGTTAATTAAGAAATTCACCTGGACCACACTGCTGTTATTGTAGTTCTACTTCACTGATTGTGTGAGACCACTTTAAAAAATCTTGATGATGATTAATGATTTTCACAAAAACCTGAAAACGAAAAGTTTCCACATTCTGAAAGGAGTTAATTTCATATAAGAAAAAAAAATATTATGGTGATGCACTATTACTTGATCAGCAGTCACAGAGTCTCTAAAAGAGCTTGCCAAGAGTGGAGAAAAGGTCTGTAGAGATGTTCAGTTAAATATATCATAAATGAGGTGCATCTCACCCATAATGTATTTGTCGTGCACACCCAATCACTCAAACGTAAATGTGTGATGATCAAGTCCAAGGACAAAATGTATGTTGTGCGCTTCCACTGTTTAAAGAGAGTAAAAGGGGAGTTTCTACTTTACAGACATCAACATCAAGTGAATTGTTTAATGTAGTTTTGTTTGTAAGATGTAATTCACATTCTTTGCCAGAATGATTAAACATTATGTAACAACTGCAATCATTTCTAACTGTGTATTTTTGACACAGCACAACATTTCATCAATGGGTTGAAGTGCATTTTCAAAGAGCACTTTCCAAAAGAATGCCCTGAAGTAGGCCTACAAGCGTAAATAACCTCACTTCATAATTAGACAGAAATGTAACTTTGAATACACTCAAACTTAATATTACAGTGTTGATATTAAAATGTATACTTTCAAAATATGTTATCATTGTATTTTACAATGACAATTTTAGCATACATTTTAAATTATATCAAAAGTATGTGTGAAAACAAATTTCAAATAAGTACACTTTAGAAATTACACATAAATTTCACTTTAAGTATACTATAGTTTAATATATTTCTACAAAGTGTAATATAGTATAATTATTTTCAAGTGTGTTAAAAGTGTTAGCGTGAAAGTGTAATGTTAGTGTACTTTTTATATATTTAAAAAAGTACAATTTGTGTAAGTACATTTTCAATATACTATTTAAAATACGAATATACTTGAAATACAATAAAGTACACTTTTTTTTCACCAGGGATGATCTTTCAAAAATGCCCCAGATGTCAGGAGAACAAACACCAAATTACCATAAATAATCATACAGCATGGTATAACCATTACAGCATCAGGGAGTTTCAACATGGCAGTGAATGCACTAAAAGAAAAAGCTGGAAGAGCCCTACATGCAATTAAGAGCAAATTTTATAATTTCCAAATTCCAGTCAAAATCTGGCTTAATATTTGATAGTGTCATCCAGCCCATTGCGCTGTACGGTAGTGAAGTATGGGGTCCACCAGAGCTATACCCACTGGGACAAACATCCAACAGAATCTTTACATGCAGAATTCTGCAGATACATTTTACACGTACACAGAAACACACCAACGAATGCATGTAGAGCAGAATTAGGCAGATACCCACTGATAATTAACATTCAAAAGAGAACGCTCAACTTTTTTAACCACCTGAAATCCAGCCCCCGAGACACCCTCCACTCCAAAGCCATCCAAACTCAAGAGCTGAGCCCAGAAAAGAATCCCCTATGTCAGTTGGTACTGAGGCTAACTGCCCCCTCTCAGACACAGTCTGACCAGCCTTACAACAACACTGCTCTCCAAACACCAATCAGAGTAAAGCAAATTATAACACAATGTAAAAAAACCTATCTGGAACATTGGAAAGAAGAAACTAAAAGCCAAAGTAGATTAGAATGTTATCTAGCCCTAAAAAGAGATTATGAATTAGCAGAATATCTCTCTACTGTCAGAGATAGAAAGCAGAGACAGATCCTCACCAAGTGCAGGCTCAGTGACCACAAACTGACAATCCAAACAGGAAGACACAAAAAAATGATGAAAACCAAAAGAAAACAGAACATGTGGTCATTGTTCGACAGGTGAGGTTGAGACAGGGATGCACTTTCTCCTACAATGTAAAGCATTCAACGAAACCAGGAACATTTATTTTAATAAATTCAATTTGGTAATCTCAGAGTTCAAAGAGCTGAACGACATATCAAAATTAAAAATACTCCTGGGAGAAGGAGATAGGGCATACCTTGCTGCCCAATATGTGTCAACATGCCACAACCTGAGGGACAGTGAATGACCGACACACACACACACACACACACACACACACGCAGGCACACGCACACACACACACACTGTATATACTGTATATACAATTTATGTAAATCAATCTTGGTGTTGTGTTGGTGTTATTTGTTATGTTATGTCCGAGTGTTTGGACAAGCTGTGTTTTGATGCTTTGGCCAAATTGTTGTTAAACTTTCATGCCAATAAAGCCCCCTTTGAATTTGAGAGATCTATATATCTCTATACATAGAGATATACACCGATCAGGCATAACGTAATGACCACCTGCCTAATATTGTGAAGGTTACCCTTTGTGCACACATATATGTATACACTACCGGTCCAAAGTTTTAGAACACCCAAATTTTTGTTTTTTATTGAAATTTATGCAGTTTAATGTCTCATTGTACTCTGAAATGAAAGCATAGAACAAATAAACAATTGAAGTTTAAAAAGAAATAATGGAATCAATTTATGAACCAAAATGTATTCTAAACTTTTGACTCATCAAAGTAGCCACCTTTGGCAGATATAACAGCTGAACACACTTCTTTCTACAATGGAAATCAAATACTCTTCAGAAAGTTCTTCCCAACCCTGTTGCAGAAGTTCCCATAAATGTGTGGCACTTGTAGGTTGCTTTGCTTTCACTCTTCTGTCCAGTTCATCCCAAACCAGCTCAATGGGGTTTAAGTCTGGAGACTGTGCTGGCCACTCCATGTTTTCAAGCTTACCCTCTTGTTCTTTTTTCCTAAGCTTGGACCAGTCAAAAAACGTTTGAACTCGACAAAACTCGCCAGCCTGGGTCCCATTTGTCCATTTCCTTTTCCTGCAACTGGACATTAGCCAGGAGCAGCCTTAAACCAAGCTGGATTGGCATGGTTTTTATTCCAACGCTCTTCCTCCATGGGGTGGTTGGTCTGAAAGTCTGCTGCTCTTAATCCAAAAGACCTGCTTTCTTCTCCAATGCTGATGAATATATTTCTGCCACCAAAAGAAATTGAAAATTTGGAGAACAAGGCAATTCTTAGCATGGCTCCACCCAGCAGTCAACTGAGCAGATGTCTAAAGAATTGAAAAAACCTGAGTTGATAATTGTAATTATCATCAACCTGGCTGAATCATGAATCAACACAGCATACAGGTTAGTTTTTAATCTATTTCAAAGACATGACCTTTTTATGCTCTGTTCTTTTTGTTCTGCAGGTTCGCCTGCCACAGGTGAAGAGTGAGTCGTACCTGCTGGTGTGTGCAGAAGGGGGGGAGCTTCAAGCCTTGAAGAGAAACTGTTGTACTGAGCTCTCCTAAATGCACCTTAAGTTTGCACATGCCAACTTTTACCACTTTTAGCACAGCTTATTGACACCAATCATCATTCATGCAAGTGTCTAACCCCACTAAAATGTGACTACAAATTCTTTAGACTCAAATTTAAGAATTTCAGTGTCATGAATTTAAGAGGTTACATCTCTAAAAGGTGCAATAAAACTCTACTATTATCAGGAATTTGTAGTGCTTCATGCAACATTAATAGGGGTCTTTTGGTTAATAATAATTCATGATTATCAGGGATAATTATTAATTATGATGAATAATAAGATCCAATTTTCATTAGATCACCTCGGGGCATCACCCTTGAAGAAGGGAAAAGATAGCCAATTCAAGAAATCAATTTCATAAAAAGGTACTAAACTGTCAGGTTGTAACTCTGATTAATAATTAAAGCTTGGGTAGGTTATTATGTTCAAAAGCATTTTCTATCATATTTGTGTAACATTACATCCTGACAGCATTCAAAATATGAAATGATTTGAAAAAATAATAATAATTAACTTAATAACTACAACCAAAATTACCATAACAGCTAGTAATGGTTGAAGGATTTTGGAGTCCCTGACAGAGTAGAGGGTGGCAACATTCACTCTTGTACAATATTAAATAAACGGCATGAAGGTTCAAAAGTCTTTTATTTAACACAAAATGAAAACACACAATCTAACTAACATGTACTATGTATAGGTGCGTGTGTGTGTGTGTGTGTGTGTTTGTCTGGAAGCACAAAAGCAAAATGGTGGCTAAAGTTCAAAGTACCACACTGCGTGGCATGGACAAAGCAAGACCACAAACAAAATGGCTGATCAAAAGGTACTACATGATGGCTGATTGAAGGGTTGGACTCAGGTCCAAGATGGTGGATCACCACTTGTTTCTTTGATAGGAGAGAACAAATAAACGATGGTGGTGCTTGCATCATGTACTCACTGATATCACATGTGGGTCTGATATGCTCCAGGTTAAAGGAGTGTGTGTGTGTGTGTGTGTGTGTGTGTGTGTGTGTGTGTGTGTGTGTGTGACGTAATGCCAGGTTAGAGAAGATGGTTAGTTACATGCAAAGACCCTGAGTCTAGTGAAGTATAATTCAACTAACGTCAAAATTAGCCATGTAGCAAAGCAAACTACTAATGGAGTGGGGAGAGAGGTGGAGAAGAGCCAAAGAGAGCTAACGCTTGGAGCGTAGCAAAGAGGGAGAAACAGCTGTGGAGATACAATACTTGCCTTCCTATCACTCAGCGGCCAGCAAACAAACTCAGGCTCTCCATCTTTCTCCCCACAGGGCTGCCTGCCCTCACTGTACACTAACTAGCACCAAACAGCAGACAGACACAATTAGAGACTAGCTGGTGAACATTAATTGTTGTCAAAGTTAATTGAGTGAATTGGTTGCCAAAATGGTACATATCATTGTTCCCAAAACATGACTGTTGCAGCTCCACCAGCAACAGGCGTACCAGACCCTTGTCGTATGGTTGCAGTTTAGTTAACCTAAAACAAAACCTTACCTACTTGTCTAAGTTTAGAAAAGCATCATGGTTTGGGTTAAAATAAGTTACTAATGTAACTTAACTTACATACACGTTATGTACACAACTTAAGTTACATTATGTATGTGACCCATCCATCCACCCCTACCTCCTCTTGTTGGTCTTTATACCACATCACCTGACTATCACCTTTGCTGCCTTTAAATATTTACAGGATTGGTGATTCAATTTTCCTGTCCACATTTTGTCCTTGAGCAAGACAACAAACCCAAAATTTAGCTTGATGGCCAGGCCAGTGCAACAGTCCACTCCAAACATACATGTGCATGAGTGGTCAATTGTGAACAAACAAACAAAAAAAACAATCAGCTGAATTTGGCAAAAATGCATATGAAATGAAACAACAAAACATTAAGAATACATTGTGATCCATCATTTTTATTTCAACAGTAAACATGCTGTATATATAAAAAAATAAAAATAAAAACAGTGGTATGAAAAGTTAACGTGTTAAAACCAATCATTTAAAGCAGAAACTGATGAAGACCACAGAAAAGGTGCATGCATGGCCCAAATGTTACACATTTGAATACTTTAATAAAACTAACAAAGGTTGTATCCATTTATGAATTGCTCATAGAGCAGCTATTATATAATGTAGTTCAGAGATTGAAGGAGCCCTACATGTAATATGTAGGGGATGAGTACTGCAAATAGGGGTTGAGTTTACAGTCTGCTGATACGAAGCTGCTGTTCTCATTGGCCTGGCGGCGGTAGTACCTGCGTAGGACAGGACTGCTGGGATGACACTGTCTCACATGGAGGAAGTACTCATCAGGGCGGCTTGAGGTGTAACCACAATCCTCACACACAAAGATCTTGGAGCGTCTCTGACGGTAAGCATACTGTTGGTGGACGCCATGAATCTTCCTCATATGGGACTCCAGAGAGCAACGTTGTGTGAAGGCTTTCTCACACAGCTCACACTTGTAGGGGCGGATACCTACAGCAAGAAGAGACAAAAGAGGTTTTTAATCTTTCTGTGGATGCCCATTTACATTCAGAGTGGCATAAGTGGCTTTGCAGTTGTGTGACAAATCTTGCAACCAAGGCTACCATTGTTAGAGTAATTTAAAAGCAGGCCAAGCATAAATAATTATAAATATAGACCTGGAGACAAAAAAGTGCCAGGCCTGAAAAGATTAAGATTTGATTGTGAATAATTTCAAAATCTTTGGACACTGAATATCCTCTGAAAGGATACCCCCCCTTTCTCTTGGACCCCGATCATAGTCTGTCTATCTACTCTGCTGCACTGCTGTGCCGCCGCTGTAGTCTGAGGTTGAATGAATGAATGATTTTTTATTTTGGTTACATACATTATAAGATAGTAAAATTATTTCACACAAATTTCTCAGTCAATAACTGAAAAAGGAATCAGCTGAAGCCAAAGGCTTATTTTTGCCTACCCTTCACCCATAGTATAACCCAGAACACAAGGGCAGATATCTCACTTCATTATTGGGGAGGACAACAAACAGGACATTTTCTCAAGAGCAATTCCTGAGGGGGACACCAAAGCTGCCATCAAAAGTAGTGTTTAACAAGAAAAGTGCAACAAACTTGTATTCCATGTTTATAGAGGAAACCCTGGTTTTTACTTTTAAACTATACTGAATAACTGAAAGGTAAATAACTTAAGGGTTGTATGAGCATGTTAAAAACTTTAAAATAACTATATTAATAGTAGTAATAGTTATTAACATGCTACTCAGAGGATTTTGTGTGTTCAACCAGAAATACCACAAATGGCCAGTGGGCGGCAATGGTACACCATATATGGATGTAATTTTCCTAATTACATGAGTATGGTGTGATCTCATCAACATAATCTCTTTGAGAAATATCATGAAAATAGTTTCAGTACGAATTTACTTTAGAATCATATTTCTGGATACATTTATGTAGGCATTTAAGCTGGGGTCGGTAAATTGGAAAATCCGTCAAGCCCAGGTTGATTTTGAAAGTATCCAGCCAGTAAAACCCGCCCCCTGCACTCAGGCCTCTCTCCAAAGCCACTCCCCCCAAACCATGAACGCGCACTGTCCGACAACTGCCGAATACCACCGTCAGAGTCCGAGTCCTCACGAGCTGTGGGAAGAAGAGTACCAGTGCATCGTTTTCATCACAACATCAAACAACAAGTAGCTAACTCATGTCTCATTCACCTGTAAGTAAACACCTAATATTATCAAATTGAACGTAAACAACCAATATAGCCATTGCTAGCACTGATAGCTGTTAAGCTAGCTTTGTTAGCATTCAGACATTGTTTTGAAATTGTATTTTGATGTTGTAACTCAGTGCTGGTTAGCTAGCAACAGCTGCACTCTCTCCTCAACTGTTCTTTCCTCACTACCATCTACAGAAGTATTCTCTCTAATGTCCACTGAGGAAGCCTCCTCCACTCTGTTATCCTCCCTCTCCTCCTCTTTAAACACTTTCTGTCCCCCCCCCCCCCCCTTTTACTTTCTTTACCAAGAAAGTAAAACACATCAGCTCCATTTACTCCTATGCCCTTCCAGAAAGCACCTCCCCATCCCTCACCTATGACGGCCTTACCTGCTTCAGCTTTCTCTCCCCTGAAGATGTTCACACGCTAGTGACGTCTAACCGTGCCACCACCTGTTCCCTTGACCCGATTCCCTCCTCTCTTCTTCCTATTCCAGCTCCTTTCAAGACAGCTACAGTAAAGCCACTCCTAAAGAAACCCACCCTAGACTCGGCTGACATCAGAAACTACAGACCTGTATCTCTTCTCTCATTCCTCTCTAAAACCCTGGAATGTGCCGTCTACAACCAACTGTCCTTCTATCTTTCATAAAATGACCTCCTTGACCCTAATCAGTCAGGCTTCAGGACCGCTCACTCCACTGAGACGGCCCTCCTCACAGTGACTGAGACATCATACCTGACAAATCGCACCTTTCAGGTCACATGGAATGGCTCCTTGTCCAAACCCTGCTTTCCGGAAACTGGTGCCCCTCAAGGCTCAGTACTAGGACCACTTCTGTTTTCACTATACACTAGATCACTAGGCTCTGCAATCACATCACATGGATTCTCTTACTACTGTTATGCAGATGAAACCCAACTGTTCCTCTCTTTTCCCCCATCCTCCAATACCCACGTTGCAACACGCATCTCGGAATGTCTGGCAGACATCTCCGCTTGGACAACTACGCATCACCTCAAGGTCAACCTTAGTAAAACTGAACTCCTCTTCATCCTTGGGAAAGACTGCCCTCACATGGACCTGTCAGTCACTGTCGAGGAAGTCACAGTATTGCCTTCATCGATTGCGTGGAACCTGGGCGTAATCCTCGGCGAACGGACTATCCTGCACCCCCAACATCACCGCGGTGGCCCGATCCTGCAGATTTGCCCTCTACAACATCTGCAGGATCCGGTCTTTCCTCACAAAGAATGCAACGCAACTCCTGGTCCAAATGCTGGTCATCTCCTGCCTGGACTACTGCAACTCGCTCTTGGCTGGACTCCCAGCCTATTTTTTTCTTTTCTACTTTATCGACACTGATATGTTGTGGTTTCTTTCTTGTGACAAATGTACTTATTGTAAGTCGCTTTGGACAAAAGCGTCTGCTAAATGTAAATGTAAATGTCGATGTAAGCTGGCTATGGTTACATTAGAAATGGCAAAGCTGGATTCTGGGATGCCTTGTAGCTGAGCAGACATGCCTGAACTGAGCTTATCCTATAACTTAACATAAAACAATGCTAAATTAAACCATGGACATTAGAGTGGGTAAATATAACATATAGGGCAGTTGATGTGAAATAGATGCTCGACTTCGAAACAAAGAAAGATAAGAAAGACGACAAAACTGTTGCTAGCAAAGAAGGAGTTGTGTCTCCTAAAGCTAACACTAGCCGAAGTGAGACAGGCATGGCAGCGGACAATGTGAATTCAACACTGTGCAAATTTGAGGATTCTCAATCCACGTTGCGCTCAGGGAAATTCATGAGTTAAAGAAGTCTCTCTCGGAGAAAATTGACAACTCCAAACTTCGATCAATGGAGTGAAGGCTACTTTGGATAACGTGCTAACGAGGGTAACAGAGGCTGAGAACCGTATCAGTGACACAGAGGACGCAGTAAGTGAGATTAAACAGCTGACAAAGCAGCTAAAAAGGGACAACGAATTCCTCAAAAGAAAAATCGTCCAGCTCGAAAATCACAGCAGAAGGAATAATGTTTGTGTTGTGGGACTAAAAGAAGGCACTGAGGGCATGGACCCTGTGAAATTCTTCACAGACTTGATACCGGCAGTTCTGGGGGCCGACGACTCAGACGCAACAGTGCCGCGGCTGGAGGTTGAAATCGAACGAGCACACAGGACCGTGATTACGGAGCCTAGACCAGGTTAGCCTCCTCGTCTCAGCCCCAGACCTGTTTTGATCCGTCTACTTCGGTTTCAAGATCGAGAAAAAATACTGGCCCTAGCCAAGAAGAGGGGGAATATCTGCTACAACAACATGAAAATTAGCTTCTTCCTCGATATGTGCCCGGAATTAGCCAAACGCCCTAAACAGCTCGTCCCTGCACTACAAGCGATTAAAGTGAGAAACATCGCCTGCTACTTCATCTATCCTGCACGCCTGAAGGTCCAGCCAGACGCCGGAGGAACCCGCTTTTTCGACAGTGCTCAGGGCCACTGCCCCTGAGACAAGTGAATTGGATTGACATTAGTCTCTAGCCCCCTGGCATTAGAGTGAACCGGACTGGTCCTTCTAACCAACTATGATTTCATTTTCATATTTTATTTGTCTCTTTTATTTTGGTTTTGTACCAGGGTGCCGGTGAGTACATCTATAAGTATAAAGGTATTTGATTAGTTAATAATTGAACATGTTATTACTTACAGTTCATTTTATTATTTTATTATAATCTATAATCATCCATCCATCTGGGCGGCCAGGGAATGTATCTCTATGGGCTGAAATGTCTTCCACAAGTGGGATATAATAGCATTTGTTTAAACACTTTTAGAAATGTTATGAGAGCTTGCAGGTTCAGTTCATGTCTGAGTTTAGGGAGGAAGGAAAGGCGAGCACCTTAGATTCTTCACACTAGGTTCACATTTGGTTGTCAGGATGGTAGACTGGCAATCGAGAAGAGTGGTGTATATGTTATATGTTTTTGTTTGTTTGTTTGTTTTTTGTTTGGTCAAATGTATCTTTATTTCTACCTATCAGAGAGAGAGACATCTTTTCTCCATAGTAGCATTGGTTGGTTACTTAGATAAAAGGGATAATAGTTCAGTTACTATTCAGTACAACTTAAGTTCATGTTCAAGTCCATTGAAATTTGTAACATTTAATGTCAAAGGATTGAATAGCCCTATCAAAAGAAAAAGAGTCTATACTTGCCTCAAAAAATTACAACCTGACATTGTTTACCTACAAGAAACACACCTAACAGACAGCGAGCATAAAAAGCTGAGAAGAGATTGGGTGGGTCAAGTTTTCTTTTCATCATTTAGTTCAAAGTCGAGAGGAACAACGATTTTGCTGCATAAAAATGTCCCCTTTGTTGCTACTAAAACTGTATCTGACCCTTCAGGTAGATATATAATGGTACAAGGGCAGATGTATTCAGAATCCTGGACCTTTATGAACATTTATGCACCTAATTTTGACGATCATGTATTTATGCAGGAGGTCTTTCTTCAGGTCTCCCAAGTGCCTGGGTTTCATTTGGTAGGAGGAGATTTAAACTTCTGTTTAGATACTGTGCTAGATGGATCTTCTGATAGACCCTGTCTTCTCACCAAATCAGCTAAAACCACGATTTCTTTCATGAGAGACTTAATCGATGTCTGGAGGCAGATGCATCCACAGGATAGAGGCTATTCATTGTATTCGCACCCTCACAACTGTCATACCCGTATAGATAATTTTTTGATTTCTAGTCAAATATTTCATAGAGTGATAGACATTGAATACCTTCCGAGACTGCTTAGTGCTGATCACTCTCCTTTGGTGCTGTCTGTATCCATTCCTGACAGGGTAACTGAAATGTACAGATGGAGGCTTAACCCTACACTTTTTAAACAACCCAAATTCTGCACTGTCATCAGAGAACAGATTGACTTTTTCACTTTAACAAATAGATCATCTGCTCCTAATATTTTCATTTTTTGGGACACATTAAAAGCCTTTCTGAGGGGCCAAATTATATCCTATACAAAAGGGTTAAAGAAGAAACACAGCGCTGAGCTTAATACTCTGGAACTACAAATTCATGCACTTGAGAAAACATACCAAAATGCCCCAAATAAGAACATATGCAGAGAATTGGTAAATCTGAAATTAAAATACGACACTATAAATACATATCAAGCAGAGAGGGCAATAACTAGGACCAAAAACAACAATTCTATGAACTTGGGGGAAAAAGCACATAAAGTGCTAGCATGGCAACTTAAAACTGAGGAAAGTAAACAAACAATTAATGCTATAGAAACACCATCCAAAGTTATAATTTATAATCCAACTGAAATTAATGAGGCCTTTAAAAAGTATTATATGGACCTTTATACATCACAATCTCATGGAGATTTATCTAAAATGGAGTCTTTCTTATCCTCCATTGACTTGCCATGTTTATCAGAGGAAGACAGGGAGAGTGTGGAGAAGCCCTTTTCTAGTGCTGAATTGTTGGACACTATTAAATCACTTCCTGTAAATAAATCACCTGGGGATGATGGCTTTCCATCTGAATTTTATAAAGAATTCCAAGACCTTCTTATACCACTGTTGATGGAGGTGCTCGAGCAAAGCAAGACGGACACCCGTATGTCCTGCTTTGCTCGAGCACCTCCAAGCTGTTATTACAGTTATCCACAAAAAAGGGAAAGATCCTCAAAAATGTTCCTCTTATAGACCAATCTCACTCCTCAACACAGATTATAAATTAGTTACTAAAATGATAGCTAAAAGATTAGAAATGTGTCTTCCCCTGCTTGTCAACCTGGATCAAACAGGGTTTATTATAAATAGACTGTCCACTAATAATTTAAGGTGTTTGTTTAACATAATACATCTTGCTGACAAAAATAAGATACCAAGTATGGCTGTCTCACTTGATGCCGAAAACGCTTTGGATACGGTTGAATGGTCGTATCTATTTTGCGTTCTGAAGAAATTTGGTTTCGGTGCTGGGTTTATTGATTTGATAAAATCTCTTTACAGATCCCCCCAGGCTAGGGTTATTTCAAACGGGATCACATCTGGCTCATTCTGGCTTTATAGAGGCAACAGACAGGAGGATCCAGCTAGCCCCGCCCTCTTTGTGCTTGCCATTGAGCCCCTGGCGGAGGCCATTAGAAGCAATCCTAATATATGTTTGACACGGGCCCTCCTCCTTCATGGCTCAATATTGAAAGGATAGAGATGAAAGAGGAGACACCAACAAATTTATTGTATAAATGGGATAAAAAAAACAATCAAAACTGCAACTGATTATCCTTTAATCATCCATTCAATCCAAGTTTGGTATAAACTCTTTAAGATAGAAGGATTTCTTTCTCCTAAAACTCCATTATGGGGAAATAGATTACTACCAATGATCCTTCAGAGTGGCAACTTTAGATCTTGGCAGGAGAAAGGTATTTGCCACCTAGAACACTGCTATCAAGACAAGTTTTATGTCTCTAGAACAGTTAAAAGAAAAGTACAGTTTGACAACTAATGATTTCCTTAGTTATCTCCAGTTATGTGACTTTATTAGAGCCAATCAAAAAGGAGATTGGAATTTACCTCCCACGTCTCCAGTTGAGCATCTGTGTCATGCTGGCCAACCATTATTTAGAACTATCTCAAGGGTGTATACAGCTCTTATGTCGACTTTATCAATACCAGATATGGAATGATTAAGGATTAAATGGGAGAAGGACCTGGGAATAACTACTGAGGAGCAGTTATGGAGGAACTTGTGCAGAGATGGGGTCACCTCTACTTTAAATGCTAGGTATAGGCTGATACAATTCAACTTCCTGCATCAGCTGTATATTACCCCACATAAATTACATAAATACAACTCCAATATATCACCTCTTTGTTTTAGATGTGGCACGGAGGAAGGAACATTCCTTCATTCTACCTGGCAGTGTTCTAAACTGCAGGGGTTTTGGCAGGGGGTTTGTGAAACTCTATCAAACATCCACGGGGTTACGTTTCCACTGGACCCTGAAATTTGTTTACTAGGGAACTTTACTAATTCCAATCTTGAGACAAATTATGCTAAGAAACTTACAGAAATCCTTTTGACAATTGCTAAGAAATGTATTGCAATAAAGTGGAAATCAGACGCCCCCCTTCCAATTAAAATGTGGCTTTGTGAAATCAATAGCTTGCCCGTAGAGAAAATAATTTATTGGATGCAGAAAAGAAGTACCACTTTTTTACAAAATATGGCAACCATTTTTAATTTATATGGAAAATCTACCAGCACACCAGGTTGACTAATTTCCCTGCATTCGAGATGGCTTGGCATGATGTATGAGCAGTGATGCTACCCTTTGTTTTTTTCTGTATCTTCGATTATTGCATAATGTATTTTATTTATTCATTTATTACTATTATTATTATTATTATTATTATTATTATTATTATTTTTTTTTTTTTTTTTTTTTTTTCCACTTTCTATTGTCCTGTCATTGTGAGTTCATTTCAGTAACTTTGTGCTTGAAAAAAAAATTTATATTCAAAAAAAAAAAAAAAAGAAGAAGTGGCAAAGCTAAAATGTCAAGATTAGTGGTGGGCCTATATGTTTTATTTTTTTGTTTCCCTCAGTGATTCACAGACGAACGTGAATATTGTATTGAACTCATGAGGATATGATGTTTTGCATGTTAGAGCTTCCACAATGAGAGCATAGTTGACTCTGATGACGAAGACACACCAGAGCGAAGGACATCATCCTGTCAGAGGATGACGGGAGGGCAACCAGCAGTGAGCACATGAGCAGGTCAGCATCTAAAGTAGAACATTGCTGGTGCTTTTTTTCCTGATAAACACCACCTACAACTATTTGTGTTTGTACAGTATATTGACCAGGCATATAACTTGGACACACAAGTGCCCTAATCAGAATCTCATTTTTTGCCAAGCAGTTTTTCACCATTTGAATTTGTGTTTTGGTACATAACAATAAACACAGTAAGTAGAGAAATGTAAAGAAAGATAAAGGGCTGGTACTTCAAAACAATGTTATATAAATTCGGACATCTGTACAGTTTTGTCCAGGAATGTCTAAAGTATTGACCATTTAAAATGTATATGTTTACAGTATGCTGTGGACAGTCGAGCTCTGTTCCATTAAAATATCTAATCATGTTGCTCATCTGTTGCTTTACAGGCCAGAATTCAAGGACTAGTGTGGAGTAATCACATCAAGTGCTGGAACTCTGCCTGACACCTATTTATTTGTCATTCTGTATTTACTCCTTGTTTTGCAGTATCTCTAACTTGTTTGAATAACGTCTTGAAAATGATAAACGCCTTTTCTTCACACTTCCAGCATAAACAACCATCCCATTACAGTTCTTTCCATTTTTTGGAACACATGTAAATAAATAACACTACAAAAATAGTAGACCTTTTATCATTTAGACAATATACAGTACAATTAGCATAAACAACTATATAGAGGAAGGACATCCAGAGGTTTCTTGACTAATTATAAACACAGATCAGTGTTGGCCAACAGATTAGGCTGTTGATGTCGGTGCTGTCTCAATCCTCTACTGTTTTGGCAGTGATTGTCCTGTAGAAAGAATAGCGCATACTATACTTATCTGACAGTAAATATAGCATTTCAAGGACCTTGAAATTATTTAATTCATTATAACACCACAACTTGAGTTGCATTTTATGCAGTGACAATGTTCTTGAAAACAACCAGAAATAGCCTCTGTTACATCAGAATTGTGCAATTTACAGTCATTTCATATTTACCAATTCTAGGTTTTGGGGGGTTAGCAAAATGTCACTTTCAGAGCAATTTACATAGTTTCACATTCTCATTATTTTTTTCTATGCATTTTGACAATAGTGTGTACAAGCTCTACTTGCTGGACTTTTTGTTGTACACCTTGGAGTACTTGGCCTAAGAGAAAGGAGTTCCATCATCTCTGCAAAAATTATAATACTTACAGAAAACTGGATAAGGATGGAGAACTAAATGTGTTTATGGGGCATAAAAATGTGATTGATTCTGTCAAAGACAACACAGGACTATTGCTATGTAAAAAAAAAAAGAATGTCTGGAGTTAGGTGGGTGATGGGATGCTTATGTGATGGGTGGCAAGCGATTATTTATAGGGATTGTCAGGTGCTTTCTGTGTTTCCCACATTCTACTGTGGTCAGCTGACAGTCAAATCATGAATTGAAATGCAAAGTCTATTTTCTTTTAAAAAATGTCTTACTAATATGCAATAGTCTCAAGCAGTAGGCTAACACGTGACTGCGAGGACCAGTACTTGAAGCATTTTCCTGGCACAGCTAATGAGTTGATGCCATTTATTTTTGTATTGTTTCCCTGCTAAGGAGCACATTCACGCACAGAAAGCAAACCAACTTCATATGAAAGAAGGACAAATGTATCTATGAAATGTATCCATCAAAGACACATATTACATGAATAACAGTGGTCTGATAAAGTCTGAGAGAGACTCTGCAGAAATAGTGGAAACATCAGGGCATGGTTCTGCTGTGAACTGACGCTTCAAGACTGGAAGTTGATGTGTCCCTCTCATAACTATAGGACACAGAAATAGGCAACATCAGCACATTTTTAAAACGTCTAGTTCAAAGGCTATATGAATGAATGTCATATAAATATCATCTAACAACAGCGGCTCACAAATACAATGCAAACTATACTCGCAGATATATGTAATCTTCCCAGGACCTCTGAACAGTGGACTTGGCCTTTCACACGTGTAGCACACAAGAATTAGTCGACCTCTCACACACAGCTCGTCTGGCTAATGCCCAAACAGCCCAGGGTAACAGTGCATGTGTGAACACTGCTATATGAATCAGATCCACAGTACGTGATGTTACACATAAATGTGTTTCATACAGCAGTAGTCTATCATAGCTAGCTTGCTAACGTTAGCTACAAGCTAACAATGCTAATGATGTTAGTATTGGGCTAATACATACGACAGCAACATAAGGAGCTAACGTTAGCTATGTTGACTATATAATGCAGGGTAATAATACATTCCCCCAACAAAACAAACTGGCTCATTACCTGTCCAACAGAGACACAGCTGCCGGGGACGGCCTTCACTGTGAGGAGGGCCGTCTCACTGGAGTGAGCAGTCCTGAAGCCTGACTGATTACGGTCAAGGAGGTCGTTTTGTGAAAGGTAGGAGGACAGTTAGTTGCAGATGGCACATTCCAGGGTTTTAGAGAGGAATGAAAGAAGAGATACAGGTCTGTAGTTTTGGATGTCAGCTGAGTCAAGGGTGGGTTTCTTTAGGAGTGGCTTTACTATAGCTGTCTTGAAAGGAGCTGGAATATGGCCTGAAGTGAGGGAGGAGTTGATCAGGGTGGTAAGGAAAGGCAAGATGTCGTGTGAGATGTTTTGGAGAAGAGAGGAGGGAATTGGGCCAAGGGAACAGGTCGTGGCACGGTTAGACGTCACTAGTGTGTGAACATCTTCAGGGGAGAGAGGGCTGAAGCAGGTAAGGCTGTCATAGGTGAGGGTTGGAGGAGGTGCTTTCTGGAAGGGCATAGGAGTAAATGAGGAGCTGATGTCTTTTACTTTCTTGGTAAAGTAAGTTGCAAAGTCATCAGCAGTGAGGGAGGGGGAGGGGTGAGGAGCGAAGAGAATATGGAGAATAGTTTCCTGGGGTTGGAGGCAGAGGAGTTGATTTTTGACAGGTAGAAGGCAGATTTGGCTGCTGAAACAGTTGATGGGAAGTCAGAGAGAAGGTGGTGGTAGTGAGCAAGGTCATCAGGATGATGTGATTTTTTTCCATTTTCTCTGTGCTGCTCATAACACCGATCTGTTGGTTCGCAGCAATTTAGACAGCCAGGGAGGGGGGGAGGTGATCGTGCTGGTCGGGAGGTGAGGGGACAGAGAGCGTTTAAAGAAGAGGAGGGAGGATAACAGAGTGGAGGAGGCTTCCTCGGTGGACAGTAGAGAGAATTGTTCTGTGGATGGTAGTGAGGAGAGAGTGGAGGGAGAGAGGGATTTCAGGTTGATTTTTAGGTGACTGTGCAAGGGGTGAGGAAAGCAGTGGACTTCAAGGGGAGAGAGAAAGCGACAAAGTGGTGGTCGGACACGGTGAGCGAGGGGCATTGGCACCCTCCCTTTGTGTTCTGTCTTGAAAATAATAAATATTAACAAAATAAAGAAACAGATAAACAATTACATGTTTCTCACGTGTGGGGCTGAGTCACGTGATGTGTGGTCATTGGCTGTGCACCTCAGAAGGTCAGATAGGTGTCACATCAAGTGACAGACAGGTTATGTTTTTTTATTTTGTGAGATGAAACGGCCGTCAAAGCCCTCGGGTGCACGATACCGAAAGAGAAGAAAAGAGAAGAAGAAGAAGAAGTCTCAATATAAAGGTAACATTATGTCATCTTTTTTTAAATGTTGTTTTGTGTGAAGACGTTTCATTTGTATTAGCTTGCTAGCTATTTTGAAATAAAGCAACGCTGGCTTAACACGCTAGATAATGACACTGATAGCTACTAAGAAGGATAAATGAATCATGAATCAAAGTAGAGGCCTACCCGTCCTGATGCACACACTGTGTTGTTTATTGTGAAATAATAGTGAATCTTTTATTATAAGGTAATTATAAATGTTATGCTCCTCCACCTAATCAACTGCAGCCTGCATTAAAAAAAAAACAAAACTCTAAATTACGCATCGTTATCCATAAGGCCCCGTCATCCGCAAATAACACTTTCCCTATCCCTCTATCACTCTGCTCAAACACATCATTAATCGTAATATTATACAACACTGGACTGCGGACACTACCCTGTTCTCTACTTGATGAACTTTAGAATACTCTGTCCCTACCCTTACCTCTATTGTCCTTCCAAATAGAAAATCCAATACCCAGTTATTTAACCTGCTACCAACTCCTAACTTGTCATATCCTTTTTCAATATCAAAAAATACAGCTACAACTATTTCTTTGTTGGCTTGAGCTTTCTCTAAGCATAAGATGGGGTCCATTGTATTTCTTCCTTTTCAAAATGCGCTCTGAAAAGGAGAGAAAAGTTCTTTGCTTTCGAGATAATATGTTATTCTTTCAGGTATCATTCGTCTATAGTTTTTCCTAATTGTGAGGTAAGTGCTATTGGTCTATAACTTGAAGGATCTGATGGGTTGTTACCGGGTTTTAAGATAGGCACAATGATTGATTGTTTCCAATCCTGTGTTCCAAATTTTATTGAATAAGGCTTATACTGTAAGGAGTGAATTGTCTTCCATGTGAGCTAACATTGTTGTTTATTGTTGTGAATCTAAAAATTGCCCCCTTTAATTCTGTCAAACTTATAGCGGTTTGATCAAATTTAAAGCAATTATCCACATCAAACCCCACAAAGGACACATGCTCAAAACACACATACCCCTGAATGCATTTCTTAAACATAGAACACAGTGGTAAACAACCGCAGAGCAGGTGAATAAAACACACAATTTCAGTAAATTCAACCCCACCACCAATTCAAGTTCAAAAATAGTTATATTCGACAAACAAAAGGAAAAAATCTAAGTTAGGTTCAGGTCAGTCCACACAAAAATACTCCACTTCGGATTTCCCGGTAATCTAGTCAGTTCACTCCAGTTCAGTTCATTCATAAATAAAAATTACTCCGCTTCGGGATTTCCCAGCAATTACTGTCATTTCACTTCAGTTCAGTTCATTCATAAACAAAAAAGAAACCAAGAAGACAAAAAAGAAAGACACAAATAAAACAAAACAAGGGATAACCAGGCTTCCGCTGACTCACGGGTACCAATGGTTTGCTTTTAGTCAGGTCTCCAGAGACTGTTTTCATTCATTAATTAATCCATTCATGATCAAACATGAGGATTTTTTACGGTGCAAAATGCCTGGGGCAGGCTGACGGAGTGGAGGACTCGGTTTATTTCCTTTCCTACTGCACTTCGTGGCTCAAACAAAAGTAAAACATAAGGGCCGTACCGGGAAGCAGGTGAATCGGAGCCAGATCAGATCAGATTGACAGGGCTAGTGGGTATGTGGAGGTGAGTGAAAAGGAACGTAGATAATATTTCTTTTTTTATAAGCAATGTAATTTTAGACAATCACCACAAACTGAATGGCAGATCTAAGCATTTTGTTGTTCTGTTCTGTTCTTTACTTACATTCACACCTGGGTTCTCCAAAAGAGTGTTGTACCTACACAGCCTGGCATTAGCTAAATGGACTTGAATTTCTATAGTGCTTTTCCAGTATACTGACTGCTCAAAGCTCAAAGCACATTACAATACTTGTCACATTTACCCATTCACACACTAAGGCAAAGGCTGCCATGCAAGTTGCCAACTGCTCATCAGGAGCAATTGGGGGTCAGTATCTTGCTTAAGGACACTTCGACATGCACTTGGGGGATCCAGGGATTCGAACCAGCGACCTTCCAATTACTAGACGACCTGCTCTGCCTCCTGAGCTACAGCCGCCCCATTGGCTGACAAATTTGATGAGCTATGAATCTTCACCAACGTTTCTGCCAGGAATTCTGCCTTTTCTTTATAGATGATTGCTACCTTCTTATTGCTTGTTAATACTGGGATTGCTATGTTCCTTTTAATTCCACTCATCCTTCTGATCATTCCCCATATGTCTGACAATTGTGTCTCTCTCTCTCTCTATAGTATTGCAGTATTGTCTCCAAAAAGTCAGTTTAGCTTTTCTTATAACTTTCCTAACTGCTGCCTGTGATCTTTTGTATTCAATTACATTGTCTGATGAATAGTGCTTTATTAACTGTCTAAAAGCCCTGTTCCTTCTTTTAATAGCATCCCTATAATTCCCATCCCACCATGGTATACTTTTTTTCCTTCTGCATCCTACACCTTTTGGTAGTCAACCCTTTATTGAACTCATGCCCATCTACTCACACCTTCTCCAACTAAATTTGTGGAAGAAAAAAATCCCAATTAGCTTTGTCTAATTTCCATATTGGTATCCTTATTACTATTATTATTATCCTCTTGCTGCACTTCTACTCCCACCTTAGTTCTAATTGGATAATGATCACTACCCACTGGTGACTTATTAAACACCTCCCATGATGTGATGCCTTCAATTCCATTTGAGTCAAGTCGATTGCACTTTCTGTGTTTTGTGTATTATTAAACCTGGTGCCTCTTCCATAAATCACACACACTAGACCCCTATCCGCTATGAATTCTTCTATAATTAAGCCATTCTATCACACCCCCATAATGTGCTATGCCTACTGAATTCCCCACGCCACACCTCTTTACCCTGTGTTTGCCAACCCACAATCTCTAACATGTCAGTTCTAAATCTATTACATGGATTATAATAGCTGTCTATTTTAATTCATCTTTCCCTGTCCAGATTTTGATAACTATAGACTTGTGGTTATAGACATGTTTTTTTCCCTTATTTACAAATCTTAAACCTCATCCCATCCCACACAAATGTTGCTACACCCCCACCTCTTCCAGTTTCCCTATTATTCCTAATTGCTGTATAACCCTGAATCACAAAATCCCACTGTGGTCTCAACCAAGTCTCTTGTATTCGTATTAAGTTTATCTTGTAATTCTGATACATATTTTTTGAATTCCAGTAGCTATAACGCTCCTTGCATTCCACTGTAGGATAACTAATCCCATGAGGAACCACCACCCCATGATTGTGGCTGTGAGCTGGATGTCCCTCCACTAAACGTTTCCTCAACTGCTTCCCACCCTACTCTCTTGGCTGCTTCTGCATAGGTAATCCCTTGGGAAACGCTCTCTTACTGACCCCACAGTCTCGGTAAGTGGCACTATGTTGGCAGCGCTCAGTTTCTTCCGAATATGATCCTGTTTTTTTTGTTGTCTAGATTTTTTATGGTTTTTTGACCGTTTTCCTTCCTCACAGTACTCCAACCTTCATCCTTCCCACTACCCATTTCCATTCCTCCAACTTCACCTCCTGATCCATCACTTCCCTCTGCCATCTCTTGTCCATCCATAGCCTGGTCGTGGCACCACCACCATATCATCTTTTTCTGAATTAATGAATAAATAAATGTTAAATGAATATTTAAGATAATAAATGAATAGTCTAAATAACTTTTCTACACTTGATTTAATAGGTTAACAATACTTTGTTCGTCTGCAAATAAGACCTCCACTTATGTTGCTAATTTTCTTTGAGGAACTTACATGGAAATTTGTGCAAGGCTATAAAGTATGCGCATTAATTATTAAATGTATGCATTAAATTTTGCTCTCATTTTGACAGGCCATGACATAAATCTAGTGAAGATTCTTACTAGAAGATTCTCACAAAGATTACGGATTGTCAGGTCTTTTCGGTAGACCTTAAAGTTAGTGATCCCAGACTCTTAGCTCTTTCTTACCATGGCAGAATTCAATGTGGCCTCTGGTGTCCTTAGAGATACCATTTGCGGAGCGTATTCTTGATGCAGGGAGGAGCTCTCCCTTCTATGAATATCACAAATCCTTTTATCGGCATAAAACCCTAGTCGGCTCCATTTGTTGTTCCCACTGTTCTTCCCTCTGTTCAAGAACTGCACTGCTAGAACTGTCCGCCTCGAAATATCAGCCTCAGCCAAAAATCCAGTGTTTAACTCTGTAAGCCATCCTCTAAAGTGTCGGGTACATTTTCCCTCAGGATATAAGTCTCCTATCTACAATAATTCCAATAAGAATATTTGTACATTTCCTAATTGTAAATGCATGCATGTGTGTAGTTGGTGTGCAGATAAACATACAGCATCATCTGGCTCCAGCGAATGTTCCAGCTCCCTCCAAAGCTCTCTCAATTCTCCTTGATAGATACTTTGTTAATTACCTTATAACGGGCATGGTTCAGGGATTCCTAGCAGGTCTGTGCTGGCTCCCAAAAGTGACCCGTGTCTGTAAAAAACCTTCAGTCAGCCCATAAGTAGACAGAGCCAGAAGTAGTGGACGTGGTCTTATCCAAAGAGCTTTAAAAAGGCTACATGGTTGGTCCGTCGTCAAATCCCCTTCTCCATCTTCAGAGTAAGCCCTATAGTTGTCGCTACCAGGGAATATTTAAACACAAGCGTCTCATTATTGATCTCTCAGCTCCTCACAACCCTTCCATTTTCTCATGGAGCCTTTTCCTTGTACTATGCTTCTGTAGATTATGCTGTCCAGATGATTAAGTCGGCCAGGGGAAAAGAAGACATTACAGACGCCTTCAAAGTCATACCACTTCACCCCTCACAGTGGCATTTTTTCTGCATTATATGTTATATGTTCAAAGTTCTATTTCTCTGTTAAATTGACCTTTGGTTGCCATAGCAGCCTGAGCATTTTTGACACCTTGTCAAAAGTGTTATGCTGGATTCTTAATAACACCTGCAACTCCCCTTTGTCTTGAATCTTTTGGATGACTTTTGGTAGTCGTCTTTCCGTCTGCTCCACCAGCCCACAGCATCTCCACAGTCAAAAGCCTCTTCCATGAGTTAGGTGTACCTCTTTCAGAAGAGAAAACTGTGGGCCCTTCCACTTGTTTGGAGTTCCTTGGCATAATCCTCTATAGTATACTTATACAAACTTCACTGCCACAAGACAGGCTATCCCGCATTCTGATGCAGCTATCAAATCCTTGTCTACTGCTGCCATTCTCTCATAAACCTCACCTCTCTCTTAAAGAGATCTTTTGTCTGTTAAGCCACCTCAATTTATCCATGTGCATCATCCTCTCACGGTTGTCTGTTTCATGCTTGCATTAGCTAATTCTGTTCAAAATCTAAAAGATACTGTGGTTTTAGATGAAGGCTGTCGCTCAGATCTGCAGTTCTGGTCCCCACTTTGTGATGAATAGAATGGTATTTCTTTCTTTTATAATGACTTTGTGGAATTTTCGAATTCTCTCCATTTCTTCACTGATGCAGCCCCATCTGCTGGTTTTGGGGGATTCTATAATTAAGATCGGTTTGCAGATGTCTGGCCAGCTGCAATTCAGTCCCTTGACAATTCCAAATCCACTGCTTTGCATGAGCTTCATCCAATCGTCATCACTTGCTTACTGTGGGGTAGCCAGTGGACCAGGAAACAAATCAAGGGGGTATGTAAAATACCTTAGCTTAGCTACATTAGCTTTCATATATATTTACCCATCATTAGCATCATCAGCTTGTAGTTAACTTTAGCTAGCTAGCTATGATAGACTACTGCCGTATGAAGCGTATCCACATGTCACGTTACTGTTTACACGTACTCTGGATCTAATCCATATAGCAGTGTTCACATATGCACTGCTACCCTGGGTTGTTTGGACATTAGTCAGATGAGCTGTATGTGAGAGGTGGACTAATTCTTGTGGGCTACATGTTTGAAAGGTCAAGTCCACTGTTCAGAGGTCCTGGGAAGATTACATATATCTGTGAATATAGTTTGCATTGTATTTGTAAGCAGATGTTGTTAGATGGTATTTATGTGGCGTTCATTCATACAGTCTTTGAACTAGACATTTTACAAATGTGCTGATGTTGCCTATTTCTGTGTCCTATAGTTATGAGAGGGACGCATCAACTTCCAGTCTTCGAAGCATATTCATGACAGAACCATGCTCTGATGTTGCCACTATTTCTGCAGAGTCTCTCTGACATATGAGTGTAACTTGATGCTGATAGCAACATCAGATCGGACCACTGTTATTCATGTAATATGTATTTCTGATGGATACATTTCACAAACGCATGTGTCCTTTCATATCAAGTTGGTTTGCTTTATGTGCATGAATGTGCTCCTTAGCAGGGATACAGTATTTTTTAAAGAAAATAGACTTTGCATTTGAATTCATGATCTGGCTGTCAACTGACCACAGTAGAATGTGGGAAACACAGAATGCACCTAACAATCCCATCACCCACTTAACCTCAGACTTCTATTTTTCCTTTTTTTTTTTTTTTTTTTACATAGTAACAGTCCTGTGTTGTCTTTGAGAGAATCAATAACATGTTTATGCCCCATAAACACATTCAGATGTAACTTTATGTCCTGTCGAAACATTTAGTTCGCCATCCTTATCCAGTTTTCTGTAAGTATTATAATTTTTGCAGAGATGATGGAACTCCTTTCTCTTAGGCCAAGTACTCCAAGGTGTACAACAAAAAGTCCAGCAAGTAGAGCTTGTACACACTACTGTCAAAATGCATAGAAAAAATAATGAGAATGTGAAACTATGTAAATTACTCTAAAAGTGACATTTTGCTAACCCCCCAAAACCTAGAATTGGTAAATATGAAATGACTGTAAATGGCACAATTCTGATGTAACAGAGGCTATTTCTGGTCGTTTTCAGGAATATTTGTCACTGCATAAAATGCAACTCAAGTTGTGGAGTTATAATAAATTAAATAATTTCAAGGTCCTTGAAAAGCTGTATTTACTGTCAGATAAGTAATTGTGCTATTCTTTCTACAGGACAATCACTGCCAAGGATTAGAGTAGAGGATTGCGTCATCAGCATCCTAACCTGTTGGCCAACACTGATCTGTGTTTATAATCAATCAAGAAACCTCTGGATGTCCTTCCTATATAGTTGTTTATGCTAATCGTACTGTATATTGTCTAAATGATAAAAGGTCTACTATTTTTGTAGTGTTATTTATTTACATGTATTCCAAAAAATGGAATAAACAAGAGTCTTGCCTAATTCAGTTGTTATTATTAGTGCATCACGTAAAGTGAAAGAACTGTAATGGGATGGTTGTTTATGCTGGAAGTGTGAAGAAAAGGCGTTTATCATTTTCAAGATGTTATTAAAACAAGTTAGAGATAAAACAAGGAGTAAATACAGGACAAATAAATAGGTGTCAGGCAGAGTTCCAGCACTTGATGTGATTACTCCACACTAGTCCTTGAATTCTGGCCTGTAAAGCAACAGATGAGCAACATGGTTAGATATTTTAATGGAACAGAGCTCGACTGTCCTCAGCATACTGTGAACATCTACACTTTCAATGGTCAATACTTTAGACATTCCTGGACAAAACTGTACAGATGTCCCAGTTTATATAACATTGTTTTGAAGTATTAGCCCTTTATCCTTCTTTACATTTTTCTACTTACTGTGTTTATTGTTATGCACCAAAACACAAATTCAAATGGTGAAAAAATACTTGGCAACTTGTGTGTCCAAGTAACATGCCTGGACAACTGTACAAACATAAATAGTTGTAGGTGGTATTTATCAGGAAAAAAAGCACCAGTAATGTTCTACTTTAGATGCTGACCTGCTCATATGCAATCCTTTAAGCTTGACATATCTGCTCCTTGACCTGTCGCCCTCCCACGTCCACAGCCTCTGCCTCCACTTCCTCGGACACTGCTGGTTGCCCTCCTGTCGTCCTCTCTGACCTGATGATGTGCTCCATTCTGGGGTGTCCTTGTCATCAGAGTCAACAATGCTCTCATCATGGAAGCTTTAACATGCAAAACATTGTATTATCATGAGTCCAATACAATATTCATGTTCGTCTGTGAATCACTGAGGGAAAAACATGTACTAAGCCCACCACTAATCTTGATGTTTTAGCTTTGCCATTTCTAATGTTACCATAGCCAGCTGTTGCTAGATAACCAGCAATGAGTTACAACATCAAAATACACTTTCAAAACAATGTCTGAATGCTAACAAAGCTAGCTTGACAGCTATCAGTGCTAGCAATGGCTATGTTGGTTGTTTACGTTCAATATGATAATAATAGGTGTTTACTTACAGGTGAATGAGACATGAGGTAGTTACTTGTTGTTAGATGTTGTAATGAAAACGATGCACTGGTACTCTTCTTCCCACTGCTTGTGAGGACTCGGACTCCGCTGGCAGTATTAAGGTCTGCTTATGGTTCTGCGTCGATTGTGCGCCTAGGCGTCGGCGAACATGATCGCCGTGATTTTTCATTTATAGTAGTGCGGCGGTGTCTATGCATCGCGTGGTAATTCACCGCCACAACGCTAGGGGGCGCTGAGTAACGAAACCGCATGAATTCGTACCTGGAGTGTTTACTTTCCGGTTACGCCAGAAGCGGGGAGTGAACACGCCTGGTCTCTGGTAAACAGTACATTGAACAATGGCGACTGAGCGAGAGAGGATACTTTTGGAGCTGGAGCTGATCGATATTGAAGAACAAATGCTTCTAGTGCAAATGTTAAATACCAAACGAAGGAGAAGACGTGTGAGGAGGTGGTCTGTACGTCCTTTGAACGCTGCGACCCGGAAATGATGTAACGCGGACCAATCACAGCCCTCGAGGTTCGCGTCGCATGTCCCTGCTGTCTGCGCCGTTTCGACGCGTAGTTAGGATTTTTGGGAGGCGCGCGTCAAGCGACGCAGATGTTCGGCGTAGGGGTCTGTGTCGACGGCGTAGCTACGGCGTAGGTACGCCGTCGACCTGACGCAGAACCATAAATCCCGCTTTAGGCAGTTGTGGGACAGTGTGCCATCATGGTTTGGGGGGAGCGGCTTTGGAGAGAGGCCTGAGTGCAGGGGGCGGGGTTTACTGGCTGGATACTTTCAAAATCAACCTGGGCTTGACGGTTTTTCCAACTTTCCAACCCCAACTTTAAGTACTGATTAAATACAATTTTAAGGCACTTGAACTTTGCTAGAGTTTAATTCTGTTATACCCAACAGTTATTACATATTAGAGGCATATTACTCACTCTAATCAATAATGGAAAAATTAAATAATTTAAGACAGATGAGTAATATTTCTCAACGAGCACTTTTATTTTAAGAATGACTTGCTGCTAAAATGTCTTTACTTTTGCTTCAGTAATAATTTTTCTAATGCACATTTTGTGTGTGTGTGTGTGTGTGTGTGTGTGTGTGTGTGTGTGTGTGTGTGTGAGAACGAGAGAGAGAGAGAGAGAGAGTTGCTGACCTGTGTGTGTTCGCATATGCCTCTTCAGGTCAAAGGTATCATTGAAACCTTTGCCACAGAAGCGACAAGGATGTCTCTTCACCAGGCTGTGGCACTTCAGGTGGCGAGTCAACATGCGCTGCAGAGGGAATATCTTGTGGCACACAGAGCACACAAAGTTGCCTGGGCAGGGGGAAGTACGGGGTCGGGGCTAGTATGGGAGAGATAAGTTTACAAACCTGGTTAAATAACATGACAATATGACACCACTGATCAGCATCATTTTCACAGTAAAAAGTGCCAAGCATTCCATGGAAGCCCAGTAATCATATTAAATTATATTTGATCATTAGACCTTGCTGATTAGGTAATCAGGCTGTGCCATCAGACTGAGCTCTCTGCAATATTCTGTAGCCCTGACCTAACATACCTTTAAGCTGCCTTTAATTAATGCACTCACTCAAGCAAAGATATACTTGATGGCTTGAGTAAGCCTTATATCAGCTGACCTAGCCTTATATCAATTTGAATTTCTGCCACCGTGTAATGGTTCAGGCAATTGGGGTTGGGTCCACAAAACCAAAAAGGCTCAACAGTGTTTTATAGCATCCCAGAGCAAGACTCCTCTTCATGTACATGCACACACTCAAAACAACCCTCCATAGAAAGATGGTCTTCTTCTTCTTTTTAATGGTGACTTGCAACCAGGTGGAGCATTATTGCCACTAACTGTCCAGTGTTTTGTAGACAGATGAAGACATGCTTTAAAACCAACTTTCCCAAGCTGTTGTTGTCAAAGATTGTTTTAAGGTGAATGTGTTTAATCCCTTTACATTCCAGTTCGTCTCTTAACAAATGTCTTTCATTTGCATTGTTAGGGCAGATAAAAATGACATGATCCAGTTTCCATTTGATTGCAGACATCACATGTTCCGCTTGCAATTAGTTACAGGGAAGAATGTGTCCCAGTCTACTTCTGCTCATCAGGCACTCTTCTTTGCTATTTCTGCCCAGTGGCCTTCCCTCTCCGATTTGTTGTCTGATACAGATGCTTTCCTTTATTGTCCTTATCCTATAGCCTCTGCCACTGCATCTTAATTTTGCTCCATATGAAAGCTTTAGTTTCTGCCTTGCTTATTGGTATTGGCAACTCTACTTGATATGTAGTCAGTCCAGTTTTTGCAAGATGATCCACAGTTTAATTTCCTTTGATGCATACATGAGCTGATACCCATAAGAACTGGATATCAATTCCCAGCCTGATAATTCTTTACAGTGTCAGCAAAATATCATAGAGAATATCCTGTCTGCAGGTGGTATTTTTGAGACTAACCAGGGTTGCACCAGCTTGGCTATCATTGTCCAGAATATACTGTCTTTCCCAGGAGCTGTCATTTTACATTTACTAAGGGCCCTTCTGAACTCGTGAAAAGTAAAAGGTGTATCTAAAGTACTCTGAGTTGCATTCCTTTCCTCATATACTCAATGTCTGTCAAATGTTTGACGTCTTCTTGCCTTCATCTGTTAAATTGTCTGAAATGTGAAAGTTCTTTGCTAACATTTCTGCCTTGTCCATATTCTCACAAGGAATTTCTTCCCCTTTTTTAATACTGGGAGATTCATATCCTGTTGAATACCCCCCTTCTTTATCTAGTGGTGTTGTTCTTCTAATCCTTGTACAAACCTCTCCAATTTGACCTTTTTGCTCTTTTAGTTGTTTTCCTTACTATTGCTTAAGCCTTTTGATAATTGCTTCAGAGCATTCTTCATTCCACCGTGGTACCTTAATCTTTCGTATCTAAACTTTATTTTTCTTGCGCTTTTTCCCATCACCTGGGATTCTCCCGCTTTCGTATATTTCCTCTGTTTTTGCTGACATGACTATCTTGTGAAACTCTTATTATTCCCTCTAGCTGAACAGTGTAATTTATATCAAATTGAATTGTTTGCAATGATGTTATCTTTTAATATATTTTAACTACTAGTCCCAGCTAATTCACTGGACACCAGGGTGAGAGCTATAGATGACCTCGTTCCATTGCTAAAATTAACCTTACCCATTATTTAACCCTTGTATGGTATTTGGATCAAATTAACCCGTTTCAAATTTTTGCAAGAAGAAAAATGGTACAAGTATAAATCTTTTCTAGCTGAAACTCATTGGCCTTAACTTATTTTCTGTGATGAACATGTACAAACAAACAAAAATAATTGAGCACACATGCTACTATACCCCACACATTTACATCCTTCAGGCGTTCACCTGTGGAGGTGGACGTGGTTGAGGTGCGACTGCGGGAGAGAGAGAGAGGTGGAGAGGGCTCAGGAGAGCAGTGCCAGGTGAGTGATTGGCAAATTGTCTCCCTTTAAATCCAGTAGTGTGCTAGACCTCGGATGGGAGATGCACGGGAGAGCAGCTGGGAGAAGCTGCAGACCGACGCACGAGACGTGACCGGACTCTCTCTGTTATATTGTTTTATATTGAGTGTTTTGAACAGAATAAAGACAGGCTCGAGACCAGAACTGTGTGCGTTATTCCTGCCGAGATTACCCATGGTAGCACGGGAAAGGCTAAAGACCCGCCTGCATACACAGAGACACACAGAAACATGCCCACACACACACACACATACACAGACACAAACACACACAGACATGCACACACACACACACACACACACACACACACACACACACACAGAGATAATGTTACATTATTATAATCTAAGCACAGAGAAGCTGTTTGCTCTCACTTTCCCACACTCTTTACCTTCTGTCATGTGTCCACCTGCACACCACTTATAAACTTGTAAAACACCAAACATTTTCTCGCACTATATGCCTCGCACCTACACATCAAGGGGGTGGGACAAAAGAGATAAATACCTCTACATCACAGTACAGAATCTTCCACCCTCAGTATGACCAAAAGATTTAGCTGTCAGAGGGCTTTAGAGTTTATATTTGAAGAGAGTCAGGCACACAGCGATGTGGGAGAGGATGATGACTCCGAATATGCACCACAAGGAGCACCAGAGGCGGCCGCTGGAGCAGCCCAAGAGCCAGCCACTGGAAGAGCCCCACAGACATATTTGTCTAAGCTCCCCGTCTTTACAACCCTGGGCCCAATGTAACTGTGGACGAATGGCTTGTGGGGTTTAGAGGTCACTGCCCTTTCAGGCAGCATATGCCCTCAAATCTAGCAAGGTATGGCATCAAAATCATTCATCTTATGCATGGAATATGCAAATTTATACAGGGAAGCCAGAAGGAGGAGCTGCTGAAAGAAACCAGGGGACACGAGTGGTGCTAGATTTGTCACAAGGCCTCAGTGGCCACAACATTACCCGCGCCAATTTTTTCACGTCATACAACCTGGGACAGGAGCTTCTCAAAAGAAAGCTGACAATGGTTGGAACAATCCAGAAAAATAGGATGGAGCTCCCACCTGAGGTTCTAACTGTGAAGAAAAGGCCAGTCCATTCCTCCAACTTTATGTTCACGGCCAACACTGCCCTGGTATCTTACGTACCAAAAAAAGGAAAAAATGTGGTGCTCATGAGCACTTTACACAGGGATGGAACAATAAGTAGCAGGTGAGACCGTAAGCCAGAGGTCATACTTGACAACAGTGGATTTTTTAACATAAATTATAACCTTATGACAAAAAAATGCATCACACTTTCATTGTTAACTGTGTTCTAGTACAGACTGATTGCAATCATTAAACATATATGTTATCTCTATTGTTTGAAATTGAGATAAAGACAAGTAAAATTTTATTTCAGAATTTTTTTTAAAACCCCAAATATGTTCCGGGTCAATTTGACCCGAGGGATACCAGAGGGTCCCAAAAGTGAAGACAATACAAACCAGTCCTTTTGTATTCAGTTCTTCTATAATCTGTCCATTGTAGTCTGTTGTCCTCTCTCCCCATAATGTTTTGTGAGCACTGAAATCACCACTCCATATGACTTTGTTTCTGAGCAGAAGAGCAGAACTGCAGTGGATGCTTTTTTTTTGGAGCCAGGAACACTGCTTACCTGATTTACTGGAGCCTACTGGCCATTACTGCTCACACTCTTTTTTTGATATGCCTGGGTGTAGGGTAGCCAGGCTTGGGGGAAATATCCTAATTCATTTTAAATTTAGTGGTTTTACAGGAGCTTTTAGAGGAGCAGGAATTGTTTTGACTTAGAAAATGTGTATGTATGTTTTAAAAAATACTACTATGTTCCATAGATTCAATGTTGTATAAAAATATAGAAAGATAAATAAAGATACAATGACCCAATGACCTAATATGTCTTAATAATAATATATAATAATAATCTTCTATAAAGTATATACCAATAACATGCCCTTTTTTATTTCTCATCAGTGATTAATGGAATAGTTGTAATGAGGTCACAGTAATGATTTGGTAATAATTACTGAACACACAACTCTCTATCTGTTCCTCATGTCCGGTCTGCAGAGATTCAGGAAGGCGGCAGAGAGCAAAAGGAATCAGAAAATCTTATAATTACAAAATCTATAGCAGCACAATGCCCAAGAAGAGACTGACTTATGTCTCATACATACATAAACATAATTATTGCCCTGATATGATCTTCTATGAACCTCACAGGAAGCCTGGCACAGGCCACTTTTGGAGTAGGCGGTAACAGACAGTGTGACTGCAGCTGGAAGGCTAATTGTTCATTTAAAACTGCTGTTGTGCAGTTTAACTGTTGTTGTAATGCATTTCGTACCGTGAATATTGTTGTAACTGACAGTGTCGAAAACTCCTTACAGACTGTTACAGATACTCCCAACTAGGGTTGCCCATTTTTCTGTGAGAATCAAAATGGTCTTTAAAATGTCAATGGAATCAATGAATGACAGGGCGTTTTATATGAAAGTTTACGGTAATCTTATTGCCAGCCCTCTCCTGCTCTGTGACCAATGAGCTGACAGCACACTCACACACGAGAATAACAATGCAGAATCCGGCTCTTCTTATTGGTTGAGGTACTGTTGCTTGCAAGAAGATACCGGAAGACAAGAGGCTGGGGCAACTGGACAACACGGACGACACGGATTCACAGGACACTGCAGACGGTACGCCTTCCACCACAAGCAGTAACGTTACTCCTCCGAGAGAAAAAAAGAAAAGGCTGCAAAAATACAGACTCCAAAGGGAAAAAGAAAATGTGGCTGGAAAAGTGCAGGATAATGTCTGCAAGGCGCACTGCACTGTCTGCCGGCACACTTTTTCTGTAGCCCATGGTGGACTGTTTGACGTGAAACAGCATGCTTCTAGTGGTGGACACGTTAGAAACGTGAGGGACAACAAAACCAGGAAACACCCTTCTGGAGAGCCTCACTACAGTATCTCAGGAGAAGGAAAAGTGGCAGTCCAAGGGAACAGCATAGAGGTGGATGCAAGCTGACCTCCAGGCAGATGACCTCCCCAACATCCAGGCTGTTGTATCCTTTGTCCTCAGCATCCCATTTTCCACTGGGTTTGTGGAGAGGATTTTCTCTTTCAAGAAAAGTAAGTGGACTGATGTGCGGAATAAATGATCAGCTGAACTAATTAGGAGTGAGCTCATTGTCAGTTTCAATTATGAAATGTCTTGCTCAGAGTTTTACTCTGTGGCACTGAAAGACAGCTCCTTACTGCAGCGAAAGCTCAAAAGAAATACAAATGGAAAAAATAGACTGTGTCCACATGACGTAGCATTGAGCTTTTGAGTTCATGAGTTCAATCTTTTTTTTTCTTATTTACTACAACTGTACAGCCATGGCCTTTGAGGCACAAAGTGTTTATGTTTACAACTTTTCCACAGACTTTCTCTTTGCACTTTTTTTATTGCACTAAATGCACTAACTTTCTATTGTTTTCTGTTATTTTATACTGTTTTCAGTTAAGCAGGACAGTTCTGTTAAAGAAATATTTATTTTATTCTGTTAAGTTAAGCAGGACAGATTTCTGTTGAAAAGATTTATTTTTCACTAAAAAATAAATTGTTGAATAATAATTTGTTTTCCATGTATTCGTATCACTCAAAAACATGCATTGAATTAAATTCAGGTTTGAGTAAAATAATTTAAAAATCGTTTCACACACAAAAAATTTCACCAACCCGGCAGGGGTGAACGCAATCGGGTCAGCCGGCCCTGCCAGCTGTCCCTTATTTATTTTTCAGGGAGTTGGCAACCCTACTCCCAACTGACTCTGTGCGCAAAAGTTTGGACACGTCATAGTTAATATAGATTAATCATTTGTGAGCTGAGAACTTGAACGTAACTCCTTCTGTTTCTGTCCCTGTGGTATAACTCGTTGCCCCATTACTTGTTTTGAGTGTGTAGGTCAGGTGCAGCCCCTTGGCACTTGCACACAAAGTGAATGAGTGGACTGTACATGCGTAATTCATTACATATACAGCATGCCGTGTAACGAGCTTTAGTTTAGAGCTGGCTGGATGAGATGATGACAACCTTTATTCAACAACAAAGTAGTTTAGCAATTGGCCACTTAAATTTAACATTTTTTGAAATGTATACATTAACATTTTTAATAACGACCCAGAAAAAATAACAAGGACATGGTCTTGGTGTCCTCAAAAGTAGCTATGGGCCTGCTCACTACTCTCCAATAAGAGATTCCTTCTTTGATAAAGGCTGGACATCCCCCTCCCAACTGCCATCTCTATCTTCTCTTACCCACCTCGGTGGATTTTTATTAAACCCATCATTTCAGCTGAACACAATAAAGCCAACAGAGCCTTAAAAGGACCAAACATAAACAGCCTGGTTACAGTTCACATACACAGGAACTCTTTTTCAGATGCAGTTCTGGTGTTACTTGACCTTAGTGCAGCTTCTGATACTGTGGACCACCACATTCTTTTAAATAGATTAAGTGAGCATGTTCGCCTGTCTGGAATTGTTTTAAATTGCTTTTACTTGTATCTTTGTGGAAAAAATGAAAAAAATGTTTTGTATCCATAGGCGACTGTTTCTCAAATCGCTATGAGGTTGCCTGTGCTCAATTTTAGGACCGTTACTTTTTAATTTGTACATGCTACCCCTGGGCAGTGTCATCAGGAGGCACAGCATCTCTTTCCACAGATATGCAGATGACACTGAGCTCTATGTGGTCGTGTCTCCTGATGACACTGGGCCGATTGACTCACTTTTTAACTGTATTTTAGATATTAAGGCCTGGACGTCACAGAACTTCTCACAGGTCAACCAGGACAAAACGGAAGTGATGAACATTGGTTCAAAGGCTCAGAGAGAGAAAATTGCCTTCTAACTAGGCAAACTAGGCATAAACCCAAGCCAAGAAGCCAGAAATTTTGGAGTGATCTTTGACTCAGATTGTAATTTTAAGGCTCATGTATGCTTTGTTACAAAACCAAAAAAACATTTGGTGATGCTGCTTTCAGCCATTATGCTCTGAGCCATTGGAACAGCCTGCCAGAGAATCTGAGAGGAGCTGGAAATATTGATACTTTTAAACCTAAACTACAAACCTGTCTATTCAGTCTCACTTTTATGTAGTGTCTTATAATTTTTAAAAATGTCTTATAATTTTTATGGTTTTAATGTTTATACTTATTTTAATTTATTTCGTTTTCATCATAGTCCTAAAACATTTTTTGTACATATTTTATTGACATTTTACTGTTGTTGTTATTATTCTTATTCTTATGTTATATTTTATAAACTTTTTAAATCAAAATTTTACATGCAATATTTTATTTTATTTCCATCATTATTTTTATTGCTTGTTTTTATCTTTTATTCTTTATCTTTTATTATTTTAACTTTTCATTTTATTGCAACTAGTGTGCATTCGTCTCTAAACCTGTTTTTATACCACGTTTTTTCTTTTATCAATCACTTGTACAGCCCTTTTGATTGCATTTTGAATTGTTTGAAAGGTGCTATATAAATAAAGTTGAATAAAATCTTGACCATTCTCAATAAGGCCTTTGTAGAATGAGGGAAAACAGATTTAAAAAACACAGATTCTGATCATCACAAAATGCTGAATATCAGATCCGATTTTCACAACACTGGTAACATCTCATCTCTCAGTCAGATCTTTATTGCCCAGATACTCATCTGCTGCTTGAACTATAGTCTTAAGCCTTGACCTTTCCTTTGTCAGTAGCATAGTAACATTCACAACTTTCCAAACGAACCCACACAGTTGAACTTATCCACTATCAAAGTGTCCTCTTTCACTGCACACTTATGTGAACTAATGTGGCTTGGATTATGCACCTGAGGTAGTCTAGGGAAGTTTCTGGTAGATTCAGTGTCTGGGGTGAATGGATGTGGTTTCACTATCATACTTCGCAAGATTTGCTTTGCTGCTTCAGCGTGTGATGCTTTATTTTGCACTTTATATCTTTGAATTTCCTTGGCTCTTTTTTGTACATCACAGCATTGATTTGTGCTCCCTGCCACTATAAGAACATTTTAATTTAGCGTCTGCTGCACAACCACCATATTCATGTTCACCAACACATTTGGAAGCACAGATTTATAAGCACTTCCAGCTATCAGAATGAATCATTATTTACATGAAACAGAATTTAATTAGCATTTAATTCACCTTGGGGCACCACGAATGAATAAGAATAAATGCAACAAATACAAATAAAATTCACTTAGGGGCACACAGACACTCACACTTGGCCCAGTTGTTCTGTACTATGCTGAAGCATGATTGTCCCTCCTCCCCAGTCCCCTGTTGGGGCCTGAGCACAGTTACCTCTTGTACATACGTCATCACGTCGCAGCACAATGAAGAACAACACAGAGAACATTACTAACTTTACTGACTTTTTTGTAGCTTATTTTGTGTGGTTTTGGTCATAGACAGCCCTCTCGCATTCCTGGATTTCTTAATTATGCATGGCAGCGTAATACACATGATTATACTTCATGTCCACGTTGCGCAGACATGCTTGTGCTCGTGCATGAGCAACCCTACTTTCAACCCTGCCAGGGCCAAGGAAATGTACCGTGCTTGAGCACAGTATGGAGCGCTCACACTAGTCAAACAAACTGGACTTTGGGGGTCAAACATGCTTGGGCACGGTACAGATTGCCTAGCGTGAAGACACCATTCAGCAGCTGAGAGAGGGGAGAAGCCAAAGAAAAATATTTGAAGTAAATAGATACCATGTTGATGGGAGATCCTAATTTTAACTAGGCCTAACACTTCTTAATTTCTATCAGCGATCTAGAGAATCAACCCGATGATCACAGGAAAAGGATTTGCTTCACCTGATCCTTCAGATGGCAGAGAACATGTTGTTCTGGATGGGTGGAAGAGAAGCAATGCTGTTCCGGCTGTGGAGCTCTCAGATGCTTTCTGACGGTTTGGTCCCACGTAGCAGCTTCACCAGTCAATGCGTTTCTTATTGTGAGATTTCTGGAGGTCTCAGTTGTTTCGTCTTGAGCAGACTGGGCCTCTCAGCAGGCGGCAGGGTGGAGTCATCTTCAAAAAAGTGTGGAGGCGTGGTGGCAGTGTTTGCCAGAGATGGTCATAGTTTAGAATTTTCTAACTTTGGTCGTGTTAGAAAATATAAGTTGTCGGACAGCCTGACCTGAACAGATTTCCTCAGAATGTGTCTGTCATAATCAGTTCATCTTCATGTCTCTCTCTTTCTCTCTTTCTCTATCTGCAGCACACACACACACACACACACACACACCATTTAGCAGGGTGTGGATTCAAAGTTCTTTTGTTCCTGCCTTTTGTCTTTCACAGATGGAGTGCATGCAATGGATCGATGCATTTCTGTATACTCTGGGTTATGCAGATCTCCATCTGGACAGTGAGTAGACACCAGGTGGATGGGCTATCGTCCCTCCCTCGGCAAAGGGTCAATGGCTTGGAGGTCAAGACACTGAACTGAAGAGAAGAAAAGATAGGAACTGGAGGAGTTCTGGGCTTCCTCTGTCTTTGTAGTCTTCTGCAGAAAGGGGTGGAGGTATGATGCCAATGGTGTGAAACGTAACCATTCCCACTCGCAACTAAACATAGCACAAAAAGTAAGAAAATTTGTGTTTGGTAGATTATTTCTTTGTTGTAACAATGCTTCTTGGCAATAAATCGTATACCATTGGAAAGCCTGTTTATTTTCCTTTTAAATGGTGCCATATTTGTAAGGATCATACATTTGTGGGATGAGCAGCAGAGCTAGGTATGTGGGTTGCGCCCATGAAACTTTGCCATATCTTCTCTGCCAAGCAGCTTATTCTGCTGTTGACTCTCGTTTGGTGTTTGGTGTTGTTTGGTGGATTTGATGGATGTTTAAAAGTTTCAAATCACTAGTGCAGGCAGATCCCTCTTGTGTTTGTGTGTCGCTCAGTCGCTAAATACCGGTGTGTATCTATCGCGAGTTCTCCTTGATCTTGTCTGGCGCAGCTTCTGTAGTGCAAGCAGCTGTAAGGGAGACTCGCGTGCATGCGGTTGCGTGCCTCCAGGCAAATATAGTATAGTGACTGTTTAGGCTAGAAAAATGTACTAAATGACGTTGTTTCCAGTAAACTCTGGATGTCGCCGCTTCAGGACACTTGGATTGCAGTGGGCGAGCGGTATGGAGGCATATTACAAAGTTTTTGTGTAGTTTTATGGACCTTTTCGTCTCGGACGCCATTGACGCCCGTTATATGGATTTTTGCTGCAGGACGGTACCCCCACGGGTCTCCAGCTGCACTTTGAGGAATAAAAAACTACACCGGACTTCTCATCAGCATGAGGGTGAGTTGATAATGACTGAATTTCATTCTAGAGTGAACTATTCCTTTAATACTTGCTTAGGATGCCACCAATTGGCACACAACATCCATTGCTCCTCTTCCATGAGTCTTTCCAGGCCGTTCTGTAAAAGTGGAGCTTGTCAATTGGCTCCCAGTCAGAAAAGACCTATTTAATGACCTGGTCAAGTGAGCAAGGGTTTAGCACAAGTTCATCAGTTCTCTGTCCCGTCCAAAAAATTCTGAATTACACACTTGGGCACTATTTAGATGGACTATAGTGCATGGTCTATAGAGCAAGGCGTGGTGCGTTTAGGGCATGTCCATACCTTTGAATTTTGTGTAAATTTTGCTAGTTAAAGGGCGAATAATCTTGGAGCAAAGTGAGGCAGGGCACAAATGGGTTGTAAGTAGACTCTGAAGAAGTCATGAGTTTGTTTACATAAATTAAACCAATCTGAGCTTCCTCTCCCATTCACTTTAATAGCCAGGTGCCCTGGGACCTGGCACATATTTAACAGTGGCACTCGCTGCTGAGGGACAGGGATGTGTTACTCGACTGCTGGACCCTCTGCTTCGCCATTTCACAATCATCTGTCCCATCAAGAACTCTGTTTTACTGCATATGTAAAAATATTTAACCTAGGAGGAGGAGGAGTGCTGCTGCGCATCCCTCTGTATGTGCATGGATCTCAGTCCTTGGATCAGGCGGGATGGGTCATAAAAAGTATCATCCTGATCAATAACGGGTGGGATGAGAGCCGAGAAATAAATCCTTAATGAGGAAAATATTAATGACATTACCTGCATCGATCCTCCAGCAGCAGAAACGATATGTGCATCTCTACATCAACATGCGCATATGTGCGTGGCGCTGTTCAGAGTGTATACACATGGTGTGAACCCGCCTGAGTAGACGCATCTTGCTACCTGTGTTATGATCCCAGTTTATGTTCTTGTGTTTCCTGTTTTATTTTGATATTATGCCCTCATCTGTCACTTCTTGCTTTTCAGTTCCTCCTGTGTGTTCTTTCCTCCCAGTGTTTTTCAGTTACTTCCCTCACCTGTCCTTTTCCCCCCTCACTCCACCTGTTCCTGATCCCCTCGTTAGTGTGTCTGTGTATATAGTCTTTGTTCTCTCTCGTGTCTTGGTCAGTTCATTCCGTCTTGGACTGTCTTCCTCCATGTTTGTCCGCATTTCCCCGTGATGTAACCCTGTGTTCTCCACCAGAATCTTCTCCAGTCTTTCCTTGTGTCTCCCCATGGCATGTTTCCGGTTTTTGCTCCTTGCTGTTTTCATTGATTTGTACTTTGCTTTTGTTTGCACTTTGTTTCAACCATTTTTGTTGCTACTTTGTTTTTTGTCCTTGTGACTTGTTTTTGGTTTATCTGGATTCCTTGGTTTTTGTATATTCAGCTTTGTTTAATTAAAGCTCGCCTTTTGTTTCCCTTATCCTACCTCCCGTGTGTTGTCTGCATTTGGGTCCTCACCTTGTTTAACCGCTAAAACGTAACAATGTGAATAATGCGCTCTTTAAATATCAGCAAACAGATTGAGCTCTTTACTCCAGACCAGCTTTTTGTAGGTCTATGGTGCTGTCGCTTTCTGCTGACTCAAGATGGCAATCCGCCATCAGTGCGCCTGACTACACTTCACTTTGAGACCAACATGGCCAGGGGCACACATGTTGGTCTGAATCTAGCAATGACATTTGCTCTGCACGCTGCTGTGCTCCGAGCTGACAGCCCATTGTTTTTATGAAGCGATTAATGGAAGTTGCTAAGGAGTGAAACATCTTGCTTCACTTGCGGAGTACCAATCAGGTAGCTGAGAGGCATGGAAGCCACTAACAACGGTTACTTTTAATATCTTTTACTTAAGTCTCTTTTTCAAACTCAGTGCCCACTGAATGATGTTAACGTGCTGCTTGAACAGAGACGAATGGGATTAAAACAAGTTAGCATCCTTTCAATGGGCATCATAGTATTGCGCTTGACAGGGGGCAAATATTAATGTGTTCACCTGTGTTTATCAGAACCGGAGCCGATATATATCTGTCACTACTGCAGAGTCTCTTGACAGGGGAGTAAGTGCAGATAAAACACATTCACACTGAAGACAAAAGTCACCACAATATTAGCCTATGCCCCAAGTCACTGCACACTCTGCCCACTGAAGTAAGCGGGAGCACACTCCAAGCAGTTAAGATGACAGCCCACCAGGCTGGAGAAATGCTGTCACACTCAGGAAGGGACAGTTGATGCTTTATCCTGTTGCCACTTTTTTAAATTACATGTTACTGGAAATAGTTGTCAGAAGTATAAAATTGTACTGGACCAGCCAAACGGGGGGTGTGATGTCATGTGCCGCTAATTAGCCTCTAAGATGTGTTATAAGGGTCCAACAAGTAGGAAATAAGATGGTGTGTGCTTCATTTTACAGCACAATTTTCTTGTAATGTGTCGCTAATTAACATCTGTCTAATAAGGGTCTAACAAGGTTGTAATTAGCAACTCATTACCCTGTAATAAAGTGAAACTATGGTGAATAAAGCCCAGTAAATGCATCATCCTCAGAGCTCTGTTCTTTGTCAGACCATTATTAATATGGCACTACAATTGTCTCACAGTGTGGTGTCTACAGTATTATTTGGTAGAAAGGTAAACTAGCATCTAACTAATCTATTATGGATCTGATATGGTCTTGCATTTGATTTCTTATTGCATAATCTTGTGATAGTCTATGAGGATCTCCTGTTTGGTTTCTAATTAGAGTATAATTTGTTATAGTAGTGTCTAAGTATAGTACATTTTAGCTCTAATAATGCATTATATGCAGTTTGTAATTACAGTTTAGGAATTTAGGTGTATGGTTTATAATGAGGATATAAATATATGTATTATTTCAAAAATGTGTCTAATTTGATATAAAATTCAGCTTGTTAAATATTATGTTACACTTTTTTTAAAGAATATATTTCTAGGTTTTGCCGAATTTAATACAAATGACGGATTATTACATCTTATAAGTGTACTTAGTTTACAACTGTCTTTGTTTTCTGTCTAAAAAAGACCATATTATTTCTAGTTCATACCTAATTTGGCACAAATTATGGCTTATTACATCTTTATTAGATTACTGAGATACCCTGTGTATGTTTCCTGTCTAATAAAGACCTAGTTATTTCTAGTTTTTGTCTTATTTAACAAAAAGTACAGCTTATGTACCACATGTTCTCTAAAATAAAGTGCAACCGACCTCATATTACTTTAAGGCACTTAAAAGCACACCATTAACAACTGCAATGCTCCTTGATTTCTCTGATTTACCCTGCATACTTAATACCTAATACTCTAATATTTGCTGTTGATTTGTGTCTCTCCTACTGTTTACATTATTCTCTTTTATTCTCTATTGTCCATATTTAATGCTATTTTTTAGGCTTTAGCCTTGCACTGTAATACTCCTTTGCACCACACCATGGCACACATTCTTTTAGAGCACCTTACAATCTATCTATCCATCTATCTATCTATCTATCTATCTATCTATCTATCTATCTATCTATCTATCTATCTATCTTCATCCTAGTCCACTTTTAAATTGGTGTTCAACTTATCCAGCAGTCTTTTGATAGATGGGGCTGTGGTAGTAATGGTTGTCATCAGTGGTTAAATTGGCTTTTGTAAGGAGGGGGAGCCCTTCTTCACTCAGCGGTCATTATCTCTCAAAATATTTTTTTTTACCTTGCACCATTGGCTTAATACATATTTTATCAACTTATGGCCTACTTGATTATATCTCACATTCACATATTGGTATCTTATTAAGCCTACATTTCACCATCAATCTACACTGTAATTTGTTAAACGTATTCACAATATACACAATCAATTCACATCTAGCATCTAAACTGTCGTATCCCTTTCATTACGTTACTCACCACAGCAAAGGATCTCTGCACTGTCCCTGCATCCTGCATCTGTCGCTGACTCACAAATTAGAACCTAGATGTCAGGAGAGGTGGTGGAGTTTTTTTTTTCAGTGAGAGACTGGCGGAATGACTTAATTAATGGGAAACACTAACGTGGCATTAGCTCGTCTTAACGGTTAGCTAATGAGATGAGAATGAGAAAACTACTCGCCCTCCTCATCTTTTCACTATTTGCTAATGTAGCATTAGCTGTGTAGAGACTTTATCACAGAAACAAAGGTGAAAAATACAGACATTTAGTTTCAGTAAATTAACAAAGTTAACATTTTGCTGTGACAGTTCACCCACCTTCTGTGCGTCAGCAGCACTGTGTGTGTGTGCGTGCGTGTGTGCACTTGCCCGGTATGCGAGAAGATGCCGGTAGCAGTGAAAACGTGGACTGGAGTTTCTTTGGTTCAGGTTTTATCTCAATAAACAAGTGGAACGGATTCAGTAATGAAGCTCTGACACAGCGCTCTGACAACAGCGCTGAGTGAACAGGCTGATGTATTGATGGGGATCCAAGTTAATGATTTTAAAGAGTTATATAATGGTAGCTACACCCATGATTACAATAAAACACTGAAGCAGAGGGAGCTCAGCTCCTGCTGGCTGTACTGACGAGGTGAGGAGGCGGAGCTGAGCTCCGGAGGGCTCCGGCCCAATTTAATCTCTGGTTGTCATGTCATCCATGTGTGCTGTTATTGGTCGCTAGTGCTGCCCTGCCAGCCCTTAGCATTTCACTTTTCTACTTAACTAAATAATGCCTTGCCAACATTATACAGTATATGACCTAAGGCTTTCTGCCACAGCTTTAAGGTCATTTTGCAGAACATTAAAAACCCTTGCTCTTGCAATCTGTATCCTTCCTCCAGTGTCCATCAATTTCCTAGTGTTGCCATGACTTTACTACTTCTAAAGCTACCTTTTGCCTAATATTCATAGGTTAAATCTCCCATCTTCTCGAACTTCCTCTTAACTGTTCCTTTCAGTTCTGTCACTGCACCTATCAGTTCTGAAGTAAGAGTTGCCCATATTGCCCTTCATAGTAGTCCTAGGCCATTTCACTTTCTGCCTATCACTCTTTCCATGTCTGCTTACTCTTACCCCCTTCTGGCTCTGCCATTTAGTGCTACCTTCTGCTTCCTCCTCAGTGGCATGGTAAAGGACTGTATTTATATAGCACCTTCTAGTCTAAGTGACCACTCAAAGCCCTTTACAACACAATTCAGCATTCACACATTCATTCACTGGTAGCAGAGGCTACCATGCAAGGTGCCACCTGCTAATCGAGAGCGATTCCATTCATACAAACACACATATTGATGGAAGAGCCACCAGGAGCAATTTGGGATTCAGCATCTTGCTCAAGGATACTTTGAAATGTGCATGCTGCAGTGGTTGGGCATTGAACCACTGACCTTCCGATTGGTGGACGACTGCTCTACTTCCTGAACCACAGCCGCCCGGTTGTTGCTATCCTTTGAATTTTGCTTAATAGCCTGTCTCTGGACTTCACATGACTAATTTGATTGACTTTATGAGAAATACTAATAAATATTAGACCTCTGGATGCTACCTGCTCCACCACTTTTTCTTCCTTTATGCCATTGCTGATGAGTCACCTTCCTTAAGCCACAGGGGCGTACACATACAAACTGTATTGGTAGCTGTCTCTCCATTACCTTTGATACTGTGGCTTCCACTGAAGTGCTCTCGCTGCCTGTTGTCTTATTGTCTGATTTCTTTGTTGCTGTAACACACAAACTAAGCTGGTGCTACCATGTCAAGTCAATTTTATTTATATAGTGCCAATTCAAAACAAAAGTTATCTCATGACACTTTTCAGTTGGAGCAGGTCTAGACCATACTCTTTCTTTTACAGAGACTTAACATTCCCCTATGAGAAAGCACCATGTTTCCAGTCCAGTTAATTTTGTCCCGACAGCTGTCTGTTACTTGATCTGTCCCTAGTTGTCAGCAGCCCTTTTAACAACAGTCACTGGCTGATGCTATTTGTTCATATTATAGGAGTGACACTATACTTGACAAGAAACAACCTTACCTTCGCTCTACTGACAAGAGCCAGTGTACTGGGGTGGTAGAAGGAACCCCTGAGCATCAGTGTTGACCAGTCCGGCCTGGTTTCAGCCCCTGGTCCTCCTGACCCCACTAAAGGTATGGGCGCTCTAATCCCTGCTGCTGTCCCACATTGTAAGTTGGCTACTGGCAGAGGCAAACTGGCAAGCTGCTGGCTGTCATGCTTTCTTGCATTTTCACTCCCTATAAAATGATAAAATGAAACAACTGTGTACTTTATAATTATTAACAAGGTCAAATGAATTACTACATATAAATAACTACATACAGCTTAACAAGGATAAACCAATTTTATATGTTACTGCTTACTTTAGACATCTGAAAATACATTTAAAGATGCTTACCTACTATAACATCTTCTTTCCACTGAAGTTGTTCTGGCTCTTTCCATTGCCATGCTCTACATGTCCGACGTTTCTTTTTCACAAGGAAAGACCTCGGCATCCTTTAGAGTTCTCTCAAACTTATTCTTCCTTTACTTTTTCTTGTCTTTTTTTAACTGACCCAACCAATCCTCATCCCTCGACAACCTGCAAGTACAATATCCCAGGAAAATCACAGCTCATTCTCCGAGAAGACTGGTAGGCTGGGGGGGGGGGGTTGTGTTTTGACTGGACTACACCTGTGTTGACTGTGCGTGTGCATCATTTTAACTGGTCCCCCACTGGTTTTGCATGTCAGGTAGTAAGAATCCGGGGAGCTCCGCATTCAAGTGGCCCTTGGTATGCAAATTTTTTCCCCTACCAAGCCCCAGCTCCAGACAGAGGGCACGGTCTGAGTAACAGAAGCAAGCACAGAGGAGCCACAGCCTTAACTGCTAGGTAAATCAAGCCTTTCTCTTTTTTCTGGCTTCTTTCTGTTGCAATTGTTTGGTGGGATTACAGAGCTTCTAAAAAGTCATACAAAAGCCACACACACTCACAGAAGATGTCAAGCACTTGCTGTCAAATTGACTTTACGTGATTGCACATACATGATGGCACTTTCAATCCTGCTGTGTTGATCCCTGTCCCTCGCCCAGTGCATGCTGAGGCAGGAAGCAGCCCCTACAACTCTGAACAGAAAAAGTACTGCACAACCTTGTCTAATTGTCACTGCACTATCAATACACTGTATGCTTAAGAAAGAAATGAACTACGTGCATATGATTTCACTGGACTCTGCATACAAATGCAGATGAGTCTTAACCCCATCATGCAAATAACAATAGAGGTCACTTCAATAACATAAGGATGGTTAATGAGGTGCAAACTGCACTGTAGTATTTCTAAGTGCTGTATCGTAGGCAACTAGACAGTTTCTTGAAGATGTTTCACCTCTCATCCAAGAGATTTATTCAGTTCTAACTAACTAGGACAGTTGCAGGTTTTTAAACTTTGTGTGGAAGTGTACTTACAATGTTGTTAAGGACACGTGTGAGCTCTGAGTTTCAGAGTCATTAGGGCCACTTGTGGGTCACCCTAACGACTCTGAAACTCAGACTCTGAGTAATGACTCTGTAAGGACACTCTCACACAGAGTTTAAAAGCCTGCAACTCCCCTCCAGTTAGTTAGTACTGAAGAAGCCTCTTGGATGAGAGGTGAAACGTCTTCAAGAAACTAAAAATACGTTCAATTGTCTATGATACAGCACTTAGAATTACCATGACCTGGATGACTGAGAACCTTCATCAACATGCACAGTAGTATAAATACACTTCAGCCCTGCCTTAATGCTACATTGGACCCACTGAGAGGGTACAGGAAAGTTAACAAACTCTTTAATGTTTGAATTGAACAGACGCACACTTAACTCTTCCAAGTTATCAGTCAGTGGGATAGTAACAGTAGAAACAATGTGTTGCTGCAATATTCAAATTGGTAAATAATAAAAAAGAAGCACAGTGTAGAACTCCTCTTTGCTGTTCAAAGAGGAGTTTGCTATTTGAGATTTCATAAAATCACTTCCACTTCAACATTTGTTTTAAATGTAAAGTTTATGTAATACTCTGTTATTCCATTGGTTGATAAAGACGAAGATATATAGTGTATCTTTTATATGTTGCATATGTTGAAACAGAATTTTGATAGGCATGTACAACAACTATTAAGTGACATGATTCATAATATTCATAATTGTCATATGTGTAGGTATAAATGTCTTCAGACAGAGTATAATTAAATGCACTTTTCAACAACAAATCTCTTTGTTGTTGCCTTCTGGAGCTCTAACTGTATGCAAAGCACCAGCCTGTGTGCTGCAGCATGGAAATGATATGGTAAATAGGTAGCTCCACCTTACTTTGTCCCAGACAAAAACTGGCCCTTTAAGTGACTCCTATCTAATTTCACGCTCGTTGTCCAGTTACTTGAGTTTTACCAGTTTAACTCTGGATAGATGACCATGGACAGCAGAACTGTATATACTGAAAGGATGATGTCTTTTCGGTAAATGATAACATTGACAGAAATCTCACATAACATTTTCCCCAGATGAGAGGTTATCCTTAGAGGGTCACAGGGGGCTGGAGCTGATCCCAGCTGACATTGGGTGAACGGCAGGGTACATCCTGGACAAGTTGTAAGTTGGCACATAGAGACAAACAAAGAAGCACGTTTTAAACAAGTTGGGACAGGGGCAACGACCTGCTCCTTATGAGTGTGAACAGTTGTCATCCTCATTCCCTTTATTTTAACAGGGAAGGCCATTGAGAGTAAGATCTCTTTAGCAATGTCACCCTGATAACAACACATAAAGAAAACAATACATGTAAAAATTACAAAACATCAAATTCAGATTAAGACTATCTTTACAAAAATCAATAAAGTTGATGAGGTTTAACATTAGATGTATTATCTTTGTACTGTTTTCAATTTAGTATGTGCCAAAAACAGTAAGCAAATTATCACATACTGTTTTATTTACATTTAACACAGAGTGTAAATTTAATTGAACTGAAAGAGGGAGAGAGAGAGAGGGAGAGAGATCACAGCTGCAGTGAAATCTCTCATCAGTAATTACCAAATTCAGCAATTGTGAAAAATGTATCCCAGTTCAGTAATACTGAGATGAAAGTAATGTTCTGTCATGACTGCAAGAGACAGGCGGAGAGGAGACAGAGGTTGCGAGAGTACTACATGTCGTATAGATACCTGCTGGTTCTGTTGTGTTCACATTTCAAATCTGATGCCTGTAGTGCATTAAATGACACATCAAATTGAGCAGGTCAGTTATTGCTTTTGGGTCCTTACCATTTCTGCCAGTAATGCTCTATTACAGTGACTGTTACGGCTGTAGTGCTGTGGGTGTTTGTGTTTTGTGTGATCTTGTTCCTCCAGGTTCCACGGTCAGAACCATCTACTTTGTTCCTATTGTATATAAACATTTGGTTGTTTTTTTTTAACCGGTTATAATTCAGATACGTAACCTGGACCCAATCTAAGTAACTGCTCAATTTGAATAACGCATGCATGAGCACCTCCACCATCTTCGACAGCTAGGGTGTGGCAACACCGGTCCAAATTGCCTGCATGCATGGTCCAGAACCTCTTGCTTTTCATTTTTGCCCCCATGTAAACAGGTTGGAGCAGCCACACGGCCCACTTGAGCAGAGCTCCCAAGGCTGCAATCGTGCATCATCTAAAGATTTGGAATCTCAGCTATTTTTTCCACATCACGTGTGGAGTTCTCAGCAAAATTAGACCTGAAAATAATCCGCGGACAGTGGTATCAATGTCATACCAGCATTTCAAGTGTATAATGGGTAATATGTTAAGCAAAATATACAGGTAAACAGGTGAAGGGTAGTATCAGTGTCTCGATGAGGGAAAAGGAAAATCATGTCATCATCTTTATTGATAATTAATGAAAGGCAAACTCCATGTAGCAATGCTGTCTGTGTGGACAAACACATGCCTGTGGGCCACAGTTGTTCAGCAAAGCAGCCGTCACACACTGTTCAAGCAGGCAATGTGGACCGAGCATTAAGAAAAACGCACAACCGCAGTAAAACCTGAAATTACTTTATGATGATGATTATATTGCTAACGATTATTTTGGGTGGCAGTGCGTTGTTCCCCGTCATAGCATAGAATATTTTTCAATATAAATTAGCTTTTATTGTGACTTCACAAAAAAATTCAACAAATTGCACTTTTTTGCTTTGGTAATATTGTTCTTAAACTTTTCATGTCAAGAAAGCCAGCCCCACATTGAAACAAACACACTGTTGGTTTAATTCTTTTTTAGTTTTTTTCACTAATTTGGGTTGCTCCTATTTTTTGGCATTTACACATAAATACACACTTATATAACTAACTGTCAATTTTGCTATTTTTTAAGATAGCACTACTGACACTTGTTGTGTTTATTTTAGTAGTTGTTTAGATGTTTAGGTCATAGGTCATTCCCCTGTATCTCTAAATGGCCTGATCAGCCACCATAAACATTGAACAAAAAGTAAGGACATTTTTGTTTGGTAGATTATTTCCAGGCTGGTGACCAGCATGAGGAGGAGGTGCCAGGCTGTTGTAGCTGTGTATGGTTCTTCCACACACTACTGAGGCTCCTGTTTGTTAAATATAAATATATGATAAATTGTTAAATTGCAAATATGTCTTGTTTCTTCAGACTTAAATAATCCCATCCACCAAACAACACCAAACAAGAGTCAATAGCAGAATAAGCTGTTTGGCAGGGAAGATTTGGCAAATTTTTCATGGGCGCAACCCAGGGCCATTTCTGTCTTTTTGGCGGCCCTATGCAAGATGCTGTTTGGGGGCCCTATTTTGTCAAACTACAATGGATAGATTCCTAACCCTTTTAGGTGATCCACAAAGATGCAACAATGTATTACATTTTAAGAGGAAAACAGGCCAGAGTCGTGAAAACCTCTCTCAAATTCAAACATCTTAAGTGGACCCACCCAAGCAAGTTGAACTGATAGAAAATGTTAATACAAAGTAAACAATGGGGATCTTCTATATGTCAATAAATGAAACTGATGCAGTGTTCCTCAAAATTTTTTATTTTAAATTGTAAAAAATGGGAAATGTGAAATTTGGGCTAACCTGAAATGGTCCTCTACCTACTAAATCTGCCCTGGACTAATCTGAGAGAACTGATGGCCAGTCAGCTGGATCAATTGGTTGACCAAAAACTGGCAGCTGATCTTGTAAGCCTGCAGGAGAAGAAGATGGCCATGCTGCTTCCTGGTCTGGTGGTGGTGAAGATGGCTCTGCTGCTTACTGGTCAGGTGGTGCGGAAGGCGGCCGTGCTGCTTCCTGGTCCACGGCTCCAAAATATTTCAGAATTGCTCCTGCGAAGACAAAACTCCTTAGGTTACCAAGCAAAATAGGTCCTAAGCAAATATTCATACTATATAATTGAGCTATGTTACACTAATGCAGAAATTCATAATCTGTTTTATATTAAACATTGTAATATACAGTACGGTGTCCCTTTAAAGCATGCACCCAATTTCAAAGTTGTCACTTTTAAGCAGTTTTCGACACATTGTACTTTTTGTGTATATTTCGCAGGGTATTACAAAGTGGACTACTTGTGCCTAACTGATGATATGGTCTTAACCTATATTCTGTGGGCAGAACTAATGGTCATATATAGTATAGTTTACTATACTATATATGACCATTAGTATATATTTGTGTTATTATGATTCTTTTGAATAAAACGAAGTAATACATCAAAAACATAACTAAACTGTAGGAATGTAGGCACATTTGTTCAAATTATATTGTCACAATAAATATTCTAATAAATGTGGTAAAGAAAGATAGTCCATAATAATCCACAATAAGCCTAATATGTATTGCACAGCTTCACATTAGAGACCTATAAACTGAGGACACACTAAAATTGATAAATTAATCATAAAAATAATTCTAAAGTAATGTTACAGCATTAAAGCTACCCCCTCCACGTCATAGCAACGCGGTGTAGTAGAGACGCCGGCCGTGACGCTCTCACTGGATGATGATTTTCTCTGACCAATCAGCGGGCGTGCGTATCGCCATGGCTCGCTTGGAACCTAAGCAGTTTTCCCGGTGAAAAACCAAAAAAGGCGAGTCGAGACGAGTCAAGCTGGTACCATGCACTGGAAAAGCACGGCTCACTCCTCAGATATTGAGACCGGACTTGCAATTTGAGGGGGCCCTATGCACCCCCATAGTCCGCATATAGCAAGAAACGGCTCTGGCGCAACCCACATACTCAGCTCTGCTGCTCATCCCACAAATGTAAGTTCCTTACAAATGTGAGACCATTTAAAACGGAAGCAAACAGGCTTTCCAACGGCATAAGATTTATTGCTAAGAAGCATTGTTACAACAAAGAAATAATCTACTAAACACAAATTTCCTTACTTTGAAATGAAAATCCATAAAAACATTTCAGTGCATTGTTGGTTTGATGTTGTAGGATAAAATCCTAATGGCCTGCTGAATTGTTCATATTATAGGATTGTGTAGGAGTGTAATATAATATCCACAATTATGTTTATATTAATGCATAATCACCTGAAACAAAGAATTATGTTTACATTACCTCAGGATGATCCTTTTATATCTACAGAGAGAACAGGTCCTCTCCCACCATGATTCTACAGTAGACTAGAACAAACACTGGCTCGAAAGAGGGCCTTTCACGTTTGTTGAGTGTGAGGAGAGGGGTATTCAGTTGCAATCTGCAATCTCACCACTTGATGCCACTAAATGATAGACTCTGGCCCTTTTAAATATTTTAATAGATGGGGAGGTTACCAAACAAGTATACCATAATGTAGAAAAGACAGGGCCGTACACAGGATTTTAGAAATATCGAGGTCCAAAATTCAAATTTGCTATGTAGTAGAGATTACGAGAAATGTTGGGCCCCTCCATGCTTTAGGGGTCCGGGGGAAAAATTCCCCCTTAAATGATGACTTCTGGGGAATTTTGTGAAAACTAATTGATAAATTGAGATGAATATATTTCATACATTATAGCGTATTACAATACAGCCTATTAGGCCTAAAGAAAACCTACACAGATTATTATATTCAACTCATTTATAGAATAGCAAATTAGTCTATATACGCAAGACTGAACCATATAGTGGTGTTATATAAAGGCCATCATGATAATTTTGCCAACAATGAACCATGGATTTGACACATTATGTTTGACTTAAACACATATGATAAGGTTTGGCTGTTTTTGTTTGTTTTGACCAGCACAGGGGCACAATGGACAATTACACATCTCTTTATCTCACCTCCATCACCTCTCTTTCTCTTTCTCTTTCTCTCCCCTCCATCACCTCTCTTTCTCTCAGTCAGGGATGGAAATTAACTTTTTTTTCCACCTGCCATTGTGGCTGGTAAATTCTAAAATCTACCAGCCACTCAACATTTTTACCAGCCACTTTTATATTTAAGCGTTGATGTGTACAGTACAATGCCTAGAAACATATTTTTCTTGTACAAGACATGCACATAGTATTTCCCAATCAGTACTTGTTACCAGAGTTGATTATTCAGTAATTATGTGATACCAATGAATGATTACAGGGGTAAAACTATCCAAGGGTCATCTACTAGGTCGTGAAATAACAGGAAATTAAGTCTGAATAGACAAAGTGGTTCAAAATGAAGGTTAGATGGTTAGAAATCTATATCAATATCTCCTTGCAACTACAGGAATTTACAGTAAGCCTACTTCAACTTATTTTATATGTTCAACTGCACTGGACCCACACAAAGGAAGTGGAAATTGCATCATTTTTCATTTAAAAATGTCTTCTTGGCCGTTACCTCGCTTGTCTCCCCATTCTCCTTCACACTCTCCTCAGCGGTTCTTTTAACTCCCACGATGTAACCACTGTTGCCAACTCCTCAGTAAGGAAAGTCGCAATTGACTGTGTCACGGGGTGACTATTTCAAGTGGTGGGACCAGTGGCGGCGCTGTCTTTTTAAATTATGTTCACAGGGTAATGCTGCGGGCTGACGCGGGGTAATGCTGCCCCGGAAGGAGACGGGAGGCTGGAGACTTATGATTGGTGGTGGGGGTTGTCAGGTGGGGTCCCCACAGGTAGAAAAGCCGGGTGAAGAAGAACAGAGGGAGGACGGCAGCCAGGCAGACGGTGCAAGACGCTGCGGCACGAAGACACGGATGTGACCAGGGTGGCGAGAGAGAGAGAGAGTCGGGTTCAGCCTACGGCCGGACGAGGAAAGGATCTGATCGATACACCTTCCGCTACAGACCCAGCGAGAGATCGCAGCCAGAGACGGCAGCTGGGGAAAGGACCAAGGGAGACGCATCGCGGGAAGTGTGGAGGGGTTGAGGCAGGCTTCGCCCCTCCTCCAAGCTAAGTACCACTTTCATTTCACTCCGTTGTGGTAATATTAATAGGGATCGATATAGAGGAAGGCGAGAGACGAGAGAAACCCCCTAATTTTGTTTGAAATCATTTGTTTGGATTTTATTTGCATGCTTTGTATATTGCTTTTGTTTGGTTTTCCTCTCAATGAAACCCGAAGATTGACTGGTTGTTTTCTATACATCAGCTGGAGGTGTCACGGCCGCAACAGCGTGGCTGCAGCTGGAGAGGAGGAAGAGCGCAAAGGTGGCAAGGGACTGATTTTGGACTTTACAAGCTGGACTGTTACTTGGACCCCGTCTTGTCGACCCGCCTCCCCCACCCATCGTCACCTAGTAGACTCTTCTTTTATTATTTCTTTTATAATCCTTTTAGAGCATTTGCCGCCATTGTTTTATAGTATTTTAGCTTGTTCTGTGTTTATTTTTCTAAATAAATTGGGTCAAACTTTGGCCAACCCCTGCCTTGTTGTTGCTTGTGACCAGTGGCTGCCCAGTAGAGACCTTATTTAGTTTTTATAGTTTTATCGCCACACACGCTCGTGACAAATTTGGCGTTGTTGGCAGTATCTCTACTGGGTTGAGTAGCTGGCCATTGCAGCATGCAGGAGGGTGCAGCACAGGCTGCAGGGCCTCCTGGGATGATGATGCCATTTTTTATGGGGGGCCCATGGATGCAAAAATTTAGCGGTGGGGGCTCCGACACTAAACTGGGAGAATGGAGACAGCAAATGGAGACTATGCTCAGTTTTCAGCCCATCAATGACTCCCAGAAAGCAGACTTTATACTGGGCTTGTTAGATGGGGAAGCTAAGAGGGAGATTCTGACTTTAGAGAGAGCTTGTAGGAATACGCTGAGGAAAATATTTGATGTGTTGTCTACATTGTATGGTGATAATATTCATGTCTCTACCCTTTGCACACAGTTCTTTAACTGTAGGCAAGAGCCCCAACAGACCCTGAGGTCGTTCTCCCTCCGTTTAAGAGAGCTGTTTTCCAGGTTGAAGCAGAGGGATGGTGGCGGTCTAGGTGAAGGAGATGTTCTGCTGAGGGACCAGTTCATTATGGGATTGAGAGAAGGACCCATCCGACAAGAGCTGCCTCGCCAAGTGAGGAAGACACCTACACTCTCCTTCGATGAATTCAAGATGGAGGCGCTGGCGCTGGAAGAGGAACAGGACGAACATTGGCCGCCTGCTACCTGCTTAGCAGTGAAACAGCGGATGCCCACTGCTTCACCCACCCCAAGGGACTGGAAGCAAGAGCTGAAAAAGGAGATCCTCCAAGAGGTAAAGGAACAGATGACAGAGATGACAAAAACAATTTTAGCAGGACTCAAAGATAATGTTAAAGCGGCCACACAGGCATCCCCACCCCTGCACTCAGAGACATACACATCCAATCCTAGCAGAAATGGGTACAGAGACAGAACTGTAGGTGGCCCTCACAAATATAGACCCACAAGGACGCCCAATTTGCAATTCTTGTGCTGAACCTGGCCATTTTAGTCGTTATTGTCCCACTAGGTCTGCCACTCAGGGTTTTTAGTTTCTCCGGCCACCGTGGGTCAGGTGTCCTGATCCCCTAGAGCTGACCCTCCTAACAACAATACAGAGGTTAAAATCTTTGGACCCTGCCCCCAGGTGACTGTGAGGGTAGATGAGGTAGGCGTCCAGTGTTTGGTTGATACTGGCTCCCAAGGCACCCTTTTTAGTGAGAGCCTGTGTAGTGAGCTTTTTAAAGACAAAGAACAGAGAGGAGTATTGTCTTGGCTTAAACTTAGGGCAGCGAATGGGTTGAGCATTCCCTATACCAGCTATGTTGTTGCAGATTTTCAAGTTGGGGGAGTCCGAGTCCCAGCCCGCGGTGTTGTCGTAGTCAAAGATGAGTTTATAGGGGACAAAAAGGCCATTTTGGGAATGAATGTAATTTGGGACTGTTGGGAAGAACTTTTTAGTAGGTGCCGCCCAGATTCATACCAGGCTAGCTCCGCTCCTTTGGAGAAAGGTTGGAGCGAAGTCTTTCTTGACTGCCAACGCGTCCAAGCTTCCTTGGCTAGAGAGAATTGGCAGAGCACCGCTTGGTTAGCCTACCGCGCTGACATAACGATTCCTGCACAAAGTGAAGTGATGTTGTGGGCAAAAGTGCCATCACATCCTTATAGACGACAGTGCGCACTAGTGGAGCCTCTAGACGGAGTAGAGGGTATTGAGGTAGCAAGGACTCTGGTAACGCTGAGGAAGGGTCGGCTCCCTATTAGGGTAAGAAACAGTAATCCATTCCCCACGACCCTCAACAGACTTCAGAGAGTGGCTATGGTCTGTTCCGTGCTCCCTGAACAGGTTAGGACAGGCAGAGAAGTGTCCCTTACAGAGGTGAGTCCAGGGGTTCTGGAAGTTAGTCTTGTCGATGGTGGTGAGCAGGTAACTGACGCGTTAGGAACAAGGGTTGGGTCCACATCTCTTAAGAGCGACTGTTTGACTGGGGAGCAACAGCTACAGTTAGACCAGCTGGTCCAGAAGTGGGAACATGTCTTCTCCAAACATGAGGAAGATTATGGCCGCACTAATGTAGTGAAGCATAGGATCCCCACAGGCAGTGCAGCACCTTTTAAAGAGAGATATAGACCGATACCCCCTACCCTGTATAAGGCGATCCGCAGGTTTCTACAAGGCATGCTAACAGCAGGAGTTGTTCAAGAGAGCAGTTGTCCCTGGGCTGCCCCGATAGTGTTGGTGCAGAAAGTGTGGAGCATGGCGTTTCTGCGTAGACTATCGTAAACTCAACAACCTCACACACAAAGATGCCTTCCCCCTCCCCCCTCCCCCGTATTGAAGACTCTTACAAGCCTCACCCGAGCTGAATGGTATTCAACTCTTGACCTGGCTAGCGGATACTGGCAAGTCGAGGTTGAAGAAAGTGATAGAGAGAAAACAGCATTCACCACCCCTTTTGGTTTATTTGAGTTTGAAAGGATGCCATTTGGCTTCTGCAACGCCCCCATTACTTTCCAGAGACTCATGCAGCGCTGTTTAGGTGACCACTTAACTGAATCCTCCCTTGTGTACCTCAGTGATGTTATTGTGTACTCTAAAGACTTTGCAGCTCATCTGAATCACCTAGAGGAGATATTCAGGTCCCTCAGTCGATATGGTGTCAACTCCGCCCCGGAAAGTGTCACCTGTTCCAGAAGTAAGTCAAGTTTTTGGGGCGTAAAGTCTGCGGCCAGGGCGTTGCACCTGACCCAGAGAAGATGGCAGCCGTCCAAAACTGGGCCACCCCAGCCACAGTCAAACAGGTGAGATCTTTCTTGGGATTTGCAGGCTACTACAGACGCTTTATTAAAGACTTCTCAAAGATTACCAAACCACTGAATGAACTGTTGAGGGGAACAGGCCGGAGCCGGGGTCGACAATCACATTTGATTCAGTGGACTAAAGAATGTGAGGTAGCTTTCAAGCAGTTGAAACAAGAACTAAAGCCCCCATTTTAGCTTATCCAGATTATACTCAGCCATTTATCCTCTACACAGATGCCAGCAACCGTGGATTGGGTGCCGTCTTGGCACAAGAACAGGAAGGTACAGAAAGAGTCATTGCATATGCCAGTAGAAGCCTCAACCCAGCAGAACGCAATGATGCTAACTATAGCTCTTTTAAACTTGAATTGCTGGCACTGAAGTGGGCAATGGGGGAGAAATTTAAAGACTACTTGTGGGGTGCTAAAGTGACTGTTGTGACAGATAATAACCCACTTGTACATTTACAGACTGCAAAATTCGGGGCTGTGGAGCAAACGTGGGTTGCTCAGCTTGCCATTTTCGATTACACCATTAAGCACCGCCCTGGGAGGGATCATACTAATGCTGATGCTCTGCTCTGATGCCTGTGAGTGCTTTGGGACAGTCCAACGGCAGCACCCGCTGCTCGTTGAACGATACGTGCTTTCACGTCAGAGTCTCCACAAGTCTCCAAATACACCAGAAAAAGTTGCAAGATTTGTCGCTAGTCGCTTTTTTGAAAAAGTCGCTAGAGGGGTCTGAAAACTCGCTAAATATAGCGACAAAGTCACTAGGTTGGCAACGCTGGATGTAACGCCACATTTTAATTTACTTCAGTTCTTGTAAACTCCGACAAAAAATCAGAATCAGAATCAGAATTCCTTTATTTGTCCCGCAAATGGGGAAATTTCTTTGTCACAGCAGCCAAAGGACAGTAATTACAATAGACAATAATAAAAAGTAAAAAATAAACAATATAATAAGAAGATAAGAAATAGAATTGACTTGTATATACATAATATTTACAATATGAACACTGTAGTAATATTTACAATATGAACAGTGTAATTATAAACAGTATGGTATTTTTATTTATAAATAATAATAAATATGGGTATTTTAAAAAATTGTCCAGTTAGTGCAAACCAAAATGTATATGGGATATGTGTAGAGTTGTTTATGGCATAGTGCACATGTGAGGTCTACTGGGAGCAGTGCTGGTTGTACAGTCTAACAGCAGCAGGAAGGAAGGACCTGTGATACCTCTCCTTCACACACTTAGGGTGTATCAGTCTGTCACTGAAGGAGCTGACCAGTGCGGTGATAGTGACCTGCAGGTGGTGCGCAGCGATGACAGCTTATCCATCATCCTGCTCTCTCCCACCACCTGCACTGGGTCAAGAGGGCATCCCAGGATGGAGCTGGCCTTCTTGATAAGTTTGTCAAGTCTCCTCCTGCCTGCTGCCGAGATGCTGCTGCTCCAGCAGACTATACCATAGAAAATGGCTGATGCCACCACAGAGTCATAGAAACTCGTCAGGAGTGCCCCCTGTACTCCAAATGACCTGAGCTTCCTCAGCAGATGGAGTCTGCTCTGACCTTTCTTATATGTTGCTGCAGTGTGATCAATCCAGTCCAGTTTATTGTTCAGGTGAACTCCCAGGTACTTGTAAGACTTCACCATCTCAATGTCCATTCCCAGGATGTTCACCTGTGTGCAGGGTTGTTTGTGCTTGCGGAAATCCACCACCAGCTCTTTGGTCTTCCCGGCGTTGAGCTGGAGGTTGTTCCGCTGGCACCAGTCTACGAAGTCCTGAATAAGTTCTCTGTAGGCTCTGTCGTCCCTGATGAGGCCGACAATAGCAGAGTTGTCAGAGAACTTTTGTAGATGGCTGTGGGGTGTTTGGTGGGAGAAGTCTGCAGTGTACAGGGTGAACAGGAAAGGGGCCAGGACTGTTCCCTGTGGGGCCCCCATACCGCAAACAACCATGTCCAACACACAGTCCCGAGTCCTCACATACTTTGGCTGGTTGGTGAGGTAGTCGAGGATCCAGGATGTGAGGTGTTGGTCCACCCCCGTGAGCTCCAGCTTGTCCCCCAAAAGTGCAGGCTGTATGGTGTTGAAAGCACTGGAGAAATCAAAGAACATGATCCTCATAGTGCTTCCAGGCTTTTCCAGGTGAGACAGTGATCTGTCCAGGAGGAAGATGATGGCGTCGTCCACTCCGATACCAGGCTGGTAGGCAAACTGGAGTGGGTCCATAAAAGGACCCACCAGAGGGCAGAGATGGACAAGGACCAGCCACTCCAGGGTCTTCATCAGGTGTGAAGTGAGAGCAACTGGGTGTAGCTGTTGAAGTCCTTTGGGTGAGGGGTCCTTGATACTGGTACCACGCAGGAGGTTTTCCACAGCAGTGTCACTTTTCCCAGCTTCAGGCTCATGTTGAAGATGTACTCCAACATCCTGCACAGCTGGTCTGCACAGGACTTGAGGAGCCTGGAGCTGATACCATCAGGACCCGTGGGCTTCTTCACCTTCATCTTCCTCAGTACGTTCCTCACCTGGATAGTGGAGAGGGACAGATTGGAGCAGGGGGGCTGAGTGTCGGGTGGGGGAGGTGGGTGAATGTCAGTGGGGGGAGTCTGCAACATGAAAGCAGTAGAAAGGAAGGTAGAGGTGAGAATGGGGCAGGAAACGGGGGATGGAAGAGGTGGTGGGGGGCAGCAGAGATGACTGGGCTGGGGGAGGGGTGGGTGTCTGGTCAAACCTATTGAAGAATAGGTTCAGGTCGTTCACCCACGTCTGATCCCCGGCAGCCTGGGAGTCTGGTTTCCTCAGCCCTGAGATTGTTTTAAGGCTTTTCCAGACTCCACTGACATTTCTCTGCTGCAGCTGGACCTCCATCTTCCTCCTGTAGCTGTTCTTCCCCTCTCTGATCTTCTTCCTCAGCTCCTTCTGCACAGTCTTCAGCTCCTCCTTGTTTCCTGACCTAAAGGCCCTCTTTTTCTCCTTAAGGAGAGCCTTTATGCCAGGATTAATCCAGGGTTTGCTGTTTGAAAAACACTGTACAGTCCTGGTGGGTACAGTGTTATCAACACAGAAGTTAATGTAGTCCATTATGCAGCCTTTTAAACTGACGATGTCCTCCCCATGAGAAACACACAGTTCTTCCCACACAGTTGAGTCAAAGCAGTCCCTAGGAGCCTCTTCAGACTCCTCAGACCATGTTTTAACTGTGCAGGTTTCCACTGGTCACCTGTTAACAAGGGGCTTGTAAACAGGCAGGAGATGCACCAGGTTGTGGTCAGATTATTACTTTGCGCCCCGGCCGGCTCTGCTGACCGGAGCGCGGAGTAATAATTAGTAGCAGTGAAGAGTCCAAGTGACACTTTGGTCCAATCAGAAACATATAATTTGACCGGATCTAACTCTAGGGTTGTGGAAAGCGCACTGTTATGCCTTAACCAAGATATCGATCATTAAGATTAATTGGATCATATCTGACTGGAATGAACCCGCCACAGTGGCTGGTAAACTGATTCAAGGCTAGCTACTGGGCAGAGTTTATGCAGATGATGCAATCCAAGGATGAAAAAGCACCGTTTCCATAACAACGCATTTTTACACCACTCATTGTAACAGTCAGTAAATTGGTGTTTGTTTTAGTAATGTCATGATTCAGTGCCTGTTTCTGTTTACTTTGTAGTTTTACCCTTGTGTGTCATGTCATGCTTATCAGTTCCTCCTATGTGTTTTTGTCATGGTTCAGTATCTGTTTGGTTTATTTCCTGTTTTATTTTGAAATTGTTCCCTTGTGTGTCGCATCCTACTTGTCACTTCTTCCTGTGTGTTTTTCCATTGATTCCCTCACCTGTCCGTGTCCGTCCTCACTCCACCTGTACCTCGTCTTGTCATTAGTGTCTCTGTGTATATAGCCTTTGTTCGCCCTCATGTCTTCGTCAGATCATTTTGTTTCCCCATGTTGGTTCGTTTCCCCGTGTTGGTCTGTCTCCCTCTTTGATGTCCCGTTCCCGACCATACCTGCATTAGCCGTTAGCCTAGCCTGTGTTTGTCCTGGTCTGCCTTGTTCCGTGTTCCCCCGTGAAGTCTCTCTTTGTTCCCAACCAGCTTCCTCCCTCGTGTCTCCTCCTGTGACCCCTCGTGTCTCCCGGTTTTGGTATGTTTGTAATTTGGTTTCTCTTTTGATTTGTACTTTGCTTAGCCCTTTGTTGCTACTTTGGTTTTTGTCTTCTAGTGTTACTTTTATATTGTTTGTATTCCCCTCGTGGATTGTAGTTTCAGCTTGTTTATTAAAGCTCGCTTTTTGTTTCCCCTCTATACTGCCTCTTGTGTGTGCCTATGTGTGTGTCTGCGTTTGGGTCCTCTCCTCCATTTAATATCCCGTAAAACCATAACATGTAACTTTATTACCATGCCTGTTTTAACTGATGCTGTCTTTGTTTGAGTCTTTGTTTGAGTCTGACGTTACACCAGCCAAGGTTCTGAAGTATTTACGGACATTTGGACTGTCACAAAAGTCTAGCGTAAACTCTGCCAGTGGGTCGACTACCTCGTAACATACATCGATTTTGATTTTCATAGTTTATCAGTCTATGGTTGGAGGGATGACTTACAAATACTGTGGTGTCTCTGTCCGTTTTGAAAACATCACTGGTATTGATCTGTAATTTTTTCTTTCGTTCTTGCCTTTAGGTAGGTTCATGGTTGGTTTGCTTTTGCAGCACCCCCCATTGTCAGTTGGTAGAAGTGACAGAGTAATACTTTGTTTCACTGGCCGCATTTAATTTGGAGGCTACTAAAATTATTCTCTCTACGTATGTAGGTTAATAAACCACCGTTATTCCGGTGCCGCCGGTCAGATGATAAAATCGGTTATCTTAGTGCGGTACAATATTTTTGCATCTTTCATCATAGAAAATGGCACTGATGGATACATCCTGATAAGAGCATGGCTCTTACTATTTATTAAAAGTGAGCCTGTCAAGACCATGTACTGCAACATTTATGTATTTTTAAAACTGTTCTAATGTCCATGGCTCTGTGGCTCTATTGCTGGCTCTGACAAACTGTCAATTGAATGAAATAAGAAGCTTACTCGGAGGTATACATCCCCTGAAACATCATTTTGATATTGCAGGAAAATACTGGTGATAAATTTGTTCACTTTTTTTATTGCATATTGTATAATGTACTCAGCTGATATCTAGTAAGATGACGTATTACTGCAGATTTTGCTTAGCATGGTACATAGACATTAGCAGAATGAGGAACTACAGAGTGATTGTGAGTGGTAAGAGGAAATGAACAACACTTGATATGACTAGAGAAGGCTATTAATGGGACATAGTGAGGGTTCAAGGTGTCAATCAGTTTCACACACACACACACACTAAAGTTTTCATGTGTACATGTATGAATACATACACAAACTCAAAGAAAAAGTGCATACCATTAGTTCATAAAATCTAAATACACTAGGCAAATAAACAAATAAAACCAGCAGTACAGTCAGTTAAATCTAGTAAAAACAGAGAAAGCTCTCCAATAAAAGTATGTTTTAAGAAGCGATTTGAAAGAGGTCATTGTTTCTATTGACCTATTTCCTCAGGCAGCTTGTAGCTTTGGGGCTTGGCCTGTGAATGCTCTGTCACTTCTCGTTTTCTGATGCATGTACAGATAAGAGACCTCTGTCAGAGGATCTCAGGCTATGTACTGGCTCGTATGAAAGAGTTCAGATAAATAGCATGGAGAGAGGCCATGAAGAGCCCTGAAAGTCAACAGCAGGATCTTAAAAGCAATTCTAAAACACACTGGTAGCCAATGCACGCAGTCTTAATCAGACCTGATGTGGTCACTAATCTTGTATCTTGGTAAAGCCTGGCAGCTAAATTCTGTACAATTTTAAGCCAAATAATAGATTTTTGGTTGAGCCCAGTGAAAAGGGGATTGCAATAGTCAAGGTGTGAGTAGATTAATCATGTTAAATGGTCTCTGTGTCTTTGAAAGATAAAAATGGATCGTATTTTTAGACATATTTCTGGGACTGCAAGTTTTGTTGGATGCTGCTCAAAGCTTAAATTACAATCAAATAGATTTCAAAAGATGCTTTGCAGCTATGTTGATGTGTTCCAGCAGGGGATCAGCAGATAGCTAAATTTTCTTTGCTATGTGCTGGGAACCAACAACGATCTCTGTTTTGCTAGTAATAAGCTGCAGAAAATTTTGTGTCATCCATCATATAGGCAGTCAGTAGAAGCATGCCAGGTTCAGTGGCTCTAATGGGCAAGTAGATCTGTGTGTCACTGATGTAACAATGTAAGGAAATGTCTATGGATAATATGTCCTAGATTTTGGAGGGCTTTAAATGAGACCAACTATGATTGGGTCAAAGGAACAATATTTGTCACATGGTAACTGATGGCATTTACAACGGTTACTAAAGACACTCAGGAGGTCACCACCGCTTCCGAGTACTATAACCTGATCGACTTATGAAAAAAAAGCAAAAGCTTGAGTTTGCGTTGAGGGGCATGGCAGAGTGGCAAATATTAATGATTGGCCATTAAACAGGAAGTTGCTTTGACTCAGCTGTACATGATCGAATCTGCACTCATGTTTGGTAAGAGTCCTGGCCTCAACACATACACATGACAATATTCAGTTGTTCAGGCAAACCTTCAGTCCATGATAATGGTGTGAGGCAAACATTGTGACTTCTCGGATGCCATTGCTGTGCCAACACGTTAGTCACCATGAAACAGGATGTTGTTTTAACCTGACTGTACTTTGTCCAATCTTCCCTAAATTTGACATGTTTGATCACAGTCCCGTCTATGTGAGTCTTTTGTGGCAATCATTTGATTAATATGAAATTTTTATGTTGCGGCCGACTCTTTGTGTAATTAGTGAGTGTTTTCTAGCACCACATAGTGGACACCACCTTCATGCAGTGTACAAAAGACATGAAAAATCAAATGTGTGTGCGGTCAATGTCCGGCAACCAGGCTGCAGCTGCTGCATGCCCTGACGCCCATTCATCACTGCTTGCTGTTTTAATTAGGGCCCGAGCAGGAAACCTGCGAGGTCCCTATTGTTTTTCAAATGGTTTTTATTAGGGCCCAAGCAGGAAACCTGCAAGGTCCCTATTGTTCTTGTATTGATTATTATAAGGGCCCGAGCAGGGAACCTGCAAGGTCCCTATTGTTTTTGTAGTGATTATTCTTTTTTTTTAGTTATTAGGGCCCGAGCAGGGAACCTGCAAGGTCCCTATTGTTTTTCAAATGTTAATAGGGCCCGAGCAGGAAACCTGCAAGGTCCCTATTGTTTTTCGAATGATTATTATTATTTGTTTCCTTCTGCCAAAATGATTGCATTTTTCACTGCCTGAACATACCCCAAAACGCACCAAACTTGGAATATACGTCACACCTGGCAAATATTTTACAATCTGTTGTCGTTGTGAATTTCCACCACTAGGTGGTGCTATAATCAAGGAAAGTGCATTTTGCTTAATAACTCCCATATACTTTGTCACACATTCAAAAACCTTATATTCTTAAACCTTATAGCGTTCAGTGAATTGTGCTGAATCTCCTGATATAGGCCACGCCCATTTCTGCCTAAGGTTTTTTTTCGCAAATTTGCGAAATGTCACAAACCTACTTTTTCGAACCCCTCCCAGGCAATTTCACCAATTTGCACCAAACTTTGCACACAGCGTCTGTGGACCCTTCTGACAAAAATTTACTAAAAGAATTGTGATATTCCAAAGAATACTCAACTTATGAAATAACAACTTCCTGCAGATTTCGTTCCAAACAAGAAGTGTTGCATATCTCCACATTGGTTTGTCCAAATTACATGAAACTCAGGATACTACTTCCCCATGAGCCCCTAAGGCTCTGTGCAACATTTTTGGCGATGACAACTAGGTGGCGCTCTTTAAATTGAAGTAATTTATATCTCCACATCTGTTACTCGGATTTACACGAAACTTGGTAGAATTATTGTCAATGCCCTCCTGAGGATATCTGTCAAAGGTTTTACTGATCCAACACTAGGTGGCGGTCTCGTGGCAGTCTAATTTAATATTTGGCAATGTGCCCACACCATAACACTTATGGATATGAAATTGATAGGGGTGTTATACACTGGCCCCTGTAACTCACACACCAAAAATGACCAGCAGGTGGCGCTATTATCAAGACAAAAACGTTTTTGCCCAATAACTCCCACATAATATGTTGCACAGTTTTAAACCTTATATTTACGTGTTCCCTGAATTCAGCTGAAATGTGTGATGCAGGCCATGCCCACTTTCGCACTAAATTTCCATTTGCGAAATGTCGCAAACCTACTTTTTCGAACTCCTCCCAGGCAATTTCTCCCATTTGCACCAAACTTTGCACGCAGCATCTGTGGACCCTCCTGACAAAAATTTATTAAAAGAATTGTGATAGTCCAAAGAACGCCCAAAATATAAAACAACAATTTCCTGCACATTGTGGTCAAACAGACAGTCTTGCATATCTTCACCAAATACAGTCCCATTAACACACGGACAGTTAAGGCACGCAAACACAATGATCGGTCCATGGGGCCGGATAAGCGCCACGCCCCGACAGCAGCATGCTCCGACACGCGTGGACTGCAAGGGCCCGTTCATCGCTGCTTGCAGCTTTAATTAGGGCCCGAGCAGGAAACCTGCGAGGTCCCTATTGTTTTTGTAAGGATTATTATTTTTTTCCTTCCTCCCAAATGATCGCATTTTTCACTGCCTGAACATTGATGAAAACGTGATTTTATTTGGCAAACACATTAGGCTTGGCAAAAATTTTTATAATCTATGGTGGTCTATAATCAAGGAAAGTGCGTTTTGGCTTATAACTCCCATATAGTTTGTCGCACATTCAAAAACCTTATATCCACGCGTTCCCTGAATTGTGTTGAATCTTGTGATATAGGCCACGCCCATTTCCACCTACCATTTTTTTTCGCAAACTCGCAAAATATCACAAACCTACTTTTTCAAACTCCTCCCAGGCAATTTCCCCCATTTGCACCAAACTTTGCACACAGCATCTGTGGACACTCCTGACAAAAAGTTAGTAAAAGAATTTTGATAGTCCAAACAACGGCCAAAATATAAAACAACAATTTCCTGCACATTGTGGTCAAACAGACAGTCTTGCATATCTTGACGAAATACAGTCCGATTACCACAAAACTTTTCCTAATTGTGTTCCATGGCCCGATGACAGAAATTTGGTGCAAATCGGCCAATAGGTGGCGCTTTTATTGCTAAATGACAGTTTGACTGCCTTCACTGTTGATTCCTCAATGGAACTTGTTGCATTAACAAGCTCCGACAGTAGCATGCCCTGCGAGGGCCCGTTCATCACTGCTTGAAGTTTTAATTTATGATTATATTCTACTTAGTTATGGTATATTTCACTTATTTATGATTTTTACGAGTGACTTTTATAATTAGTGATTATTATTTGGGACTTATTTACATTTTAATGACTTAGCATCTTACTCTTGTATGTAAAGTAACCTGATTGAAAGGTCAGCTGAGGTTCACTTATGTTTCTATGAAATGTACCTTCACGGTTGTAAGCTTTTCTCTGGGTTTGAACATTGTTGGGAACTTTTAGGATAATGCAAAAAGAAAGCTCAAGAAAATATATACAGTAACATAGGTCTAGTCATTTTTAGTATGTATGTATTAATAGTAATGTAATGTATCTTAAATGCCAAATATATAGTATTGTTGTCAAGATCTTAACTTATGATAAAAAAAGACCCTCTCAAATGCACTGGCCAAAGAGGCCAAGACTGGGTAAATATTTCATTCAAAACATCTTGGAACACCTGACAAACATGTAAGGCAAGATTTAGAGGTATACATTTTACAAAAATGTGTTCCTCATCTATCAGAACTTATATTAATTAATAATGAAGTTCACAGTTCTTCTTTCATTGCTATTCTGCAGCTCCAGGAGGAAGTAAAGTGCTAGTTAGCGACTGAGGGATGAGACATAAACTTGAACACAGTGTACAGCATATTTACATTTACATTAAGCAGATGCTTTTGTCCAAAGCAACTTACAATAAGTACATTTGTCACAAGAAAGAAACCATGACATCACCGTCGATAAAGTAGAAAAGAAAAGAGAAACAATTTTCAAGCCCTCATCTGAGCAAAGTAGTTGCTATTTATCAAGGATACCATAAGTACAAAAGTGATATGATGAAAGTGCTAAGGTTAAGAACTTACAAGTGCATATAAATAAGTATTTTTTTTGTGGGGGGAGGGTGGGGGGTTGGGAGGGAGTCATGCTATGCAGGGTCGAGGTGAAGTCTGAACAAGTGAGTCTTGAGTCTTTTGCGGAAGATGGCGAGCGATTCTGCTGTCCTGACATTGGTCGGGAGTTCATTCCACCACTGGGGCGCCAAAACAGAGAAGAGTCGCGACTTCGCTGAGTGGCCTTTGTTTGCTCTCAGCGATGGCGATACCAGCTGGCCAGTTGATGTAGTAGGGCGAAGTGCTCGCTTTGGGGTGTGTGGTCTGACCAGTGTTTGGAGGTAGATGGGTGCGGTTCTGTTGACGGCCTTGAAGGCCAGCACCATGGTGTTGAATCTGATGCGGGTCGCAACAGGAAGCCAGTGGAGGTCACGGAGGAGGGGGGTCACATGGGAGAATTTGGGTAGATTGAAAACAAGGCATGCTGCAGCGTTCTGGATACGTTGCAAGGGTTTAGTCGCAGAGGCTGGGAGTCCAGCCAAGAGAGAGTTGCAGTAGTCCAGGCGGGAAATGACCAGCGATTGGACCAGGAGTTGCGTTGCGTCCTTTGTGAGGAAAGACTGGATCCTGCAGATGTTGTAGAGGGCAAATCTGCAGGATCAAGCCACCGCGGTGACGTTGAAAGTGCAGGATAGTCCGTCGTCGAGGATCACACCCAGGTTTCTCGCAGTTGATGATGGCGATACCGTGACGTTCTCGACAGTGACTGCCAGTTCCATGTGAGGGCAGTCTTTCCCCAGGATGAAGAGGAGTTCAGTTTTACTGAGGTTGAGTTTGAGATAATGCGCAATTGTCCAAGCGGAGATGTCTGCCAGACATTCCGAGATGCGCATGGCAACGTGAGTGTTGGAGGATGGGGGAAAGGAGAGGAACAGTTGGGTGTCGTCAGCATAACAGTGGTAAGAGAATCCATGTGATGTGACTGCAGTGCCCACTGATCTAGAGTATAATGAAAACAGAAGCGGTCCGAGTACTGAGCCTTGAAGGACGCCAGTTTCCAGGGAGCAGGGTTTGGACAAAGAGCCATACCACGTGACCTGAAAGGTGCGATTTGTCAGGTATGATGCGAACCAGGTTAAAGCAGAGTCAGCAATGCCAAGTTCAGCCAGAGTGGAGAGGAGGATTTGGTGGTTGACTTTGTCAAACGCAGAGGATAAATCAAGGAGGATGAGGACTGATGAGTGGGACGAGGCTCTGACGGCACGGAGTGACTCAGTCACTGTGAGGAGGGCCTTCTCAGTGGAGTGAGCAGTCCTGAAGCCTGACTGATTAGGGTCTAGGAGGTTGTTCTGTGAAAGGTAGGAGGACAGTTGGTTGTAGACAGCACGTTCTAGAGTTTTAGAGAGGAAAGAGAGAAGATATACAGGTCTGTAGTTTCGGATGTCAGCTGAGTCAAGGGTGGGTTTCTTTAGGAGTGTGTGAAAAGTTAGCCCTCTTTTCCCCCAACTCGCCTGACATTCCCTGCACCATTTAAACGGACTACTGTCTATTACACGCACACACACACACTTACACGCACACACACACATGCATACACACACAGCTTCGGGCGTTTGCAATTACACGCGGTGCCGGCAACCGCGGCGTAATTCATTCATGCGTAATTACTATTTTACACATCTTTCAGTTACTCACCAAACTTCTGCCAACATCATAGCGGACGACGCGGTACCCGTCGATTCAGCTCCATAACTCATTCCATTCTGTTTGTCCATACATTGTGCACGCAAACACCAACATTACAGTGATAACGTTCACTTTCACTTCCTGGTCCCGCATCACTTTGCTTCCCCAAGGAACACGAGCCCCCCGACTATGACGAATTTATTCCCGGTTTGGGACAGGGGAAAGGGTTGATTTGAGCGGGGGAAGCTATGGGTGTATAGACTATAATGAAATGTAAATATTATTTAATTATATTCATTAATAATAATAATAATAATTAATATATTAATATTATTATTAGTAGTATTGGAGCAGCTGTGTGTGATGGGTAAAATATCAGCTGAATGTCTGTACCTAAAAAAAAAATACCCTGTCACGTTGGTTTCTTCCAATTAGAGGAACTGAAGGGCTATTTAAAGCCAGGGTTTTCTGCCTCAGAGTGTGGGAGTCGGGAGAGAGCAACTTGCTGAGAGGTTGTATTGAGTCAGAGAATTTTGCTAGTGCCTTTAATGTTGAGGAACCGGTGGGTTCATTTTTTGTTTGTTTGTTTGTTTGTTTTGTTTTTGAAGTTTTCTTTTGTTGCCATTGGGCTGGAACACCTGTTTTTTTGCACTGTAAATAAATCTGCACTTTTCACCCTCATCCACATTTGCCGTTGCTGTGTTTTCACCTCATCACCACCCAACCTCAGTGTGTCTTGTCGCCACCATCCTGTGTGGACGTGGGCTGCAAAGTCCATTCTTCACAGAGTGGCTTTACTGTAGCTGTCTTGAAAGGAGCTGGAATACGGCCTGAAGTGAGGGAGGAGTTGATCAGAGTGGTGAGGAAAGGCAAGATGTCGTGCGAGATGTTTTGGAGAAGAGAGGAGGGAATTGGGTCGAGGGAACAGGTGGTGGCACGGTTAGACGTCACTAGCGTGTGAAGCAGGTAAGGCTGTCATAGGTGAGGTTTGGGGGAGGTGCTTTCTGGGAGGGCATAGAAGTAAATGAACTGATGTCATTTACTTTCTCGGTAAAGTAAGTTGCAAAGACATCAGCAGTGAGGGAGGGGGAGGGGTGGGAGGGTGAGGAGCGAAGAGAATATGGAGAATAGATATAAATATATTTAATAGCTTAAACACAACCACATCTGTGATTTCACTTTGAATATACAAAAGACTTAATGACTGAATATATTTGCTCCATTCATCAATCAATCATGAAGAACTTTTTAAACTGTTATACAGTTTCCTCTTTTTGGGATGACTCAGAACATTTAGATGTGGCTTCCATTACCCCTCATCTCCCCTTCACTCTGCTGCTGCTGTTGCTACCTCTATGTCCAGTTCTACTACAATTATTAATCCAGATTTAGTCCATTTAACACATTCAGAGGTAAATATTACTCTATTATACTGTTGCTGGATAATGAAACTAACAAATAGATAAATATAGTATAGTATATTACAGAACAGTAAGAACTACTTACTAACACCTTTGTTTTTAACACCTGCTGCTTGTCTTGAAGCAGCACTGAACTGCCATGTGATGCTTTCAACTCTTTATCTGAAGAAGTACTTAAAACTATCTCTACAGAAATCAGGGCCGCAGAGAGACAGAAAAAGCCAGAGGTGTGAAAATAAAATCTAAAAGAGCAAGTGGAGGAGACGAGAACAGGAAGAGAGAAAAAAAAAACCTGTCTAGGAAATGAGAACACAAAGGCAGAAGTGCAAGTGGTTGCTGTTAAACAGTATCATGGGAGAGAGTGTCGGAGGTGTTTAGACAAGAGTGACAGCAGGTTTGGTTGAATAGACAACAAATATACTTGTGAGAGGAAAGAGGAAGTCATTTAGATTGATGGGTAGCAGCAGCCTGTTTAAAAGCAAGTGAAACTTTGGATCCTGACTACAGCTGAATATGACGTGAGTAATTTTTTAAAAACAGTGATAAAGTAAATCCACTAATAACTGTTTTTTTCTCCCACATCATTTTTAATGTCTTATGCATAAAAACTTGCTTGTTAAATGCACAACAGTACTGCTTTGTATCAACTCTACACTCGACGTTGCCTAACAAGCTCTTTAGTTCTGACAATATTTCCTGCTTTAAGCAAACATACAGAGTTCATAGGAAGGGTTCTGTTTTACAATTGTCACACATGGAATGAAAATATTAGAGCTGTATCTGTGTTTGCTGTGTATTTGCATATTTTTAAATCCTTGATAAAGATTTTGAGGGCTAATGCTTTTTAGAAGTTTGTATTTTACTAGCAAGTGTCATAAGGCAGTCCATATTAGGCAGCATTGCACTAAGCACAGGAAGTGGTCAAAACATTGAAACCTTTTTGGCAGGAAATGAAGATTTCCCACAGGCTACAGACTTTGCAACAAGAAGACTGAAAATAATTCATTGTCACAATGCCACATAGAGTATATAGAAATAAATGCATTACTGCTGTAAATGTATGTATTATTCTTTTCCTTACTTTTGCAGGAAAACATTCAAACTAACACAATAAAAATATGTGAAAGACTGTGTATAATTAGTTTTAAAGATATAATCCACAAAAAGATATGCAATAATACGTCTTTGTCTAGTTATTTTAAAGTGGTTGAATGTAACTAAGTATATTACTTAAATTCTCTACTTAAGTACAATTAGGGTTACTTGCACTTGAGCATTTGCATTTCATTATTCTTTATACTAAAATATTATTGTTTATATTATTATTAGTAATAATCACAAACTGATATATCATCATATATAAGATTTTTACTTGTAATAAAGCATTCTTGCATTTTGTTATCACTGTTTTTAAGTAAAGGATCTGAATACTTCCTCCACCTCTGATACACCATGTCCGTTCTATGACTAGTAGGAATCTATATCCAGTTGTGAAAGAATTATCATTTCAGAAACACTCAGTGTTGAGTAGGGCTCTTGACCTTTTGACATTTTTCAAAATGTGCACCCATAGAGAATGCCTTGCTTTGAGGAAGGTAAACATGAATTTTTAACAAAAACACTTCTTATTAAACCAGAGAAGCCAAAGTTCACAAATGTAGGTGTTCTCTAAACACAAGCAGTTGTACATTAACTTTGTCTGAAGATAACACAGTCTAAAATTGTCAATTACTAAATCAGGAATTATTTGACTCACAAACAAAGACGTCAAATCTAACTACACATTCAGTGCCAGATGTTGGTACCTGACACTTTGTGATACTATGCACACTGTACACCAAAAAAAACATTGAGGTGCGATACCCACTTGGGTAGGACTTCCCTGTGTGTTATTTTTCCAGGTCATCTGAAATCAAAAGATTAACAGCATTAGCAGTTTTAGGAGAGACATTACAAATTACTTTAACAAGTAGCTCTGTAAATCACTATCTTACTTTGTTTTACGTTGTATACCGACCACATAATTATCTACTCAACAGTAACACTTTTCCAGCACATGTTGCTTTTGCTAAACCTTGTACATATTAGGCTTCTGGGTTGAAATTCTGTCATAATTTCACACCAGAACCAGCAGCAGCCAGTTTCAACATCAGGTGCTAATAAAGTGCAAATTGTTCTCATTTGTACATTTTTTATTTATTTTTATTTATTTATTTATTTTAAAAAGTCACAGGTACAAAATCAGCCATTTTAAAAAGTAGTGGGGACATCCCTATCATCCCCAGTGTAAATGACAGCTGTGCATTGTAGAGTTTTTTGGTTTCGTTGTTGCACTAAGGACTAAATATGAATATTCATGGCTTACCTGTTTAAAACCAGGTATCCATATCTGCACTACATCTCACCTACTACTTTTGTTGCTCTCTAGTACTCATACTCTATGTCACATCATCTTTCCCTCCAACAGTGAGTCCAGTATATGCCAGGTGAGGGCGACTGTCATGCTGTATGATGACACCAATAAGCGTTGGGTGCCGGCGGGATCTGACAGTCCGTCCTTCAGCCGCGTCCAGATCTATCACAACCCAACGGCCAACACTTTCAGAGTGGTAGGCCGCAAACTGCAGGCCGACCAGCAGGTACAAAAGAGTATACACAGACAAAGCCAAACAATCGTGGTCACATGTTCTGGTTTGAAACACATACAGTAAAGTCTCTCTGGTTGAAGGCTACACACACCAAACTGCATGATTATTTAATGTGCCTGTAATTCATTTTTCTTGAAACACTGTATAATAATAATCTCAACAATGCAGTTTCACAAGAGCTTCTGAAAGTTCATATAATAGATTTTAAGTTTGCTGAAGTTTGACCAGCAGAGACCTACTTCTGTTGCATAATCTTGCATAAATCAGAGCTCAAAATCAAATTATAATTTACTATTGAACTGTGGGATTCAGAGTCGAGAAGTTTGGTCTCGCCTCTCTTCTGCTATGAGCTGATGATTAACCTTTCCTTTTAAACAATGTATCACCATTTAATGAACTTAGATGCAATGTATTCTATTCAAATCATACAGACTTATTATACAGATTGGGAGAATTATAACTTTTACAACATATGTTGATGAAGGTTCTCAGTCATCCAGGTCATGGTAATTCTAAGTGCTGTATCATAGGCAACTGGACTTGTTTCAGTTTCTTGAAGATGTTTCACCTCTCATCCAAGAGGCTTCTTCAGTTCTTATTAACTGGAGGGGAGTTGCAGGCTTTTAAACTCTGTGTGGGAGTGTCCTTACAGAGTCAGTAAGGACATGTGTGATTCCTTTGAGGACAGCAATGTAAACATCTTGGCCAGAGGAGACCGATGGTTTTAAAGAGGAGTAAAGGAATCCTTCTATGTCGAACTGGAATGGCCGTCTTTGAACAGAGGAGGTGGCCTAAGACATTACTCATCACCCACCTACAATGCAGCACTGACTCCCCAGACAGCTTAACAACCATTCACACCTGGGCTCATCCATGAAGGCCGGTTGGGTCAACGACCCACAAGTGGCCCTAACGACTCTGAAACTCAGAGCTAATGTGTGTCCTTAACGAGTTTGTAAAGACACACCCACACAGAGTTTAAAAGCCTGCAACTCCTCTCCAGTTAGGAACAACTGAGGAAGCCTCTTGGATGAGAGGTGAAACGTCTTCAAAAAACTGAAACAAGTCCAGTTGCCTGTGATACAGTACCTAGAATTTTACAACATATATTATAAACACTAACAGTTAAATGCAATTCAAGCAAATGTACATTCACTAGTGATAGTTTGAATTGAATTTGAATGATCTCACATGTGACCTCTGACATTTGCATTAATTGCATCACATATGTGTTCGTGACAATTCAAGCTTTGACCAACAGTGTCTCAAATCCTCAATATAGTTGCTATCTTTTGCATCCTGTTAATGCCAGGTGGTGATCAACTGTCCTATTCTGAAAGGGATGAAGTATAATCAAGCCACACCAAACTTCCACCAGTGGCGGGATCCCAAACAGGTGTGGGGGTTGAACTTTGGCAGTAAAGAGGATGCTGCTCTTTTTGCCAACTCTATGATGCATGCATTTGAGGTACTCAATGGACTGGCAGGCACAGGTAAATACATAAATGCACGATGAACATTAAATCAAGGTCAGAAGTGTGAAGAATTTCTGTTGCTCATAGTGTCAACTTTATAAAGACAGTGTCGTAAAGGCATACATCTAAATCAAAGCCTGGTTATGTTTTTAAGTTACTAAATATGTATAGTTAAAAATATATATATATTTGCAAACATTTCAGCTGATGACACCTAATTCATTGTACACTATTATTTTTTTTGCAATTAAAATCAATGTGAGCCTATATTTTAGGTGGATTTCCTCTGGGCTACACTCTTGCTTGTGTTTAAGTTTTCTTTGAGTTCAAATAATCTAGATACAGTGGAGCACACTTGCCAATTACACCCAACGACAATTTCCTTTTGCTCAGGCCCAGCTCAGAATGAACCCTCTGCACAGGAGCTGGAACACCAGAGAAGGTACTGTTAAGTTTTAATGATACTAAGGTAGAAACTGTTTAAACTACTTTTATCATTGATTGCTGTCTTGGTTTATATTTCTCAAATAATTGTTTATAAAGTTTTCCGGAAAATGTGACAAATTTCATAATTTCCCAAGGCCTACATTGACATTCTGCAGAAAAATGCAATGCAAATATGTAGACAATGATTACGAGCTAATCCTAACTTTTGAGAAGCTAGACCCTGTTTGGCTGTTATGCTTCATAAATGGCTTAAATGCTTAATTAATGAATCAATCAATCAGTCCTTCCTGGCATAGCTGTGCACTCAGCTGTGTAAAAAGCTAAACAAAAATAGGAAACATCACTTAAAAGCTGCAGGGTTTTCACCACAACAGGAGCATATCTGAGCTTTGAATTGCCTGTTGATTTCTGTACAGACTAGAGCGTCAGAGACAGGAGCAGCAGGAGAAGGAGCGCCTGGAAAGAGAGAAGCAGGCCTTTGCTGCTGCATCTGCCCCTCCTGCTCCTCCAACCCCACCAGCTGCTCCACCAGCACCCCCACCACCTCCAGGCCCACCGCCTTCCTCTGGAGCATGCCCACCTGCCCCTCCACCCCCTCCTCCTGGGGGAATGGCCCCACCAGCACCACCCCCACCACCTGCTGGAGGAAGTGGAGGTGGTGGAGGGGGGAGTGATCTAGCTGCAGCTCTGGCGGGAACCAAACTCCGTAAAACAGTCAAGGTGAGGTGCAGATAGGTGCTTTCTCTTTTGTGTTCTCCACAAAAGCAATTACCCTGAAGCAGACTTGCTCTACTGTATGAATGGGATTATGCCTAATGAGGTGTCCATTATCAGAAATGAATGGTCGATGTGGATGCCATTAATTCCTGATTATGGACACCTTGGGCTCTATATTATGCCTTGCAGCGTGCATATGCTCTGATTTTATGATTTGAGAGGCTGTTTTCAGTTATTTTAAACATTTCCACGCATGCATTAATGTCACTGTAACAAATATCGTGGCACATTTAATCAGCAAAACTAAAAGCCGTAGTTATAAACTCTACAAAGGAAACAGAATTAAACTTTTAGTTTCTAAAAGAAATATGTTTAGACAGGATCTAAGGATTTATCAGGACAGCTGCTTCGTGCCAAACTATTTTACTGTCTGAATCTGGACTGTGTGTGTGACCTTCTGATGGGCCGAAGAACACAGATCATTAATTAATATGAAATACTAACTGATCCTGTGGGCGAGTCAGGAGTTTTAAATAATCAATTAAGACTTTCAGCTGTTCCTCGTGTGCAAATGTACATGTTAATGTAGAGATACATACATCGTCTCTGCTGCTGGAGGATCACTGCAGGTAATGTCATTAATATTTTCCTGATTAAGGACATACTTCACCCCTCTCATCCCACCCATTACTGATCAGGGTGATTGTGATATCTTGGAATGTCAATAAACAGAGGCAGAGACATCATCTCCAATTCAGCTGGCTTTAATGCAGTTATCAACTCTGCATAGTTGCAACACGACCAACATGGTGGCTTACAGCTTTACTCTGCCTAGCCTACTCTACTATGCCAGCATTATCATTGTCTTTACCTGGTCTGTATACAATCACATTCATGCACTCTTAACAAAACAGCCCATCTCATTACCCTCTGTGAAGCCATCTGTGGCACAGCTTTCATCTCACGGAGTTAACTTATCAGTGGTTTGTGATCTGTGCAAATCAAACATTTTCTTCCATACAGATACTTGTGAAAATACTGTACTCAAAATAACAGCTACAGTAATCTCTGTTTATCAAGCTGGGAATAGTTCTTTCTGCAGATAAAATCGTTTGTGATGCAAACCTGATAGGTTTCTCCTCTCCATCTTCCATATGGTGAGCTAGCACTGATCCAACCCTGTATGGAGATGCATCACAGGACAGTATCAGTTCCTTGTTTTCACACACTGCTGGATTGTAAAAGTTCTTTTGATTTCTCAAAAGCCTTTTCCTGCTCTGGACCCCAAGACCACAGTTCATCCTTTCTCAGTAGTTGGTGCAGGGGTGCCAGTAATTTTGGAAGGAACTTATTGTAGAAGTGGAACAGTCCCAAATACGCTTTGAGTTCTGTCACTGAGGTGGGTGAATGCAATTCCTGCACCGCTGACACCTTTGCTGGCAGTGGATGCAGCCCTGTTTTGTCCACTCGATATTCTAAGAATGTCACTTCCTCTTCCATGAACTGGCATTTGCTCCTTTTTGAACGTAGTCCTGCGTTCTCCAGCCACCACAATACTTGGTCCAGTGTGTGGAGGTGATCCTTGTCATCCTTTCCGGTCAGAATGATGTCATTGAGGTATACTGCCACATTTCCGATTCCTTGCAGTACACCTTCCTTTGTGTGCTGAAATATGGCTGCACTGGAACTGACACCAAAGGGTAAGCTTGTGTATGTAAACAGCCCCTTGTGTGTGTTCACTGTGACATGCTTTCTTGATTCTTCATCCAGCACGATCTGTTGATGAGCATGTCTAATTTGATGTGTCTTGGCTGTGAGGCTCTTCAGCATCCCTAGCTCCTCCTTAAACGCTGACTCGTGTTGTGACAACACTTCCTGTAGAGGGTCCTCTCTGTCCTCTATCTTATGTACTGACTGCAAGTCTAACTTGAAGGCTTTAATCCACCCTCGTCCCACTAGACTGTACCACTACTACTACTGTACGCTACTATTGTTGCTATGGCAGCAGCGCATGGATGCAGCGGCCCCTCTAGGGATCAACAAGAGTGAAAGTTTTGGGTGTCCTACCTATCCCAGATGTTCAGTCTGCAAAATTTACAGCTGAGAGACTTTACTAAAAATGAGGATAACTCAGGCTGCTAAAACTATGATGCTTGGTTGTGATTTGGACATATTACGCCAGCACAGGATCTTATTGGAGCCAGCCAACCATAAGAAGAGAAGGCGGTAGCGTTGCGAACGTAAACACAAGAGGGGGAGGAGAGCCGGGATTCACGCTAGGCTAAAGGCTAACTCCTCCAGACCAGCAGTACCATCGCTCCTACTCTCCAACGTCCGCTCCCTCGACAACAAGCTGGATGAGCTATGTCTGTTGAGAGAAACCCACAGAGAGTGGAAAGACTGCTGTGCATTTGCTTTCACTGAGACATGGCTCCAGGAAAATATCCCAGACACGGCCATACAGCTGGAGGGGATGACGGCTTTCCGGGCGGACAGAGATGCAGCTACCTCCAGTAAAAGTCGAGGAGGGGGTCTGTGCATTTATATCAACAAAGACTGGTGTGTAAATGTCATGTTAGCCACTAAACACTGCTCTCAGCTGGCGGAGTTCCTCATCGTGAAATGCTGGCCATTCTATCTGCTGAGGGATTCCACCATAGTGATTGTAGTCGTTGTTTATATAGCTCCTAGCACAAATGCTAAAGCTAATGCTAACGAGGCACTTGGAGGGCTACATGATGCCATCAGTGAGCTCCTGACTAAACATCCGGACAGCTTTGTAGTGGTGGCAGGGGATTTCAACCACACCAGTTTAAAGGCTGTTTTCCCCAAGTTCAAGCAAGTTGTGGACGTTAAAACCAGAGCAGAGAACATGCTGGTCCTGGTGTATACAAACTCCCCAGATGCGTACAAGGCAACGCCCTGCCCCCACCTCGGCCGTTCTGATCATCTATCTGTTATGCTGGTACCTGCTTACAAACCACTACTGAAGCACAGCAGGCCAGTGAAAAAACAAATCAGGACCTGGCCTGAGGGGGCAGACTCAGCACTTAAGGACTGTTTCATGCACACCGTCTGGGATGTTTTTAAGACAGCAGCCTCCCAGGGAGATCAGATAGACATGAAGAGTATGCTGAGGCGGTAACCAGCTACATTGCAAAGTGCACAGAGGATGTCACTGTAATTAAGACCTTCACTGCAAGTGGCAACCGAAAACCCTGGATGACTACAGAGGTGCGCTCGCTGCTGACAGCCCGAGATACAGCCTTCAGGGCGGGGGATATGACTGCTCTCCGCTCAGCCAGGTCTGCGCTCTCAAAGGGAATCAAGGCTGCAAAAGGCACCTATGCAGAGAAAATCCAGGCTCACCACTGCAACACAGGAAACACCAGGCGGATGTGGCAGGGAGTCCAAGCTCTGACAGATTACAAGTCCAGGCAGGGGGTCAACGACGATGATGCTTCTCTTCCGGACAGGCTCAACAACTTCTTTGCACGCTTTGAAGCACCAAACCTGACAACCAGAGGGTGGGCTGGTCCTTCTCTACCATCTATCGGGCCAGCCCTCACCATCAATGCAGCAGACACACGCAGGGCCCTAACCAGGGTCAACCCACGGAAAGCGGGAGGCCTGGATAACATCTCAGAGCCTGCGCTGGTGAGCTAGCAGATGTCCTGACTGACATCTTCAACATCTCCCTCAGTCAGGCCATCGTCCCCAGATGCTTCAAAACATCCACTATAATACCAGTAGCAAAGAAATCAGTTGTATCCTGTCTGAATGACTACCACCCCGTCACACTGACACCAATTGTGAAGTGTTTTTAGCGGCTTGTCAAACCACACATCACAGCCAGCCTCCCTGCATCACATGACCCACACCAGTTTGCTTATCGTACCAACCGCTCCACAGAGGATGCAATATCCACCACTTTGCACTCAGTCATCACCCATCTGGACTTGAAAGACACCTACGCCAGAATTCTGTACATTGATTTCAGCTCAGCATTTAGTACCATCGTCCCCCAGAGACTAATGGAAAAACTCCTCCTACTCGGCCTGAACACCGCCACATGTCTGTGGATCTGGGACTTTCTGATGGAGAGACCTCAGTCTGTCCGTGTCGGAAATAACACCTCCAACTCCATCACGCTGAGTACTGGATCTCCTCAAGGCTGTGTACTCAGTCCATTGTTGTTTACACTGCTAACACACGACTGTGCATCCAGACACGAGGGGAACCAGATCATCAAGTTTGCGGATGACACCACAGTGGTGGGACTGTACATTGATTCCTCATTCATAGAAATGAGGAATCAATGTACAGATAAAAAGTTAAACACCTAGAGAGTTGGTGCAGATAAAATAATCTGGTGCTCAATGCGGACAAAACGAAGGAGATGATTATCGACTTCCGGAGGTCTCAGCCCAAGCACGCTCCTCTCAGCATCAGCATCAGACTCTTTGTTGGTGCCCCACCTTTCCACACTTCTTGTTGGCAAACCTGCAGTCTTTAGCCCCACATCTGTAGCATTTCCTCATGTCTGGCTGGGGTTTTGTGCAGGCATTGCTCACCTTGTTCACAGACCCTCCGATTCGGCTCAATTTATTAAATTTCCACCGTTGCATTATTTCACTTGGTTTAGGGTTAAAGTGATCTTTCATTAGACTCACCAGTTCATTGTACAAACGATCTTCTGATTTATCCAAGCTGAGCAGGTTCCTCATCCGCACATAGGTCTGAGCATCCACACCACTCAGCAGCTCAGCTCGTCTCCTTTCTTCATCATCAATACCGTTTGCGAGGAAAAAATGGTCAAGAATCTCAGACAGCAGTCATCTTTTTGCCCTGACTTAGGCTTTTATCCTCGTCACCATATGTGATATCTTTGAATATAAATATACAGAGGCAAGAGACTCCAGTTCGGCTGGCTTTAATGTCAGAAGTCAGAAGCAGTGGTGTAGTCTACATGATACGCTGGTATACGCCGTATACTCCCTAAGAAAGCTCCAGGATTTCCGTATATCCACTTAAAAATGTGCAAAGCTCCGTAACAATATAGTTTTGTGACAGAACTTTAACTTCAGTGATTTTGTTTTGCAAATACTGGGTAAATAACTGCAATAAAATAAGTTTTTGAAGGGGAATGCGCCTCCTCTTTTCACTTCCATTCATAAAATTCACCCTGTGCGCTCTTTTTTTTTTCCCCCTTGTGCACTCTTTGTCTGTGGCTTGAGTTTGGCCATGAGTCCATGACCTATACCAGACATCACCTACCAACGAACACAGTTGCTTGATGGTTATTTCCCTGGCTAGACAGTAGCTATCAGCGTTGCAAGTTTAAAATTAGCTAACATAATGTAGAATCACTTTTCTATAGTATTGTAGCATATACCACCAAAGGAGATATGAAACGAAAGCAAACTACACTGTTAGAGTGTTTTCGTAAGCCTGGCCCTGAAGCTGCTGCTGCCGCTTCGGATGACACTGCAGAAACTAACGTTACAGAAAAGGAGCCTGATGCTAACGTTACACCTTGTACGTGAAAGTCACATACAAGTTAGCAGATATTATTGTAACAGCAGGGGATTGTTGGTGTGCGTATTGAAATATATTTACTGCTGTGCCATATCTAGTGTAACTGAAGTTAGCTAACTGCGAGCGATGTTCTCAACGTCCGTCAGTGTTTAATAGTTTTTGCGGTACTTGTAGTTTACTTGAGTATTTACATTTTATGCTACTTTATACTTCTACTCCACTACATTTCAGAGGGAAATATTGTACTTTTTAGTTCACTACATTTGATTTAACAGCTTTAGTTACTAGTTACTTCTCAGATTAAGATTTTATATAGAAAACATGATCAGTTTATTGGCTCCACCTTGACAAACTACAATAGCAAAATGCTACTTACACGTTAATGCATCAGAATTAATAATCCAATTATATGATGCATAATGATGTAACACTCACAGTGGCAATGTTTCTGCAATATGAGTACTTTTACTTTTAATACTGTGAGTATATTTAGATAATACTTTTGAATGCAGGATTTTTTGAATGCAGGATTTTTTGAATGCAGGATTTTTACTTGTAATGGAGTATTTTTCTATTGAAGATAAGATAAGTGAATATACTGTTTTAATTCCTCTCCTAATTGTGGTCTGTTGAGGACTGTATTTTTTTCTCACTCTCATCCAGACCACGATTAAAAAGCCCAAAGATCTGTGATGAACCCCCATGAAAACAGTAGAAAATCGGTCCAAAGCACTTTGGACCTATTTTCTACTGTTTTAGTGTTAATCACCATCCCTGGTGATTTTGCATCGGTTTTGCAAAGTACTTTGGACCGATTTTCTACTGTTTTAGTGTTAATCGCCATCCCTGGTGATTTAAATTTAAATCTCTCCAGCTGTAAATGTCATATGCTGTTAAAGTTGCTTTTAATAAATTGTTGATAATACATACCCAGTCTTTCATAATGCTTTCAATTATGTGTGGATGCATGTAGCCTACTGTATGTGTTAGTGAGTGTGGTGGTGCTTATGGGGTGTCGGTCCGGGACGGGTGTGTACGAGGCTGGGAGGGAATCATCATAGTATACCCACTATAATAAACTAGACTACACCACTGGTCAGAAGGACCAGCATCCGAGGACCACATCCCTGTCCCTCAATAAAGACGAATGCTACTGTTAAACATTCTCCAGGTCCTGGCACACCTGGCTCTTAAGGGGAATTGGAGATGACACATGGATTGGTTTAATTCTAAATACAATCCCTTTGCGCCATGTGCCTCACTTTGCGCCCAGATTATCTGACTTTTAACTAGCAAAATGGACTTGAGCCCTTCTCCCCCTCGCCAAAGGCAGATCAACATTGTAAAGGACAACATCTGCTTGAAATAATTTACAGCTGGAGAATATTCTTGACAGTATTTGTCATTGTTTTGGATTGTTGCAATAATAATAAACATATATTTGCATAAAGCAAGAATATTTTTGTCCACTCCCATATTGAAAAGAGTATGAAAAACTTGAAAAATGTATCCCTTTATGTACCCTTTAGGTACATTTAGAATAGATTAAAAATGTGTGATTAATTTGCGATTAATTGTGAGGTAACTATGGAAAATCATGCGATTAATCGCAATTAAATATTTTAATCATTTGACAGCCCTTATATATGCAAGATCCATGGTCCATTTTGGATCATCAAGTTCGGGAACATCCATTCTGCCATCTTTCATGAATTTTTTCACCTCTGCTCTTAACTCAAACTCTTCAAGCCAGTCCCCCTGCTGCACCAGTGTACCTCAGTAAAGTACATCACCATACGCTGACTCGATTTCTTCTAAAAAGGGCCGGAACTGGCAGTGCTGTAAACTCCTGGACCTGATGTAATTGATATATTTCAGGACAACAGACATGACCTGTTCAAATTTCAAGCATTTGCTTCACGGTGCCTGATGATGTATAATGCAGTGCAAAACAACCAGCACTACCAGTCCGGTTTTTTGGACGGGGCTCCATCAGTGCGAATGCCTACCAGTCTGTTCCATGGTAAACCAGCCCGCTCAATCGCACCGCACAGCTGCTGAAATATATCCTTAGCTGTGGTACGGCCATGCATTGTTATTAATACTCCCGATGAAAATGGCTAGCTGTGCATTGTTGGTCCCAGTCTGTGCTTTCATTAAGCACCACAGAGTATGCAGTGAAACTTTGGGCTTTGTCTCGTAACTGTTCATAAATGTCACTTGATAACTCGTTAATCTGCTCTGTGTTTGCCAATAGAGAGATATTGTTGAACAAGCTCTTCTTTTCTGGACATAGAATATCAGTGACTTGCAACATGCAGTCCTTCAGAAACGGCCCTACGGTTAAAGGCTTAATTCACTCACCAAATAACTTGCTTCAGCTGCAGCATCAGCGTCTTTCTTCGCTTTATGGAAAAGACCTTGCTGAGACGATAGTCTTTCTTCTTTTCCTCTCTTCTGCCTGGTACTTTTCATGTTGTTCTCGCTGTTCAGTCAAGTAATGACACTTGAGATTATATTATATACTTATCCTTTAGAATGGCAAGTTTTTCCTTGCAAATCAGGCAGATAGCATTTCCACTGAACTCCAGGAAAAAATATTGTAATAGAAACCAGTCTTGAAACTGTCTGTGTTTATCATTCACTTTTCTTTGTGGTTTGGAAAGAGACATCTTTGGTTTTCACAGCCAAACAAGTACAACTCGAGCAGTGTGGGCACCCGTGACCTTTGCCATTACATATTTTGCATCACATTAAATACATTTTTTAAAATATAATTGTGTTTTTTATTTCAATTGCATAAGAGGGGGTAGTTTAAATTGGTGTGAAACGACTAAAAAAAAATTTAATTAAAAGAATAATTTTGTGGGCCAGATTACATTATATTTTTGACATCAGGTCACGGGCCAGATAGGAGGGGGGCTAACGCAAACCAATTGTGTGGACTGACAGATGTCTCAAACCAAGACCTGGAGGCAGTTCTATACCAACGATAAGGTTACAAACTCTGTGTGATAGCCCATGGTTCCCGAACACTGACTGCCGCTGAATGGAATTACCATCTCCACTCAGGAAATTTGGAATTTCTCGCCTTAAAGTGGGCAGTCACAGAAAAACTCAGAGATTACCTGTATCATACACCTACTTTCACTGTATTCAGTGATAATAATCCTCTCACATATGTCCTCAAGTGCCAAGGTCAATGCAACCAAATGCAGATGGGTTGCAGAGCTTGCAGACTTCAATACTATCCAATATCATGCGGGCAAGAAAATGTGGATGCCGCTAGTCTGTCAGGAATGTCTGTAAAAATGACAGTGTGTACAGACAGTGTACTGAAGAACTTGCACCAGATTGTGTGGCAGTGACAACCCTAGTTGTTGAGGCTCAAGACTCCAGCTCATTGTGAGTCTGTCCAGTGCTTACTCCTCTCTGATGTACAGCTGTGAGTGAGATGCACAAGCCATTCTCAGATACTGAGATCAGACAATCACAGCAAGATGACAACACTGGATAACATTGGTCCAGTAACGCAATGCAAACCCAAAGGCAACAAGCCATCAGGGTATGAACTTAATGCCCTCAGTATGCAAAGCAAGAGCCCACTGCGTGAATGGGAAATACTTCATGTCGATGAAGATGGCATTCTTTGCAGAAAGACAGTGACCATGTGAAGAAACAAGGGCACCTCTCACCAGCATCATTACCAAGCAGACATTTAAACTGGTGTCAACAGATTTTCTCCACCTGGACAAATGTAAAGGCAGATAGAAGTATGTATTGGTAATAGTTGATCACATCACTTGTTTTGCGTAGGCTCCAGGTCTGCCTGTCGTTGATCGAATATTCAACGGTTATGCCCTGAAGTTTGGACTGCCAGCACAGATAGGCCATGATCAAGGTGGAGAATGTGAGAACCAGCTCTTGTCTAGCTGAAAAAGAACTGTGGTGTACTAGGATCGCGAACGACACGCTATCACCTGCTAGGAAATGGGCAAGTCGAACACTTCAACAGAACACTGTTACAAATGTGAAAGTCACTTACTGACAAACAGAAAACAAACTGGAAAGAATCCTTGAACTAGTGGATCTATGCATATAACTGCACACAATTTGAGGTAGCAGGTTTCTCCCCCTTTTGCCTTCTATTCGGAAGGTCCACAAAGTTACCTATTGATCTCCTGTTTGGTCTCACCTTTGAGACAGGCAAAGTAGACCATCAGGCATCAGGGAGAAATGGAGAGGAAAAATGTAGAAAGCATATGAAATAGTACAAGAGAATGCAAAGTCAACAGAGTGAAGTAAAAGACATTATGATGGAAAAGTAAAAAGCTCAGTGTTGCATCCCGATCATTTACCTTTGGAAATCCAGCCAAAAGGAGCATCTAATCAAAAGAAAAAGATCACAGAGACAACCACAGAAAACACAAACTAGGAAGAGGAAGATGATGAGGATGCTTGGGATTTGTAACATTAGTAAAATAGAGTAACCTTTTAGATGCGCAGGATCAAGATCTAGAAATGAGTGATTTAGTGGATTACATGAACTGTTCTGTGGCTGAACTGGCCAGGATTACTTCTGTTACGCATCTCATTACATTGTTAAATGCCACTCTTACAAACCATTCATGTTTGTGCATATTCCTGGGGTAAGGACAATCCTAAAGTGTGCGATTTCATTTCATTCATGGATGGATAGTTACGTGGCTGGATTATTTGGAAGAGACAACTCCACATTATCATTACTCAAATATTTTTATTGATTTTTACACCCGTTATCACAAACATCAACACAGTGGCACTCACAAATAAACAAAGACATAGAAACATAAACAAAATAGATTATAACTTCAATTCTGTGAGGTGAAACACCACTTTAGTGCAAAGAATTGACATGAATGAGAAAATTAAAAGGGGGCAGAAAATAAATAAATTAATGGATTTTTAAAAACAAGTAAATAAAAAGATAGGTAAATAAAAAAGGAGGGAAAGGGACTGGTTATGTTGCGATGATAGCTGGGAACTCAGTCTCAAAGTAATTAAGAAATAGTTGCCAGATTTATAATACTTTTGGGTGGAGCCCTGTGCAGTGTATCTAAGTTGTTCAAGTTTAAGGTGTGCCATTACCTCCTCCACCCAGCGCCTGTGAGATGGTGGCACAGCTTTCTTCCAACTGCTAAGTATCAAGCGTCTAGCTAATAATGTAGAAAATGCTATGGTTACAGCATGGTATTTTGTAATTGGTGTTCCCTGTGGGACTTAACCAAACAATGCAGTCAGTGGGTTAGGATCTATAGTCACATTACACGTATATGCAAATGTGTTTAATATATCTTTCCAGAATGGCATCAGTGTGGGACATAGCCAAAACATATGACTGAGGCTGGCTGGGTCTTCACTGCATCTAATGCAGGTCTAAACCGGGATAGAGGATGGCCAACTTACTTGCAGAGAGATGCAGCCTATCCAGAACCTTAAATATTATCAACCCATGTCAAATGCACAGAGACGAGGAGTGAACCAGTGTGACTGCAGCCTGCCAGTCAGTGTCTGATATAGTAATTCCCAACTCTTCTTCCCACTGCCTTGTTAAGTGATTGAGTGATAGGGAGGCAGCCCTCTGAATGCTATCATATAATGCAGATACCAGTACTCTGCCAACCGGATCCATACTTATCTATCCAAGAACACTGTGGACTTATTAGGGAGAAGTGTGTTTTGACAGAGCTACGCACCTGTAGGTATCTAAAGAAATCTGACTGGGGAATATTAAAGTCCCTCTTTAGCTGTTCAAAAGATATAAAGTGGCCATCCTTAAAGAGGTCCTTCACTCCCACGATCCCACGTCTATGTCACAACTGAAAGGATGGATCCACAAGGGATGGAGTGAAATTGACGTTTGCCAAGATAGGGGAGGAGACGAGGGCTTGTGTACATTTAAAATGAGTTCTAAACTGAGACCATATCTTTAAAGAACTGCGAACAATTGGGTTGTTAGTCCAGTGACGTTTGCTTAGAGGTAGCTGGGCACAAATCAAGGAACAAAGTGACACTGGATTTACTTGAGTGTTGCTCCATATGAGCCCAAACTGGAGAGTCATCCTCAGATAAATCAGACCAGAAATATCAATTTATGGAAGTTAGCCGCCCAATAATGATATAAATAATTGGGTAGGAATAGGCCACCCTCCTCCTTTTGTCTTTCCAAGTATTCTTTCCTTATTCGGGGTACAGTTTTATTCCAAATAAACACAGACATGCAGTTATTTAATTCTTTAAAGAAGGATTTCGGAATAAAGAGTGGGATTGTCTCTCATCTCGTCTCATCTCATTATCTGCCGCTTTTCCGTGAGGGTCGCGGGGATGTTACCACCTATACCGCCTTGCGGGCGTTACTGGAGCCAATCCCAGTTACTCTATGGGCGAAGGCCAGGGTACACCCCTGGACGAGTCGCCAGCTCATCACAGGGCCCTTTCTGATGGCAGAGGCTGCCACTTAAGGTGCCATCTGCACATCAGGAGCAATTTTGGGGTTCAGTATCTTGCTCAAGGATACTTCGACATGTAGTTCCGCCCAGGGACCAGCGACCTTCTGATCGCTAGTTACCTGCTCTACCCACTGAGCTACAGCCGCCCCTGAGAGTGGGATTGTTTGAAGCAGAAATAAAAATCTGGGCATGATAGTCATCTTTACAGAATTGATCCTGCCGGAGAGCGACAAGGGGAGAGTCAACCACCTCTCCATGTCTTGCTTGGCCCTATTGTTTTAATGTTGTTGTCAAACAGATCCCTGTACTCAGAGGTGACACACAAAGCCAAATATAATTAAAGCTATCCCTGCAAACGGAGAAGGGGAAACTCTGAAATGACATTTGGAGTGCTTTATCATTTATGGGGAACAGAACACATTTTGTAAAATTTATCTTGTATCCTGATATTCTTCCAAACTCAGATCCAGTGCAATCAGTATTGTGGTATATGGATTTGAGATGAAAAGGAGAAAATCATCCGAATAGAGCGATACTTTATGTAGTCCCCCCCCCCATCAAAAATAGGATAGAGGCCTGTGTCATAGTCATGTAGTAGGGGGGAGAGCCTTTTTATCCAGGACTTCTTCAAGTACCTTTGGCAGTAATGGGAGTAATTTGGGAGCAAATTTCTTAAATAATTCTATTGGGAACCCATCAGGGCCTGGTGCCTTTCCAGGTTTCAGATTTTTAATTGCACTATCAATCTCTGCTATGTTATGCTACTTTCCAGTCTAGTTTTGTCCAATTCATCCAGGGAGGGCATCTTCAACTTACTGAAAAAGTCCTCTATTAATTCTGTGTTACTTGCTTCTGAGGTATACAGGTTTTCATAAAAAGACTTACACTGTGCATTGATGTTTCTTTGGTCCAAAACCATATTACCCTCCCCATCTCTTAGTCAGCAACAACAGGTTTTATTTCTGCAATGTTTGAGTTGGTGACACAAAAGCTTACTAGCACGGTCCCCATGTTCAGAAAAATTGTGATTTCAGATAGAGATCTGTAGCGTTATCAGGGCTTCAAATTCTGTCTGGAGTGAGATCCTCTATCTGTATAGGTTTTCAGAAGGTGATGTTGCATGTAATTGGTCAACCACTTTGATTCTGTCAAGCAACTCTGCAGCCTGTTTGGTTTTATTTTTATTTCCCCCTGCGCTATAGGGTATCACCTGTCCCCTCAAATACACTTTCATAGTTTCCCATAAGGTGCAGTAGCCCATCTCGGGGGACTTGTTTGTTTCGAGAAATAGGTCTATGTGTGTATCAATGAAGTCAACAAAGTGTTTTTTCTGCCAGTAGTCTTGGGTTCAGGCACCATGTGCGCTGGGGAGGTGTGTTTTCTGGAAAGCAGAGCTTCAAAAGTACCGGACAGTGATCTGATATGACTATGTTGTTGTATTCCACTTGTGTAATTAAGGGCAGTAGTCTCTGGTCTATTAAGAAATAATCAATTCTAGAGTACGTCTGGTGTACAGGAGAGAAAAAGAAAACTGTCTGGACATTGGGTATTTGAATCTCCAGGGGTCACTCACACCATAGGCTTGGAGAAATGTATTTATGCAACGTGCAGATTTGCTAGGTTTGGCAATCTTTGAGCTCGAACAATTTAATGCTGGATGTAAGACACAGTTTAGATCTCCCCCTAATATTAAATCATGCGATCCAAATCAGGTAAGACTGAAAAGAGATTACTGAAGAAAGCATACACATTCGCAAGTGTCACAGTCTGCTCATCTCCTGTCTGCTGGTATCATTCCACTCACCTGTCTCTGCTCCACTCTGCCAGTCAGCCACACCTCCTCATCAGGCCAACTCTCCACATCTGTGACAGCCCTGGCTGCATTTAAGCCTGCTCCTGTCTCTGCTTCAGTGCCAGATTGTTCTCGTGTCATGCCTGACTTTCCAGCGTTTTTCCCCGGACTGATCACCTGTTGCCGACCTCGTCTGTCCCCGACCTGCCGACCTCGTCTCTGCCCTGGATGTTACCTCAGCCTTCTGTCTTCGACCACGAGTTTCGCCTATCCCCTCCAGGTTACACACCTGCTCGGCTCGGTGGCTACACAGCTCACCACTGGACCTGTCTGCCTGCTAGGTAATCCACCTGTTGTTGGCTTTGACTTCAGTCAGCGACGCCAGGCTCACTCCTTCTCAGATCTCGCAGATCACTGTGAGCCAAGACTTTTCTCCCTGTCACTGTATAAACTGTTAAAGACTCCAGTGATAAATAAAGGTCATTACCGACTGATATCCCGCCTGCCTTTGCTGCTTTTGGGTCCTCACCATACCCGTGACAGCAAGCACTACTGGGCTACCGAACAGTTTTCCTTGAATGATTATGTAGCGACCTTTTTTTGTCCCTTATGGTGTTGGACTCTTCCAACTGTATGTCTTGGTGGAGAAGAATGGCCACCCCTCAGCTTTTGCCATTGAAGTCAGAGTGGAAGATCTGTGAAAATCCTCCTGTACGGAGTTTGGTATGGTCTCTGTTCAATAAATTAGTTTCTTGCAAATATACTATATCGGTTCATAGTCTGCATAGATGGGAGAATACCTTGCCTCGCTTGATCGGATGCTTTAGTCCTCTCACATTCCAATTCACCAGTGTGGTGTCAGCCCTGGCTATATCTCTAACCATCATGAGGGCTGCCTCTCACGTAATGCCACTGGCTGATCCCTGCCATTGGTTTTGAAAAGACTGCTTTGCAGATTTCCAGATAAAGCTGAACAGAAGAAAGAGGGAACACACAGTAAAATGCAACTCTCATTCTTACAAATGTTCAACATGGTGAACACAAATAAAGCCTGTCCCTCGCGTGGAGACTGCTTGCACTTCCAGTCAGCCTCTTCTCCTAAACTGCTTACCATGCGAGCTCCACACAGGAACTAACGTAGAACTCGACCTTACTGATCTCTTCAATTAGTTTAATATTTCTGTACACATTAACCTTTATATGGTATGTACCGCCGTTATACTCCTCAAATTAGTGTGAGATATTCCCCTCAACTCTGGAAATGAGATATTCTCAACATATTATATAACAATGTGATAAAGAAACTGCCTAATAATCTCACATATATTTTCTATGGCCCGGCTCTTGATCCGGTCCTCTCTGCTTGTGCCAAGCCAGCAAAACCAAATAAAATATGATAAAATAAAACATTTCACATGTGGACCTAAATAGTTCTCAACACGTTGTAATACAACAAACTAAAAGTGTCCCATACGTTCACGTATCTGTGGTATTGTTCATGATATTGTCCGTGGCATAGGTGGTATCGGCTCACGTTACACTTTTCCTTATGTGCGTATGACTACCCAAAAATACTGTAAATATGTCGGATGACACGCTGAATATACCGAGACACAACCCTTATAAGTCCTTACTCACCACCTTCCAAACAAACTCCATAACTTGCTTTGGGTCCCTGAAGCTGTCCCCGGTCAAGGGTCAAGGTAAACTTTATTATCCCAGTGGGAAATTCATGTGGTCACCATTGCACGTTCCATTGCTATATACTGTATAGCATTAAAAAGAAAAGAAAAACATAAAAAGAATTAATTTAACACCTAAGCCTCAAACAGGCCGCCTGGATTTATTTTGTTGTTTTGGCTGTAAAAATGTCAGAAAATGTGCTATGAGTAAATGCTTTTGCCCCTTTTTCCAGGATTACTTCAACTTTCAATATCTGGCAATTATTTGACATTACTGTATGTTTTGAGTGTGTAATAACAGTTTAAAAGTTAAGAAAACACAAAACGAAATTGGATTTAACAGGTTTTTAGTAAAGTAGAAACTGTATTTACACATAGACAAAAATATTACACATGTTCATTTGAAATTTTAACTACAAAACATCTGTCCAAGAAAGTTTGTGAGCCTTGGCTAGTTTGTGAGCCTTTGGGTAGTTTTTATATTTTGGCCTGTTTTGCCTAAAAATGTCCAGGCGTTTTTTGGCCTTTGTGGTACTCCCTGAAGCAGTTCCTCTTCAGCTGCAGGCACTCCTCACACTTCCAGGGAGTGCACCTTTTGCACAGAGTGCACTGTCGTCGCCCCCTGCTGGCTCTCTGTGATTTGCCCTGTCTGTTGCTTGCGGGGACAGGGAAGTGGTTGTGACTGGTGGTCTCCTTGGGCTTGCCATCCAGTGGAACTCATAGGAGCTGCGCAGAGAGCTCTTCCTGGAAGTTCTGGCGACACATGTGCTTCTGCTGCTAGCTGACACATAATTCTTTGTGAATTATGTAACTGTTTGTCACAGCAATGTCCAGAAAATGCTGGAAAACAGTAATGTACCATTTCTTTGTTTTGTGATGGACTGAGTTGGTACCCAGCATTTGATCCAACGTGTCCACTCCTCCCATGTACTTGTTATATTCTGCCACTGCTGTGGGTCTGGGGAAAGGGACCCTCTGATGTTGCCCATCATCTGCCTTCTGCCAGCGCATCACTGTTTCCCCACTATACACAGGGTGGATGTTAGTACAAAGGGAGACTTCTCTGGTGTCCATCCACTTCACAAATAAAAGGTCACCGTCCCGAATCCAGCGAATTGAGCCTCTTGGTGACTTTTTGTGCAAATTATTTTTCTGAATGGATGGAACACCAACTCTTCCCTGCCTGTATGTCCCACAAGCTCCAAATCCCTGCTGGTCCAAGTGTCGGAAGAGGAGGGGACTTGTGTAGAAGTTGTCACAGTAGACAATGTAGCCAGATCCCAGGAAGTCTTTGTTGACCAGTGATGCCACCACATCATAGGAGAGCCCCTTCCCCAATGCAAACTTTGACTTGCTCTCACAATTATGCTCAAATGCCACACAATTAGCATAAAAACTTCTCGTAAAATGCTGAAAATGTCCGCGTCTGCCGTCCTTCTCTCCTCTCCATCTTCCTCCTCTCTGTGTGCTTTTTGTCTCCCATATATATAACAATCATATATAACCCATATATGATTGAAAAGGCCAGAGTCTCAGCTTTCATGAACTGTTGAAATTTTGAATTTTTTTTTTGATTTTTTCGATAGCACAAACGGTCTAGGAATTACAGCAATGAGAGCAACGCATGTATAATCCTATCGGCGACGATACCGGCAGTGTTAAAGGGTTAAGAGAAACAAAACAAAACAGTCCGTCCGGTGTTGTGATTCTTAATATCGCTGGGTATCTCAGGCCGTAGCGGACTCCTTCACAGCCACGGAGCAAGCCCCTCACTTCGGAAAAAGCAGCTCGTTGTTTACTTACGGCCTGGGTAAAGTCCGGCAGGATTCATATCTGGTCACCGTCATCATTTCGATGGCCCTCTTTAACAGCGACTCTTTTTCTGTGAAATAGTGGCATTTCACTACTATTGCCCGCGGTGAAAGGTTGTCTTGCGACTGTTTTTTTTTTGTGGAGAGTTTGGTGCTGAGAGGGAAGTTTCCCATGCTTGCGTCCCTCCTTCACCCCCATGGGGGGCGACACCCGTTCCGAAGGACCGCCATTCCGAAGGACCGCCATTCCGACCGGGTTATGGTTAAGGTTAGGGTTTCAGGTTCGGAATGGCGACCTTTTTTCAAAAATAATTAAGGGCCGGCATTCCGAAACATGAAAGTGAACGTTCGGAATGGCGGCCCTTCGGAATGCCGCCCTGGACCCCACCCCCATGATGCGGATATTGCAGCGCCGTGATCTTGCCTCTAGATCTTCGCATCGGTCCCTCAGTTTGGCCAGTTCTTTCTCAATGCTGCGGACATTAGACTCCAGGGAGGTGATTGGTTGCCTCCATTCTTTTATTGAATTGTTCCACTGCACTACGAAATTCTGTCCGAATCTGGATAGTTTGGCCGCGAAGTTCCGCCGACTGTGCTGTTGCCTTTTCTTCCATTTTTGCCATCAGGTCTTGTTTTAAAGACTCGATGGCCAGTAGCAGGACGTGCTGGTCGTTGGGCTTGTCAGAGACCTCTGCTGTGCTAGCAATAGCATTAGCGTTAGCCTTCTCCTCCGAGTCCAACTTGTTGCTTCCTTGAGGTTTTCTTGGCAGAGATTATCGACATAACTTAACTTTTTATCTAAGCGTGTGAAGTTGTTAGTGGTATGAAGAGAGTAGTATTCTGATGTTAGTAGATCTGCAAAACTCTGTCTTTACATGGCGCTGCCTGACCGGAACGTCGAGACAACACCACATTGGTAAGCACAGTATTAAGTAACCTAACATTAACAGAATGGATTCTGCTCCTGCCTGCCTTCAGTGCCTTGTCCCTATCATTGACAAGGTGATGGTGTTGCATTATATATTCGAGACTAGATAAACTGAAAAGGGGTCCGATGAGAGAGGTCTGGCTATGCGAGACTACATATGACTTGAATACCACACTTGTCAGCCTCCGGTAAAATCATCTGTTCCAACATTTAACATTACCCCATGACCACAAAGATTTAACAGTAGCCCATATTTTCTGACCCTATCGCCAGTGTAATGCGTGGAAGGTATTGGAATGGAGAATTACTTAAAAAAAGATCTCTGATATAACGTTAGTCTCTTAGTCTACATTGAAAAATGTTACATTAAATTACAATTAAAGTCTGTCACGCCTGTATGGCTGCTGCATATCTAATGTTAATGTATAGCAGTTACCTGTCTGTGTCAATTTGTTTACTTTAGATTAAGAGGGAGAGGGAGAGTAAGAGGATTTAGATTTCTTCAGCAGAAGTGTCCCTCAAATGATGAGTATTGACTCCATGCAAAACTGTGACGTACTCCCCCGCCGTCGGTGGAGGCTGCGCAGCCATCGGACACCATTGGAGCCAAGTTCAGCTGATAACGACAGTTTGTAAAAGGTCCTATTGGCCCACCTCTAGTGGGGTACTATGATAAGCCAGTTGTACAGCCTCAGGTGTCCATGGTTGGCAGGACCATTGAATATACCGACACACAAGAGGATATTGACCAAGAGTCACCAGTGTTGAACACTGAAGATTCAATGGTTGAGGAAGGCCAATAACAAACACAAATGAGTCTGAGACACAGCAGGAGAATGTAGTGCAGGAAGATGATTAGAATGAGGGTCTTCAACCAGTTGAAGAAGCACACAACGAGGATTCCGTAACCCTGTATCCAGACCCTGATGAAAATAAATGTGAATTCATGTACAGGCAGTATTGCCAAGAACAGTCACTGCATTGCTATCACCCCGAGACACAGTTAAGACAACTAGAACATAGCTGAATTAAAGCCCTGGGTTCATAAAGGTTAGGATGTTGGGACTACATCAAATTTTGAAGGGGAGTGTTTGATAGACTGATTCTGAAGTTCATAAGGCAGTAAAAAGCCATTAAAATCACTCGTTAAAAACAGTCATAAGTGATAAGAGAAGTCATTTATAAATAGGTCAGCCATAAATTATCCATTGATAATTCATAATTTCACATTTATGTGAATAAGGTTAAAATTGTGAAAAAGGTTAAAACATGTATTTCCTGTGAAAGAGGTTAAAAACAAGGTTAAAAAACTTAAAAGGGTTATAAATATACCTACCTGTCAGATGAGCTAATCTGGGATCCACCTGTTGAGCCTTTTAAGAGATGATGCTTGTGATTGATTAGTTACGCCTGCAGTGTGGAGGGAAGGAGCTCTCAGCCACAGTGCTTCATTCTAAATGAAACTGCCAAAGAGGAAGCACTGTGTCTGAGCAACTGTATTGCCCTTTTCAGGTACAGAATGATTATTTATGCTCTTAATGCTTTTTTTTATGTTTGGATTCCTAACTGGTCGGAATATAACAAGAACAAACACAAGTGTACAATTAAGTTGGATAATTTAAATGTATGTTTATTTATAGACCCTTTTTATGTGTACTTACCTGTTGTATTTGTACAGTATACCTGTTAAAAAGAACTTGGTGAACATGGAGAAAATAATTCAAATGTAAAGATGTGTAACTTTTGTACCTTCTGTTAATACTTTTGAAACAATTTATTCTCAATGAAGCTGCCAAAGAGGATGCATTGTGTCTGAGCATCTTTATTGATATTTCCCCTTTTCAGGGTGTAACACCAGTGCCACTCATTTTAGATACAGGCTATGGTGTATTAATTTAGAATGGTGAACAAACAGTTTCACTTGAACTACTTGATTCAAGAGTGTCTGTATATCAAAACTTAATTGACACCCTGCAGCCAATCACAATCAAGTACTCACCCAGACTATGCTATGCTAAGATATAGTTTGGCACAAATCAATTTGTGAATGACACAGTGAGAAGCTGAATTCCTTTGAACTTGTTGATGAAGGTTCTCAATCATCCAGGTTAAGAACTGAACTTAAGAAGCCTCTTGGATGAGAGGTGAAACGTCTTCAAGAAACTGAAACAAGTCCAATTACCTATGATATAGCACTTAGTATCCTTTGAACATAATGACTGTTTTTGTATATCCAGGATGAGGGAGAAGCAGCAGCCCCAGCACTGTCATCAGGTGGAGGTGGAGGTGGTAATCTAATGGGAGAAATGAGTGCCATCCTTGCTAGAAGGCAAGTTACTACTTCAGAGTCATCCAAGACAGATATGCATGTGATTATCTGATATTATGGAATGTCTATAATACAATTATTTTAAATAGGAGGAAAGCTGCTGACAATCCGACTTCAAGGAAGGTAGAATCTTGCAATGTAAGTGTCCTGTCAGTGACTTCAGGATAACTGGATTTCCTGTCATTATTCTGTAACTTTTGTAGAATGAGCAGTAAGATTTAAGATATGAGTAATTGATAACTTTGAAATGTCTTTAAATGACTGCAGGAGGATACTGACTCCTCAATATCAAAAGTTTCAGGACCAGGAGGTGAGTAATGTCACTTTCACTCCTCTTGCAGGACTGTAATATAGTTATGTAAATACCTTTCATTGTACTGATATCTTTTCATTGTCACACTTAAAGCCCCCCTCGAGTGTATTTTGATATTTTTATGATATTTCATATTTTTTTGGGTCCTTTCCTGGTAATGTTGATGAGCCACACTGTTTACTATTTGACAAATATTTTTTGACAAAAAACTTAATTTTGTGCTTAAAGTCACAGCTATCACTATCCCTGCTAATATTAAAGGTGACATATTATGCTCATTTCTGCTTGTTGACATGGTTCCTTGATGTCTAAATGGAATGATAGTAACATGCTTTGGTCGAAAAAAACAAAGGATTGAGCACAGCAGGGGTGTTTACACACCAGTTTCACAGCCCTGCTCTAAGTGGCTGGTTTGAGTGCCTTTCCCTTTAATGCTAATGAGCTACTGCGTGCGCCGCCCACCTCTTCCTGCCGGGCGGAAGACGTGAGGATGGCATCGCATGACCATGGCAACGAGTTATACACATTTGCGAAGCAACTTTTCTGTGTCCATGCCTGCATATAACCGATAGTAGCACAGCAGACATGTAGCAGATAACCCCTGTCTTTGGCTCCAAAACAAAGTAGTGATTGCTTTACTGCAGATAATGTTTTGGGACTCTCAGGTCTGGTCTCTCATGCCAGCAGCTAACGCTACACACATATTACATGTATACCAACACACAGGAAGTCGTTCGACTGCAAAGTTACTCCTGGGCGTCTAACACACTGTCCTTTAGCACAACATGCTAATGAATTAACGTAGCTCACCATCCGCGAACAACTGAGACGATTTCTTACAATCTCCTCTGCTTGTTCACGGTGGAACAGTAGCTCACCGGCCGCTAACAACTAAGACCATTTCATACAATCTCCTCCCCATGTTCACGGTGGAACAGCAGCTCACCGTCCGCGAACAACTGAGACATTTCACACCGTCTCCTCCCCATGTTCACGGCCGAGCAGTGGTTCACCGGCCGGTTAAAAGCGATAAAATCTCAATATCCTAATTCATTTTCTCAATTCACTGTCATGTTTTAAAAGAGTGCTGATATGACAAATTAACGTTTGGTAACATTAATATTATCCTGTATACTACGGCCAGTAAGCCCAACGTTGATAACTTCACATGTAATGATAGTTTAGCCTCATATTTACATCGACGGTTAGCGTTAGCTCATGTGCTAAACGGCCAAAGTAACACAAACTACACTGTTTTTTTAAATACTTACAGTTCCATCATTGACAGTGGGTATGGATCCATCTTTTAAGGGACAATCTTGTTGCCAGTCCAGCGTCCAGTCCTGACCCTGGTTGCTGAAGCAGTCCGGCGTGAAGTGACTGGCACAGACCATAACGGTTTTGCTCACTGAAGCTGGGACGTTTCCCTGATAAATAAAATGTAGCCACTTCGCTCTGATATCCTCTTTGGTAGGGAGGCGATGTAGCGAAACAGGAGGATCCGTGCATCCGGAGACAGAGCAGCAGTGCTTGGCTTTCGGGTTGTACATGGTAGCGGTCAGGCTGTCGCGTACAAGTGAAGCGAGAACGAGAAAATGGTGGATCCTCGGTCAGGTAGCTGACTTAGTGTGGGAGGAGATAGCCAGCGCGAGGACGGGAGTATTTAAATCACCCGGACTGTTACGTAACAGTCCGGGTGAAATACAAATGGCTCGTTTAGAGACTCAATTCCTGACTCCGGCAGGCAACAAAATATTGACTTAGTTGTCGAAACTTATGCTTAAGGGGTGGGGAGGCACTCCGGATATGCAAATATACATACTAAACCAAGGAAAAAGTGAGTTTTGCATAATATGTCCCCTTTAATGCTGCTTGTCCATGCTAATTTGCCATCGCTAATCCATGCTAGTGATGTTGACCTTGCCAGAACAGCAGTCTGGTTGCAATAGATGAGATCAGCCACGCAGACCATCCTGTCTTCAGAACGCCCATGACCCCTTTTGGGTGAAAACAAATGCTGTGAAAGTGCTGGCGCAAGATTGAAAACTGCAAGTAGTGACATGTTTAAAAGACACTGTGTTGCTTTTTTCACATCGAACAATGAAAAATCCCAAAGGTTATGATTTTATTCACTACTCCAAAGACTGAAGGGCAGTTTAACAAGAGATCTGTGGCTTCACGTTGTCCACAGAGAGGATGAAAATTGTAAACCGAGAGACCCGGCCAGTCAATATGTGTCTGTCTGTGTCAAACACTTCATCACAGGTTAAGTTAATGATGTTACAATAAAGGCCCAACCTTAAAACACCTGCTTTTAGATTGGAGATTGGTTTATGGTAAACCAAACTACATGGAATCAGACCAGGAGCAAAGGGTGTTTTAATGTTAATAATACGCATAAACCGAGCTGACCTGCATTCTAATAATGAACCTTGTAAAAAGCATAAATTAATGTTGGAAGTGGAGCTAAACTGACCTGTTTTCACCTCCTCTCAGCTCGGAGTAATGGGACAGAGAAAGCGGTTCTGCTTCACCACAGCGATGTGATTAGTTTACAATGATGTCACATTGAACAGATTACAAAACAGCAACATAAAGAGTCTTAATGACAGAAAAGATGATAGATGACAAAAAATGACCTGGACATTTAATAATGTAGTTGTGTGTGTCAGGTTTGTCTACTTGATGAAGAATGGGACTGAAAGGACACTCATCATCCACTATTTTTTGTAATGATGCCGATCATTGATCGGCAACAACATAATATAATTGCTTGCCTGACATAGTATTTTAGATGCTAATACCTAAAAAGACATATGGTTTTCTTATTTTATGCTGTTAATTTAGCAGAGTCGTTAGAATATATATTGACCACCATTCAAATTAAAAGGATTGTTTTCACCCAAAAGGGGGTGTGATGCAAGGGCAAAAGACCCAAATGGGTTGATCTCATATATGGTGATAACTATGTATGACTATTAACCAACACCCATTCTCTGTTGAGAGAACGTTGACCGTTAGACGAGAAGAAACACGGACTGGAGGGGGACTTCCAAGCACATGATACTGCAAAAGAGCAGTTTTAAAAATAACAAGAAAACATGCTACTTAACCCTTTTCGATTAATTATAGAATAACGTGTTTAAAATATATTTAATATATTTGTCCTAAAATGGACAACTAAACATTTAATTTAATCTCATTTCGATGTACTTTAATGGGGAATTCAGGTATTTTTACCCCTGGGCCCTATATTCACATGTTTTGGTGTATAAATAATTCATACTTACCTAAAGTTTTGGAATTGGTCCAGCAGATCGCCTCAGCTAACAGAGTCTCATTTGGTGATCTCAAGGATGAGTTGTTGGAGGAACATGAATCATGTGTCAGAGTCATAGAGAGGAGTTTGTAGTTTACTTAGAAGAACTGCCAGCAAGAGTTTATCTGCAATTCATGGCTGATTATTTAACTGATGGGTTAGGGTTAGGTAACAATCTGCATGAGGCAACAACTGAAACATTTCAAGTGAGATTTCAGAGTGAGACTTCTCCTTGACGAGACTTATGATTCTGGTTACAAAAAGGATCTTATTATTTAACAAAAAGGTCTCTCTCCAGTAGGAATAATTTCTGTAATGTTGTCAGACACTTAGAATAGCAACCTCACTCCCACAGTGGCAAATGAAAGCACTTTCAGTGGACATAAATTTGACAGTCAGAGTTGCCCCAAAGGATTATGTACTGTAGGAACCATTGCAGCCATTGCAGCTGTGTCTCGGCTGCCAGCTGAGGTGATCTACTGGACCAATTCCAAAACTTTTGTAAGTATGAATCATTTACACACCCAAACGTGTAAATGTCGGGCTCAGGTTTAAAAATACTGGATTTCCCCTTTAATGATACATACAATTATACTGTGTTTCAACAGAAATTGATGGAAAGACCAAGGAAAAATCTGCCACCATGCCAAGGTAAGAGCCTGATCCATCAAGCCTTCACAAGTCTTCACAATCCACATAATTGATTATTACATACTTTCTCTAGACACCCATAATATTGCTGATAAATAACAACCCCCCAATCCATACAAATTCAAATATCAAATCAGCAGTTGCCTTAAGGGATGTGCATGTTTTTGCAACAGGCCTAAATCCTTAACCAACAATCAAAGGGACTGCAGCCAAAGTCCCTCTTCTAACTCCGGCACCACCTCTGGATCCAGGTATCAATCTCCACTCTGCTCCCACCTGCTGCCAAGGTTCTCTCCCATCCCAATAGACTACCTGTCAGTGCCCCCTGCTTCAAAAGTTCTGCACTGGTATCACTGCTGGTGTGCTGCTTGCAAATGACTCACTACAACAAACAAAGCACTCAACATTTGGTGGTTTTTGTTTGAGACAATTATTATAGCAAGAGGCTAAAACTTGTTTGTCAGCTGCTATAATGACTTTTGGTATTCTGCTTCAATGCAACATGTTGCCATGATGATGCCCTGCAACTACAAGCATCTCATGTAGTCTGAAGACATTAGACATTCCACGCTTTTCCAACAATAAACTCACTGAACCTCTTTTACTTAACAGTCTGTATGTCAGATAACCTATAAAAATAAGATAATCCTTTATTAGTCCCACAACAGGGAAATTTGCAATATTACAGCAGCAAAGGGGATAGCAAAAATAGAGAACATCAATTAAAACAGTAGTATAAAAAATGTAAAAAATATATAGAAATATATGTCAAAAAGCAGTAGAAAGAATATAAACAACATAACACAAACAAAAAAAGATTTACACTATTGCAAACTGACAAGAATATTTACACCATTGCACATTGAGATGCAGAAACTGCACATTTGGATAATGAGATTTCAGTTTTAAGTTGATTTGGTGTATGTGTGGTCTACTGGGAGCAGTGCTGGTTGTACAGTCTAACAGCAGCAGGAAGGAATGACCTGCGATATCGCTCCTTCACACACTTATGGGGAAGCAGCCTGTCGGCGAGGGACCTCTCCAGTGCTCTCAGAGTGTGCTGCATAGGGTGGGGGGAAGGTAGCTTAGATATCTTCCTCCTTTCTCCTTTCTCCTACCACCTGCACTGACTCAAGGGGGCATCCCAAGACAGAGCTGGCCTTCTTGATCAGTTTGTCTAGTCTCTTCCTCTCAGCAGTCGTGATGCTTCTGCCCCAGCAGACCACTCCATAGAGAATGGCTAATGCCACAACAGAGTCAAAAAAGGTCCTCAGGAGTCCAAAGGACCTGAGTCTCCTCAATAGGAAGAGTCTGCGTTGACCTTTCCTGTCATTTGTGCATTTGTGTTGTCTGTCCAGTCCAGTTTATTGTTCATGTGAACACCCAGGTACTCCACCCCACAAAAGAAGGAAGGGTGTTCTACTGTAGTCTATGGGAGTTGCATGGACAAGCAGACTAAAACCCAACATACATGGTATGACCTTTGATGAACTAATGCCTCTACAAAATGAAAGAGAACACTCAACATAAGTATAAGTATATAAGGAAAGTATGTGGGTCCCACAACGCATCCTTTCACAAAATGTGCACAATAAATGAATACAAATTTAAAGCAGCCAAAAAAAAAACCTGTTTAAATGTGTGCACTGGTCATAGCTGGTGAGGGTGCTACTATAACTTGGTGCTTATGGCACGCAGTGAGGGGAAGGCAAGGAACAGCAAATACCGTCATTGACCTCAGCCTTACAGCTCATCCCTAGTTTAAGTTCAAGAACTCTGAAAGAACTGCACTGTTTTCCATATTGCATTTATTCTACTGTAAAGTTTCAGTAACAGTAAATTGTGAATGCTCCCTGGATTTATTTATTGCAAGAAGGCTGCAAGTGTGACTCACTGCACCTGCACTCTCAATGTCCTAAAGTAGTAAAGTAAAAAGTAAAAGAGGGGTTTGAGGAAAAACCCAGTTTTAAGATTTTTGCCACTTCAATTCACTTGTAATACATAGACTTTGATTCAAGTTTTAGATCCAAATCATAATTCCACTCTTTCCCATTTTTTATGTCTTCATACTCAGCTGCTTTTCACACAAATTCAAGCCAGCAATTTAGTTTAGCATCAGGTTTTCAACAAATTTGAAAATGTTCTATCTTTCATACTGGATTGTTTAAATGTATCATTACATTATTTAACTTTACTATTATATATTTTTAAAGATAGCATCAACATCCAACATTTACTAATTCCATTAGTTTTTGACTGCTGCTGATCTGTTTCCCTCAGTCTCTCAGTGCTTCTGTTTTTTCTGTCTGAAATTCATTGTGCTGCTTCTCCTGGCCAGCTCTCTGGACCCCCCCCCCCCCCAAAAAAACAAAAACAAAAACAAAACAAAAACATTTTTTTCAAGCATTTAATTTTTATCTTAGGATGAAGGTGGTGAAAAAGAACTCAGATGGCGAAGGAAGGGAAACTGATATGGAACGAATCAAACAGGTTGGTCCCTTGATCTCTATTTGAAAATACAACAATATCCTGCAAGAAAGCAATGAAGCTCTGTGTTATGAATGTTTTATAGCAAAATATTAACTTTTAACTAATCAAAAACCACAGTTTCCTTTGTGTGGCACAGAAACTGTTGTGGCCTATATTAATAATGAGCAGAGATCCTACAAAAAAATGTTATGTATGTGTGTTTGAAGGAAATCCTTGAAGAAGTGAAAAAAGAACTACAAAAAGTAAAGGAGGAGATTATCAAAGGTGAGTTCTAACTAAGTATGCCATCCATTGTCATTACGTAAACTTATGAAGCTATTTACTTGTAAAGATGATAGTGTTATACCTATGTATTTCTCTGGGGTTTTTTTCTTCCAGCACTGATCGAGGAGCTGCAAAGTGCACTGCCAAAGGGTGAAAACAGCTGAAAGATCAACAATGGATCATGAGAATAATGAATAGATGTTTTGAGGCAATTTTATTTTTCTTGACAGAAATTGCTCAACAGAAACTTTATCTTGCACGTAAGAGAACCAGAATGTATTCATCTTTTATTCGGTCAACTTCAGTTTCAGTGGAACATGCTACTTCTTCCTTACTATCCTGTTTCCTTTGTGGTATACAATAAATGATAAAAAAAAATAGACAGCCCACAATAAATACTACCATGTGTGTTCATTTATCATTTTCAGTTTTGTTTTGATATGCTCTTTTCTTCTCTTGTTTCAGATACTTCACTTATTACCTTTGTGTGTTTCCTGCCTGTGTCATTGTTAACCCTACACTGATTAGTTTCACCTGTCCTTCATTACTCTTCCATCCCTTGTGTATTAAATCTGTGGGTGTGTTCGAAATTGGCTACTAATGTACTATACTAAGTATGACATCAAGTTGAGTATGTAGTGTGTTTCAACTGCATAGTAAGCAGATTTTGTGTATGCAAAAAATACCCAGATACCCTATTGTAGAATTTGTATGCAGTCACCCCAGAATGCATTGTGTTGTTCAGACTATTGAAGGGAAGGCTGCAAGGCAGACAGTTCAAGCACCATATTGGAGTTTTATTTATAATTTTCATATTCATTTTATCACTAACTTAACTTCTGAGAATATTTTTACTCAAGAAATCAACAGCATCGTAAATTGGTCTGACGTTTTTGGAGCTGAGTTGCTCCATTCAAGTGTCTGTGGGGCAGCTAGCTAGCCAGCCGGCTATCTGCCTGTATCTGCCTAGTTGACTTATAGACCCCTCATAGAGCACTGCAGTCAATGCAGTGGACGACTTTTGCATCACTTCTGTCTACTGTACTGGATTTATCCTGTTTATTTTCCATTTTTAAAGTTAAGTGCTGCTTAAGATAAATTATAAGATAACTTACAAAGCCAGAGACACAAATCCTCCTACTCCTGCTCCCAGCTTGTTTCACTCTCAATCGCCTCAGCTTAGCAGCCTGCTATTTTACTTGTTAGAGCATACCCACAGTAGCTTCTAACATTGCTCTGTCCATCTTTGATCTTAATTGTTATTTCACCTCATACTTTATACTTAAAAAGTGTCCCAAAAAAACAGCCTTTCCACATCTCTACCCTTTGTCTCTAGTTTGCCTTAAAATAACTGGGAGATGTCGCATGGGATGCATTGCGAAGGGGACATAATATTGATTTACATTTGTGATAAATAACGTTTATTCAGCGGTCGCTGACACATGGATGTATTGGGGAGATGGTAATGTGATCAATTTAGTTGTGTTGTGCCGAGAAGATGTATTGCTTCTGCATAATTTAGAGTGAATGGTCTGCTGGTAATAACATACTTAAACATTTATTTAGTAGGGAGTATGTAGTATATGAAAAGTATATGAGTATATGAAAAGTATATGAAAAGTCTCATACGTCACCAAACTGCGACATACCGAGAAACAAGCGCCACATTTTCGTTGCAGCAAATTATTTGGGCATTTTCAGCAGCGTACAACCACAGTTTAACAAATCTGGGCTGAGGACACACAAACAGAGAAGATACTCTTAAGACTCTTTCCACCTGACTTTTTGGACTGAGCTAAGAGTCTAACTGCCTGACCAGTGTCGCTTGTTAGCATCACGGCTAAGCCAACAACAACAACATTTCTAACCATGCCCGGCGTGGACTGTTAACTCCTACATCAAGCAAACAAAAAGATCTCTGACCTCAAGGACGATATCCGATGGCTCTCTGATGAACTCCAGAAGAAAGAGTCACTGCTACCCAACTTCATGGATGTAGCATCAGTACAATCCAAAGAGATCGCCTCGCTCAGTGCAATCCTCCGGGACACGGTTGTTTGGGACCCAGCTGCTGGCCCACGACTCTCCTCCTGCTCAACACCCAAGCAGCTGCCTTGGACCGAGGTTTTGGTCCGCGGTCGAAAGAGGGACCCAGATGGGTCTGTTTCTCTGCCTTGCCTGAACCTCTCAAACCGCTACGCAGCCCTGTCGGCTGACAACCCGGCTCATCCAGATGACCCCCCTGCGGCTCCTCATCACCCGATGATGACGCCTGCAGCTACTGTTTGCCCGACGACGACGCCTGCGAGTCCTCTTCGCCCGATGGCGACGCCTGTGACTTCTCTTCGCCCGATGACGATGCCTGCTGACCTAGATGGTCCGCCTGCCGCTCCTTTTTGACCGATGACAATGGTGACGCCTGCTGACCCAGATGACCTTCCTCACCCGGGTCCAAACCAGCAGCTCTCATCCAGGTCCAAAACCTCCTCCTCGGGGCGCCGGATCCTGAGGGAAGCTGTAATGCGGTACTCTTCCTCACACCAAGCTGGCTATCGATATCTCTCCGAGGTGCTACTACACGGCCACAGCGCTCCCCTGCTCGGACACAGAGTACTGAAAGCCCACAGCCATCATCTCCTTGTCCCCTCTTCGCTCCTACCACACTCATCATAGGAGACTCAATCACTAGGAAGATTTGCTTTTTCAACGCAGCCACACACTGCTTTCCTGGAGCCACGGTGCTGGTTATCCTGGATAAGCTTCCCGACCTACTGTGCTCTCTCCCATCATCCATTAACTGGGTTCTAGTTCATGTCGGAACCAATGACATGGCTCGTCAGCAGTCGGAGCTGACTTAAAAGGGCTTTAATGCCCTCTTCAGCTTCTTAAACAGCTGTGGAAAGGATGTCTGGCTCAGCGGACCTCTGCCAACTCTCGGCCGTGGAGCTGGGTGTTTCTCCAGAATCCTCAGTCTGAACACCTGGCTCCAGTCCGCCTGCAGAATCCACAACATTGGTTTGATTGACAACTTCAACCTGTTCTGGAACAGTCCTTCCCTCTTCCAGACCGATGGACTTCACCCGAACAGTCTCGGTAACACAGTATTAGCAGCTAACATCCAGCATGCTGTTCAGACCACTGCTCTGAGTGATTGGCTACTGACCTGCCATGCCCCCCACCTGGAGCCTTCTCCCTCTCCACCTACTCTTGCAGCACACAGTACTGTGTCTCTCACAAGCTCCCCCTGGCGACCAACCCAGGTACTGACACTCTCCATGGCTCAACACCCCTACCATGGTCCACTGTCTCCCACTGGCTGTCATGAAGCTACTTCCACTGCTGCGATTAACTGGATTCCAATTCCTGTTGTTATTTCACATCGCAAATCAATACACACGCACAGGTGTAGTCAAACTGTTGATCACAGTGTGCTTGTTAATCCAACCAGGTCAGCTAACACCAAACCTCACACCAGCAATCTAACCTTTGGGTTATTTAACATCCGCTCACTGACCAACAAGGGACCTCTGCTCTATGATCTACTGAATGACCGTAAGTTTGATTTCTTTTGCTTGACTGAGACATGGCAGCAGCCTAATGACTTTTCACACCTTAATCAAACTATTCCTCCTGGATTTGTCTACTCATCACAACCCCGTACCTCTGGCAGAGGGGGTGGCCTGGCGATATTATACAATCAAAAATGGAAAGTGTCCTAAATACTCTTGCACCTCTGAAAACAAGGTCTGTTTCCATTGACCACTCTGCTCCTTGGTTTACACCAGCACTACGCCAGCTCAAAACTAAAGGCCGTCGTCTGGAACGCCTTTATGTCAAAACTGGCCTAGCAGTGCACAAAGAAATGTATCATAATCACATTGTTACAGTGAGGTTATCTTTCTAGGACCCAAATGCAGAGCACGGAGACAGGAAGTCAATAAGTAAAGTATTTATTTGACAAACTGATTTCTGGAAGGTAATGTTGAGGAGGAGACTAGACTTGCAGGCAGGCAGGCAGACAGGCAGGCAGGCAGGCAGGCAGGTAAGCAGGCAAGCAGGGTTGACTGGAGCCGGCATGGAAGAACACAGAAGAGCAGGTCAGCAGGAAGCCGAACAGAACGGCGCTGAAGATCTCTGCAGGAGCCAAAGACAAGGGAATCCGCACAAAGGCAAAACACAGGAAACACGAAAATACAAAATGGCAGCACTCCAAAGTCACCGTAAGGGATGCAATAATCTAGCGCCAAAGTGGTGGAGAGACCAGGTAGATAAAGCCAGAGGGTGATGAGTTGATCTGGAACAGGTGTGCCACTCTGCTGCTGCTGCTGCCACGCCCACAGACACACACACACAGGAGAAGGAGCAGGTGAGGGAGAAAAGGAGGGGGGAAAGCAGGTAGGGAGAACCGAACGCAGAAAAACAACAGGGCTGCCACAGTAGCACCGTGACACACATACTCCAATACAAGGATGCTCTTTCTTCAGCCAAAACCACATACTACTCAACATTAATCAGAGTCCTATTCTCAACCATCAACAATATCCTGAAACCACCTGATGCTCTACCACCTCACTTACTCACAGTTACAGAGTGCGATAACTTCATGACCTTCTTCAATGCCAAAATTGAAAACATCCACACACACTCTCTGCCCACATTTTCCATCAGCTCTCCGCTTGCCAGCTTCAAACTGCCAACTGTCCCTGAAATAACCGGACTCATCCTTAAATCCAAATCATCCACCGGCCAGTTAGACCCCCTACCTACCTACCTGGTAAAACGCTGGCTGCCTGCCTTGTCCTCTCTATTAACTGACATAATTCATTCCTCACTGACTTCTGGTGTTGTTCCATCATCACTAGGACTAGGACTCTGTCCTTGGCTCCCTCCTGTTCTATTTACCTTCTGCCCCTTGGACTCATTCTCAGGAAATTTCATATTCAGTTCCACTGCTATGCTGATGATACCCAGCTCTATATCTCCACTAAGCCTACTTCCACTCTGCCACCCACAGCTCTATCCAACTGCCTACTGGAAATTAAATCATGGTTCTCACTCAACTTCCTTAAACTGAACAGCGACAAAACTGAGGTCCTCCTCATTGGTACCAGATCCACCCTAGCAAAACAGAACACCTTCTCCATGTCCATCGACAATTCCACTGTCCCACCATCACCTCAGGTAAAGAGCCTAGGTGTCATCCTGGATGGCACCTTAACCTTCGAAGCCCACATCAATAATGTTACCCGGTCTGCATACTTCCATCTACGCAACATCAATCGTCTCCGTCCCTCACTTACACCAACCTGCACTGCTATCCTGGAAAACACCCTGATTACATCCCCTGTGGACTATTGTAATTCTCTCCTCCATGGTCTTCCTCGGAAATCTCTCCATAAACTCCAACTGGTCCAGAACGCAGCTGCTCGTATCATCACCGGAACTCCCTCTATTGAACACATCACTCTGGCCCTGCAGCAACTCCATTGGCTCCCTATTAAATCCCACATTGATTTTAAGATTCTGCTCCTCACGTTTAAGATCCTTCACAACCTGGCACCATCATAACTCTGTGAACTTATCCATATCCACACACCTTCCCGCACTCTCCGATCCTCTTCTACCATCCAGCTCTTTGCCCCATCTGCCAACCTAACTACCATGGGGTCAAGAGCTTTCAGTCGATCTGCCCCCAGCCTTTGGAACTCTCTCCCACCAGACATTCACACTTCTGACACTGTCTCCACCTTTAAATCCCGCCTGAAAACATACTTATTCCGAGTGGCTTACTCTGTATCACACTAATCATACAATCACACTCTTGCCTATTCTGTATTATTGCACTATGTAATTGCATCTTCATATTTATTTATTTATGTATTTATCTTTGCATAATTGCACTAAAATGTTTCCTGATTTTATTGTTTGATGTACTGTTGTTGTTATGTGTGGTGTCCTTGATTGCTTTGAAAGGTGCCCAGATTTTAAATAAAATGCATTATTATTATTATTATTATTATTATTATTATTATTACATACTGGTTGAGTACGTAGTAGGCAGTATGTTAGTATATGATTTTCGAACACGGCCTATGTGTTCCCCCTGTATGAGTGGACTGGCTGTTCTATGTCAGTGTGTCTGTGCACCACTTAACACAAAGGGCCAAGAAAACTGTCTAAATGGAGTGTAATGTGTCAGCCAGCACAGCAACCACTTGACTGTCATCTGACAGAACAAAGAATCAACAAAGAATCAACAAAGAAAACAGAATCGGGTGCAGAATCAGGGCAATGCATGGACAGTCTTCAAGGTTCGAGGTGGTTTACTTGTCATTAGTTTGTAAACTTCTTCATGCTACACAAACATTGAACATATTATTTGTATGCATATATAAATAAACATGCAGTGCATTTTTGATCAGGGTGAATGTAAACAGCAGCAACAAAATTGTGATTTCGTGGTTGGAACCTTTATATTAAAAGTTCAGCATCTGGTAAACACTGTCCATCCACTTTGACTGCATGTGAGCACCAAGCACCAGGTTGCAAGTCCTGCGCTCTGTTGGCTTGGAACACAGTCTGCACGTTGAGTTCATCAGTTTGATGGGATGTTGTGGTGGAGACAGGTCTCTATAAAGATGTGGGATTTCCTGTTGCTTGGCCAGCCAGAGTGTTATTTGTCCATTTCATATTCCTGCAACCGGACAGGAGCCAGGAGCAGCCTTAAATCCAAACTGGATTAGCATGGCTCTTCCCTGGGGCAGTCTGGCTAGTCAGTCCACTCTTCTTAATCCAGAACCACTGCTTCCTTTTCCAATGCTTTCATAGCTAATACTTGTTTCAGCAATAAAGCTGAAATATACGTTTTTTTTAAAAATAGCAAAATTTGAAGGAACTACTGGTGACTGTGTCTTCGAGCACCACCATTGCCTTGAACTGAGTCCAAGGAGGAACACGGAGACAAGGAGACTCCCCTAATAAGGAAAGCCCTGCTTGATTATCTGGTCAAATAAATGGGACTAGTCTACTTTAAAGCCATGGTTTGTTGAGGGAGTGATTTGAGTGTTTTTTGTTTGTAATGTTGGCCTGTTAAATGAAGTTCATTTGCCAATTAAAGATGTTATTTCCTTTTCAGTTTGTCATCATCATCTAATGGCCATTAATGTTTGTACTAAGTGATGCTGGGAAAGCCAGCTTGTTTTATACTGTCTATATATACAAAAAAAAAATGTAAAATTACCCCACTTGCCCCTGTGGGCGGTCTTGTGTTCTTCATTTCTGAGCACTGCTCATGTATTGAGCCACGTACCTACCTATCCTAGTGGCTATGATGCCTGACAGGAGCTTCCATGTTGTGCTGAGGCAGGTTAGAGGCCTGTAGTTGGATGGGATTGCTCCCTTCTGGGGATCCTTCAGGATCAGGACTGTCTGGCCGTCAGTTAACCATTCTGGGTGGGTCCAATCCATTTGCAGCTGGTTCATTTGTGTCCATGCAGGTGTGTGGTGTTCATGGAGTGTAGTTAGCTTCTTTAGCTGGTAGGTATGGATCATGTCAGGGCCCGGTGCTGTCCATCTTTTCATACTTAACACTCCTTCTTGGATATCTGCCATTGTGATGATTACTGGATCTTGTTCAGGGAGGTTGCTGTGGTCCGCTCTTAGTTCTGCTAGCCACTAAGTATTGGAGTTATGTGATGCCTCCCTTTCCCACATGTTTTTTCCAGTGTTGTTCAGTCTCCAGCCTGGGTGGGTCTGTTCTTATGTTGTTACCCTGCCACTGGGAGTATACTTTGGACGGTTTATTAGAGAAAATCCTGTTTATGCTCATGGCCTCTACTTCTCTAGTGTATGTCTTCAGGTGGGTAGCCAAGGCTTTGAGTCTTTGTTTGGCTGTCTCCAGTGCCTCAGGTATGGACAGCATCTTATAATTCTTAGGCATCCCTTTCTTCGACACACCTTTCTGCAGTTGTGATAACTAGTACTGCATTCATATCCTCTAGAAGACTTTCAGAGGGTACATTATCACTTAGCCATGGTAGTCGGCACCGGAGGTTCCAGGTTTCCAGCTTGGTCATGATCTTCAGTCTTGGTCAGGTCAGCTGCCCTCGTGTTAAGCGTATCTGTGTTGGGGCTTGCTGTTATTGGGGCTTGGTACCCAATCTCTTAGTGTGGGGATGATGATATATCCCCCCTGACCTTGCATCCTGGCTCCCCCTTGCATGTTTATTGTACCTCGTCAACTTCTAGCAGTTTCCGATATTGGATGTTGGAACACTGAGCTAGAAGTTGTTTCTTTGTTAGTCTAGATGATGTCGAAGTATCATTAGCTCCCATATCTGCTGCATGTAACCCCTTTCACTCACTCCTCTTGTGAAGTAGCAATCCAGTAGTTCCATATTCTCCGGTCTAGTCTACCATATATATATATATATGTATATATATATATATATATATATATATATATATATATATCACAGCATTTTATTAACTTTGTACAGGCAGTTTAATTACTGTATGTCACCGTTATTCCGGACCCGGTACCGGGTCCTAGGGGGGACCCATGTCTTGCTGATGACTACAGTGATCACAATAGTGTGTGTGTGAGATAGATAGATAGATAGATAGATAGATAGATAGAGAGAGAGAGAGAGAGAGAGAGAGAGAGAGAGAGAGAGAGATATGCATCTGGGTTCCTTAGGTACCAGGTTAGAGTAACACACTATTTTCCTTTATTAGTGTATGGACCCCCTGATGATCGTGCTGGTTCAGCTCCCTCGACCTCCACAGCGGCTACTGGCAAGTGGAACTGGCCCGCCCCAAAACCACCTTCTACATTGGCCAAGGACTGTGTCTCGACACCTCTTTAAGGAAGAGGAATGCCAGTACTGCGTGTGGAAGAGCAGGGCGCAGCAACCCTACTGGTAGCAGCTCTGCACGACACACCAAGCAGACCCCCCAGGCTGCAGCGACAATGGCCCTCAGGAATCATCTATGTCCCATGACCACAGCTTCGCAACCACAGATCCAGAAGAAGTTTGACTTGACCAGAGCCAAGACCCTGTCCTCTCCCATGTCCAGGGCTGAATGGGGACCCAGCGCTCACATGTTCTCTTGCAGCAGTACTAGGTGGGGGGCCCCCATGGAGCATGTGGCTGTAGACATCCTAGTCCCTTTCCCTACCACCAACCAGGGTAACCGTTATATCCTCATAGCCATTGACTACTTCACCAAGTGGCCCGAAGCCTATGCGGTCCCTGATGATGGAGTGCCTGGCATGGACTACCTTTACAACCTCCGGGAACAGCTCTGGGAGGTGCATGGACTGACAAGGCAGGCACTCTCGGCTGCTGGGTCATGTGTCTGTAACAAAGTCCGTCTGTGTAGCGTGCTGGGGAACAGATGGACAGAGTTTTTCCAAGGATGCCTTGTGATGTGTTTGTCAAGCCAGGACCAAATGAGGACTCAGAAGCAGAGGATATAGATATCAAGCACACTTTATTGAGGTCGAATCCTTCTTTGAAAGAGAGATTAAATAAACAGGCTATGAAACTCTGTCTATCTTTAAGCAACCTGACTAGAATGACAGAGGCAAAATAAGTATCCCAAAAGAGGGAAAAACACATTAAGGGAAGGGGACACTAAATAGAAACAATCAAAACAGAAATACTGGACTAAAAATAAAACTCTCACAAGGAGGAAAACAAAAGACTAGATGAATAACATAAAACGCTCCCGAAGGAGGAAAACCAAATCTAATCAAAAAGGATCAAAAGAAAAAGGCTCACCTAAACAGGGGCTCTACAATATCTAAACTCTCTAAACAAAAAATCACTCCACAAGCGGGAGGACAAAACGGTAACAACAGAATACCAAATGAAGCACTAAACTTAGAAAATATTTATTAACCAAAAATCACTCTTTAAAGAGGAAAACGACAACAACTTACGTGGCAAGATAATTCTTTCTATGGCAATAGCGGACTGTGACGATGAAACAAAGGCTTAGGTGCACGGACAAAAACGAAACACTTCGGCACAAGACAAAGGGAAGACGCCGACTAAATACACATGAGGGAAATGGGGAACAGGTGGAAACGATCAGGGATCAGGTGAGACAATCAGACCGGTGACACATGAGGAAGGGCAAGTGACCTGAAACGAGAGGAGAGTTAGATTTCAAAATAAAACAGGAAGTAACGAGACAAAAAACCCAAGACAAGACAAACCTCACCGCGGTGTGACAGTGTTTTGGACCATAAGCCAAGGGAGACTGTGATAAATGTGTTCTAAATGTTACCCATTATGCAGATATTGATGTTGAGCAAACTTTGTTTTGCCACAGTGAAAATATTGTTTTTGTGATTAAACACGTATTGAAGCAGAATATTTCTTTAGGTAAAAACATGTTGTGGATTTTGGAAATTATTATTTTTTACATTTCAGCTTTTGGAATTTTTAACACGATGAAGTTACTTTACATGAAGTCTGCAGATATGTAGTAGCTTACCTTAATCTGTCCATGGAAAATATTATTATTCTTCAGCAGGTATTTGAGTTATAACAAGCGTGAGCTAGTTAAAGCTATGGTCTACGATCTGAGAAAGATTTGAAAAAAGCATCCCCCCCACACAAACAACCCTCCCCTCTGTGCTCCTTAATCCCTCCCCTCCGAGCTCGTATTGCTCTCCCGTCCGAGCCTCCCGCGACACACCCCCTCCTGCAACAAGCACCAAGAGCAACAAGCCGGCCGGCAGAAACCAAATACAGCGGCAGCTTTGAATGCGGAGTAACTATGAAACGTTGAAACTAACGGAAATCTTGTAAGTCATCACAATGTCCACAGCTAAGCTCCACAGCCAAGCTAGCGTAACGTCATTAGCATCATTAGCACCACGGCCGCGACACAATCATGCCCGTAAACTGCAATCTCTTGTTTATGACAGATAAGACACACAAATACACACATCGTAACGCGTATATGATAATCCATCATATTGATTTAGCAAAGGCTTCGTTGAAAACAAATGGCCAAGACCGGGAGGAGGGTTAGCAAAACAGTTGAGTAGTGACCGGGCAAGAGGTTGTTATGGAGAAATACATCCGGACAGGATGAATGAAACCCCAACGCGAAGCATGATAGCAATTTTAGCTCACAATGCTGACATAGATTTATTCAGTTTGGGAAATCCCACAATCTCTGGAGCATTCAAGGAGGACTCAACAGGGACTAGATATCATCATTGCTTCACCAAAAATTGCTCTAATGTGCTTTCCACATTTGCAGAAAAACAAAAAATGAGCAAATGTTTTTGTCTTTGCTTTGTTTTGCATATGATGGCTTCTGGCTTGCGCATTCTAAACACTTCTAATAATTTCAGAGCACTTGAAAAGTTCAAAAGTAAAAATATATTGAAAAAAGATGGATTTAATATTTTTCAAAATCCACAACATGTTTTTACCTAATGAAATATTCTGCTTGTTGGTGTTTAGCCTATCAAAAATAAAATTTTATGTCTAGCAAAAAAAATGTCTGCTCTCGGATTTCCGCACGCACCTGCCAGCATGGTCTAGCAGTAATCTGACAGCATGAGAAATTACATTTTTATAACAGCAATAACAAACAAGAAAACGGCTCTTACACTATAATAGTTTGTCCTGGTACTACTGAAGATAAAGTTAGCCGCTCAGACGAGTTCTGCAGTTTGTCCTGGTACTACTGAAGATAAAGTTAGCCGCTCAGACGAGTTCTGCACACGCAGTTTTTTCCTTCCTGTTAAATAATTAATTCCCCAGCCATATTACTTTCACTTTCATGCAGTACTGTTGAAAAACAAAAAGCTGAAGCATAATATTGATGACCTCATGATATGGTAGCCTAATAATCATTAAATTCTCTCACACTCTCACACACACGTCAAATACCGTATGCCCATGATACAATAAGAACAGCTAATTTCACGCTGAAGTAATGCTCAGTTGCATTCTTTTGTTACAAGTGCTAAATAAAACTTTCGGAGAGAGAACAGCTCATTCTATTGGTGTAATAAACACAGGTCTGTGTAAGCAGGCAAACTAAACAACCACCACAACCTACATTTGTGTAAAGCTGGCACAAAATCATTTCCAGCAGGTTGGAATGTTTCATTTCAGTTATTGTCAACACAAAAACCCCTAATGTTAGGCCATTTATTACAAAGTTTACAAATTTTACAAAAATATCAGTGGAGGGGGGGCTTGTTGATGAGACCAGCTGCTGATGAAAATAAAGGGCAATTCATCACTGGGGGTGGCCTGGATTTCTGCTCCTAAAAAGACAAAGGTGTGGCAAGGCAGTTAGTTTAGTTTAGATACATTGTTTTTATTAGAACATGTCCGTACTGTTTATTTTACAGTGTGAACATTGATGTGATCAATCAATCAATCAATCAATCAATCAAAGCTTTATTGTCATTTAGCTGTACCTACAAAAGCAGCGCAGCAAAAATGAGATTGCGTTTCTCCGGGATCCCATAACATGGACACAATAAATACACACAATTTAAGAGTATGCTGAGGCATTAACCAGCTACATTAGCTGGTTACTGCCTCAGCATACTCTTCAATGTCTATATGATCTCCCTGGGAGGCTGCTGTCTTAAAAACCTCCCAGTCAGTGTGCATGAAACAGTCCTTAAGTGCTGAGTCTGCCCCCTCAGGCCAGGTCCTGATTTGTTTTTTCACTGGCCTGCTGTGCTTCAGTAGTGGTTTGTAAGTAGGCACCAGCAAAACAGATAGATGATCAGAATGGCAGAGGTGGGGGCAGGGCGTTGCCTTGTTTGCATCTGGGGAGTTTGTATACACCAGGTCCAGCAGGTTCTCTCCTCTGGTTCACAACTTGCTTGAACTTCGGGAAAACAAGCTGTCCGGGTGTTTAGTCAGGAGCTCACTGATGGCATCATGTAGCCCTCCAAGTGCCTCGTTACCATTAGCTTTAGCATTTGTGCTAGGAGCTATGTAAACAACGGCTACAATCACTATGGTGAAATCCCTCAGCAGATAGAATGGCCAGCATTTCATGATGAGGAACTCCGCCAGCTGGGAGCAGTGTTTAGTGGCTAACGTGGCGTTTACACACCAGTCTTTGTTGATATAGATGCACAGACCCCCTCCTCGACTTTTACCGGAGGTAGCTGTATCTCTGTGCTGACTGAAAGCCGTCATCCCCTCCAGCTGTATGGCCGTGTCTGGGATATTTTCCTGGAGCCATGTTTCTGTGAAAGCAAACGCAAAGCAGTCTTTCCACTCTCTGTGGGTTTCTCTCAACAGACATAGCTCATCCAGCTTGTTGTCGAGGGAACGGACGTTGGAGAGTAGGAGCGACGGTACTGCTGGTCTGGAGGGGTTAGCTTTTAGCCTAGCATGGATCCCAGCTCTCTTCCCCCTGTTTTGTTTATGTTCGCACCGCTTTCGCCTTCTCTTCTTAAGGTTGGCTGGCTCCAATAAGATCCTGTGCTGGCGTAATATGTCAAAATCACAACCAAGCGTCATAGTTTTAGCAGCCTGCGTTACCCTGATTTTTAGTAAAGTCTCTCGGCTGTAAATTTTGCAGATTGAACGTCTGGGATAGGTCGGACACCCAAAACTTTCACTCTTGCTGATCCCTAGAGGGGCCGCTGCATCTATGTGTGCCGCCGCCATAGCAACTTTTAAAAAAAAAATAATAATATTTTTTTATAAGATATATGAAGTGTGACCTGTAGTGTTTTGAATATTTTTTGTAAAGCCCTCTGTACATGTAGGATATGATTAGTTGGATCTTTAATTTTAATATTACGGACAGGATTTATTCATTATTTCACTCAGATGATGTCAGTACTCATAATTCATACATCACTGCCATCTGCCCTCTTTCAGGAAGAAAGTAAGGAACAATTGTGTACAAAGCTAATGATTTTATATTGTCACAGAGTGGAAACATGGACTGCAGAAAAATGTGTTCATCAGACAGCCGCATGGTTTTCACACAAGGTTTACAAATAACAACTAACTGAGATCTTCAGCCACTTCAGACTTACTTGTCACTGTCACTTGGTCAAACACTTGATACAGCAGGATCTTCAAGCTCTGCAGGACTGGTTATTTCTTCATGAGGGTAGAAGCCAGAGCTGCTCCTTGTTCTTTCCTGGAGCAAGAAGTTGATGATTTACTGACGGTACACAATATCTAACAGTGTCACTGCTACAGTGAGACATGTATAATAAACCTTAAATTGTCCTCAAAAATGTATATCGAAGTTACATAACAGTCTCATAACCATAATGCCAAGTCGTTACAGTATAATGAATTGATCCATGCAATCACAATTTACAGTCAGCTGTATAAATAAAGGCAATTACTAACTGCCAGCAGAGCAATAATACAGCCAGTCAAAATAAGATGGGTCTCAACATGGTAAGTTCCTCAGCAACAAATAATTTTTGGTTCAGCGCCGTTCAGTTTCCTGAAAAACACAGGTGAAAGTTCAGAGGAATGAAGACATGAACCGATGCTTTCTCTTCCCAATTTTCCTCTGGGGAGGGTGCAGATACCCTCACAGTAAGGAACCTGGGCGGAACACCACCTATGCTCATTATTTCCGCTCTTTTCTTTCGTCATGAACTAAGGCTTTCTCTCACAGATTGTGGAAAAAATATTTTGGTTCTTAGACTTAATACTTGTTTTGTTTTCATAAATAGTGAAAAATAAAAACTTAAAATAATATTAATATCAATAAACAATATTACATTGACTTAGCTCAGCTTAAGCACTACCTAAAAACAGTCACATCACGCTGACTGTTACAGTTTGTATTGTCATTAGTTAACTAAAGATATGTTTCAGTACTTACAGTTACTTACCAGTCTAAAGAAATGTTGCGAGTTCAGCTCTTTACTTGTTCAGTCTCCAGTGTTAGGAAGCCCGACAAAATGTACTCCTGTTTAGCTTCTTTTTACGTTTTCCTTTTACCTTTTCAGGAGTTGTTGTTAGAGATTATGATAAAAGTTGTTTTTCTGGCCTCTGCATCATTGTTCTTACTGAATAACTAACTACTGTAAGGCTGTTCCAATTTCTCTGCGGTGTTGCCTCCAGCCAGCTCCACTTGTTCATATTCTCCTGCGGCACACTAAAGGCCCGCTTTCTTGCATCAAGAAACCTCAGCTTGCTACAAAATTATCAGAGTTATTGCCACAACAGACACATTGACAGCCCTCTTTCTGGGTTTTCTGATGTTCTACTGACTTCATACAGCTGCAGCTGACTGTGCTGTGCGCTATTAATTCAATTGTAAATATTAGTGATTAGGGTGATTTGAAAGACATATTCCTGCTGCTTTGCATGGAGTCATGTGGAGGGGTGGCTGTGGTAGGACCAATAACAGAGTACCAGCAGACCTGGGACCAGCTGACCACCTGCCTCTTAACGTAATGTGCATGAGCGTATAAAATAACAAATAGCATGAGCATGTAGGAGAGATATGAAGCAAGACATATGTAATAAAAACACTTAAATATCAATTTTAACTTCATGGGACCTTTAAGTAAGCCCTATCATTTAAAATGGGCTAACAATATTGGTATACAGGCTACAAAGTTTCCTACAAGGTTTACATCAACAACTGACTGCAATATCATGTAACCCACCTAGAGTCCACAGATTACAAAGATATATCAAGGACCAGTAAGTAAGTTCATAGGAGGGGTAAAAGAGAGAATGACGGACACAATAAGCAACTGGAGCCATGGGGTACTTTAACTTGAAATATATTGAAACTTAATAAATAAAATTTAAATTAAATCCAAAGTAATGCATTTGATGCAACACAATTGTTTTTAATAATGCTTCACAGTTTTAACACATAACCCGTAACTGGTTTCATAACACCGTTCACTAGCAATGGCCTTGTTGTGGTCAGTTCAGCTTTAGTCCGCTACCAAAATGTTTTTAGGTTGTGAAAAAGTCAAGTGTTCAGATGTGGCGCTTGAACAGCCCTGATGTACTCAAGCAATGACGATGGACAAGGGGGTGGCCTTATTCTCAGTGAGACAGCCAATCACTTTCCCACTCCTCGAGAGGTGATCTTGCTCACCGGGGGCTCACCATCGCCTTCATAAGCAAGAATCCAAATCCCAAATCTCAAAGGGAATCCTAGCCTGTGTGGAAACAAGGCTCTTACTACATGGAGTCATACAATTCCAGTTGTTTTTTGGCCATAATGAATATCACATCAAAATCCTCAAAATACTACTGCAACACAATTGTGATGAAATTAATGAATTATCTTTTTAACTGTACAGCTTTTGTCATATGGAATATTTTTATCCCTTTTCTACACCAACATGAATCATTTTTTTTTTAGCTTTTTAACAATGCATTGGGATTTAACTCTTAACTATGACGTGTGTTTCTCTTTTAACCATGAACTGAATAATATATCATACATCTTACATGTTTATAGGACAAGACAAAACAAAAGCATCATTGCAAAATGAAATGATTATCTTGTTTGCCAGTTGTTATTATTCTGTCCCTCAGTTTTGTGTTATTATTTTACTCCTTTTCTGGAGGTTTATTTTCTAACAGATTCAAGCTTTCAGTCTACAGCTAATCTGGTTACTGTGCTTTTAAGAGAATCTAGTGATTTTGAGTTTGTTGTTAATCTTACACTGCCATCTGGTGGCGTATGTTGGAAGCAGGAAGTGCGTTAAGCGGAAGATAAAAGTGCAGCAGAGTAAAAAACATGTCGCTCCTGGGTCGAGTCTGTCTACTTCCTCAACTTTTGCGCTTGTCAAAGGCATAATCTGTAAGTTAAATCAAATATGCTTAATTAGGAATGCTTTTCTAGTGCTTTCATTTTGCGTTTCGTGTTATTGAAGGCGGTACGCCATTCACTCAGTATAGCTGATGTTATCATTTAGAATTGTGGTTGCTATTCAAAATACTATGTATTGCTAATGTTAAGACCTCAGGTTGGTTATTCTACACACAGAAATAAGTGTGAATGTATGTTTTTACATGGAAACTGAACGTTGTGTATTGTGATTCTTTTCTCACAGTTTTACAAAGTAAAATGGATCAGTAAACTGAAGAATGCTTCACGAGTGGTTACTGAAGTCATATGTTTAGCTCGCTGCATAGGCTAAAGCTCTTAGCTGAGGGCAGAAGAGTAAAAAGATTATCTACACATCAAGTGCATCGTCGGGGTCCTGAGACTCTCCACGCCAGTGAAAGCAGACATGTCTAAGCACGGAGACACCCCACCGCTCTCCCAGCTAGAAGTCAGATCAAAGTGCAGCTCAGCTTCATCACGCCGGTCATCAGCCAGCCTTGCTGCAGCAAAAGCACGAGCCGACGCTGAAGCCGCCAGCACCAGAGCCGAGTGCGCCAAGCGCCAAATAGACATGGAAGTCGAAAGGGCACGCATCGAGATGGAAAAGACTCGGCTGGTAGCTACTATGAATGCCCTGAAGCATGAGGGAGAGGCTAGAGCAGCGCTCGCAGCAGCAAGGGTCCTTGAGGCTGCAGTTTTGGACCAAACAGAGTTGGAAGAGCCACCAGAGGTTCCTGCTACAATAGCCATGGCTGCCAGCCGCACTCAAGAATATGTAAACACTCACTTTCATAATGATGCTAATATGGAAGATGAGACAAAGCCTGATAAAGAACAAAAGTGGGACATAAACAACACCATCAATGTCGAGCCAAGCGGGCCAACAGCTATGACACATGCATGTGAGTACACCCCCAGCTATCAATCTATCAGACAACCCAGGCCACCGCCATTCCATTCCCCCAGCTATCAATCTATCAGACAACCCAAGCCACCGCCATTCCATTCCCCCAGCTACATTGGAGCATGTAATGTCCCATCTCCACCTTTGCTCCTCTCACGTCGTGACCTCCTGACAGCAGGACTCACAGTGTTTGATAACAGGCCAGAGACCTATGTAGCATGGAAATCTATGTTTCACAACGCCACTGGAGACTTGAACTTGAAATGCTGCGAAGAGCTTGATCTACTTACCAAATGGCTGAGCGGTGAGTCCCTCCAGCATGCTCTGAGGATTAGAGCCGTCCACATTAGCAACCCCGAAGCAGGTCTTGAACGTTTATGGCAAAGGCTCGACAGAAATTATGGCTCACCAGAAGCCATCGAGGCTTCGCTGTTCGGTCGCTTGGAAAGTTTTCCCAAAGTTGGCTATAAAGACAGTCACCTCCTGCAAGAGCTTGCAGACCTCCTCCAAGAGCTCGAGGCGGCGAAAGATGAAGGGTATCTACCAGGCCTCAGCTTTCTCGACACTTCAAGAGGAATAAACCCTATTGTGGAAAAGCTCCCTGGTGGCCTGCAGGAGGCGTGGGTCAAAGAAGGGTCAAGATATAAAAAAGATCACAAAGCTCACTACCCATCTTTCTCCTATTTCGTCCAGTTTGTCAACAACCACGCTGAAATGAGAACAGGACCCAGCTTCATCCTGCAAAACTGCGGCCCTGCACACATGAAAGCAGAAAGGAAACTAGTGAGACAAACACGGTTCAAAGTTCCCGTCACAACGAACAAAACGATGAACCAAAAGCTCCCCCTCTCGACCCCAATAAACAGTGTCCAGTACACAAGAAACCACATTCTCTCGCCAAATGTAGAGGATTCAGAATGAAGACATTGGATGAGAGGAGAGGTCTGCTTAAGGAGCTGTCAATCTGCTACAAGTGTCTCTCATCAACAGAACGCAGGGCTAAAAACTGTAAAGCTGTTATTTGCTGTGTGGAGTGCAACAGTGATTCACACACTTCCGCCATGCACGCTGGGCCACCCCCATGGACAGATACAGGCCCTGACACCCTACCATTGGCCCATGGCGGGGAGCCAGATACCCCAAGCCCCACAGTGACCACATCTAGCTGCACTGAGGTATGTGGACAAGGACTACAGGGAAAGTCATGTTCTAAAATTTGCCTGGTGAATGTGTACCCCTGCTCAGCTCCAAATGAGAAAAGGAAAATGTACGCGATCTTAGATGATCAGAGTAATGTGTCATTAGCTCGGTCCCCCTTTTTTGACATGTTCAACCTGCATGGTGAGGCCCTCCCATACACAATGAAAACATGCTCAGGAACAGTGAACACACAAGGGCGCAGAGCTCATGGTTTTGCCATCGAGGGCATAAACAGAAAAGTGTCAATAACACTACCCATACTCACTGAATGTAACCAGATCCCAAACAACAGAAGTGAGATACCCACCCTTGAAGCTGCAGCCGCACATCCTCACCTCTCTCACGTAGCCACACAAATACCGCCACTTGATCCATCAGCTGACATTCTTCTCCTGCTGGGCAGAGATGTGATTCAGGCTCACAAGGTCCGCCGACAGATAAACGGCCCAAACGAAGCTCCTTACGCCCAACAGCTTGATCTCGGGTGGGTAATTATTGGAGATGTTTGCCTCTCAGCAGCCCACAGACCCACAGTGAACTCCTACAAGACAAACATACTTGATAACGGCCGCCCCAGTTTCCTCTCTCCCTGTGAAAACAGAATCTACACAAAGGTAAAGTTCACAGAAGACAATCCCCTTTTTGAGAGCATGCAACCCAAAGATGAGCTGAGCAAACACATCTTTAAACAAACAGCAGATGACGACAAACTAGCACTCTCTGCAGAAGAAGAGTCGTTCCTGAATGTTATGCACCATGGGTTTGTTAAAGATGAGGCAAATAACTGGGTGGCTCCCCTCCCTTTTCCTCATCCCCGACTCCGCTTGCCTAACAATAGAGAGCAGGCACTCACCCGCCTCATGTCTCTACGCAAGACACTAAAGAGAAAGCCGGAAATGAAAGAGCATTTCGTGGAGTTTATGAAAAAGACATTCAGCAAAGGACACGCTTTCTCTGGTTCCGAGATCACGACCTGGATGGAGAAGTGGAAGAGTTTCGAATGACAGTGCATGTGTTTGGAAACTGTCCATCTCCCTCAGTAGCCATTTATGGACTCAAGAGAACCGCTGTGGAGGGAGAGAGTGAGTACGGCAGTGATGTGAGGAAATTCATTGAGCACCATTTTTATGTAGATGACGGGCTAAAGTCATTCGCCTCTGAGGACGAGGCAATCGACATCCTCATCAGAGCACAAAAAATGCTGGCTCAGTCCAACATCCGTCTCCACAAGATATCGTCCAACAGTCCTGTAGTCACCAGTGCCTTCCCGGGTGAGGATCTCGCTGCAGGTCTGCAGGGACTTGAGCTCGGACAGCATGCCCCGCCCTTGCAACACAGCCTCGGACTGGGCTGGGACTTGTCCACAGATCAGTTCTCATTTCGAGTGGAGATCAATGACAAGCCCTTCACCAAGCGTGGCGTGTTATCAGTCATCAACAGTTTGTACGACCCGCTTGGGTTCGCCGTGCCAGTCAGCATTGAAGGACGCTCCATCTTGAGAGAGATCTCCAAAGACATCAGTGAATGGGATACTCCACTGCCTATGGAGCAGCAGGACAAGTGGCAGAAATGGAAAGACTCTCTCAAGCACCTGGACAGCTCAAGAGCTCCCGTATGTATACATCCATCTCACTGTCCAAAGAACAGAGAAAGGTAATGCATGTGTTTTGTGACGCATCCACAAAAGCGGTTGGGGCTGTCGCCCACCTGAAACTCACCGCTGCTGATGGACACAGCGACGGGGGCTTTCTCCTCGGCAAAGCCAGGCTAGCTCCAAAACCAGACATCACCATTCCCAGGTTAGAGCTGTGTGCCGCAGTGCTGGCTGTCGAAGTAGCAGACATGGTCCAAGAAGAGCTTGACTTTACATTTGATGAAGTAAACTTCTACACAGATTCTAAAGTAGTACTGGGCTACATTTTCAATGACAAGAGACGGTTTTATGTGTATGTACATAATCGTGTAGAACGCATCAGGCGCTCCACTCAGGCTCACCAATGGCATTATGTGCCCACACATTTAAACCCAGCTGACCACGCCACACGTGGACTGCCTGCTGAGCATCTTTCCCACTCTACATGGCTCAGTGGGCCTCCCTTCCTTACTGATTCAAGCCAAGGTCAAACACAGGAAGTGCCCTTTGACCTCATTAACCCTGAACACGACACTGAACTGTCCAGAGGTTGTATCCTGTGCTACCTCTCTGTGCTACCTCTCTGTCAAAAGGCACGCTCCGAGCTGCAAGGTTTGAAAGATTCTCCAGCTGGAGTCGTCTGTTAAAGACCATCGCCAGGCTGCTCCACATCGTCACATGTTTCAAGGCTGCCACTGAGAGCAGATGCCATGGATGGCATAAGTGTGACAAGAACATCACTGAAGAACAGCTCCAGCAGGCCAAAGCCATCATCATTCGTGCAGTGCAAAGTGAGGTGTATGCAGATGACATCAGGCACGTGGAACGTGGTGAGTCTGTCCCCAAGCAAAGCCCACTTAGCAGACTGAATCCAGTCATGGACACTAGCAGGGTCCTCCGAGTTGGAGGTCGGCTGACAAAGGGGTCACTCACAGCAGACAAATCACACCCCATACTCCTCCCCAGTAAACACCATGTCACTCAGCTCATAATCAGACACTTTCATTCACAAGTACGCCACCAGGGCAGACACTTCACTGAAGGTGCTATCAGAGCTGCGGGTTTCTGGATAGTGGGCGGGAAAAGAGCCGTCAGCAGTGTCATCTTTAACTGTGTTACATGTCGTAGATTGAGAGGTAAACAACAAGAACAGATCATGTCAGACCTGCCAGAAGACAGAATGTGCACAGACCCTCCTTTTACATGTGTCGGCCTAGATGTTTTTGGCCCTTGGCCCGTCACAGTCAGGAAAACACGTGCAGGTCAGGCAGAAGCTAAGAGATGGGCGGTAATCTTCACCTGCATGAGTACTCGTGCCATCCACATTGAAGTAATAGAGTCAATGGACACTTCGTCATTCATTAATGCACTGCGACGTTTCTTCGCCATCAGAGGCGCTGCCAAGCTGCTCAGATCAGACTGTGGCACAAATTTTGTGAGTGCTTGCAGAGAACTTCACATTGACAAAAAGGGCTGTCACAATGACAAAATCAACACCTGCCTTGGAAACAGTGGCTGTGAGTGGCATTTTAATCCCCCACACGCCTCCCACATGGCTGGATCATGGGAGCGCATGATCGGCGTCAGTCGGCGGATTCTAGATGCAATGCTGCTACAGCACGGAAAGGCCAAGCTCACACATGAAGTGCTGGTGATGTTCATGTCGGAAGTGACTGCTATTGTTAATGCAAGGCCGCTTACAGCAGTTTCCACTGACCCGGAGCATCCTGAGATTCTCACTCCTGCCATGCTGCTCACACAAAAAGCAGCCACGCCCCCAGTCATCCCAGCAGGCACGTGCAGAGGGGGGGGCGGAGGGTGCTGGAGCACCTGCCCCTTTGCCCCTTGATGCCCAAAGTGCCCTTTTGTCAAAGTGATTTTTTTTTTTTTTGTAAGTGTGTGTGTGTGTGTGTGTGTGTGAAAGTCCTTCTGTCTGGCCCAAAATAATAATAAATAAAACAAAATAATAATAATTTAGATCTACCTTGGTCGGTCACATGATCCACAACGTGCCCACACATGCCCTGTGCCCTGCTGCTAATCGCTAAGCTGCTGGAGACGCCGCTGCTAGTCTCGCGAAACCGAAGAAGACCCGAGGGAGTAAACAGCTGGTCCGGTGAGTAGGTTTTGCAGCGGTATTCGTTTGTGCACGGTGTATTCCTGCAAGATGACTGACGAAGTGAAGTAAACAATGAGCATCCTGTGTGTCGTCCAACTCTGCATACACACCTCTCACAAGTTACAGCTGCTAGTTAACCACACACAGCTGCTGTGGGGGAAAAGTATGTCAGGCTTTTTCTTTGTTTCTGTATGTTTCTCTTGTCATGGGCAAAGTGCGTTAGAGAGATATCATGTGTTATTTTACTGTCAAGCTGTTTTTTCCTATGTTTCTAGAGGCAATGAGGCTGTAGGAGCTACACATTGTTTTGCTGAGGATGATTTGGGTTTCAATTTGTTTGGTCTGGTTGCCACGGTGATATGTGGTGTTTGGGTCACGTGGGCACCGTAGTAGGTTACAATAGGGGCTGAATCACCTGCACTGGGAGAGGAGGGAGGTGAGTTAGGTAGCCGTAATTTTTGTAGACCGCCTTTTGTTCAAGTTTGACTGTTTTGATAAACCTTTTCCATCTGATGTGCGCGAATAATCTGAAAGCCGCTGTAGGAGCTCTTTTGTTATTAAATACACTGAAACTCACCTGGACTCAGCTGCTCCTCTGTATCGGCAGCAGCGTGTCATACAGGACCTGTTCTCTACCTCTCGAGCCACTTTAAGGGATTGGAAAGCCGCAACAGAGGCATAGACTATGTTATTTCACTAAAACTATTAGTTTTAGTGAAATATACTAAATAATACTATTTAGTATATAGTACTATACTAATAATACTAAGACTATTACAGTATAAATACAACAATAATAGAAGAATTAGAATTTTGATTTTCTCAACCTCTCATTTAAACATATCAGTACGTGTTTGTTTATAACATTTACACACAAATTAAATATAATATGCATACAAATTATATGACTTTTAGAACCCTGCTGTCTTGCGCAAAGTCGATAGTCAAACTGAATAAAATTACAAAAATATTTAAATACATGATTTCGATATCATTTAATTATTTTTTACTTTATTAATTTAGCACTAGGAATAATAAAGGGCAGATTATGAATGGATTAAATTTGTGGCTATACAGTACAATTTTTGAAAAGGTATGAAATGCCACTGTGATGTGTAAAAAACACAGACAGACACAGACAGACCAGACAGACACTGACCAACACAGACAGACATATACAGACACAGAGACAGAGACACAAACACAGACAGACAGATACAGGCACAGACACAGACACACACAGACACACACACCCCTCCTCTATTCTCTTTCTCCCATTATTAATGTTCCACTTTCAGTTACAGTTACAGTTAGTTATACAATATGAATACATGTCTGTTAATAAATACAGGATGAAACATTTCATGTTGAAGTCATGTTTGTGTCAAAACAATTGGTTGCATTTGGTTTTACTGTTAGAAAACAAAAATAAAGCTGTGAAATTAAAATAAAGAGGTGTCAGAATTGATGAATTTTTGTCCTCCAATTTGATTAAAACTGAAAAGCAAGGACTCCAGGAAGAGTAGCCACAGTTAAACAGTCCAGTGTCTAATGGTGATCTAAATTCAACTTAATACATTATCTACTTCATATGTCCTAAATTAATGCACAGCTTGAATTATGGCTTACTATCTCTCCCATGCTCTTTTTAGTGTCTACACTCTCAGATCAATACAGCCCACCTCCAGCAATATCAGCAGCAGCAGCCTCCTCACCAACCCCCTCAACAGAAGCTGTTCAATGTACCCCATCAGGTAAAACAGAGACTAATTTTGCTTTGCACTGGCCTCTAACAAATATATGAGGTGTGGATAATGATTTGGTACGTTGTGATTCCATGTTACATTCTTTATGAATATGGGTTGCTACCATTCAACCGGTTATATTGCAAGGCATGTTTCTGTATGGTGTTTCAAATTCGTGCTCCATGTGCCCCCTTTTAACTTTGAGCACCTGCCCCTCCAAAGGTCTCTGCACGGCCCTGCATCCCAGGCCACTTTGATGACCGCGACCTGTTCAGAGCACAATGGAGACGTGTACAGTATCTGGCCAATGTCTTCTGGGGACGATGGAAGAGGGAATTCCTCAGTGGACTACAACCTCGTCGCAAATGGAGAACACCTAAACCCAACCTACAAGTAGGAGATGTTGTCCTGCTAAAAGATGGGCAAGAGCACAGGAACGACTGGCCTCTTGCTGTTGTTGCAAAGACCTTTCCTAGCCAGGATGAAAGGGTAAGGAAGATCCAGGTACAGATAACTCGCAACGGCGAATAGAGACTGTACTTGAGACCTATCAGTGAAGTCATCCTGCTGGTTCCAAGGAACCACACCTGAAAGACTCCTCATATCTTTTGAAAACAGTGGGTGTGGGTTAGTGTGACATCCTGCTGATGTCAGACGGGGAGTATTCTGTCCCTCAGTTTTGTGTTATTATTTTACTCCTTTTCTGGAGGTTTATTTTCTAACAGATTCAAGCTTTCAGTCTACAGCTAATCTGGTTACTGTGCTTTTAAGAGAATCTAGTGATTTTGAGTTTGTTGTTAATCTTACACTGCCATCTGGTGGCGTATGTTGGAAGCAGGAAGTGCGTTAAGCGGAAGATAAAAGTGCAGCAGAGTAAAAAACATGTCGCTCCTGGGTCGAGTCTGTCTACTTCCTCAACTTTTGCGCTTGTCAAAGGCATAGTCTGTAAGTTAAATCAAATATACTTAATTAGGAATGTTTTCTAGTGCTTTCATTTTGCGTTTCGTGTTATTGAAGGCGGTACGCCATTCACTCAGTATAGCTGATGTTTTCATTTAGAATTGTGGTTGCTATTCAAAATACTATGTATTGCTAATGTTAAGACCTCAGGTTGGTTATTCTACACAGAAATAAGTGTGAATGTATGTTTTTACATGGAAACTTGTGATTCTTTTCTCACAGTTTTACAAAGTAAAATGGATCAGTAAACTGAAGAATGCTTCACGAGTGGTTACTGAAGCCATATGTTTAGCTCGCTGCATAGGCTAAAGCTCTTAGCTGAGGGCAGAAGAGTTATGCCACTGAAAAGTGATTATGCTTTTTTATTTACAAACTTATCACCTTGATCCCTTTAATATACTACTCTCTATTTAGTACCTAGTTTTTAATTATATGTAAATTGTGCCAATTTCCCCCCACCCTTATTGATAGATACCAGTATTGACAGTTATAAGACATCATCCAGTTCTTATACAGGAAGCATACAAAACAGGTTCAGCTTTTCACTTGCTGATCTTTAGCTAAACAAGTGGTACCATGAGGAGGCTGATTCATTTTAATGGTTTTATTAAGATAAATTCAAGTTCAGTTCAACAAATAAGCATAATAAAATGAAACACGTTACAAAGTATATTCCGTTAACAAGCACTGACATGCCGAAAAGGAGCAGGAAGAAGTATACGCTTTTTTAATTCTGCCCGTTCTCCACAATTCTGTAATTAGTCATAATCAATTAACTTCCATTCCTGAATCAGAATCAGACTTCCTTTATTTGTCCCACAAACGGGGGAAATTTCTGTGTCACAGCAGCAAAAGGACAGTAATATTACAATAAACAATAACAATAGTTAAAAATAAACAATATAATAAAAAGGTAATAAATAGAAATAGACTCCTATATATACATTATATTATTTATACATAATATTGTACAATGTGAACAGTGTAATTGTCAACAGTGTGGCAGTGTATTGTTGTTAATAAATAATAAATATGGGTATAAAAATTTTCCAGTTAGTGCAAAAAAAGAGAAATGGGTTATGTGTAGAGTTTTTATGGCATAGTGCACATGTGAGGTCCACTGGGAGCAGTGCTGGTTGTACAGTCTGACAGCAGCAGGAAGGAAGGACCTGTGATACCTCTCCTTCACACATCTGGGGTGTATCAGTCTATCGCTGAAGGAGCTGCCCAGTGCGGTGATAGTGACCTGCAGGGGGTGGGACTCCTTCACCAGCAGCGATGACAACTTATCCATCATCCTGCTCTCTCCCACCACCTGCACTGGGTCAAGAGGGCATCCCAGGATGGAGCTGGCCTTCTTGATAAGTTTATCAAGTCTCTGTGTACTTTCGTACGCTCCCATATAAGTATATACAATTCGATATACTATATGTACAATTAATATATAACATTATATATAAATATATTTACATACACACCTATATATACATATATACATATGTACTGAACACATGTACAAATACATACATACACACGTACACACCTACGTACATACATACTATCACACATAAATACAAATATACATACATAACCTAAATTATAACATACATAATATATATACATTGACCACTTTTCTATCTTATTATAAAAGTTAAGATATTACCACAAATTTAAATGTTATAACATATTTATATTATACACACACAAACACATGCATAAATCTATAAAAACACCTTGAGATTTTTAAATCCCCTCCCTCATCCCTGTATCTTTTGAAAATCATGTCTTTGTACCTTTTTTTTAACCGGATTATGCTTTGACATTGCTTTAGCTCCATGCTCTCTCTCTCTCTACTGCTTCATACCAATTTAAAGAAAAGTTTCTTGTCCTAAATGAAAGATGGCCCTACAGTGTCACCGTACAGCATACAATTTTGAGAAGAACTTGCGCCGTCTTGTCTGCAGAAGGCGGTGTGAGTCCAGCGATCAGTGAACACCTACCTAATACCAAGAAGAAGAGAGTCCATGGTGTTTTTCTGGGTGGATGGCCTGCACTGGATCTAGCCTGTCAAAACTGCAGTGAAACGAGAGCAACGTGGGATAAAGTCAGCAAAATGTTCGTTAAGTCTTGTCGTTATATTAAGTGTAAGATAAATCGACTTATGAGATAAGCTGAGGAACCTGTAATTCATTTAGTCAAGTTGGTTGACTACCTCGCTATTTGCAAGGCTAACGTTAACATCCACCAGTCACTTACATGAAGGCATATGATCGGTAATATAAGACTGTTAACTAATAACAAATATTTGAAAGAATATGGTTCGTTCATCAGTAACATTATAGTGACGTAACAGTGAAAAACTATCTTGAAAGTAGCCTGTGGAAAGCATAATTGTGTCTTTTAGCTGTAAAACCCACTTAATATGTGGGATTCAACTTTAACGTTAATTCAAAGTTAACGTTAGTTATTACTTATGTGACCTGCATATTAGCTAACATTCAGTTGTCTGAGGTCAAGAAATCTTAAGCGTTAATTGGCGTTTTGGTGGTTCAGGCATTCAGTAACTTTGACACATTGTCAGAGGTTGGTTGGGTTATTACTAACTAGATTTACTTTACTTCACTAACTCATCTGTAAACGGCACGTTAAAAGTAATTTTTCCACTGTCAGCATAAATTACAGATGACCACTGATAACTAAGTCAACGTTAAGTAGCAGACTAGCTCACAGTCAACAACAACGAGATTGGTTAGCTAGAACTTAGTTAATACTGTGATTTGGTTGGTAAATCCGAAAACTGAAGTACCCTAAATTTGCTAAGTCTTCTTAATCTATTCAAGCCATACGTGTTCTAGTAGATGTTAATTTAACGTTAGCGTTAGTTATAAATTCCTACAGTAACGTTACCCTTCTCTGTTTGATGGCCTGATCAAACACGAAACCGTGGTAAAAGTGTACGTTAGCGTTTACGTCACGCGTCCCGGAAATTATAAAAGCGTTGTCAAATTTTCACAAAAGTGCTGTTACGGAGTGTTTTTAGCTCATAAAGTTGATAACTCAAGCGTCCTTCGCTATCAGTAATAGCAAAATTCCAGCTAAGACTCACACCGTTTGCCAATACCAGCTTTAATGTCTATTAGTGTATGACAACAGGAGTATGATTGTAAATGTCTTAACTTCTTATAATCTAATATATTTAATGTATGTCGACACGAAATGTGACCCATGGCTATTCAGAGGTGAGTTATTTTTCACGTGTGTGGCAAAATAATACACACGTAATCGTGACCAGTATTACATTTTATGTTTATGAATAGTTAATGAGAAGAGTTGGATGAGATGCTTCCTTCATACACTTGGACAGCAGAGGAGAAATAACTAAACTTTTGAACTTTTGTTAAAACTAAAGGTCACCATTAGATAGCATTCACAATAAATAATTTAAATTGTTAAGATGTTTTAATATTCATACTTAAATACAATTTTTTTTTTTTTTTTTTACAGCAATTTGGTAATCAAGTAATCATAACAATAGTTTAACTGAGCAATAATAACAACGAGAAGCCTACAGCATTCACACTAAATATCATCTGGTTTCCACATGTGAAGTTTATTGACAGTTTAAGTGAAATAAGCATGTGACCTTTCTTGACAGTGCTCTTTGGGAGTTGAGAGTCGTTAAAAGGTTTTGATAAACAGAATATAAATGGGAATCAGAATCTTGAAAAACCAAACCAACCCCTTTCCTTTACAGCTGATCTGTTTTCCTAAACCTGTGTAATGTTCACATAGGTGTGTAGTAATGCATGCACTAGCACTGAAAATGCACTCTTACTGCTGACCTGCTTAATAGATACAAGTGCACAGAGCACAGGAAACCATACTCACAAGGGAGCATGTAAGCAAATTGAGCAAATTAGACCTAGCACCCACTGAAAGATTGGCTAGTTTAGTTTGTGGACAGTTAAGCCAATAGTCCTGTTTGCAGTCCTGCCGAGATTTAGCTTTCTGAGTGATGAGCAAGAAGAGGTTTTGAATTAAATGACCACACTGCAATAGAATGTTTTATTGCAGTCTGCATGCCAGTGGGGTATGTTGGGTTTGTGAGTGGTACTGGACTTCTGAGGACTATGCAGAGGTGCGTACATCATAGAGAGATACCGAGCAAATGTTTGAAAGAGAACTTTGCACTGCTGTTTAGACAAAACAAGGCATTTGAAGATGTCACTGTGGGCTTTCAGAGCTTGTGACTATATTTTTTACATTTCAGAGACAAGCACATTATTGTTTAATTAATGCTACAATTAATAACATAATTAAAGGAAAGTAAGAGTTAGTCTAGTTGCAAATTTTGTGCTGTTATCCTGTTTCAATAACTCTGTATTGTATGGCTTGCCCCTGTGACTTCACCTAGTAGGGGCCCTTTGCACCATATGGAAATTCATTAAAAGTACTTGATTTTATAGTGATAAACTCAGAACTGTAAAAGGTGAAGAGTAGAACTGAGCTTATGTTTTACATCAAGTTTTACAAGGTCTTACAGGTAAAGTGCTTAGTATGCAAAATGTTGAAATCTGACCAGCCATTACCTTAAATCCTGATATTGTGTTTGTAAATAAGTTACTACAATGGTTTTGTACTTCATCTTTTTAAAAGATTCTTATGTGTTAAATGTAACTTAATCAAACTTACAACTATCAACTGTAACTGAATATACTCTGCAACTACTGATGACTGTCTAAACTACCCTATTACTCTGTTAGACTATGCCAGGTGTTTCGAATCCTGTTTCCTTTGTTTCATTCAGCACGGGCTGTTCAGATATAGATAACTGTGACTGAGACTTGAGGGGCTTGAAGAGAAATCCACAGTTCCCCTACCTGACCTCTTGTTCCTGACCCTCTCTGAAACACATCTCTTACCATGAATGAAGTTAATATAGTCAGAGAAGGCTGGCTGCATAAAAGAGGTAAGGAGCATGAAAATCAGTATGACATTATCCTGCTGTTTATCAAAATGAATAAAGGCTTGGCACTGCAAGTGTTTTAGGAAAAATGCACAATTGCATTTCTATTTCCCAACCAGGTGAATATATCAAAACATGGAGGCCCAGGTATTTCATCCTGAAGAGTGACGGTTCCTTCATTGGTTATAAGGAGAAGCCTGATCTAAACGACCAGACTTTACCGCCTCTCAACAATTTCTCAGTGGCAGGTCAGTCCTCCCATTGATTTCTACTTTCAAAAACTCTCAGTTGAATTTTTTGAGTTTTATACAGTTCCGTCCCCAGTGTTTAAATCTTCATCAACTTCATGTAAAGACCATTCGTATTGTGTTTTTTACAGAATGCCAGTTAATGAAGACTGAAAGACCCCGGCCCAACACATTTGTCATCCGTTGCCTACAGTGGACCACTGTCATTGAACGTACCTTTCATGTGGACAGCAATGAGGAGAGGTAAGAACAGGCTAAAATATTACATCAAGCACGTTGTTATTTTCCCACTAGGCTTGTGTCACAATATCATGAAAATGTTTTAAGTGATTCCCCAAGGGCATTCAGTGGCATCTTGTGTGTAAACCCACTCTCCAAGACTGTTCAATGAAGCCTGACATAAGTTTTTTGTCTCTTAGAGAGGAGTGGATGTGGGCAATCCAGTCCGTGGCAAATAGTCTGAAGATGCGGGAACAGGAGGAGGAAGAACCAATGGATGTCTTTGGCTCACCCAGCCAAAGTAGCTTGGAGGAGATGGAAGTGGCTATGTCTAAGAGCTGCACCAAAGTGGTGAGAGGATTAACTTGTTGGGGACAGTGATATAAAGATAGTGAGCTCGAGTTTGATCTAGGGGTGGGCAATGTGAAAATAGACTTTGAGATCTTGTGGGCACCCACAATTTGATTGTGATTAAATATGCTGTGACATTAGTTCTTTGACTAGATTGCCCACCCCTAGTTTGATGTGATCGAACGGAGACTGTATGAGTACAGTAAAATCTTGGCATTGTTTAAATTTTTTTTAAAAACACAAACAAGCAAGCAGTATTTTAAGGGTCACTATTTAGGGCACAATGACATTTTTGCTACTTTATATTCTGTTACATTTTATTTTTTCTGTATAATTTCTTTCAGAGTAGTTGACTGATTGGCAGTCTGCATCTAGACCCCGATTATCTTTTATCCTGCGGACAGTTTTACATTAATAAAAAGTTAATTTTGATAAGCCTGCCAAGCAGAACAGTGGGGCCATTTAGTGCCTCATTTTTAGTTTTACTTTAGCTGCATGCATTGTCAAGAGATCATCAGATAATCCTTGCTGTAGCATTGGGCCTCCTGCAAGAAGCATTTATTTTCCTCTCCTGAACCTCTTTTACTGCATTCTGTGATGTTTGCTCAGACAAGTACTCAAGCAAACAGTCCTAAATCGCTTGTTTTGACCTGCTAGGTGTGTACCGAGCAAGGGTGCCAGTAGGAAATAGGGAAGGGGCCATTGGCCCTCCACGTTACGCCCCCTGCTCAGTATACGCTTTAAGTTGTGGAGCACTGTATCCCAGTTTCAATCATCCTGTCAAATCTAAGACATTAAGAAAAAGACCATTTGGCGAATGTATCACCAGCTGTGACGCTAAATCAGTGTATAAGGGGCAGTGGAACAAATTACATGAGAGAAGTAAGTTTGGTGAAACAGGTAAACTTTACCATGTTGAATGTTGTGCATTCCTTGTATCAAAATAGGGAATACTTCAATGAAACGCAAAAAACATAGCTGGTACATGAGACGTATGACTAAGTAGGAAAAAACCTCTCTGAAGATTTTTTCAGATGTTTTTCAGTTCAGATGTACAATTTTGTACAAAATCAATATAAAGACAAAATCACAACCCAAGTGAATTCTCACACCTTGGCCTTGTGTACATTACAGACAATGAGTGACTTTGAGTACCTGAAGCTGCTTGGGAAGGGGACGTTTGGGAAGGTTATTCTGGTCAAAGAGAAGTCCATGGGAGTACATTATGCCATGAAAATACTGCGCAAAGAGGTCATTATAGCCAAGGTAAGTAAGGTGTCTGTGTGTGGGAATTTGTGTGTGTACACAATTTGTTTTAGCTACAGTAGTCATTCATCTCTTTCTGCTGCTTTGCTGTCGCAGGGTAATTCATGTCATACCTGCTAAAGTGCAGCAGAGCATCAGCATAGTACCAGTGACAATGAATCATGACAATATTGTGTCAGACTGGAAATTAACATCGACATGAGGTGTAAAGTTCTCCTTAGCAATAACAGATTGACGTCAATTGCTGCCCCTCTTGCAATCTGACTTTATCTCCTAGGATGGTGACGGAAAGTCATGTTTGTTCATCCAATCATAGTGAATAAACGCTCTTGATGTGAAACTCAAGAAGGTTATGGTGGGAGTTCAAGCGTTTGCTATGATTGGACGATTCCTATTCCAAAAGGGAATACCACAGCCCTTTTTTCTGTTTTCTCTGGCCACAGAGCACCAATTTCAAAAATGCATCTTTTTACTGCATGGACAGCCCATTTTTATGCAAGGTCCATCTTTCCAGCAGTGAAATAATTCCTAAGATGTAATCGATCAAGTTATTTCTTTCTTTCTGTAGAGAGATTTATTTCCTAAACTGCTGTTTTATTATATTTCTTGCCTTCCCTCTATGTGATACTCCATGTTTTTTTCGCTGCACCTTCTCTTTTTAGTGAAAATGCTGCAGTGAAGTACTTTGTATTGGAGAACTATGCCTACCATTGTACAGTTTAAGGCTAATTCTATTGATTTTACAGATTGAAAGTGTGATTGGATGTCTTGGGGAGTACCACTGCATATGTGAAAAAAGTAGTATAAGCCTTTTGTGGCTCCAGGGGAAGCTGCATGTAATCTGATAAATTGCCTCCTATAATATTGCTCAGTGGCTGAGTTGTATAATTGGTAATGTTGGCGCCAGGTTTTAAAAGAAAGAAGAATGCAAGGAATAAAAATGTGATACGTCTGGTTCTGCTGCATCGATTTTGATCCTTTGTTTTTAAATTGTCCTTGGGTCCAACAGGGTTATTGGAGTACAAAGCTAGACCACTGGACTGCTTTTTAAGAACGGCTGCCTACATTACCGACAATACAACTTAGCCATTGAGTGACATCACTGTAAGGAATTTATCAGATTACATACAGTTTCTTCTTTAGCCACAAAAGGCTTTCTACCACTTTTTCACTTATGCAGTAGTATCCCCCAAGACCTGTAAACACATTTTTAATGTGAAAAATTGGTGAAATTGGTGGTGAACACAGAGGCAGTTTCATGGGTTCAACCCCACTCACAAATGTCACCTGGTAGTTGTTGGTGCGCATAGCAACACAAGTGCCCCCTGCTTGTACTGCGGTAATGATCCCTCGCTGGACCATTGCTGATTCTGGGGCAAAGTTGCAGAAAAAAATTAGAGACGACTGTATGTATCAGCCAAAAAGATGGTGCCAATTTAGAAAGTTACAATTGTAACAAAGTAAAGCTATACATTTTATATTATGCATTTTCTATGTGTCTGACAACCATGTATTTGTTGGCAGGATGAGGTGGCCCACACAGTTACAGAGAGCAGAGTGTTACAAAACACACGACACCCCTTCCTCACGGTGAGAACTCTTACAAATGACCCACTCGATTGTAGTTCTGCACGAAACATGCTGTTGAGTGCAATGCTGTCTCAGAAAGAAGAGCCAATACTCACTTGAGATTTGATTTTTCTGGTCCAAATGGTTCTCAGCTCAGTCTGAAAGCTTTCAGTGCTGAGCTTCTATTGGATGATTACTCCAGCCACTTGGCATGCCACTGACAGCATATGTCAACATGCATAGTGTATTGATTGCAGTGTCACTCTATCCACCCCTTTAATCAAGACTTAAATATCTCAATAACCATGGTATGGATTGCAAGAAAATTAGGTTCAGACATTCATGTGCCCCTCAAATCTCAAATCTTCGTTGTCGGGACATTTTGGTTTTGGTGTTGAATAGGGGTTTCACTATTCTCCAAATCCTCGATTCAATTTGATTTTCGATTTTAAGGTCATGATTCGATTCTCTATCTTTTTTTTTTCTTTTAGAAGAGATGCCTATGCCATTTTTAGTGGCTAGTCTAGCCTAGGATCATTGGTTTTATGCCATGATAACTCATTTAATTTTTTAATTCTTATTTCAAAAGATGGTCTACATGGTGCCATGAATGATATAATCTCCATTATTTGTTTGCAGTGTACTACACTAAGGCCTTATTGTCAAATTTCAATAATTTATGAACAATATAAATGGAACAATAACTTGTTTCACCAGTCAACTGGAAACAACAAAACCAGTCATAGAGGGTTCCTGCCATCTAGTGACTCTTTTTTGTGACTGCAGTGTGCACTCTTCACAGCAGATGTCATTGAAATTCACAAGAATTGGATATATATATATATATATTGGATGAATATCCAATTGTTGTGAATTGAGCAATATCGCTGTGTGGAGGTAATGCCGTCAGTGAGACAATAGTCTCTCTCGCATGTCTTTAAACAAACCTGTCCTCCCAGTCCAGAAAAACAAAAAAATCACCAGTGCAGTTCATTGCAAACGACTTGAGGCCTTTTTCAGTGGTGAGAGATGTGGGTTTTCGTCACCTAATGAAAACAAATGATTTACATTACATTCTGCCCTCTCGTACATTTTTCAGCAGCCAAGTTATTCCTGACTCCTATGAAAAGACACACAAAGCCATAGAAGATAAATTGGCTAAAACACAGAGCCTTGCGCTCACAACGGATAGTAATTACTTTTCTTTTTATTAGGCCAGTAGTCAAGGCTCAGAGGCATTTTTCACATTTGAAAGTGTTTTTATTTCTATATAAGTGTATTTATTTGACACAATACAATACGCTTTTTGTTGTTGCTAATAAGCAAAATTAAGAGAGAGTTTTGGATAGAAATATTGTAGCTTTTTTTTACTCCTTCACAAAAAACGTGTATCGAACCAAAACGGTGATACAGAAATCGAGGGATATATCGAAACATGGGCGAACACAGTATTGTTTGTAATTTCATTTTTGCTTATAATAATAATAAGATAATGAGTTAAACATTTGGGAAGATTTAAAATTAATGCCTTATTATTTTTTATTTATCAATTTATTTTGTATTTAATTATTTCTTTAAGACCCTACCTGAACCAGAATTTTCCAAGTTGACAATCACCACCATTGTCCTTATATCAACTTGATAAGTCAGATTATTTTGTTATGTGCCTGTGGTTTTTGCCTTTCATCTATGCATATTTAAAAAGAAAAAATATGAAACATTATTGTACAGAGGAGGTGGCCTAAGACATTACTTATCACCCACCTACAATGCAATACTGAGTTTCCTCCCCAGACAGCTTAACAACCATTCACACCTGGGCTCACCTAGCCCTAGCAACCCACATGAAGGCCGGTTGGGTCAGCGACCCACACGTGGTCCTAACGACTCTGAAACTCACAGCTCACACGTGTCCTTAACGACTCTGTAAGGACACTCCCACACAGAGTTTAAAAGCCTGCAACTCCTCTCCAGTTAGTTAGAACTGAAGAAGCCTCTTGGATGAGAGGTGAAACGTCTTCATGAAACTGAAACAAGTCCAGTTGCCTACGATACAGCATTTAGGACCCTTACATAGGATTATGAAAAATGGTATGACTTCCTTTTTCCATCACCCTTTCCCTTCCCCTTCAATCATCAACATTAACATGACAGCCCTATTATTGTCTTCAGTATTCCTGAATGTAAACAGCTAGTATTCAGCTCAGTTGATCCATATGATACACATGATTTCAACAGGTTTCTTTTTCACGTGTTGGTAGAGAGTTACCCTGAAATAGTGTGATGCATGCATCCACTATTGCCACTAATGTGATTATTTTCTTCCTGCAGACACTAAAATATGCCTTCCAAACCCACGATCGACTCTGTTTTGTCATGGAATATGCCAACGGAGGCGAGGTGAGACCTCACATATACACGTTACCATCACACGGAGATTGTGTCACTCGGTGTTAACAGCTTGCTTGGCAAACTTAAACAGACCTACTCTAACGGCTAAGTATTTGACTCCATCTGCTCTTACCTCTTTCAGCTTTTCTTCCACCTGTCACGCGAACGAGTGTTCACAGAAGACCGGGCACGCTTCTATGGTGCAGAGATTGTGTCAGCACTTGAGTACCTCCATTCACGTGACGTTGTTTACCGCGATCTGAAGGTAAATGCTAGTATGGCATTCATCTGAAATAGTCTTACAGGGATTTATATCATGACTTCAGAGAAGGTGCTCTAATGAGTTTAAATTTTAGGTTTTACCAGGACATGTTCATCAATTGCATAAATATGACAGCTTCAGTTGAATAGAGTTGAAGCATTTAATAGCAGTTGTCGTCATTATTGATTCGATGATGTATCAATCAAAGCTAAACTTCTGGCTGAAATGTTATTCTTACTTATCTTGTTTGTGAAGTATAGCAAGTATCTACTTTGAAAATAGCTGAGGTGTAATTTCCATGATCCAAAATCAATGTTCTTTATTGTTCTATTTTGAGATGTTCATTCCATAAAAGGGCATGACTTGTGAAATGTATTCTTGTCCAGTTCTTTCCCTCTTAAATTCAGATGTAGTTAAGAACTGACAGAAACAATTTACATCTAGCTTCAAGTGGAATCAGCATATCCTGCTGAAGGGAAATGCTCCCATTTAAAGTCTGAAAGTGTCATCAGTCACACAATGTATGGGCAGACTTGGTCCTGTTTCTGTCTAAGTACCCCTTCAGAACTACAACAGCATGAGTGTGCATCAGCACTCAGTGCTTGTAGAAAGCAGTGTAATCTGCACAGCTCTCTTCTCTCAGCAGAAAATGTTTGCCCTCTGGAAGAATTCAACAGTTATAACTAAATCTTAGTGGGAAAATTCAGCATGTAACAAGCCAAAAACTTCCAGTCTTATAACATCTCAGCACAGTGCACCACATGGGTCTTAATAGAGTGGCTAACTTTTTAGGATTAAAAAGTCTCTATTTCTTCTTAATCTGTCTAACTTCCATTAGACTAATCTAAGAGTAAAACTAAGACTGGCCAAACACTACAGTCTAGTCAAAAATATCTTTGTGAAACCTATCTATTTTTAATAGACAGCAACAAATCTCAGCACATGGTCAAGGAATTCTTGAGTATTGAGTATTGATCAATGACCCCATGAAAGGATCCATTATGTTTATTAAAAAACATTATTCATAATCATTATATCCATGATCATTGGGCTCATATTAGATGTATGTATGTTATTTTACTCTCTCTCAGTTGGAGAATCTGATGCTGGACAAAGACGGCCACATCAAAATCACTGATTTTGGTCTTTGTAAGGAGGGCATTACCCCTGATGCTACCATGAAAACCTTCTGTGGAACTCCAGAATATCTGGCACCTGAGGTATGGAACTGAAACTAACTGGGTGTCACATTGATTAATTAATTAACAAACGCAGTGTTTCCCACAGGATTTAATGATGGGTGGACCATAGTCCCAACGGGGGGGCATGCTTCCCTGTGACAAAATTGTGCATACTTTAAAGTTAAATGCATCAATCTGGTGCACTTTGAGAGAACAATTAAGAGGCTATGTTATAAACAACAAATATTGAATTAAATAAGTAAAACAAATAAAAAATGTCCTATTGATCAGTTGGTGGTGAAGTTTAATAAATAGTGTAGCTGGAGATCATTTGCAGCTTTCCCATCCACATATGAATGTATTTTAATCTGGCCTCTGGATTTAATTCTCCTGTTGTTAAAATTGTGGAAACATGAGCTGCTAGAGAGAGTTATGTGTGTTGTTTTCTGCCGAAATCATTTTCACGTTACACGAGTACCGAGTGAGAGGCAATGTAACTCATGGGGCCTCACAGTGTGTGTGTGTGTGTATGTATGTGTATATTATATATATATTACGGTTGGGCATCTCTGGTGTAAGGCCGATACCATACGTATCTTGATACACTGTCAACGATCTGATGCATTAAAGATACATACACTGATCAGCCACAACATTAAAACCACTGACAGGTGACGTGAATAACATTGATCATCTCATCACAATGCGATGTTCTGCTGGGAAACCTTGGGTGCTGGCATTCATGTGAATGCCACTTGACACGCACCACCCACCCAAACACTGTTGTGGACCAAGTACACCCCCTCATCACAACAACACTACCCGATGGCACTGGCCACCCAGCAGGACAATGTGCCCTGACACACACAAACACTGCTCAGGAACAGCTCGAGGAACACAATAAAGGGCCCAAGGTGTTGACCGGTCATCCAAATTCCCCAGATCCCAATCTGATCGAGCATCTGTAAGACGTGCTGGAGCAGGTCTGATCCATGGAGGCCCCACCCCCCAACATACAGGACCCAGAGGATCCACTATAAAACACCCTGGTGCCAGACACCACAGGACACCCTCATATATATACATATATATGTGTATATATAAATACATATATATGTATATATATATATGTATATATACGTATATATACATATGTATATGTATATATACGTATATATACGCATATATACATATATATATGTATACATATATATACACATATATACGTATATATATATGTATACATATATACACATATATACGTATATATATATGTATACATATATATACACATATATATGTATATATATGTGTGTATATATATATATATATATATGTATGTATGTTTTTGTATATATGTATATCTATTCATAATTCAAGAGAGAAATACAGATTTTGATCAGATAAGTGTACAGTGATGTGTACCAAATATGAATGTATGTTCAAGGCTGCAAATTCAAAGTCACTTCTTACAACCATTGTTTATAATTCTTAATCTGGTAAATATTTGTTTCTCAGGTCCTAGAAGATAATGACTACGGCCGGGCAGTGGACTGGTGGGGTCTGGGTGTAGTCATGTATGAGATGATGTGTGGCCGTCTGCCTTTCTACAACCAAGACCATGAGCGTTTGTTTGAACTCATCCTCATGGAGGAGATCCGCTTCCCCAGGAACTTGTCACCCGAGGCCAAGTCCCTGCTGGCTGGTCTTCTCAAGAAGGACCCCAAACAGAGGTATGTGACTGGACTGATCATGTGTGTATACTCCTTCTGGAAAACCAACTTAATTCTTACATGAACTTGTTTGGGGTGACAGGTTAGGTGGAGGTCCCGATGATGCCAAAGAAGTAATGAGTCACAAATTTTTCATCACCATCAACTGGCAGGATGTGGTACAGAAGAAGGTAAGACTTTTATTGCTTTTCCACCAAAATTAGTGGGTATACACAGGTTTTTTAAATGTGGGTACACCCGCTAAAAAAATCACCTATTGACACCATTCCCACATCCCGCAGGCAAGGCAGCCCGCCTGTGATTTTTATCTGAAGTGTTATGTTGTATCACTGACATCATGTTTCACTTGAAACAACAAGACATCCAAAACAACAAGACACCCATTGTGAAAGAAGCGTCTATAAAACGGTGGATAAATTTTTTTGAGCGTTACAACCCCTGCAAAATGACTCATTTCACTATCATAATTTCAGCCATTCGGTCCAATAACATTTGCATAGTCTAGAAAAGTAGCACGATTAAATTATTTTATCCCCCTTCAAGTTAACCGGGTGCTAAACTGGAAGTTAGGCAGCTTGGTCTGCGATCCAGGTATTTTCTTAGCCGGAAGTCAAGCTTTTTTTTTTTAAACACCACTGAGCAGCTTTCATCGGAATGAATGGGGCTCCACCTCCAACGCTGTCCACTAATAAAACGTCCTTGAATAGACCACATCCTAAATTCCTGTTTTTATTTACGCACTACCACCAGATGTTGATAACACGTTCGTGCAGCAGAATTTAGCGTGTTCACCCAGATCTTACATTTGAATCAAAGCCAAGCCAAGGTGATAAAAACCATGTCTGCTGCAAAGTCGATTGACCCGGTTGTAAATGCAGAGTTTACACATTCCCATTGCACACAAAAGCCCAATCTTAGCAGGTTTAAGTGGGTTTTTGACCAGTGGAAAAGGAGTATTAAAGAGACTAGAGGAAGTGAAACTAAAGTTTGCTTTATAGTCACAGAAATGGAGGATGTCCTGGCTGGCTGCCTAGTCAGCCTTCATATCAGAGATTTGAGACACTTCAGTCAGGCTTAGATAATTATTCTCACCCTCAGTCGCTTTTAGCTGAAATGCTTCCATCTTGAAAGATGGTCTCAGGCTTGTGAACTCAGCTGCTAGAAATGTAAGGTACAGAAAAACAATACAATAAATTAAAATCTATTAATCAGATTTTAAAAGAAAGTGTTCTTTTCTACCACCATTAGATGATATGTTTGCCATATTTCAGACACGTTTGTTTTTTAATTTAAATGTACTTTGAATACGTATCTACCACCAAATACAATATGATTTTTTAATTCTTACTCTTGGTTGAGAGAGTGGTTATGTTTCCTTTGTGTCATCTGATGGTGGCAATATTTCAATCTATATCAAAACCTAAACAAAGAAAAGCACTTAGCAGATATCCTGCATTCTCTTAGTGCGACTAAGAGAGCTAGTGGACTTGTTTCTAATAAATACATTTTCATGAGGATACCCACGGTATTCTGCTTCCAAAGGCTTGGTTGGTTCCAACAGACTGAGCAAACAACAACGGTGCAAAGTTGTCATGATAAACTTAACACTAACAACAAAGTTACCCTGTCAAGTGTTGCTATGTTTAGTTATGTTTATGTTGTGAAAAATGAAAGGTTCTCAAGGAAGTGTCAGTAAGATGATACGGCCCTGATCTGCACCCTAGTGGATCTATCATTAATATTGCAGGTATGCACAAACTACACAGGTAGTATGTGCACAATGCCTCTCGTGTACCCACAGACTCATGTCTACATATCTTAATCTTATAAATTCAGTATGTTCCCAATTTAATGGCTAGTTAACCAATCTTTTCAACTTGCTGTGTAAGCTCACCCCACTCTTCAGACCACAAGTGACATCAGAGACAGACACCCGGTACTTTGATGAGGAGTTCACAGCGCAGACCATCACACTCACTCCTCCAGACAAGTGTAAGTATCCTCTGACTGTAGCTGTAGAGCTTTCAGGTCTGGACAACAACATTGTGTGAGTGCAGTGTGGCAAGGCCTGATCCACTACTGTCCATGATCGAGGTGCATTTTCTTGGCTATAATGTGACTAGTGATTTCTGCGGTTTTGTTCTTACAGATAACAGTCTGGACTGCGAGGACCCCAGCCAGCAAGCACATTTCCCCCAATTTTCTTACTCTGCTAGCATAAGAGAGTGATCGCATCTCTCTCAACACACATACACACACACACACGATGCATGAACACCTTGACCACACTGACCATCCCTTACAGCTGTAAATTGACCAGAACCTCCAACCTTTAATGAGGTTCTGGTCCTTTCAGGATCTAAGTGCCTCAGCTGGTGGCCGTACTGTTCTATAGAAACCCTCTTCGTCCACACTACGGGCAATGCCTGGCCACACTGGCTGTATGTATCAAACTGGATTCCAGTACCTCACAAAGTTGTCAGTACAACTCAAAAACAAAATCAAGACTCTGTGTGTAGCGCCTTCAGGTGGCCTAACAACTACTGCTGCTTTTTCAGACTCTAAACCACCAATCGTTTTTAACTTTCTTCTTTTTTTGGTCTTACAAGAAGCCATACAGTCCTTTATGATGTTTCCAAGTGCTCTTCTTCAGAACTAGCTGTTACTACTGGTAATAAACAGGTTTGTTGAGGGAGGAAGCGGGGCAGTTTGTTGGGTGTTTATCTGTAAGGTGTGTGTGTGGATTTTTTTTCTTTTTTTGGAAAAACAGGGCATCAAATCCTGTCATAACTCTATGTCATCAGTTTATTCAGAGTGCATCTGTGAGAACATGAGGATTTACGTGAGTCTTAATATAATGCTAACCCAATATGCATCAGGAACAAGGTATGAATTGAAAACACATGATGATCAAAGTGTCTCTGTGGAGGACAGCTTTGACAAAGTGAAATGTGAGGTGTTGGAGATAGAGGCTCTCCTTCTAAACTGTATGCAATGAAAATTGGGAATACCTTTATGCACATCTCTCTTGATCAGCAAAAAAACACACCAGCCATGTGATTTAAGAGGCTTAATAAGCATTTAGTAATTTATAGCAGACATATTTTTCATCCCAGATGGACATGTTCATAATGTAGCGAAAGCTTCCACAATTGGTGTCAGGGGCTTTTTTTATTATATATTTTTTTAATTTATTTTTTATTTTCATTTTAAAACCTTACCAAAATGTGTTCATTGCACTAATTATAAAAACAGGGATACCAGACGTTGGCTTCAAAATTGCAGTCAGATTCATAATCCTGCTGACCTGTTCTGTGATCATATTTACATCAACATTTGGCCAGTTTTAGACTATTTAATTTGACAAAGTTCTTGTATGGCTGCTTGTGTTAAGGCAACATTTAGTATTTGAGAACTTTGGCTTTGTCTTTTTTTTTTTTTTTTTTAATTCTGTTAAATAAGAAAAACAAGTAGAAATCCTCAAAAAACTGTCATTTTGGGATTTGCACTGAAACTCAGGTGTTGTACTGGCAATACTTTCGGAAAAAGAACTTCTCGTAATAGCACCAAACTGAAGTCATTCTACTTTGTGAGAACATGTTCATATTTGGAGAGTCATTCTTTGCATTGAGCGCTCATTCTCTGATATTTCCAAGTCCATGTCATAACATAGCTTGGTAACTTATCAAAGTATTCCTTCCTCCGATCATAACTCACCAACTCATACTTAGCATAGTGGAGACTCTACAGGTTTGTGGTTTTTGCTAATGGTTGTTTGCACATTTTAATGTTCTCCTTGCCATTGTGTATCTGTTATCTTGTTGTCAATCTTAATGTTTTTACATTGTTTCAGTGCATCCAAACAGCTTCTGCTGTTCAGGCTTGAATGTGCCTCTAGATTTCAATTGACCAGGGAGCTGCGTACATCATGAGCATGATCCATTGAGATTTTGTGTTCAAGTGCAATTGTGATTGGCATGATTGTCTTCAGTGTTAATTTCAGTTCTCCCCATCTATGATATAATCACTGCACAAAATTAAATGATAACCATGAGGGGTGAACCGTTAACATTTACAATACTGGGTGTTACATTGTACATGAAAATACACCCAACATTGTATTGGTGCTACTCTGTTGAGTCACTGGGGTATTAAATAAAGAGCTAGTGCTGACAACCTGCTCAACTTCCAATTGCTCACAGATCCTTCTGCCACATATGCTGTTATGAAATAATTTCCGTTATTTTTGTAATGTCTTGTTTCTTTTGATTTACTTATAAACTTCTTTTCCCTCACCCTTCCTGTACCCTGAACCTTCATCACTCAAATTAAGAAAATTCATTATGGTTGAAAGAAATGTGTGTGTTTTCAGTTACATTATTCTTATCAAACAATTAATTTCTATTTGTCTGTGAAACTTTTTCTGAAAGACAATGATCAATACACGTTTTTAACGGTATAAATACATCCTCATGTTTGTGTCTTAATTTTGTTCATCCCTCCATTGTAAAGTGCTGTAGCTTTGTTGTCGACTCTGTCTTAATACAGGTACCAAGCACTATAAAGCATATTAAAACAAGTGCTAAATAAATTGTTTAACTTAATTGGATAACTCCAATCATTTTAGACATTTTATACTACTTTTTTGTGCAGCAGTATTCCCCAAGACCTGTAAACACATTTTAATGTGTAAAATTGTTGAGTTACCCTTTAAGACAGGAAGTGTATTGTCAATCCTACCTTCCTCCTTCTCAGAGGGTTAAGAGAGCAGCCAGTCTGAGATCACAAAAAACAAAGTTCGGTTAGGTAAACTCTTTTTCAGTGAAATTCATTAATTTGGTGTGACTGTGCAGTTAATCAGCTGAGTGTGCTGGTTCCTGCTGTTACCTTAACTCCAGCCACAACCACAGCACACTGAATGTACACAATCATAATGATCATAATAAACTTTATTTATAAGCACCTTTCAACACCAGAGTTACAAGGTGCTGTAAAGCTAAACATAAAGACAGAACAGCACAACAAAATGTCTTGTGTTATCAATGACTTAGTTTATCTGTAAACTGTGTTCAAAGAGTGCAAAAGTAGTGATCACAGCTTCAAATGCATTCACTTAAAGGATAAGTATCAAAAAATGGAAATGTACTTACCTCCATGCTGATGGAAATTTGGTTGAAGCAATACAGCGTTGCAGCATCTCCTAACAACTGACGTAGGGGGGGGACTTGTTTTGAAATTGGGCTTCCAGAGACGTGGATTACAGAGTTCAGATGTCACCTCAGAGTCCTCCGCTCACAATATTGTCAATCTTGTCCATAGTACTGAGGGGACGTCTTTTCTGGTGATGTTGGCATTTACTCTGTGACATGCAGTCGTATGACACGGAGGCTATGAAATTGCACTTATTTGAAGGGACACACCAGGGTTGTTTGCGTTGTTTGAGAGCAGGAAAAGCAGCTGTGTTGGAGGCGTGTGTGAATAAGAAACAGACGGCATTTGTCCAACTTTGTTACACTGCCATACTGTCTTTGAGATTGTGAGCTGAAATTGTGGCTCAGATTGTGAGCTCAAATTGTGGCAGTGGCAGCTAGCAGTGGCACCTCCTGTGGCAGGCTCAGCCTGCACAGACCTGCCGCGGCAGCTGCCGCTGTTCAGAGCAACTGCTACAGACCTGCCGTAGCAGTTCCCACTGTTTGGAGCACCTGCCACAGACCTGCCGCAGTTTTATAGGCTATATTGTTTTCAGTTTTCTGTTGTAGTTAGGTCAGTAACAAGAAGGCTACTTGTTAGGTTTAGGAAGGCATGATATTTTGGATTAAAAATACAGTGGCAAGAAAAAGTATGTGAACCTTTTGGAATTTCATGGTTTTCTGAATAAATTTGTCATAAAATGTGATCTGATCTTCATCTAAGTCAAGGGTATTGACAAATATAATGTGTCTAAAATAATAACACGACATTTTTTTGACCTTTCATGTCTTTATCGAGAACAACCAAAAAAACCTCATAGTGCTTGTGGAAAAAGTATGTGAACCCTTGAGTTAATGAACTCAAAAAGGCTAATTGGAGTGAGGTTTTAGCACACCTGGAGTCTCGTTAAGATAATAAGGTTGGAGGTGTGGACTACAGCTACTTTGACTGATAAAAACCCCTCAAACTTTGGGAGTTTGCTCTTTACAAGAAGAACACGCTTATGTGAGCCATGCCTTGCCAAAAAGAGCTTTCAGAGGATCTACGATCAAGAATTGTTGATTTACATAAAGCTGGCAAGGGTTACAAAGTTATTTTTAGGCAAACAATCTACAAATGGAGACACTTTGGGACTGTTGCTACTCTACCAAGAAGTGGGCGCCCAGTCAAAATGACACCAAGAGCACAACGAAGACTTATCAATGAGGTAAATAAACAACCCCGAATGACAGCCAAAGATTTGAAGTCTTCATTGGAACTGGCTAACATCTCTGTTCATGAGTCTACAATACGTAAAACATTGAACAAGCAGGGTATCCACGGCAGGACACCACGAAGGAAGCCACTGCTTACTAAAAAGAACATTGCTGCACGCCTGAAGTTTGCAAAAGAGTACATTGACACTCCACAGCGGTATTGGCAAAAAGTTTTGTGGACTGATGAAACTAAGATTGAACTATTTGGAAAAAACACACAGCACTACATCTGGCGTAGAAAGGGCATGGCATATCATCATGAAAACATCCCAACCGTAAAGTATGGTGGAGGAAACATCATGATTTGGGCCTGCTTTGCTGCGTCAGGGCCTGGCCAGCTTGGAATCATTGAGGGGAAGATGAATTCCCAAGTATATCAGACAATTCTTCAGGATAATGTGAGAATGTCTGTACGTCAGCTGAAACTGTGTAGAGGTGGGTGATGCAACAGGACAATGACCAAAAACACTGGAGCAAGTCCACAACAGAATGGCTTCAGAAAAACAAAATCGGCCTTTTGGAGTGGCCAAGTCAGAGCCCAGACCTCAACCCAATAGAGATGCTATGGATTGACTTGAAGAGGGCCATACACATGAGACATCCAAAGAATATGACAGAGCTAAAGCAGTTCTGCCAGGAAGAATGGGCTAAAATTCCCCCTCAACGATGTGCAGGTCTGATCCACAGCTACAGGAAGCGCCTGGTTGAGGTTATTGCTGCCAAGGGGGGGTCAACCAGTTATTAATTCTAAGGGTTCACTTACTTTTTCCACTGCCATTTTGGATGTTGAATGAGTGTGTTCAATAAAGACATGAAAGATCAGATTTTTTTTTTGTGTTATTCTTTTAGACACATTATGTGTGTCAATACCCTTGACTTAGATGAAGATCAGATCACATTTTATGACAAATTTATTCAGAAAACAATGAAATTCCAAAAGGTTCACATACTTTTTCTTGCCACTGTAGATCCTTTGCTACACTAACCACATGTTTGAAATGCTTTCTGAATGAAATCTTTGAAGGCTAACTTCTATGTGACCACAGCTGTCACTGTGAGAGTGAGACCTGGGCGTAGGAAGCATTTAAAATGTGAGTGGGACAATCTGACGAGGGTCTGGGGGTTCTCCCCTCGTACATTTTTAACAGAGTAGATGTCTTTTCATGTATTCTGGTTCCTTAAAAAAATTGAGTTTGCCTGACAAAAATTATGGGCAGATTTGTAATTACATCCAGATCACATATTTGAAGATATTAAAAAGCTAAAAGTACAGAAATGAATTTGTTGACTAATTTACAGGCTAAAAACTTTTTGTGGCACAGGCCCCTGATATATAGACTTTTTTTTGGCTAAAAATACATATGAAAGACCCACCCTACTCCACCTCTGATTGGTTGGCTTTGTGGGTTTGCATTCTCTACGCTTGACTTAAACTGTAAACTCAAACAGCTGCTCTGGTAAAGTCCGTTTAAGGTGGTTTATAAGCTGTAGTCCGGCAGGTAAACAAACAACCTATTCTACCTCTCTCCTGGTCTTCTGCTGCTCCCGTTGGAGTCACTCATCCGCAGCCAGGCTCCAGTAGGGGTGTTTTCACTGTCGGGGCAACTACGGCTCAAAGTCCACTATGTCCGCTCCATTGCTGGCTGCGTGTTTTACAAACCGCCTGTGAGAAAAACAAGCAGAACCCAGGCAGCCACTGAATGTGCGGTTATGACATAGCACACTAGATAGCTAATTCTTGTTTCTTTTGTAGTCTGATTAAACAGTAAACTTATTGTGGCCCACTGAGCTCCCTCTGTCTCTCTGGTTGTGCAGGTCACCCAGGCAGGGGGTGGACACAGGAGGACAGTCAGGGGCAGGCAATCAGCCATGAATGTGGACCCTCCCTCTCTGTCCAGTGGACTACCAGGGCCTTAAAAATCTCTGTCAACATAACACATTATTATTTCCTAATTGTACGTTCAGTGGCTGTCTAAGTTGTGCTTGTACTTTTTCTATAATGTATAATTAGACTTACTATATAGCATTTCCGTGACATGATTTTTGCATTAATGTGAAAGGTTTCCTACTTTCAGTATGTCTGAAGGTGAACAAGGCTATAAGGAGTTTTATTTACTTATATTTTTCATTCAATCGTTCATATAGACACCATTGACCATAACACCCTATAACAAAGACTGGAACATTTAATTGGCATTAAAGGTACAGTGTGTAATATATGGAGTATATGGTGGCATCTAGCGGTGAAGTTCTAGATTGCAACTCGCTCTCCCCTCCCTTTCCGAAGACGTTGGAGAAGCTCCAGTAGCTATGGTGGCTCTCACGGACAAGAAACTTGTTTGCTAAATGAGGACTCGTCATTACATTGACTGTCTTCAGCACACTCCCAGCCCTGTCTTTAGTTAGTTATCACTCCATGTGTTGTCTCACTGCAACAGACAAGGAATACATCTAAATAAATCTTGCTAATGCTACGTTACCACAAGGTTTGAGAGGCACAAACTGAGGCTACGTTGTTCTAATACTTAGCGTTACGTTACTTTTCAGTGAAACTAATGTACTGCTAATATACATTGTACATTATCTAGGTTGTGTACAATTAACAGCAGGAGGAAGTATACTATGGTTGGTTGTAATCAGAGGTGTAGTGCTATCTGTTTCAGTACAGCAGCACACGTAAGATTCACTCATGCATGCGTACATGCGCAAGACTAACCATGGGAATATTTTTCATCAAGCTTGGTTGTCATCTTATCCTTTTCTTTAACTTGTGGTAATGAGTTTCCATATCTATCACTGTGAACCTCACGTAAATCCTGGCCGGGACACTTTTGGAGTAGGTGACAACAGACAGCCTGCACTGCAAGAAGGTAGGCTGATTGTTTATTCAAAGCTGCTGCTGTGCACTGTAACTTTGGTCATAATGATTGTCCCACTGTAAATATTTACTGAAAATGTCCAAGCCGAAACTTAATTGACTCTGTGCACAAAGCTAATATATGTTAATAAATTGTTGTCTCAGGTCCTCAACACAGTTGCTGCTTCTGTTCTTGTGCCGTAACAGTTATTTGTTTTGGGTGTGTAGGTCAGTGAAATGCAGGCCCTCAGCCCTCGCACACAGAGTGAATGACAGGATGATACTGTCACTGTGTCCAGCTCGTTATATGTATGTCACATAATGTAACAAGTTACGCATGCAGAGCTGTTCTGCTTCACTGAAGAGATGATGCCAACCTTTGTTCAAAACATGGCATAAAACTAAGTAGTTTTAGGAATTCATTACTTTAATGTTTTAACTTTCAACCAGATTATGCAAACTGAACATTTTATTTCGTCACTTGGAGAAAAAAAAAGTGGCAGAGCGGCGCTCCTACACCCATGGTTGTAACCTTAAAAACAAAAATCGTCACGCGCCATTCAAGATGGCCGACTTCCTGTTGCGGCAAAAATTCTGACAAAAATAATTCCTGGCTAAATCCTTGAGACGCATCAGTCCTGCGAATTTCATGACGATCCGAGAAGGTTTTTGGTCACACGACTCAACGTTAGGTGGCGCTATGGAGTCCCCTGGCCACACCCACCCCCAATCAAAATTTTTCACCACATGTGACATATGTTCCAAGTTTGGGGAGTTTTGGGGTATGTTCAGGCTGCCAAAAATGCAATCATGGGGAAGGACAAAAAAGAATAATAATAATAATAATTAAAGCTGCAAGCAGCGATGAACGGGCCCTCGCCCCACGTACGTTGGGCTGTGGCGCTGTCGGAGGGTGTGCAGCCAGATGTGTGCTCACCCGTTGTCTGTGGAAAGGTTACTCCCTAAATGGGATCTGTGTCACTGAAAACACAACAGTGACATATTCAGTGACTTCCTGTGTCCAGTGGGTGGCGCTATAGATGTGACACCGTATTGATGCAGAGACGTGTTCAGGGTGAGCCCCTCTACATGTGTGAGCAATTTGATGCAGATGGGCAATTGTATGTTGAAGTTATAAGGACTTCCTGCATGATGGCGAAGGATTGAAATTCACTGCACCGCCACGCCCACCAGGTACAATGCAGGCTGTTGAAGGTATGAGGATGCTACTGAGTGAATGTGAAGTCTGTGGTGTTAAATCCGTAGGATGAGTTAGTTAAAGTACGAGGCTTAGAAATTGGGTTCGTACAGAATGGGAAAAGCCATAAGGGGGTCATTGAAATAAACAGCACCACCACGCCCACCAGGAACAACGTAGGTGAAAGCTTTTGACAACTTTTCATCATCAAGTTATGAGGATGAGACTTAGTGAGTGTGAAGTCTGTGGCGTTAAATCTGTAGGACAAGTTAAATAAAGTACGAGGCATAGACATGGGTCCGTACAATATGGGAAAGCCATAAGGGGGGCGTTAGGGGGCGCTACTGAGCTGTCGTGCCGCACATGAGGGCAGTATTGGTATCGAATTAACGTACTCATGGGTAAGAAGCTACGGGCCAAATTTGGTGAGTCTGCGAACATCCTAAAGTCCCGAAAACAGCGTCGGAAAAATGAAAATCGCCGCACGCCATTCAAGATGGCCGACTTCCTGTTGCAGCTAAAATTCTGACAAAAATAATTCCTGGCCACATCCTTGAGACCCATGAGTCATGTAAATTTCAAGACGATCAGAGAATATTTTCGCGGGGACATGTCGACGTTAGGTGGCGCTATGGAGTCCCCTGACCACACCCACCCCCAATCATGTCAAATTATCAAAATTTTTACCACATGTGACGTATGTTCCAAATTTGGTGAGTTTTGTGGTATGTTCAGGCCACCAAATATGCGCTTGTTGTCGAGGGTGAAGAATAATAATAAATAATCCTTACAGATACAATAGGTCCTCGCACGAGATTCGTGCCCGGGCCCTAATAATAAATAATCCGAGCAAATTCAATAGGGCCTCGCACGAGATTCGTGCTCGGGCCCTAATAACTCTTTCTTTCACCTGCTGGCTTTCTCTCAGCCTTCAGATTTGAATATGCCTATATACTGCTTTGTTTATTCCATGAAATCAGTAAGCTAATGAAAGATAAAGATAATGGAACAGTCCCCAAATTATGATTCCCACAATGCAGTAGTCACTGGAGAAGGTGGTCACTTTTGTTAAGCCAATCTCAACCCGCTCCACTTGTGTCTGTACTTTGTATGTTCAATGGCGATTGTGAGGGGTGGCCAGGGCCGCCCCTGAAAACTCATTGGCCACCCCAGATCTGATAGGTAGTTGGTCAAGTTCGTCAACACAAGAAACAAGAGAAATGCTGTCAATCAATGATGACAGCTGATTTAGGGCCAGTTTTACATTTTTAACTAACACAGTAATGGTCGTACTGAGGCTGTGAGAGCTGATTTCTGCTCAGCGGACGTTTGGCCATGCAGGTCTGATAGGTGAGCCATGAGAGATGAGCACGGCACGCTGCATCTGCTGCTGCTGCTGCTGGTCCGGTCGTTAATGAAACAGGAGGACGTCACAGTGACAACGTCAACTGCTGGATAAAAACGCTGAAATCTGTCGATTGAGAGGTATGGTAATTTAATGTTTAGTTATGTCGTAGTTCCCTCTGAATGTGTAGGAAAACTTTATCTAGCACTAAGTAGCAGCTAAAAGACGAACTACACTGCACTAGTGCAGTGTAGTTCATAAGCAGCCTGCAAGCCAAGTTAAGCATTTAACGTTAGCGTTTTGATTTTTTTATTGTTATTTGGATACCGCCATGAAATATGAAACGCTGTTTTCTGGACTGAAGACTGAGGGTGTTTTTTGCAGATGTGTGTGTTCAGTAGAGCTAATGTTATATTTTTAACCAACCAGTATGTGAAATATAGTGTGACAGTCTAGATTTAAGTAGCTATAACACAAGAACAAGCTGTGATTTAGGAGATAAAGGACTTTTTGTTTGTATCAATTACCTCATCTTCACAGTTCACATGTTTTAGACGTTAAATAGGCAGAGACAGAGCAAATTGCATTCAAATGCCACAAATGCTTGAGATGCAATATGTGTTAATTGTGTTATTAAAAGTGATCGAAGATGTTGGTAGTTATGTAAAAATAAACCTTTGTAGACACTATAAATAGACATAATTAGGCACATTGTTGACACCTCCTTTCTTTTGAAATTTTAATGGAGTCAAAGCTGTTATTTAAGGGGTTCCAGAGCCCCACGAACACCTGTATTTTGCACACTGATTCTAACCCAATTTGACAATGATCCTGCTTGACGTTTGTAGTTATAGCTATTACTTCAAAGTGAATTGACTGACTGACTGATTGATTGATTGATTGATTGATTGATTGATTGATTGAATTACATTTTCCCCCAGGGATATTAAGAGAATAGCTATGAAGAGAAGCAGAGATATTCAGAGCTTCTTCAAAAAAAAAAGAAAAGAGTCACAGCCAGCCACAGCTTCTACCAGCAGCAGTGAAAAGGCACAGGATGGTAGGTCATGCTTGGATAGTTTGAATTTACCATGTAGGCTCAGATTCAAGTTGTTTGTCACTCCAGTTATACAATTACAACTGTCTGAAACATCACTACACAAGAACAATAGTGCAACAGTTGTAAAAGACAGAAGAACAATAATAAAATGTACATAATACATATACATGTATGTATATATATATATATATATATGTGTGTGTGTGTGTGTGTGTGTGTGTGTGTGTGTGTGTAGCAGAACCTCCAGCCTATTGATGTCTCAGATTTCTCAGATATCTGTGTATTACTACTAATTTAGGCGCCATCTTGTGGTTAAATAAAAACACACCTGGCAAAGAACAAATTATATCTAAGTTAAATAATAACATAAACTAAGCATGTAAAGAACAACAAATATTTCTGTTTTGTCCTTACAAGCTTAGTTTATCTTTTGCTTACAGATAAACTTTTTAATAAGGCCTATCTTTAAGTATTAAGCTTCGATTTGAAGTTTTTGGTTTGCTCTGTTGCCTCGATTGCTGTGTTTTTATGTAACCACAAGATGGCGCCTCAATTAGTAAAGCAAACACAGGTAACAATACAGGTGACGCAGATGATGAGCTGATGACTGATTAATGTTATTCTATAAGATGAGTTAAGAGCAGTTGAATTTTGCTACCCTAATCTAACTTGTGAAGAGATGAGGACTTTAATCCACTCCAAGGAAATGGCTCTTAGAAAATTTGTACCCTATCCTGAACATAATTCCTGATTAAAAATAGACATGTTAAAATAACCAGAGATTCCTGAGGACTGTGATAGGTGGAAATGGAATTTAAAAAATGACTTTTTTAAAAAGATTTTTTTTACCAGCATAGACACCTTTATTTGACAGTTACGAGACAGGAAATCATGGGAGAGAGAGGGGATGTGACACGCAGCACAGGTCGTCCGGCCGGGATTCGAACCGCGGTCGGCTGCGTACGTGGTATTAAACTTCACTATGCCATGGCCACCCCACACTAGCTTTGTGTCCCATCTTGGCCACCCCAGTAAAAATGTCCTGGATACGCCACTGTGTTTATATCATTGTAGGAGATACACTAATAATAAATGTAATTTATTAATCACTGGCGATTAATAAAACACTTGTTAATGGGGCACCACCTCCGTTGTTTTATCTATTTGAATAATCTGGAGGTAATTAATCAAATTCGACTGGACAAGGTTAACTTGTATCAATTCTAATCAATTTCAGATCAATTTATTCAATCTCATAAATGAATTAGTGAATTCTACACAGATCCATCGGTTCTCCACATTAAAAAGAAACCTGCACGTACAACGGCATACGGTTAAATAGGTTTATTTACTATAAAATGGAATAAATGAAATAGCAATTTATATGAACAACAAAAGTTAACAGACAATGTGGAGACTATAATGATCAAATTAATGGGGTTATGTGAATATATACGATGGTGAAGTCGTGATTTGGGTGAGGTAATTAATCAAATATTACGAGAGTAATTTTTAATATTAACGAGACCCTAATCGAACTTCTCTCAAACTAAAATTAAGAACCAGAAGCTAAAATGACACCAACCATCTCATGTGTGCAACCAGTAATGTGCGGGATAGCTTTGTCCTACTTTGTTTAGAGAGTAGAGGTCCGCGAATTTGGGTCTCTTCTCCGGTATTCGTAGCTTGACTGCGGGCTCGCAGTGTCGGTCCGATAGCCAGAGGGGAGCCGCTGTTCGTCCGATGTCACGGTGGGTGACACCCTCATTCCGATGTCGGATGAAGAGCGCAGTTCGTCCAGCACTCAGCTGATGGCAATCTTGGCTCAATGCCCAGCGGGATGGTAGCTACCACTAGCGAGCATGGGGGCAGAGCTGGTCTTAGCTTGGCACAAAGTCTTTCTGTCGTTGCAAACCGCTTGCCTGGTTTGTTGAGGCAGCCAGTTATGGTCGTGATACTTGACGATATATTTAAAAGAATCAAAAATGAAAGCACTTAGAGAATGTGCATCAATAGACTACCGCAGATTATAAAATGAAAAAAGATCAACACGTAGTTGATTCTGCGGAGATCACTGTCTTGGAACGTGTCGCAAAGTAAAGAGTAAAGTGTTTAAAAATTACAAGAAAAAAAATAAGAGCGTTACAAGAATAAGAAAGTTTCAAAAGAAGAGAGCGAGAGCAAGAGAGTGAGCGCGAGTGGTGTCTGCCTTTTTGTTGTCCCGTCTGGTAGGCGGAACCAAAGGGCGGCTAACAGCGTTCACGCTTTAAATGATATTATAAGCCTAAACTCGCTGACTTAATTAAACTAAACTATCGTTTTTAATGTTTCAAGATCATGTTTCACCTTTTACACAATTTCACCATGGCAAAATATGTGGACTTTGTCTAACAATGAAATAACATGACATGATTAAAATCACTGAACATTTAAAAAGGAATTAAAACTGGATCAAAAAGTAAAACACACTTGAATATACTGTAGAACTGGTAGAATTGATCACTTATACGCATTCCTCCTAGTTCTAGCTTAATACTTGTTAAAAACAAAACATATCAGAGACATTTACTGGTGATAACAATAAACACATAAAACAGAATATTTCTTAAACAGCTCGTCCAACTGTACCAGGACTCACCAGCAGGAGGCGCTGTGGCTCCACCGAACACAGGCACATTAAACACAAAAATTTATTTTTCAGCAAAACTTCATCTTAGAAAGACCTGGGAAAAGTCATTTATATGACCTTCTTTCACTGATTCCAAATATGTTAACATTAAACAGATTAAATCCTGGTTTAATGGTTAATTATAACTGGTCTAAAATTTGGAAGAATACAGAGGCCATTTGAGTGGAATGTCCCACAGATAGTGAGACCAGATGTGTCATAAATAACAAAAGACAGAGTAAGAGCATAGAACAACAAATCAGGAGGTGTCTGGTGTCCTTTCACTCTAAAAAAGTGTTTGTAGATTGGAAGTCATAGAGGCAGAGAGGGTGAGAGAGAGAGAGACATCAGACGTCGTTACCTAATTTGCAATTGCAAAGACATTTTGATATTAACACATCCTTGTGACAAAATAGTTCCTGTCCCTCCTGATGTGGAGAGAGTAGATGTCTCCATGCTGGACTGAGAGTGACCTGTGAGAGAAGAATTTGTCTGTTTTGGAGGGGGAAGACAGTCCAAATGGGAGTAAAGGTCATAAATTAATTAAAAGGGTCATATCTGAAGACTTTATGGTTAGAGAAAACACTGTCCTCTCTGCCAGGTGATAAGGTGGCAGACTGAAAGGCGCCTTCTTTCTGTGAATAGTCTTCTTGCAGATGGAAAGAGTTAACAAGAATAAACAGGGCCTCAATGCAATGCAGAGGCGATGGACATGTGTTCCTATATCATTCACTACTGCATAGTCAGCCAGTTGTGTGTTATCAGACAGATGAGAGGAAAAGCCGTCAGTATACAAGATTAGATCAGAATTAGGTATTGGTGTCTGATGAGATCTGGTCTGGGGGATGTGCTGGTTTCAATCACTAGATTACAGTAGTGTTCAACTTCAAACTCTATGTGAGGTAGAAATGTGACTGGATTTAAAGGTGGTGAGCGTTTTACAGTGATGTGTGGGCTAGACAAAGTGATTGCTTCATAACCTGAACAACATGCAGCTCTCATGTGTTGTGTAGCGGAAGTGTTCAAAATGTGTAGCACTGAATGTGGAACATGTACAACACAGTCACTGGCCAGTACAACAGGAGCATATTTATTATTAGTAAATTTATTATTTACCGACCTGAGACACCATGGCATGGCGAGAACAACAGGAGAAAGCTTGGATGAGTAGTACGCGACAGGACGGTAAAGCAACCCGTGTTTCTGCACGTTTCTGGGGGTGGGACATGCTGGTCAGAAATTTCACTCTCAGGAGACAACAGTCACTGACCGTCTCTCAACACATGACCCAGATGACCTCAGGCTGACAATACTGCAATGCCTGTAAAGAAGCTTTGTGGCCAGAGTCATTGTAGCAGGCCTCTTTAGATGGAGACGCAATCAACAATATCATCAGCTGCAACAGAGTAGTTCCACTAGAGAAGATCAAATCCTGCAGATCGTCTCTCATCGCTGCAGCTTATACTGTCGGACTCTCAACGAAGCCCTGTAGCAAGCAGGTCCAGGTCTGCTGCCAGCCTTTAAATGTGAATGCAAACAGATACTGGCTATCTGGATGCAACGGGATGAAAAAGAAGACTGAACACAAATCAATGACAGTGTAGTATTTTGAATCTGGGGGCAGTGTAAGAGAGTTTGTTAGTTTTAACATAAATAATCCATCTCTCAGGGCTGTTACTGTGTGTGTTCTATGACCTTGTATGTTTAGATACGGATAGCATACATTTTTGTATTCTTCTGTAGGATTGCCTGCAGCAACACAACAACAATTTAATACAGGTCTCATGGCAGACATCAATGATGCACAAGCTGGTGATGTTTTGGTGACGCTTTGAATGTGTGGCACTGTGAAAATGTCAATCATGTTAAACTCTGGCAAAGTCCAGCAAAACATAACGCCCTGAAAACGCCCTGTTAAATACAGTCCATCTGGAGTACAATGAATGGTGGCATGTAGCTTACACAGCAAATCTCTTCCCATCAAATTTAAAGGACAGTTTTCTGTAATTATCCTTTCTTCCTCTTCATCGAATCCTTTAAAGGTGCAACTTTATTAGAAGAGAAAGATCTTCACTGTCTGATTTGTTACACCTAAACAAACTAAATAAACAAACTCTTGACTTTCATGATTGAATAAACTGCACAAACAAACTGACAGGACAAACGACAACACAATCTCATACTATTTTACTTTTTTTATATTTGTCACCTTTCTGGCTTCAAACAGTGTTCTGGGACCTTATTTTCTTAAACAGCCTGTACATACAGTTATGGAGAAAATAACTATTTCTGAGTTTGAAATAACACAGGCTGAAAGTAAAAACACATCAAAAACAAGAAGAGAATCAGCATTTAGACTCTAATAATAACATTTCTCTTTCCCACCATCTGTGCGTCATGTGACTGAAAGGGTTCACCTGCATTAAGGCTTGGGTAGGTAATTCTGTTCAAAAGCATTTTCTATCATATTTGTATAACATTCCTTAACATCCTGACAGCAATCAAAATATTAAATGATTTGAAAAAAAAAAAAGAAATAAATCCATTGTCTCTAGCAGCCACAGGGCTGAAAAACTTCATCCAGTTAATTTAACTGGCCCACCAATTTTGTATGTACAGACTACCTGTCAATCAATCTGCCCTTACCAGTGACCACCCTCCCCACCCTGTGCTGACTCTGCCCATCAGTCATTGCGCGTGACCGGGTTTCTACACTACAGCTAAGGCGGACTGTTTACGACAAGAATGGTAGAGAAACTACAGCCACACTTCTCATCACCAGCGGTACCTACAGCAGCTTACACTGCTGAACAAAGAAAGAAAAGAAAGACTGAACTCGAGAAGGCTACCAAAAAAAAAGTTAGATAGCACAAGAAGTAAAACAAGTCAACATCAGAGTGGCTTTTCAGGCATGGCGACAACTGAAGCAGTCGAAGACCTGAGGATGAACGCCATAGTAGCTGTGTCTCTGTTGGACAGGTAATGAGCTTGTTTGTTTTGTTGGGGAATGTATTATTATTCTGCATTATGTAGTCAACGTAGCTATCGTTAGCTCCTTATGTTGCTGTCTTACAGGGCCGTGCAGAGACCTTTGGAGGGGCAGGTGCTCAAAGTTAAAAGGGGGCACATGGAGCACGAATTTGAAACACCATACAGAAACATGCCTTGCAATATAACCGGTTGAATGGTAGCAACCCATATTCATAAAGAATGTAACATGGAATCACAACGTACCAAATCATTATCCACACCTCATATATTTGTTAGAGGCCAGTGCAAAGCAAAATTAGTCTCTGTTTTACCTGATGGGGTACATTGAACAGCTTCTGTTGAGGGGGTTGGTGAGGAGGCTGCTGCTGCTGATATTGCTGGAGGTGGGCTGTATTGATCTGAGAGTGTAGACACTAAAAAGAGCATGGGAGAGATAGTAAGCCATAATTCAAGCTGTGCATTAATTTAGGACATATGAAGTAGATAATGTATTAAGTTGAATTTAGATCACCATTAGACACTGGACTGTTTAACTGTGGCTACTCTTCCTGGAGTCCTTGCTTTTCAGTTTTAATCAAATTGGAGGACAAAAATTCATCAATTCTGACACCTCTTTATTTTAATTTCACAGCTTTATTTTTGTTTTCTAACAGTAAAACCAAATGCAACCAATTGTTTTGACACAAACATGACTTCAACATGAAATGTTTCATCCTGTATTTATTAACAGACATGTATTCATATTGTATAACTAACTGTAACTGTAACTGAAAGTGGAACATTAATAATGGGAGAAAGAGAATAGAGGAGGGGTGTGTGTGTCTGTGTGTGTCTGTGTCTGTGCCTGTATCTGTCTGTCTGTGTTTGTGTCTCTGTCTCTGTGTCTGTATATGTCTGTCTGTGTTGGTCAGTGTCTGTCTGGTCTGTCTGTGTCTCTCTGTGTTTTTTACACATCACAGTGGCATTTCATACCTTTTCAAAAATTGTACTGTATAGCCACAAATTTAATCCATTCATAATCTGCCCTTTATTATTCCTAGTGCTAAATTAATAAAGTAAAAAATAATTAAATGATATCGAAATCATGTATTTAAATATTTTTGTAATTTTATTCAGTTTGACTATCGACTTTGCGCAAGACAGCAGGGTTCTAAAAGTCATATAATTTGTATGCATATTATATTTAATTTGTGTGTAAATGTTATAAACAAACACGTACTGATATGTTTAAATGAGAGGTTGAGAAAATCAAAATTCTAATTCTTCTATTATTGTTGTATTTATACTGTAATAGTCGAAAATTATGTGAATATGCATATTGCATAGTTTTAGTGAAATAACATAGTCTGTGCCTCTGTTGCGGCTTTCCAATCCCTTAAAGTGGCTCGAGAGGTAGAGAACAGGTCCTGTATGACACGCTGCTGCCGATACAGAGGAGCAGCTGAGTCCAGGTGAGTTTCAGTGTATTTAATAACAAAAGAGCTCCTACAGCGGCTTTCAGATTATTCGCGCACATCAGATGGAAAAGGTTTATCAAAACAGTCAAACTTGAACAAAAGGCGGTCTACAAAAATTACGGCTACCTAACTCACCTCCCTCCTCTCCCAGTGCAGGTGATTCAGCCCCTATTGTAACCTACTACGGTGCCCACGTGACCCAAACACCACATATCACCGTGGCAACCAGACCAAACAAATCGAAACCCAAATCATCCTCAGCAAAACAATGTGTAGCTCCTACAGCCTCATTGCCTCTAGAAACATAGGAAAAAACAGCTTGACAGTAAAATAACACATGATATCTCTCTAACGCACTTTGCCCATGACAAGAGAAACATACAGAAACAAAGAAAAAGCCTGACATACTTTTCCCCCACAGCAGCTGTGTGTGGTTAACTAGCAGCTGTAACTTGTGAGAGGTGTGTATGCAGAGTTGGACGACACACAGGATGCTCATTGTTTACTTCACTTCGTCAGTCATCTTGCAGGAATACACCGTGCACAAACGAATACCGCTGCAAAACCTACTCACCGGACCAGCTGTTTACTCCCTCGGGTCTTCTTCGGTTTCGCGAGACTAGCAGCGGCGTCTCCAGCAGCTTAGCGATTAGCAGCAGGGCACAGGGCATGTGTGGGCACGTTGTGGATCATGTGACCGACCAAGGTAGATCTAAATTATTATTATTTTGTTTTATTTATTATTATTTTGGGCCAGACAGAAGGACTTTCACACACACACACACACACACACTTACAAAAAAAAAAAAAATCACTTTGACAAAAGGGCACTTTGGGCATCAAGGGGCAAAGGGGCAGGTGCTCCAGCACCCTCCGCCCCCCCCTCTGCACGTGCCTGGTGATATGTCTGGTCCGTGTTTAAAGATGCGTCATAAGTTGAACAGTTCTCCCGGTGTGTATTGTGTTTCATGTTTTGACTCAAAAGTCATCTAGATATTAATTTAAAACCAAAGAGGGGTCATTAGTTACATTATTACATTGATAATATGGTGGATTTCTTGAGTTAAAGTAAATACATATATCTATATAAGTTAAAAGCATGGTCTATTCTTTGGACATGATTGCACTTAAAAGAAAGTGATGTTTATTTTTATACAGACATGATTATTTCTGTGAATGTGTGTGTGTGTGAAATGTTGCTCGCTGATGTGTGGAAAAGTAGAGACAACTGTATTAATGTATTTAAATTTAATCTAGCAAATAGACATTGAAACTGAAGCATGATTACACTGGGGAAGGTTTATTGTTTTATACCATGATTTTGAAAATTTGTAATAAAGAGACGGAGATTTGGAGAAGAAGATGGCGGTTCGCTCTTTCATTCATTCATTTCATGATTCTGTTTTCCAGGGATTCATCTAGGAGAGTGAAAGCAGTGAACCCCCAACCAAAATACTATTTGTTACTCCAGTTACATCCTTTGAAACTCGTAACACAGGCATAAAAACTGTAGTAAAACAGTTATAATGACACTATGACTGTCTACAAGTCATTTTCAGGTCTATTTTAGCTGAGAACCACGCACATAAAAATAGGCAAGACTCCGAATCTCTAGATGATGCATGTGAGACAACGTGTGACTGCTCTACCCAGTGGGGGGTTACTTTCCCCACCTAAATTTATTCAGTCGGTCTGAAAAATCAAAGACCATTGAAGAAGACCTGAGCTTTAGGCCACCTGTTGATCAGTCTTTTGTCTGAAAATCTCCCCAGTTTATACTAACAAAATTACACATTTCCATGTTTTCCTCTAAATTGTATTCATGTCACGGTGGAAAAACATCTGAACCAACATTTAGACTACCGTGAGACAATACAACTACAGCAAACTCACACTGAGGAAATGGTTGTGGGGACAGTGTTTTCTTAGGTGGACTTCTGGAGAGAACATATGCGTATTATTTATACATGTTTTATGAGATATACAAATTCAATTAAGGTTTTGTTAAGTGTACGATGATTTGTACACTTTGTTCCTGAATATGTGCATAAAAATCTATTTTTTTCACAATGCTGTATCTCTATCTGGCAGGAATATTGCGCGTGCGGGGACAGTTTCAGTCCACCTCTGATCCGTGAGCAGAGGTCATAACAGAAGCCCTTTTCACACAGAGATTCCACAATATTGCCGCAACAAAGGCTCGCCTTTATGCCACCTTTGTTTTTACTTTTTCACACAGACGTCAACTCGCCTCTGTTGCTGTTACTACCTCCGCTGGTGGATCAGAGGTGCAACGAAAACTGTCCCTGTCCACCTCTGTTACTTTCACACAGACGGTGAGGCAGAATATCGGCGCAATATTCCCATCTTGAAAAGGCAGTGTGAATGGGGCCTTTGAAAGCTGTTCACACTGAACCAAGCAAACTGGAGGTGAAATGGCACACTGGAGGCGGCTTCCGCAGTTGACTGGCGATGACTATGTGACTCAATTTTGAGCAAAAAACTTGCGTCTTTGTCACCTTCCATTATTGTGTAGTTGTCCCAACCGAGACCTAAGTGAACCTTCCCCAGGAAAACAGCATTCCTCTCAAGAGCGAGAGCCAGACAGAGTCCGCTATATACTGATGGTGATTATGTGATGTAATTCAGAGCAAAAAAATTATCTTTGTCACTTTCAACAATGCATGGTGGGTCAGGATCTCAGTTACAACACTTTATTACAACATCCATATGATTAGAAACAGAGACATTGCTGAGACATTATTAGAGTTGCAGGTTGAAAACTAGGGGAAACAGGAAAAAAAAAATCTGACACAGATCTCAACGTTATGTGTACTGTCATGTCTCTTTTGGTTCCACAACACTGGCATGCTGTATGAAACAACACACTAGAGCGACTTTATGTCGGCGCTGCTTGGTTCACTGTGAAAATACAAAGGCAGCCTTAGTGAATCACCTGATTAGGAGGAAGGCAGATAGAGGACAGGAGGGATGACTGATACAGACTGTGTTCTGCGTTCAATCTGTATTGTAATGTCAGGAAAAATATTAATTTGACTGATTTGTTTCCAGTGACATATTATTGAGTGTATATTGTGACTTTGCATTTGTAAACATTACTGTTGCTACTCTAGAATTGAAATTTGTATAACAATCATTTTTCATTGTTTTTAATGAAAAAGAACCAATTAGATATACGATTTCTGGTCACACACATATACATTGATTGATTTTTTTTTTTTCAGTGCAAGGTGCTACTCAAAAATTTTCTTCAAGGTTGGCAGGTCTGATCACTGCTTAATTAACACATATACATGCCACACTACTGTGGGTTGGTACAAAATCCTGTACAATGTTACAGTTCAACCTGGGATAGTTGTAGGACTGCAACTAATTCAATTGACAATTGTTTTCATTGTTGATCTGATGATTATTTATTTTTTTTATTAATCCTAAGTAATTATTTGTTTTATTAAATGTCAGGGGAAAAAAGGCCATCACAGAGTCCAAGGTGATGACTTCACATGTTTCAGTTTTGGGGAATGAAAATGACCTAAACAATTAATTAATTCTTAACATAGGTGGTTTATCAGTGCATGGACTATTGATTTCAGCTCTAATACAGTGCACTGTAAAATTGTTAAAGGTTGTCTGCTGCTGCTGCAAACAATGCTAATGAGAACAGTGAGGGCCCCATTTAAACAGTCTTTGGTGCATGGTCTAAAGCACATGGTGCAAATGCATTTAGGGTGCAATGATGGCGCAAAATCTGGACACAAAGGCGTTGCATTTATACTCTGAATAAGCCATGGGTGTTTTTTGGGTGTAACATAAATTAAACATGCCAAGATCTGGAGGATTGCTATTAAACAGTTGCACTCGTTTTTGCTGAGGGACAGGTACAGTATGTGGTCCTCGGACCCTCTGTGCACAGTGAAATACATCTTTAACAAGGAAAATATTCATGACATTACCTGCAGCAATCCCCCAGCAGCAGAATTTTTGTATCTTTCACTTAACATGCGCATTTGCGGATTAACTTCTTCAGGAGTCGCCGATGTCAGAGTCGCCGACAGCATCGTTTAGTATTTTATGTTAATTAATGTTCTGTGCTCTTCTTCTTCACATCAAAAGGTCACACACACACAGAGAGTCCCATATTCAAGAAAACAGTTTTGTGTGAAGCAGCCATCCTCATAAATCCTGAGATCCTGTCTAAAAGTATTTACTACAAAAGCTAAAAGTTGAATTCTGTTCCTTCTGGAGCGTTTCCTCTTCAGCTTTTAGTATTGATTATTGTATGTGCCACGGTATTTGTTACAGTGACATTGCTGCTTGCATGGAAACATTTGGAATAACTGAAAGCAGCGTCTCTAATCATTAAATCAGATTTTAAACACGTGAATCCGCCTGTGTACACACATTTTACTATCTGATTAATTTGCCATTAAAATAGCAGGAAAAAGACTACGTCACCGACTTTAGACCAGGTTTTTGTTGGTTTAAGGTGCAGTCGTTCTCTGCTGCCTCAAGATAGCAGTGCACCTGACCACACCTGACTTTAAGACCAACACGCCCAGGTGCGCACAGGTGGGCGCGGGTACATTTGCTATTTACACAGCGTTGGTGCTGGGCGTGAAACTGCGTCGGTCTGAAACTAGCAATGATACTTGCACTGCTTGATCACCTGTGTAAGCTAGAGCCCTGAGGGTGTGGGCTGTAAAACACAAAGCAATGAGCTGAAATACGCTCTGTAGAGTTTTGTGGAGCTAAAGCAAACTGCAGAGTTGATGATATTACTCACTGGGTTTGTCAGTATGTGCTATTACACATAGTCAATTGATCCATTTTTAATCTAAAATAAATGTAATACTTTTGGGGATTGTATGTGAGAGATGTTTACAATATGATACAGGTGCTGTCGTGATAGTGGGCCCCCAGTACATTTGGGAATGCATATCAATAGCTAAATGACTAAATTGTAATTGATCATTTAAATAAATCAAAATCATCATATCATTTGTTAGAATGATTACTAAAATTAAAAATGTCTCAGTTATTTTTGTGTTCTACTTGCTTATCTCATTGTGACTTTAACCTCCTCCCTATCGTTCTCTTTTCCTTTATTCTGGTTTGGTCTGGTCTAATTGCTGCTACAATAAAACCCTGCACCCAAACACTGGTTGGTACAGTCTAGACCGGAGCAGCTTCTGTAAGGCCCCCTGGCTTGGGGGGGAGGTTGGCAAAGCCTTGCGAATGCCACAGCATCCACCCAGTTCTTAGAGAGAGAGTGTGCATTCAGGAAGAGAAAAGGAAAGCTGTATCTACCACCAGCCATCTCCCGAGGCCCCAGCAGCGCTATCAGAAAGAAGGCAGAGTCCATTCCCAAACCCAGTATAAAGGCAGAGGGCACAGCTCCTTCCCCAGCTCATCTCACTGCCCACTGCCCAGCCACGCCTCCTCCACCACCCAACACAAGTCCCGCCACTGTCAACAAACCTCAGTCTCTGACAGCGTGGGCTCACCTTCTGTCTCCAGTTCCCAGACACCTTCACCCCTTTCCTCCTCTGACTCCCCCTCATCCTCTTCTCCTCCTTCTTCATCTACCCTTTCCTCCACAGTTCACAGCCCATACTGCCTGGCTATGGACAGCTCATCCACACGCCATCGCCCTAATTAATGATTATCAGGGATAATTTTTAATCATGATAAATAATAAGATTCAATTTACATTAGATCACCTCGGGGCACCACTCTTGAAGAAGGGAAAAGATAGCCAACTCACCAAATCAGTCTCATCTGAAGGTACTAAAGTGTCAGTTTGTAACTCTGATTAATAATAAACTTAACTCGTGCACAATATGAAATAGTCAGCATGAAGATTCAAAAGTCTTATTTAACACAAAATAAAAATACACATCTAACTAACATGTACTATATATAGGTGTGTGTGTGTGTGTGTGTGTGTGTGTGTAAGAACAAAAGCAAAATGGTGGCTAGGGTTCAAAGTACCACGCTGCATGGCATGGACAAAGGAAAACTACAAACAAAATGGCTGATCAAAAGGGACTACAAGATGGCTGATCGAAGGGTTGGACTCAGGTCCAAGATGGTGGATCACCACTTGTTTCATTGATAGGAGAGAACAAAGAAACAGTGGTGGTGCTCGCATCATGTGCTCAGTGATATCACATGTAGGTGTGATATGCTCCAGGCTGAAGGAGTGTGTGTGTGTGACATGATGCCAGGTTAGAGAAGATGGTTAGTTACATGCAAAGATCCTGAGTCTGTGTGAAGCATAATTCAACTAACATCAAATTAGCCGTGTAGCAAAGTAAACTACCAATAACCTGACTACGCAGAGATCACAATAACACCCAAACAGCAGATAGACCAAATACATTCAACACATGTGCATTACAACACAAATACATTCAACACATGTGCATTACACTGCATTACACATATAGAGTTAAACAGTCCTTTGCTCAGCCGTGCCATGCTATGCTGTGTGCTATCTAGGTCCAGTTCAACGTTACCAGTGTTTGAAGAAAAGGGGCTGGTGGTTCCTTGGCTGATGAGCAAAGCAGGAGAAGGTTGTAATCCCAATGTTGAACAGTGCTGTTCTTGCTGTGCAAGGTCTGATGAAAGACAGCAGGTGGAGGAAACTGGTCGCTCGTCTCCTTTGCAAGGATAGCAGCTCGTTGCTATCTTGATCCTGTTCCTTGGATTGTGTAGTTAGCTGGTAAGCTTTGCGTCGCAGCTGCTGGCGCTAACTAAGCTGGAATACTAGTAGGACCTTGTGTCGCTGCTGTGAGGAGAAGTTCTTTGGGCCTGCTGGAAATGTAGCTGGCAACTCTCAGCAGCTGTTAGGCCCAGAAGAATCCAGGAGAAGAGAACTTGAGGGCAGGCAGCCCCATAGGGAATGAGGTGGACATGAGAGAGAACAAAGGAAGGAGCTTGAGCTTTGACTATCCACAATGAACAACTTCATCTTTGGCTCCCAACAAAGATGTCGCTCTCAACAAAATCAACGTGGCACATACATACTATACTTTCACATAATATGTAGGCCATCTTTCAATGGCATCATAAAATATCATAACAACACCCCAAATTAACACTTATGAACAAGCTATACAGCTGTAAAACACTGACATGGAAGCCAAAAGGGAAGGAACTTTACGAGGTCCTTAAGACCCACAGAGCTGTAGAAAGTCAAATAAATGCCAAAAATTAATGAAACACGGCTGTTAACAGTGAGAATGTCTTCTCATAACACCGGTCAGGCCTTTAATCCAACCATTTAAAATGTCTCTAAAATGCTCATACCAGTTTGCAGTCACTAGCCCTTTTCACACAGAGCCTCTGCATTATCTCTGCAGCTAAGGCTCGCCAATTCTCCACATTTGTTTGTTCACACAGAACCAAGCAGCTCCGACGTAAAGCCGTACCAGTGTTTCAATTCATACAGCACGCCAGCACTCCAGATTCAAAGAGGCGTGACGGTACAGATCATGACGTTGACATCTGTGTGGTTTTTTCAACCTGTTTCCCCCGGTGTCCTCCTGTTAATCTAAACATGTTCCCGCCGACTGTCTATAATCATATGGATGCTGTTATAATGTTTTGTGATTGAGATCCATCATGCATTGTGGAAAGTGACAAAGTTACGTAGGGCTGGGCGATATGGCCTTTTACTAATATCCCGATATTTTTAGGCCATGTCACAATACACGATATATATCTCGATATTTTGCCTTAGCCTTGAATTAACACTTTGATGCATACAATCATGCCAGTATGATGATTCTACGTGTCTACATTAAAACATTCTTGTTCATACTGTTACCACCCTAGGATGGCAACAAGAAGGGAGGCCACACACAGACATCTCAAGCAAAAAGTAATTTATTTAACTCAAACCAAGATAAATGTTAACTAATTAGTTGGATGTGTACAATAGGAAAGGTATCAGTGGTGTCAGCAGTGTGTGGATGAGTGAAGGTATGGTGTATTGTGTGTTGTCAAGTGCATCAAACCAAACAAAGGGAAGACAGGCTGAGGGCCCTGCTGCAGGCCCAGGTGAGAGAGAGAGACACACCCCTAAAGGCAGTCCTTATATATATATTATATATACTCTGGAAGCCCAGCCCAGAAAGGCAGGTACAGGCAGACGACCCTCCCAGCTCCACCTATATCTGCAAAAAACAGTCAGAGCATGTCAGATCATCAGGCAGAGTGGGAGGGGTCGTCACACCCCCTCCCTTCAAATGAGGATCCTGAACAGGATCCCCACAATTAAACTACCACAACACCAGCCCCCAATAGCCAACATAATTACTAAGGAATTTAAACACTCTGGTATGCTAAAAGGAACCTGAAAATTTGTACCACCTGTAGGACATCTCACACCCCGTCCATAGAGGGCACCACCTCAGCAACCATGGTACCTAGGAAGCAGATTAAGAGGAGATAACACCAAAATGAACTGAAAGACCATGCAGGGAGACAAAACAACTTAGGACATCGCTCGTGACATGGCATCTGCAACTGTATTTTCAGTTCCCTTTACATGCCGTATATCCAAATGAAAAGGCTGGAGGAAAAGACACCAACGCATCAGCTGTTGGTTTGGATTTTGGAGTGAGTGGAGAAAGGTCAGAGGATTATGATCAGTGTAAACCACTAAAGGACTTGCTCCACTGCCCACATAAACCTCAAAATGTCTCAGTGCCCAGATGAGCACCAGTGCCTCTTTTTCAATGATGGAATAGTTCAACTGATGTATGTTGAATTTTTTGGAAAAGAAACTCACCGGACAGTCAACACCATGGTCATTAGTCTGCATGAGGACAGCCCCCGCTCCCACCTTGCTAGCATCCACATACAATGAGAAAGCCTTGTCCATCTGCGGGGCTGCTAGGACGGGGGCAGAGCACAACAAAGACTTAATAGACTCAAAAGCTTCTTGACAGATAAGAGACCACTCAAACTTAACCTTTGGACTAAGAAGAGAAGTTAAGGAAGCGACCACTGTGGAGAAGTTCTTACAAAACCCACGATAATACCCCACCATACCCAAGAAATGGGACAGTTCTTTCTTGGTGGTAGGAACAGGAAATTGGTCAACTGCCGACACCTTAGCCCTTACCGGACACACTTGCCCAAGGCCAACGACCTTACCCAGGTAGGTAACTGTTGCCTTAGCAAACTCACTTCGCCAAGTTAACAGTCAAACAAGCCCAAGCCAGACGGTCAAACAAAGCCTGAATTCGCTGTAGATGATTCTCCCAAGTGTCGCTATACACAACAACATCATCCATGTACACAGCACAGCCCACCAGACCCAACATTCATCAGGTGCTGGAAGGTGGCTGGGGCATTACGCAACCCGAATGGCATTACGGTGTACGAGTACAACCCACTGGGTGTAATGAAGGAGGCAATCTCCCTAGCTCTGGGTGTCAGTGGAACCTGCCAATAACCTTTAAGCAAGTCAGACTTACTGACGAATTTGGCAGACCCAACCTGATCCACACAGTCCTCCATACATGGGAGTGGAAACAAGTCAGGTTTGGTCACTTTATTTACCTTACGCAGGTCTGTACATGGTCTAAACGTACCATCGGACTTCTTTACAAGCAGACAAGGGGAAGACCAGCTCGATGCACAGGGCTCAGCAATGTTATTTTCCAACATGTATTTGACTTCTGCCTCTAAGTTTTCACGTTTGTCTGGTGACATACGATAAAACCGCTGTCTAACTGGTTGAGCATCTCCCACGTCAATGTTGTGCTCAATAAGATGGGTACGAGATGGGGTATCGGCAAACAGGCAGGGGTAACTTTTAACTAGCTTCACCAACTCTGATCGCCTTAAGTCGACCTCTCAACATGCCATCATCTGGTGTACACAATTCTTCCTCTGCCAGATCAGATGGTACATGTACCTGACCCACTGGAACTGCTACAGCAACACAAGAAGGTGACAACCCAGGTCCTGTCACTGGAGACCGAGCAAAGTACGGTTTAAGCAGGTTAACGTGACACAACTGCACCGATTTCCTCCGGTCAGGGGTTGAGATTAAGTAATTTAAGACACCTTTCTAGCCACCATGTAAGAGCCACAAAACTTAGCCTGGAATGGAGATCCCACTAAAGACAAAAGCGCCAGAACTTGATCACCAGGACTAAATTCCCGACGTTCGGCACGCCGATCATGGAGACTTTTCATTTTGTGCTGAGCTGCCTGTAGATTTTCTTTTGCCAGCTTGTTGGCCCGATACAAACGGTGTCTGAAACCATTCACATAATCTATCAAGTTTTGTGGAGCCTCATTTGCTTTCCACTCACTGTGTACAGAGGCCAAAAAGCCACGCACAGTGTGACCAAACACTAAGTCATTTGGGCTAAAACCCAGACTCTCTTGAGACACCCTCCCAGCTCCACCTATATCTGCAAAAAACAGTCAGAGCATGTCAGATCACCAGGCAGAGTGGGAGGGGTCGTCACAATACTGCATTAATATATGCTGATTTTAAACATTCATGCCAAAAGGGTGAAATCACAACTAAACAAATTTATCAAAACTGTATTTATTAAATAGTTATTAAGCAGTGGCACAAACATCATGTCATTTCAAAACAAATAAATTGCCTTTAATGCATGATGTAACTAATATGACGTATCAAAATAACACTAAATTCAAGTGCACATTTTGTACATAATGCCAGTACAATATTTAAACAAATAAATAAAATAAAGTGCCTTTTTGTGCATGATGACACTAATAACATTTCAAACAACACTAAATAAAAGTGCACATTTTGTACATAATGCCAGTACAATATTTAAACAAATAAATAAAATAAAGTGCCTTTTTGTGCATGATGACACTAATAACATTTCAAACAACACTAAATAAAAGTGCACATTTTGTGCATAATGTCACTAGGATATTTTAAAAGAAATACATGCACTTTTGTGCAGGATGTCACACAGGTAATTTCAAAAAACAGTCAAATAAAAATAAGCTGCATAATAGGAAATCAAATGGTGAAAATGAAAAGTTCACAGCTTTAGTTTTGGTTTCTTCTGTATGAAATGTATTGGCCAGCTCTTCTCTCACTTTAAAGTGCAACTCAGGTAGAGCTTTCTCTGCAAAATATTCGTGACTAGGTAGATTATATCTTGGGTCAAGTGTGTTGATGAGCTTTCTGAATCCGGGCTTTTCAACCACACTCACTGGGGCCATGTCTTTCGCTATATGGTGGGTTACTGCGGAGGTTATCTCCTTCTGTTTTTGACTATTTTTGTCGTATGGTGTTGTTCTGGAAAAAGAAGACGCCAGACTGAGCTGCGTCAGTGCTGGTTGCTTCGGCACTTTCTTCGATATGGCACCGGCCGGAGATGCGCTCGTGCGGAGTCTCAAGCACTCTTCGTTTTCTGGCGGGTGGGTTCTCAAATGGTGATATAAATTTGCTGTACTACCACCTTTTGTGGCGACGCTTTTGCGGCATACTTTACATATTACGGTTATTTGTTCAACGTCCTCCCTCTTGTACCCAAACCACCGCCATTTGTCATAGCACCTGCTGCTGCCACTACCTGAGATCTCTGCTGCTACATGCTGCCGGGCGTATGACGTTGCACGCACGACAGAATGTGATGTACGTAACTAGGTGCGCTTGTTTTATTTCTCTGTGCGGAGAGATGAGAAAGAGTGAGAGAAACCTGTAGTTCAATGCCCACGACTAAAAGCAACTGCGTGACAATTGAATGTATACTCGAATATTCACGATATAGTCATTTTCTACATCCCACAGAGAACAAGCCGCGATACATCGAGTATATTCAATATATCGCCCAGCTCTAAAGTTACGTTTTGCGCTCTGAATTGCATAATAACAATCACCATCAGTAAACAGCGGACACAGTCTGACTCGCGGGGAGGAATGCTGTTTTCTGGGGTAGAGTTCACTGAAGTCTCGGTCAGGAGGGCTGACCGTTGCAGGAGGGCTGACAGTTGCAGTGATTTTTTTCAAGACAGTAACTACAACAAAACAATAGTGGAAGGAGCCAAACACAAGGTGAGTTAAAGTCTTTTGCCAGGAACAGACGCTGTTTTTCGGGCAGAAATGTGACAAAGAGTTGGTAGGACAGACAGGATGACACCTTTCCACTTATAACTGTGGTATTTTTTTCCTCGTATAAGTTGCCAAAGACACTACCAGTACCACATTAATGTTGTTTGGTCCTGTAATGTTGCCTTGTGGGTCATTTCTCTTTTATTTGATGAGTTAAGGATCTGTTTAGCTGTCAGACTGTGAACACCATCAGTGAACACCATCCGTCCGACACACCCCTAATCCCCACCTCCGGCTTATCCATTCACAGACACCGGCTCGCCTCTGCTGCGGCTCTGATACTACCTCCGGAGGCGCATCAGAGCCGCAGCGTAACTGTCCTCCCTCTCTGCATTTGAAACTTTCACACAGAGGACGAGGCGGAGAATCGGCACATGATTCCTGCACTCAAAGGGCAGTGTGAATGGGGCTACTGATGCATCTGGCAGCAGCTAAGAGGCCAGTACAGGCAGATGAAGAATGTGTTGAAAGCTTACCTGCAGGAGCTAAGGAGAGATCCAGAAACCACAGCAGAACAGAGAAGTTCTGATGAGACAACTCACTGCTGTAAGAGCTCAAGAGTCAGAGCCAGACAATAACAAATGCTGATACCTAATATTTATTGGGTATCTGCATTTATGTGGATGGTGGATAGATAGAGAGATTGAACACATCTGAAGAGCCTTATTTGAGCTCTCTGAAGTGAATGTGAACTACTGTCTACCAATGTACTGTACTGTTACTGGGTGGTAACTGAAGCCAGGTTTGCTAAGTGCTGTCTGATAAGACAAATAAACAAAATGTCTCTATTTGTAATTGTCCTTCATTTATTACCACATACTCATTGTTCCATGAAATGAAATTATATAATAATACAAAATAAATATGCCTTAATTCTGTATATGACTAGGCTTTAAATTAACCATAAACATCAACTAACAAATGAAATGAACAGCATTAAACACATCTGTAACAAAAACCTAGATAATTGTTGGCATTTGAGCTAAAAGTTAACAAAAACACAAACCAGGGATACAACACACTGATACTGCCATCTGCTGGTAAAATATCCTACTTTGTGTTGACTCAACCAGTGGCCTAATATGGTAGAAACGCAATTAAATATTAGTGCTAACACTAACAACTACGCACACAGTAATTAGTTCACATTATATGATGAATTGTATTGCACCAAAAAATGATTCATCATTTCTTGCTCTGTACAACTGCATGCAATTAACTACTATTGTATACTTTTTATGTATTTGGGTTGTTGACAAATAAGAAGCAAAAAATCATTCTTTTGTAAAACACATTTTTTGAAGAATATCTATATATATTCATGTAGTTTGAAATCTGATATTTGAGAATATATAAGTGATCACTAACCTTTTCAATTATTTCAGTTTTTTGAACATCTTCTCTGACCTGCACCATAAATATGTCGTATGGTGTGACATAAAAAAAATTAAGGAAAAAAACCTTAAATACTACACAAATAGCATGAGACAGATTCATCTTAATTGTGAGACACTTATTTTCATGTTATTTATTTGATGAGAAATTATGAATAACACAATTTTTTCCCCATGACTTGTTGAACATTTTCAATAAATGCAAGTCAAACTTTGATGTCAACCTTTCAAAACTGTTGAAAAAATTATAATAATTCAAGGTGAATGATGATTATATATCCCCTAATGCAATACTCAACCTTTTTTTAAGATATTTTTTGACATACAGATACATTTTTGGTTCTTTTCTTTTCTTGGTTTCTGTTACACCATAGGACATTATGTCACACTAAAGGACAAAACAGAAAATATTTTAATTAATGTAGCTATTGCATTTACATTTACACTGAAAATGGTCAAGGGAATAAAAATTGTTTTAAAAAAAATCTTATTTAATTGTTTAAAATGCTTCTTAAAGAGACCTTGTCCTCCGGTGTGACATATTTGTCCTTCGGTGTGACAGCTAAAGGTGTCACACCGAAGGACATTTCTGTCACACTAAAGGACATTTCAGCCTTTTGGGTGAGTTAATGACCATGCTATTCCTAGCTAACCTGTCTTTAGCAGTTAGCATTTGTATAATTTTCCATAATTATGTAGTTTAACCAACAGTTTTTAATTGAAAAATATAATTTGGTGACGTCACACCAAAGGACAACAAAACTGAACACTTTCATAGTGGTTCGGAAAAAGTTAAATATTTGAATAATGCTGAGACAAGAACTTACCATGTACTCATGTCACTGGCTTCATAGGAGGCTTCAGTAACAGGAATTTGAATGGGGTCCTTCAATTAAATAAAGTTGGTCGTGGAATTGCCCAATTTAAAATCTGAATAAGGTGTCACACTGAAGGACATGTTTTTTTCTGACAAAATGTATCAAGTTCCTATGCATTTAGAAATATATGTATGAAAAAAGTGATTGCCATTTATTAAAATAAACACTTGTAAAATTATGCCTGACTTATTTATAAACATTTTATGCTTTTTAAAAAAAACTTATAAAAGTTGTAATTTATTTAACTATGCATGTGACAGTCACACCATAGGACAATTTTGAGATTTGACTCAAAAATTTTAAAAATCTAATAACAAATCAGTTTTTAAAGCAACAGGTCCATGTAAAACAAATAAATGTTTAACCATTTACTGTATTTTAAATGATGAGAATACGAATTATATTCATTTTTATCTTCTGTGACAGTGAAAAATAAATGTCATGTCAACAACCCATTTATTTGTTTGGAAACAAAAAACAAATATTCGTTTTTGGTTCCAGGTCTGTGTATCATCTGTTCACTGAATTACTCAATTCGATCGGGCAAATGAAAAATGAAAAAAAAAAAAAACGAGTGAAAATAAAAAAAATAAAATAAAAAATAACAAGTGAAATGTACATTGTGGCCTATGCCATGGCCTATGCTATAGTGAGCTTTTATACATGTGTGCTGGCATGTCTGTGCTGCTGGCAGTGGTGAGCAGATTGCCAGCTGTAAATCAAAATCAAATCAATTTTATTTATATAGACCAAAATCACAATCACATTACATCAGTGGGCTTTGCAATCTTTCCAGTGAACGACATCCTCTGTCCTTAGACCCTTTTTAACAGGGAAAAAAGATGGAAGAAACCTGGAAGAGCCAGAGAGGGAGGGATCCCTCTCCCAGGACAGACAGACATATAAAGGATGTTGCATGTACAGAACACAACAACAAGCCAACAACCAAAGGTATGACAATTGAGATCTGTCAATATGGGCAGCAGGAGCCAGGAGAGAGAGAGGTTCTGAGAGAGTCTGAATGCAGGAGAGAAGGAGGAGGAGAAAGCTAGAGATAGAGACTGACACAGCTTGCAGTTTAAGGGAACAGAAAACAAAAAGAAAAGTGAGAGAGATGCAATGTTTATCAAAAGTAAATAGACTGTTGTTTTCTCGTCAAAGAAAGCAAATCTGATAAATAGGTAGGACCAAGACCATTAAGAGCTTTATAAACAAGTAAAAGGTTTTAAATTAATTCTGAAGCTCACAGATAGCCAGTGCAGAGATTTTAAAATTGGTGTAATATGCTCTCTTTTTAGTCCTTGTCAACACAAGTGCAAATGAGTTTTGAAGTAATTGAAGTTGAGTGATATTCTTTTGAATTGTGACCAGAAAGTAGTGCATTACAATAGTCAATTCTGCATGTAATAAAAGCATGCAGTTATGTTAGCTTGGCGTTCTGTTACTGTTCTGAGTGCAATGCTTGTGAAAACGTTTACTGCCACATGGCAAGAAATGACTGAGCATGCTTGTTTGATGTGCCGAGTTTTGTTTGTAGTTTGCACTTAAGGTTACATTTAATCATTTTTAAATTGTTCCAGAAACCTTGGATTTGTAATTACAACAGTTGTGTTGCAAACCCAAAAAATTGGGATGAACATTAACTTGTGCTTCGTGATTCTGACCACAGTGTTTCCCCTTCACATTTTAGCCAAAGAAAATAAAGGCCCAGTTACTTGGTCCAGTTAGGTGCTCTCACACTCAGATTTACACACAAGTAAACACAATCCTAACAATATCAAATTTTTTCCTGCAAGCTGGTCCCCAACATACTTTTCAGTATATGTATATGCCACTTTTTTGGAGGACGGTCAGGATTCATTGGGCCAGCCCTGTGATAGTTAGACCAGAGACCAGGTGTTGAGTTTGCAGTCTGTGAATGGCTATTCACTGCTGGAGACATCAGGGAATTTAAGGATTTAAAAAAATTTAAAGATTTTAAAAATGCACTATGTAAAATGCAATGATTGCATTTCTATACAATGAGAAACTTGTGTCCTGGCCGTTCTACTATCAACACATTGGAACAAGATACTGTATATCCAATATACAGACAACACAGTTAAAGATGTCGATGTCTATACATTGTATTTTCAAGTCAGCTGCTGTGATCTGTGACCTTTAAAATGTATGTGAATACTATCAGGTTGCTCTGCCAGGTTTAGAAGCAGTTCTAAGCCCAGTGAGCCCAAACTATATAACCCAGTGTGTTATTCTCTGCTTTGCCAAGACATACACCATTTATTCAGTTGTCATCTCTTGTAGGTATTTGCTTGAATAATTCTATTTTCCCTGTTAGAAATGTAAACAAATTGATGATGATCAATTAAGGAAACAGTAGGAGCAGAACTACAGGAACAATGCTAGAGCACAGCAGAAGGCTGACACAAATCATTTCAATGTTAAAAACAAGTAGCTTGTAATACAAGTAAATAAATAAGCTGACAGAAAATTGTTGTAATGATGTGGATAATTTTATTTGACAAAGAAAGGTTTTTCTTCAAAGAAATTAATGATTTAAAACATACATTTATGTATTTACATTGAAAGGTGAGCTGAGCGATTCTATGTATTTTAACATTTGACAAATGAATGACCAGGCAAAAACAAAATGGTGTAGTGCATTGTATGTTGAGGGTGTTAAATGGTGGTTTGTGTATGTGTGCATGTGTGTACGTGTGTGGTGTGTATGTGTGTGTTCAGAAGCAGCAAGGGAAAGTGTAAAAATATTAAGTAGATTATGGTAAGTGTAGTTATATATAAATAAATAATAAATTAAACAAAGAGACATACTGTCATTCACACATGCTCTGCAGACACAGAGAGAGAGAATCCCTGCTACGTCCCTCCTGTTAATACACTGATTGTGATGTGACCTCTCCTATTTAATGAAGGCCTACTTATGTTGTTGTTTTATACAAAATTGTAAGTGCACCTGGTTTAAAAAAAACCTAAATGCAAGGTGTGTTTTTTGGGCAACTTTATACAAAACTTAAAGCTGACATAGAAAGCAGATAATGTTACTGTAAGAGAGAAAACAGAAAGGAGGGATAAAATGGAGAGAAGGGCGAAACAGAAAGGCGAGGCAAGTCAGTGTGCCTACATTAAGGTGGACAATTTAGCACAGTAAAATTGGTGATTGGTAAAATTGCTTGGTCTGACTCTGCGGGCCAGAAATGCCAGTGGAAAAGCCCCACTAGATGTCTCAACTTATCCTAATTTTTCATAAATATTTCTTAATATTTTATTTGGTTTTCTTAAATAATTGCAGCAAAACAAGATAAATGAATGATTACCTTTAAAGAGGAGCAAGAAAAACAAATCACCAACAACAACAACCAAAATGAAGGTTTGAAGGGGCTGAGATTTAAATCCAGAACTGCAAACTAAAAATCAAGCACCAACCCTAAAAGAAGAGAAGAGAATCCCCCTGTATCTAGGTAACCATAAACAAAAGTAGTCATGTGAACACAAATTGAGGAAGTATACTTATATTCATGTTGGACTGAAGCATGTGGAGAGTAGTAAGCAAACCAGAGCATATAAAATGATTATTGTCATGCCAAGTAAATTCATCATGTTTCATAAGTTATCAATCCTGTATGTTAATTAAAGTAGATATCTTGTGGACATTAGTACATGATAGTTTAAGTCAGCGTAAGCTACAAAACAAGCAAGTGATATTGGGGTAAGTTGAGCCAATGGCTTATCACACACATACACACACACACACACAAGCACACACACTTTCTGTATCACTGTTACAAGTTTGATTATAATGAAACTGAAAAGTTAGCATGTTTTACAAACACACACTAACAAATGGTTTTACTTAAGTTTTTGCCTTTGTTCAATTGATTGAATGATTGATTGATTAAAATCATCTAAAAATTGTATGATGTTGTATCGTTTTTATATCAGATTTAAAAGCACAAGCCTCAAAAATTTTGCACTCTAATCCACAGACATAACTTGACATTTTGAATTATTTTACTACTTTTTGTTAGTTCCCATGATGGTCTAAAAGAGTGTTCTAAAGTTTGATTTCACTTGCACAGTTCCTATAAATTAGTAAACCTAAAATCAAGCTGGCAATTTTCAATTTTTCACCTATTTGTACAGCCAAAAACAGAATCATTCAGAGCCAAATATTCTCGTATTATCTTTGTACTATATGTGATTAAGTTAAAAAAATGTGTAAGTGAAAATAGTGTAATTCAAACAAGCCAGAACAAGACCCGAAATAGACATGACACTTATTTCTCCTCTGGGCACACCCGCTTACAGCAGGCACAGCAAGGGCAGCAGCAGCGATAGCAGTAATGGCGGAGCTGACAGAGGAGTCCATTGGTTGATTCTGGAGCTGGTTCAGTTTCTTGATATGTTTTGATAGATGCTTGTTCTGTTACCTGCACTGTTGCATTCCCTGTGGTTAAATCCCCTTGGATTGTTTGATCAGCTTTGTCTCTAGTTGTTAGTGTCGCAGACAGTCTTTCTTTGATGTGGAGTTTCTCAATCTCACCAAGCATCCGAACCTTAAGTTGTTGGAGCTCTCTGTATTTTTCATCAAGACTTTTGCAGTCTCTCTTGCAGTCACCTTGAGATGCTGTGTCTTTACTTAGGCCATGGTCCAGGTTTGTCTTCTCCAATGGTTCCTTTTCTTTCTGTACCCATGTCCTCTTCACAAACTGATTGATCACCTTTAGCCTTCTCTCTAGATTGGTTCTCATCTCATAACCCCTGCGCTTCATCTGGTAAATTTCCTTGCGCTCCATTTTAGTGTCCTTCCAGATGTGTCGTAAACAATCTCTTTTTGACATATCCTGGTCAGTAAAGTCATTTTTCTCTGCCGCATACTCAGACAGTATTGCACATTTATCTTCCTCTAACTTCCAACAATGTTCATATTCTTCAGTGTGGATAATAACATCTGACTGCAGGACATCTTTTTCACATTTAAACTTATGAGGTTTCATGAAATCCTGCTTTTGGACACCTTGCTCCAGCAGCCACTTTTTTGCTACAACTTCAGTTTGTACTACCTTGTCAAACGTCTTTCTCTCCAAGTGTTTCTTCTCTCTTTGGATCAAGTTAGAATAACCAGTGATCTTATTTTTATGTTTGACAAGTTCATCACACTTGAGATACAATAGTGAGTTCAGTTGAAATATGATTCTTGTTGTCTGCTCTAATATGTCCATATTCTTACTAAAGTCCTCTTGTGTGCGTTGATTCAGCTGCACAAGTTTAGCACACAGACATGCGATGGACTTCTTTACACTGGTTAACTGAAAACCCCTGATTTTGAGCTCGGGTAGTTCTACTTTCAATTTCTTCTTTTCAATAGTTGTCTCAATTTGAAAGACTTCTTTATCTGGGTTTAGTTCATGAACAGGTAATTCAGTCATTTCATTTTTGCTTTGTGGCTCAATCTTTGTGATTTCCAGCTTGTCTCTTTCCTCTGTTATATTCTGTTTCTGCTGTTCTAATATGTCAGTTTGTTTCTGGATGTCAGACCTCATCAGCTCCAAGTCCAGTTTCCCTTTCTTCATCATCTCATTCACTCTATTCAGATCCTCTCTCTCTTGTTTCAGCTCTGACTTCAGTTTTTCAAGACGGTCTTTTTCCAACTCAAACCCTTGCTTCCGTTGATTTTCCATGTCTTCTCTCTGGCTGACAATGTCTGACACTATACTTATCAGACCTTCCTTTTCTCTCTCCAACTGCTCAGTGTAACAAGCCAGGTTTTCTTTCTGTTCATCAAGTTCTGCCAGCTTTTGTTCAGATACAGTGTACAGCATTAGAACATCTTCATTGTTTTGTTGCAACGTCTCCATTTTGTTTTTCATGTCTTCACACATCCTTTCATTCAGCTGTTGAAGTTTTACCCTCACAGTGTCTATAGATTTCATTTGATTCAGCAGGTGATCTTCTCTCATCCTCAGTTCACAATGTTTGTCTTCCATTCTGTCCTTTTCTTTCAAAAGCATTTCTCTCTCTTTGTCAAATACAGTCTTCATTTTATTGAGTTTTTCTTTTTCTCCACTGATGTTGTTCATGGCAGCTTCAATCTCTTCTTTCTTCTCGTGGAGATCCTTCCTCAGAACTTTCAGTTCTTGTCTTTCTGTTTCCAAATTGTTCTTACTGGTTTGGAGTTCTTCTGCTAGTCTTTTGAACTCGCCTTCCACGAGATCTTGTTCTTTTTGTTTTAAGGTCATCATGTTCATGACATTTTCAAGTTGGTCTCTTTCCATCTCAACCTGAAGAGTCAGATCTTTAATGTTGGTTTTCTCTCTATGTATCTCATGAAACAGACTGTCTGCATGTTCTTTCTTCTTTTGTAGCTCAGCCTTTATGATTTCCAACTTGTCGTTGTGCGCTTTCATAATTTGTTTCTCTTTTTCTAATATGTCAGTTTGTTTCTGGATGTCAGACCTCATCAGCTCCAAGTCCAGTTTCCCTTTCTTCATCATCTCATTCACTCTATTCAGATCCTCTCTCTCTTGTTTCAGCTCTGACTTCAGTTTTTCAAGACGGTCTTTTTCCAACTCAAACCCTTGCTTCCGTTGATTTTCCATGTCTTCTCTCTGGCTGACAATGTCTGACACTATACTTATCAGACCTCCCTTTTCTCTCTCCAACTGCTCAGTGTAACAAGCCAGGTTTTCTTTCTGTTCATCAAGTTCTGCCAGCTTTTGTTCAGATACAGTGTACAGCATTAGAACATCTTCATTGTTTTGTTGCAAAGTCTCCATTTTGTTTTTCATGTCTTCACACATCCTTTCATTCAGCTGTTGAAGTTTTACCCTCACAGTGTCTATAGATTTCATTTGATTCAGCAGGTGATCTTCTCTCATCCTCAGTTCACAATGTTTGTCTTCCATTCTGTCCTTTTCTTTCAAAAGCATTTCTCTCTCTTTGTCAAATACAGTCTTCATTTTATTGAGTTTTTCTTTTTCTCCACTGATGTTGTTCATGGCAGCTTCAATCTCTTCTTTCTTCTCGCGGAGATCCTTCCTCAGAACTTTCAGTTCTTGTCTTTCTGTTTCCAAATTGTTCTTACTGGTTTGGAGTTCTTCTGTTAGTCTTTTGAACTCGCCTTCCACGAGATCTTGTTCTTTTTGTTTTAAGGACATCATGTTCATGACATTTTCAAGTTGGTCTCTTTCCATCTCAACCTGAAGAGTCAGATCTTTAATGTTGGTTTTCTCTCTATGTATCTCATGAAACAGACTGTCTGCATGTTCTTTCTTCTTATGTAGCTCAGCCTTTGTATTTTCCAGCTTGTCTCTTTCCTCTGTTATATTCTGTTTCTGCTGTTCTAATATGTCAGTTTGTTTCTGGATGTTACACCTCATCAGCTCCAAGTCCAGTTTCTCTTTCTTCATCACCTCACTGACTTTATTCAGATCCTCCCTCTCTTGATTCAGCTCTTCCTTCCGTTTTTCAATATCTTGTTTGTCCAACAGAAGACATCGCGTCTGTTGACTTTCCATCTGTTCTCTCCGGATGGCCATGTCTGACAGGATACCTCTCAGGTCATTCTTTTCTGTCTGTATGAGCTTCTTGTAAACCGATATCTGGTCTCTCTCTTGATGAAAGGCTTCAAGCTGTTGCTCCAATACAAGGCATAATCTTTGCACTTCTTCATTGTTTTGATCTAATTTGGACATTTTGGTTTTAATGTTTCCATGTGCCTTTTCATTCAGCCCCTGCAGGTTTCTTCTCAGAGTTTGTATGTTACTCATAAACTGCTCTTTCCTAATTTTCAATTCAGAGAGTTCTTCTTTCATTTGATCTTTCTCATTCTCAAGTACTTGTCTGTCCAAGTCAAAACTGATCTTCATCTGATTGAGTTTGTCTCTCTCTTCACTGATGTTGTTCCTGGCAGCTTCAATCTCTTCTTTCTTCTCGTGGAGATCCTTCCTCAGAACTTTCAGTTCTTGTCTTTCTGTTTCCAAATTGTTCTTACTGGTTTGGAGTTCTTCTGTTAGTCTTTTGAACTCGCCTTCCACGAGATCTTGTTCTTTTTGTTTTAAGGTCATCATGTTCATGACATTTTCAAGTTGGTCTCTTTCCATCTCAATCTGAAGAGTCAGATCTTTAATGTTGGTTTTCTCTCTATGTATCTCATGAAACAGACTGTCTGCATGTTCTTTCTTCTTTTGTAGCTCAGCCTTTATGATTTCCAACTTGTCGTTGTGCGCTTTCATAATTTGTTTCTCTTCTTCTAATATGTCAGTTTGTTTCTGGATGTCAGACCTCATCAGCTCCAAGTCCAGTTTCCCTTTCTTCATCATCTCATTCACTCTATTCAGATCCTCTCTCTCTTGTTTCAGCTCTGACTTCAGTTTTTCAAGACGGTCTTTTTCCAACTCAAACCCTTGCTTCCGTTGATTTTCCATGTCTTCTCTCTGGCTGACAATGTCTGACACTATACTTATCAGACCTTCCTTTTCTCTCTCCAACTGCTCAGTGTAACAAGCCAGGTTTTCTTTCTGTTCATCAAGTTCTGCCAGCTTTTGTTCAGATACAGTGTACAGCATTAGAACATCTTCATTGTTTTGTTGCAACGTCTCCATTTTGTTTTTCATGTCTTCACACATCCTTTCATTCAGCTGTTGAAGTTTTACCCTCACAGTGTCTATAGATTTCATTTGATTCAGCAGGTGATCTTCTCTCATCCTCAGTTCACAATGTTTGTCTTCCATTCTGTCCTTTTCTTTCAAAAGCATTTCTCTCTCTTTGTCAAATACAGTCTTCATTTTATTGAGTTTTTCTTTTTCTCCACTGATGTTGTTCATGGCAGCTTCAATCTCTTCTTTCTTCTCGTGGAGATCCTTCCTCAGAACTTTCAGTTCTTGTCTTTCTGTTTCCAAATTGTTCTTACTGGTTTGGAGTTCTTCTGCTAGTCTTTTGAACTCGCCTTCCACGAGATCTTGTTCTTTTTGTTTTAAGGTCATCATGTTCATGACATTTTCAAGTTGGTCTCTTTCCATCTCAACCTGAAGAGTCAGATCTTTAATGTTGGTTTTCTCTCTATGTATCTCATGAAACAGACTGTCTGCATGTTCTTTCTTCTTATGTAGCTCAGCCTTTGTATTTTCCAGCTTGTCTCTTTCCTCTGTTATATTCTGTTTCTGCTGTTCTAATATGTCAGTTTGTTTCTGGATGTTACACCTCATCAGCTCCAAGTCCAGTTTCTCTTTCTTCATCACCTCACTGACTTTATTCAGATCCTCCCTCTCTTGATTCAGCTCTTCCTTCCGTTTTTCAATATCTTGTTTGTCCAACAGAAGACATCGCGTCTGTTGACTTTCCATCTGTTCTCTCCGGATGGCCATGTCTGACAGGATACCTCTCAGGTCATTCTTTTCTGTCTGTATGAGCTTCTTGTAAACCGATATCTGGTCTCTCTCTTGATGAAAGGCTTCAAGCTGTTGCTCCAATACAAGGCATAATCTTTGCACTTCTTCATTGTTTTGATCTAATTTGGACATTTTGGTTTTAATGTTTCCATGTGCCTTTTCATTCAGCCCCTGCAGGTTTCTTCTCAGAGTTTGTATGTTACTCATAAACTGCTCTTTCCTAATTTTCAATTCAGAGAGTTCTCCTTTCATTTGATCTTTCTCATTCTCAAGTACTTGTCTGTCCAAGTCAAAACTGATCTTCATCTGATTGAGTTTGTCTCTCTCTTCACTGATGTTGTTCCTGGCAGCTTCAATCTCTTCTTTCTTCTCGTGGAGATCCTTCCTCAGAACTTTCAGTTCTTGTCTTTCTGTTTCCAAATTGTTCTTACTGGTTTGGAGTTCTTCTGTTAGTCTTTTGAACTCGCCTTCCACGAGATCTTGTTCTTTTTGTTTTAAGGTCATCATGTTCATGACATTTTCAAGTTGGTCTCTTTCCATCTCAATCTGAAGAGTCAGATTTTTAATGTTGGTTTTCTCTCTATGTATCTCATGAAACAGACTGTCTGCATGTTCTTTCTTCTTTTGTAGCTCAGCCTTTATGATTTCCAACTTGTCGTTGTGCGCTTTCATAATTTGTTTCTCTTTTTCTAATATGTCAGTTTGTTTCTGGATGTCAGACCTCATCAGCTCCAAGTCCAGTTTCCCTTTCTTCATCATCTCATTCACTCTATTCAGATCCTCTCTCTCTTGTTTCAGCTCTGACTTCAGTTTTTCAAGACGGTCTTTTTCCAACTCAAACCCTTGCTTCCGTTGATTTTCCATGTCTTCTCTCTGGCTGACAATGTCTGACACTATACTTATCAGACCTCCCTTTTCTCTCTCCAACTGCTCAGTGTAACAAGCCAGGTTTTCTTTCTGTTCATCAAGTTCTGCCAGCTTTTGTTCAGATACAGTGTACAGCATTAGAACATCTTCATTGTTTTGTTGCAAAGTCTCCATTTTGTTTTTCATGTCTTCACACATCCTTTCATTCAGCTGTTGAAGTTTTACCCTCACAGTGTCTATAGATTTCATTTGATTCAGCAGGTGATCTTCTCTCATCCTCAGTTCACAATGTTTGTCTTCCATTCTGTCCTTTTCTTTCAAAAGCATTTCTCTCTCTTTGTCAAATACAGTCTTCATTTTATTGAGTTTTTCTTTTTCTCCACTGATGTTGTTCATGGCAGCTTCAATCTCTTCTTTCTTCTCGTGGAGATCCTTCCTCAGAACTTTCAGTTCTTGTCTTTCTGTTTCCAAATTGTTCTTACTGGTTTGGAGTTCTTCTGCTAGTCTTTTGAACTCGCCTTCCACGAGATCTTGTTCTTTTTGTTTTAAGGTCATCATGTTCATGACATTTTCAAGTTGGTCTCTTTCCATCTCAACCTGAAGAGTCAGATCTTTAATGTTGGTTTTCTCTCTATGTATCTCATGAAACAGACTGTCTGCATGTTCTTTCTTCTTATGTAGCTCAGCCTTTGTATTTTCCAGCTTGTCTCTTTCCTCTGTTATATTCTGTTTCTGCTGTTCTAATATGTCAGTTTGTTTCTGGATGTTACACCTCATCAGCTCCAAGTCCAGTTTCTCTTTCTTCATCACCTCACTGACTTTATTCAGATCCTCCCTCTCTTGATTCAGCTCTTCCTTCCGTTTTTCAATATCTTGTTTGTCCAACAGAAGACATCGCGTCTGTTGACTTTCCATCTGTTCTCTCCGGATGGCCATGTCTGACAGGATACCTCTCAGGTCATTCTTTTCTGTCTGTATGAGCTTCTTGTAAACCGATATCTGGTCTCTCTCTTGATGAAAGGCTTCAAGCTGTTGCTCCAATACAAGGCATAATCTTTGCACTTCTTCATTGTTTTGATCTAATTTGGACATTTTGGTTTTAATGTTTCCATGTGCCTTTTCATTCAGCCCCTGCAGGTTTCTTCTCAGAGTTTGTATGTTACTCATAAACTGCTCTTTCCTAATTTTCAATTCAGAGAGTTCTCCTTTCATTTGATCTTTCTCATTCTCAAGTACTTGTCTGTCCAAGTCAAAACTGATCTTCATCTGATTGAGTTTGTCTCTCTCTTCACTGATGTTGTTCCTGGCAGCTTCAATCTCTTCTTTCTTCTCGTGGAGATCCTTCCTCAGAACTTTCAGTTCTTGTCTTTCTGTTTCCAAATTGTTCTTACTGGTTTGGAGTTCTTCTGTTAGTCTTTTGAACTCGCCTTCCACGAGATCTTGTTCTTTTTGTTTTAAGGTCATCATGTTCATGACATTTTCAAGTTGGTCTCTTTCCATCTCAATCTGAAGAGTCAGATTTTTAATGTTGGTTTTCTCTCTATGTATCTCATGAAACAGACTGTCTGCATGTTCTTTCTTCTTTTGTAGCTCAGCCTTTATGATTTCCAACTTGTCGTTGTGCGCTTTCATAATTTGTTTCTCTTTTTCTAATATGTCAGTTTGTTTCTGGATGTCAGACCTCATCAGCTCCAAGTCCAGTTTCCCTTTCTTCATCATCTCATTCACTCTATTCAGATCCTCTCTCTCTTGTTTCAGCTCTGACTTCAGTTTTTCAAGACGGTCTTTTTCCAACTCAAACCCTTGCTTCTGTTGATTTTCCATGTCTTCTCTCTGGCTGACAATGTCTGACACTATACTTATCAGACCTCCCTTTTCTCTCTCCAACTGCTCAGTGTAACAAGCCAGGTTTTCTTTCTGTTCATCAAGTTCTGCCAGCTTTTGTTCAGATACAGTGTACAGCATTAGAACATCTTCATTGTTTTGTTGCAAAGTCTCCATTTTGTTTTTTATGTCTTCACACATCCTTTCATTCAGCTGTTGAAGTTTTACCCTCACAGTGTCTATAGATTTCATTTGATTCAGCAGGTGATCTTCTCTCATCCTCAGTTCACAATGTTTGTCTTCCATTCTGTCCTTTTCTTTCAAAAGCATTTCTCTCTCTTTGTCAAATACAGTCTTCATTTTATTGAGTTTTTCTTTTTCTCCACTGATGTTGTTCATGGCAGCTTCAATCTCTTCTTTCTTCTCGCGGAGATCCTTCCTCAGAACTTTCAGTTCTTGTCTTTCTGTTTCCAAATTGTTCTTACTGGTTTGGAGTTCTTCTGTTAGTCTTTTGAACTCGCCTTCCACGAGATCTTGTTCTTTTTGTTTTAAGGACATCATGTTCATGACATTTTCAAGTTGGTCTCTTTCCATCTCAACCTGAAGAGTCAGATCTTTAATGTTGGTTTTCTCTCTATGTATCTCATGAAACAGACTGTCTGCATGTTCTTTCTTCTTATGTAGCTCAGCCTTTGTATTTTCCAGCTTGTCTCTTTCCTCTGTTATATTCTGTTTCTGCTGTTCTAATATGTCAGTTTGTTTCTGGATGTTACACCTCATCAGCTCCAAGTCCAGTTTCTCTTTCTTCATCACCTCACTGACTTTATTCAGATCCTCCCTCTCTTGATTCAGCTCTTCCTTCCGTTTTTCAATATCTTGTTTGTCCAACAGAAGACATCGCGTCTGTTGACTTTCCATCTGTTCTCTCCGGATGGCCATGTCTGACAGGATACCTCTCAGGTCATTCTTTTCTGTCTGTATGAGCTTCTTGTAAACCGATATCTGGTCTCTCTCTTGATGAAAGGCTTCAAGCTGTTGCTCCAATACAAGGCATAATCTTTGCACTTCTTCATTGTTTTGATCTAATTTGGACATTTTGGTTTTAATGTTTCCATGTGCCTTTTCATTCAGCCCCTGCAGGTTTCTTCTCAGAGTTTGTATGTTACTCATAAACTGCTCTTTCCTAATTTTCAATTCAGAGAGTTCTTCTTTCATTTGATCTTTCTCATTCTCAAGTACTTGTCTGTCCAAGTCAAAACTGATCTTCATCTGATTGAGTTTGTCTCTCTCTTCACTGATGTTGTTCCTGGCAGCTTCAATCTCTTCTTTCTTCTCGTGGAGATCCTTCCTCAGAACTTTCAGTTCTTGTCTTTCTGTTTCCAAATTGTTCTTACTGGTTTGGAGTTCTTCTGTTAGTCTTTTGAACTCGCCTTCCACGAGATCTTGTTCTTTTTGTTTTAAGGTCATCATGTTCATGACATTTTCAAGTTGGTCTCTTTCCATCTCAATCTGAAGAGTCAGATCTTTAATGTTGGTTTTCTCTCTATGTATCTCATGAAACAGACTGTCTGCATGTTCTTTCTTCTTTTGTAGCTCAGCCTTTATGATTTCCAACTTGTCGTTGTGCGCTTTCATAATTTGTTTCTCTTCTTCTAATATGTCAGTTTGTTTCTGGATGTCAGACCTCATCAGCTCCAAGTCCAGTTTCCCTTTCTTCATCATCTCATTCACTCTATTCAGATCCTCTCTCTCTTGTTTCAGCTCTGACTTCAGTTTTTCAAGACGGTCTTTTTCCAACTCAAACCCTTGCTTCCGTTGATTTTCCATGTCTTCTCTCTGGCTGACAATGTCTGACACTATACTTATCAGACCTTCCTTTTCTCTCTCCAACTGCTCAGTGTAACAAGCCAGGTTTTCTTTCTGTTCATCAAGTTCTGCCAGCTTTTGTTCAGATACAGTGTACAGCATTAGAACATCTTCATTGTTTTGTTGCAAAGTCTCCATTTTGTTTTTCATGTCTTCACACATCCTTTCATTCAGCTGTTGAAGTTTTACTCTCACAGTGTCTATAGATTTCATTTGATTCAGCAGGTGATCTTCTCTCATCTTCAGTTCACAATGTTTGTCTTCCATTCTGTCCTTTTCTTTCAAAAGCATTTCTCTCTCTTTGTCAAATACAGTCTTCATTTTATTGAGTTTTTCTTTTTCTCCACTGATGTTGTTCATGGCAGCTTCAATCTCTTCTTTCTTCTCGTGGAGATCCTTCCTCAGAACTTTCAGTTCTTGTCTTTCTGTTTCCAAATTGTTCTTACTGGTTTGGAGTTCTTCTGCTAGTCTTTTGAACTCGCCTTCCACGAGATCTTGTTCTTTTTGTTTTAAGGTCATCATGTTCATGACATTTTCAAGTTGGTCTCTTTCCATCTCAACCTGAAGAGTCAGATCTTTAATGTTGGTTTTCTCTCTATGTATCTCATGAAACAGACTGTCTGCATGTTCTTTCTTCTTATGTAGCTCAGCCTTTGTATTTTCCAGCTTGTCTCTTTCCTCTGTTATATTCTGTTTCTGCTGTTCTAATATGTCAGTTTGTTTCTGGATGTTACACCTCAGGTCATTCTTTTCTGTCTGTATGAGCTTCTTGTAAACCGACATCTGGTCTCTCTCTTGATGAAAGGCTTCAAGCTGTTGCTCCAATACAAGGCATAATCTTCGCACTTCTTCATTGTTTTGATCTAATTTGGACATTTTGGTTTTAATGTTTCCATGTGCCTTTTCATTCAGCCCCTGCAGGTTTCTTCTCAGAGTTTGTATGTTACTCATAAACTGCTCTTTCCTAATTTTCAATTCAGAGAGTTCTCCTTTCATTTGATCTTTCTCATTCTCAAGTACTTGTCTGTCCAAGTCAAAACTGATCTTCATCTGATTGAGTTTGTCTCTCTCTTCACTGATGTTGTTCCTGGCAGCTTCAATCTCTTCTTTCTTCTCGTGGAGATCCTTCCTCAGAACTTTCAGTTCTTGTCTTTCTGTTTCCAAGTTGTTCTTACTGGTTTGGAGTTCTTCTGTTAGTCTTTTGAACTCGCCTTCCACGAGATCTTGTTCTTTTTGTTTTAAGGTCATCATGTTCATGACATTTTCAAGTTGGTCTCTTTCCATCTCAACCTGAAGAGTCAGATCTTTAATGTTGGTTTTCTCTCTATGTATCTCATGAAACAGACTGTCTGCATGTTCTTTCTTCTTATGTAGCTCAGCCTTTGTATTTTCCAGCTTGTCTCTTTCCTCTGTTATATTCTGTTTCTGCTGTTCTAATATGTCAGTTTGTTTCTGGATGTTACACCTCAGGTCATTCTTTTCTGTCTGTATGAGCTTCTTGTAAACCGACATCTGGTCTCTCTCTTGATGAAAGGCTTCAAGCTGTTGCTCCAATACAAGGCATAATCTTCGCACTTCTTCATTGTTTTGATCTAATTTGGACATTTTGGTTTTAATGTTTCCATGTGCCTTTTCATTCAGCCCCTGCAGGTTTCTTCTCAGAGTTTGTATGTTACTCATAAACTGCTCTTTCCTAATTTTCAATTCAGAGAGTTCTCCTTTCATTAGATCTTTCTCATTCTCAAGTACTTGTCTGTCCAAGTCAAAACTGATCTTCATCTGATTGAGTTTGTCTCTCTCTTCACTGATGTTGTTCCTGGCAGCTTCAATCTCTTCTTTCTTCTCGTGGAGATCCTTCCTCAGAACTTTCAGTTCTTGTCTTTCTGTTTCCAAATTGTTCTTACTGGTTTGGAGTTCTTCTGTTAGTCTTTTGAACTCGCCTTCCACGAGATCTTGTTCTTTTTGTTTTAAGGTCATCATGTTCATGACATTTTCAAGTTGGTCTCTTTCCATCTCAATCTGAAGAGTCAGATCTTTAATGTTGGTTTTCTCTCTATGTATCTCATGAAACAGACTGTCTGCATGTTCTTTCTTCTTTTGTAGCTCAGCCTTTATGATTTCCAACTTGTCGTTGTGCGCTTTCATAATTTGTTTCTCTTCTTCTAATATGTCAGTTTGTTTCTGGATGTCAGACCTCATCAGCTCCAAGTCCAGTTTCCCTTTCTTCATCATCTCATTCACTCTATTCAGATCCTCTCTCTCTTGTTTCAGCTCTGACTTCAGTTTTTCAAGACGGTCTTTTTCCAACTCAAACCCTTGCTTCCGTTGATTTTCCATGTCTTCTCTCTGGCTGACAATGTCTGACACTATACTTATCAGACCTTCCTTTTCTCTCTCCAACTGCTCAGTGTAACAAGCCAGGTTTTCTTTCTGTTCATCAAGTTCTGCCAGCTTTTGTTCAGATACAGTGTACAGCATTAGAACATCTTCATTGTTTTGTTGCAAAGTCTCCATTTTGTTTTTCATGTCTTCACACATCCTTTCATTCAGCTGTTGAAGTTTTACTCTCACAGTGTCTATAGATTTCATTTGATTCAGCAGGTGATCTTCTCTCATCTTCAGTTCACAATGTTTGTCTTCCATTCTGTCCTTTTCTTTCAAAAGCATTTCTCTCTCTTTGTCAAATACAGTCTTCATTTTATTGAGTTTTTCTTTTTCTCCACTGATGTTGTTCATGGCAGCTTCAATCTCTTCTTTCTTCTCGTGGAGATCCTTCCTCAGAACTTTCAGTTCTTGTCTTTCTGTTTCCAAATTGTTCTTACTGGTTTGGAGTTCTTCTGCTAGTCTTTTGAACTCGCCTTCCACGAGATCTTGTTCTTTTTGTTCTAAGGTCATCATGTTCATGACATTTTCAAGTTGGTCTCTTTCCATCTCAACCTGAAGAGTCAGATCTTTAATGTTGGTTTTCTCTCTATGTATCTCATGAAACAGACTGTCTGCATGTTCTTTCTTCTTATGTAGCTCAGCCTTTGTATTTTCCAGCTTGTCTCTTTCCTCTGTTATATTCTGTTTCTGCTGTTCTAATATGTCAGTTTGTTTCTGGATGTTACACCTCATCAGCTCCAAGTCCAGTTTCTCTTTCTTCATCACCTCACTGACTTTATTCAGATCCTCCCTCTCTTGATTCAGCTCTTCCTTCCGTTTTTCAATATCTTGTTTGTCCAACAGAAGACATCGCGTCTGTTGACTTTCCATCTGTTCTCTCCGGATGGCCATGTCTGACAGGATACCTCTCAGGTCATTCTTTTCTGTCTGTATGAGCTTCTTGTAAACCGATATCTGGTCTCTCTCTTGATGAAAGGCTTCAAGCTGTTGCTCCAATACAAGGCATAATCGTTGCACTTCTTCATTGTTTTGATCTAATTTGGACATTTTGGTTTTAATGTTTCCATGTGCCTTTTCATTCAGCCCCTGCAGGTTTCTTCTTAGAGTTTGTATGTTACTCATAAACTGCTCTTTCCTAATTTTCATTTCAGAGAGTTCTCCTTTCATTAGATCTTTCTCATTCTCAAGTACTTGTCTGTCCAAGTCAAAACTGATCTTCATCTGATTGAGTTTGTCTCTCTCTTCACTGATGTTGTTCCTGGCAGCTTCAATCTCTTCTTTCTTCTCGTGGAGATCCTTCCTCAGAACTTTCAGTTCTTGTCTTTCTGTTTCCAAGTTGTTCTTACTGGTTTGGAGTTCTTCTGTTAGTCTTTTGAACTCGCCTTCCACGAGATCTTGTTCTTTTTGTTTTAAGGTCATCATGTTCATGACATTTTCAAGTTGGTCTCTTTCCATCTCAATCTGAAGAGTCAGATCTTTAATGTTGGTTTTCTCTCTATGTATCTCATGAAACAGACTGTCTGCATGTTCTTTCTTCTTTTGTAGCTCAGCCTTTATGATTTCCAACTTGTCTTTGTGCGCTTTCATAATTTGTTTCTCTTCTTCTAATATGTCAGTTTGTTTCTGGATGTCAGACCTCATCAGCTCCAAGTCCAGTTTCCCTTTCTTCATCATCTCATTCACTCTATTCAGATCCTCTCTCTCTTGTTTCAGCTCTGACTTCAGTTTTTCAAGACGGTCTTTTTCCAACTCAAACCCTTGCTTCCGTTGATTTTCCATGTCTTCTCTCTGGCTGACAATGTCTGACACTATACTTATCAGACCTTCCTTTTCTCTCTCCAACTGCTCAGTGTAACAAGCCAGGTTTTCTTTCTGTTCATCAAGTTCTGCCAGCTTTTGTTCAGATACAGTGTACAGCATTAGAACATCTTCATTGTTTTGTTGCAAAGTCTCCATTTTGTTTTTCATGTCTTCACACATCCTTTCATTCAGCTGTTGAAGTTTTACTCTCACAGTGTCTATAGATTTCATTTGATTCAGCAGGTGATCTTCTCTCATCTTCAGTTCACAATGTTTGTCTTCCATTCTGTCCTTTTCTTTCAAAAGCATTTCTCTCTCTTTGTCAAATACAGTCTTCATTTTATTGAGTTTTTCTTTTTCTCCACTGATGTTCATGGCAGCTTCAATCTCTTCTTTCTTCTCGTGGAGATCCTTCCCCAGAACTTTCAGTTCTTGTCTTTCTGTTTCCAAATTGTTCTTACTGGTTTGGAGTTCTTCTGTTAGTCTTTTGAACTCGCCTTCCACGAGATCTTGTTCTTTTTGTTTTAAGGTCATCATGTTCATGACATTTTCAAGTTGGTCTCTTTCCATCTCAATCTGAAGAGTCAGATCTTTAATGTTGGTTTTCTCTCTATGTATCTCATGAAACAGACTGTCTGCATGTTCTTTCTTCTTTTGTAGCTCAGCCTTTATGATTTCCAACTTGTCGTTGTGCGCTTTCATAATTTGTTTCTCTTCTTCTAATATGTCAGTTTGTTTCTGGATGTCAGACCTCATCAGCTCCAAGTCCAGTTTCCCTTTCTTCATCATCTCATTCACTCTATTCAGATCCTCTCTCTCTTGTTTCAGCTCTGACTTCAGTTTTTCAAGACGGTCTTTTTCCAACTCAAACCCTTGCTTCCGTTGATTTTCCATGTCTTCTCTCTGGCTGACAATGTCTGACACTATACTTATCAGACCTTCCTTTTCTCTCTCCAACTGCTCAGTGTAACAAGCCAGGTTTTCTTTCTGTTCATCAAGTTCTGCCAGCTTTTGTTCAGATACAGTGTACAGCATTAGAACATCTTCATTGTTTTGTTGCAAAGTCTCCATTTTGTTTTTCATGTCTTCACACATCCTTTCATTCAGCTGTTGAAGTTTTACTCTCACAGTGTCTATAGATTTCATTTGATTCAGCAGGTGATCTTCTCTCATCTTCAGTTCACAATGTTTGTCTTCCATTCTGTCCTTTTCTTTCAAAAGCATTTCTCTCTCTTTGTCAAATACAGTCTTCATTTTATTGAGTTTTTCTTTTTCTCCACTGATGTTCATGGCAGCTTCAATCTCTTCTTTCTTCTCGTGGAGATCCTTCCCCAGAACTTTCAGTTCTTGTCTTTCTGTTTCCAAATTGTTCTTACTGGTTTGGAGTTCTTCTGTTAGTCTTTTGAACTCGCCTTCCACGAGATCTTGTTCTTTTTGTTTTAAGGTCATCATGTTCATGACATTTTCAAGTTGGTCTCTTTCCATCTCAATCTGAAGAGTCAGATCTTTAATGTTGGTTTTCTCTCTATGTATCTCATGAAACAGACTGTCTGCATGTTCTTTCTTCTTATGTAGCTCAGCCTTTGTATTTTCCAGCTTGTCTCTTTCCTCTGTTATATTCTGTTTCTGCTGTTCTAATATGTCAGTTTGTTTCTGGATGTTACACCTCAGGTCATTCTTTTCTGTCTGTATGAGCTTCTTGTAAACCGACATCTGGTCTCTCTCTTGATGAAAGGCTTCAAGCTGTTGCTCCAATACAAGGCATAATCTTTGCACTTCTTCATTGTTTTGATCTAATTTGGACATTTTGGTTTTAATGTTTCCATGTGCCTTTTCATTCAGCCCCTGCAGGTTTCTTCTCAGAGTTTGTATGTTACTCATAAACTGCTCTTTCCTAATTTTCAATTCAGAGAGTTCTCCTTTCATTTGATCTTTCTCATTCTCAAGTACTTGTCTGTCCAAGTCAAAACTGATCTTCATCTGATTGAGTTTGTCTCTCTCTTCACTGATGTTGTTCCTGGCAGCTTCAATCTCTTCTTTCTTCTCGTGGAGATCCTTCCTCAGAACTTTCAGTTCTTGTCTTTCTGTTTCCAAATTGTTCTTACTGGTTTGGAGTTCTTCTGTTAGTCTTTTGAACTCGCCTTCCACGAGATCTTGTTCTTTTTGTTTTAAGGTCATCATGTTCATGACATTTTCAAGTTGGTCTCTTTCCATCTCAACCTGAAGAGTCAGATCTTTAATGTTGGTTTTCTCTCTATGTATCTCATGAAACAGACTGTCTGCATGTTCTTTCTTCTTATGTAGCTCAGCCTTTGTATTTTCCAGCTTGTCTCTTTCCTCTGTTATATTCTGTTTCTGCTGTTCTAATATGTCAGTTTGTTTCTGGATGTTACACCTCAGGTCATTCTTTTCTGTCTGTATGAGCTTCTTGTAAACCGACATCTGGTCTCTCTCTTGATGAAAGGCTTCAAGCTGTTGCTCCAATACAAGGCATAATCTTTGCACTTCTTCATTGTTTTGATCTAATTTGGACATTTTGGTTTTAATGTTTCCATGTGCCTTTTCATTCAGCCCCTGCAGGTTTCTTCTCAGAGTTTGTATGTTACTCATAAACTGCTCTTTCCTAATTTTCAATTCAGAGAGTTCTCCTTTCATTTGATCTTTCTCATTCTCAAGTACTTGTCTGTCCAAGTCAAAACTGATCTTCATCTGATTGAGTTTGTCTCTCTCTTCACTGATGTTGTTCCTGGCAGCTTCAATCTCTTCTTTCTTCTCGTGGAGATCCTTCCTCAGAACTTTCAGTTCTTGTCTTTCTGTTTCCAAATTGTTCTTACTGGTTTGGAGTTCTTCTGTTAGTCTTTTGAACTCGCCTTCCACGAGATCTTGTTCTTTTTGTTTTAAGGTCATCATGTTCATGACATTTTCAAGTTGGTCTCTTTCCATCTCAATCTGAAGAGTCAGATCTTTAATGTTGGTTTTCTCTCTATGTATCTCATGAAACAGACTGTCTGCATGTTCTTTCTTCTTTTGTAGCTCAGCCTTTATGATTACCAACTTGTCGTTGTGCGCTTTCATAATTTGTTTCTCTTCTTCTAATATGTCAGTTTGTTTCTGGATGTCAGACCTCATCAGCTCCAAGTCCAGTTTCCCTTTCTTCATCATCTCATTCACTCTATTCAGATCCTCTCTCTCTTGTTTCAGCTCTGACTTCAGTTTTTCAAGACGGTCTTTTTCCAACTCAAACCCTTGCTTCCGTTGATTTTCCATGTCTTCTCTCTGGCTGACAATGTCTGACACTATACTTATCAGACCTTCCTTTTCTCTCTCCAACTGCTCAGTGTAACAAGCCAGGTTTTCTTTCTGTTCATCAAGTTCTGCCAGCTTTTGTTCAGATACAGTGTACAGCATTAGAACATCTTCATTGTTTTGTTGCAAAGTCTCCATTTTGTTTTTCATGTCTTCACACATCCTTTCATTCAGCTGTTGAAGTTTTACTCTCACAGTGTCTATAGATTTCATTTGATTCAGCAGGTGATCTTCTCTCATCTTCAGTTCACAATGTTTGTCTTCCATTCTGTCCTTTTCTTTCAAAAGCATTTCTCTCTCTTTGTCAAATACAGTCTTCATTTTATTGAGTTTTTCTTTTTCTCCACTGATGTTGTTCATGGCAGCTTCAATCTCTTCTTTCTTCTCGCGGAGATCCTTCCTCAGAACTTTCAGTTCTTGTCTTTCTGTTTCCAAATTGTTCTTACTGGTTTGGAGTTCTTCTGTTAGTCTTTTGAACTCGCCTTCCACGAGATCTTGTTCTTTTTGTTTTAAGGACATCATGTTCATGACATTTTCAAGTTGGTCTCTTTCCATCTCAACCTGAAGAGTCAGATCTTTAATGTTGGTTTTCTCTCTATGTATCTCATGAAACAGACTGTCTGCATGTTCTTTCTTCTTTTGTAGCTCAGCCTTTATGATTTCCAACTTGTCTTTGTGCGCTTTCATAATTTGTTTCTCTTCTTCTAATATGTCAGTTTGTTTCTGGATGTCAGACCTCATCAGCTCCAAGTCCAGTTTCCCTTTCTTCATCATCTCATTCACTCTATTCAGATCCTCTCTCTCTTGTTTCAGCTCTGACTTCAGTTTTTCAAGACGGTCTTTTTCCAACTCAAACCCTTGCTTCCGTTGATTTTCCATGTCTTCTCTCTGGCTGACAATGTCTGACACTATACTTATCAGACCTTCCTTTTCTCTCTCCAACTGCTCAGTGTAACAAGCCAGGTTTTCTTTCTGTTCATCAAGTTCTGCCAGCTTTTGTTCAGATACAGTGTACAGCATTAGAACATCTTCATTGTTTTGTTGCAAAGTCTCCATTTTGTTTTTCATGTCTTCACACATCCTTTCATTCAGCTGTTGAAGTTTTACTCTCACAGTGTCTATAGATTTCATTTGATTCAGCAGGTGATCTTCTCTCATCTTCAGTTCACAATGTTTGTCTTCCATTCTGTCCTTTTCTTTCAAAAGCATTTCTCTCTCTTTGTCAAATACAGTCTTCATTTTGTTGAGTTTTTCTTTTTCTCCACTGATGTTCATGGCAGCTTCAATCTCTTCTTTCTTCTCGTGGAGATCCTTCCCCAGAACTTTCAGTTCTTGTCTTTCTGTTTCCAAATTGTTCTTACTGGTTTGGAGTTCTTCTGTTAGTCTTTTGAACTCGCCTTCCACGAGATCTTGTTCTTTTTGTTTTAAGGTCATCATGTTCATGACATTTTCAAGTTGGTCTCTTTCCATCTCAATCTGAAGAGTCAGATCTTTAATGTTGGTTTTCTCTCTATGTATCTCATGAAACAGACTGTCTGCATGTTCTTTCTTCTTATGTAGCTCAGCCTTTGTATTTTCCAGCTTGTCTCTTTCCTCTGTTATATTCTGTTTCTGCTGTTCTAATATGTCAGTTTGTTTCTGGATGTTACACCTCAGGTCATTCTTTTCTGTCTGTATGAGCTTCTTGTAAACCGACATCTGGTCTCTCTCTTGATGAAAGGCTTCAAGCTGTTGCTCCAATACAAGGCATAATCTTTGCACTTCTTCATTGTTTTGATCTAATTTGGACATTTTGGTTTTAATGTTTCCATGTGCCTTTTCATTCAGCCCCTGCAGGTTTCTTCTCAGAGTTTGTATGTTACTCATAAACTGCTCTTTCCTAATTTTCAATTCAGAGAGTTCTCCTTTCATTTGATCTTTCTCATTCTCAAGTACTTGTCTGTCCAAGTCAAAACTGATCTTCATCTGATTGAGTTTGTCTCTCTCTTCACTGATGTTGTTCCTGGCAGCTTCAATCTCTTCTTTCTTCTCGTGGAGATCCTTCCTCAGAACTTTCAGTTCTTGTCTTTCTGTTTCCAAATTGTTCTTACTGGTTTGGAGTTCTTCTGTTAGTCTTTTGAACTCGCCTTCCACGAGATCTTGTTCTTTTTGTTTTAAGGTCATCATGTTCATGACATTTTCAAGTTGGTCTCTTTCCATCTCAACCTGAAGAGTCAGATCTTTAATGTTGGTTTTCTCTCTATGTATCTCATGAAACAGACTGTCTGCATGTTCTTTCTTCTTATGTAGCTCAGCCTTTGTATTTTCCAGCTTGTCTCTTTCCTCTGTTATATTCTGTTTCTGCTGTTCTAATATGTCAGTTTGTTTCTGGATGTTACACCTCAGGTCATTCTTTTCTGTCTGTATGAGCTTCTTGTAAACCGACATCTGGTCTCTCTCTTGATGAAAGGCTTCAAGCTGTTGCTCCAATACAAGGCATAATCTTTGCACTTCTTCATTGTTTTGATCTAATTTGGACATTTTGGTTTTAATGTTTCCATGTGCCTTTTCATTCAGCCCCTGCAGGTTTCTTCTCAGAGTTTGTATGTTACTCATAAACTGCTCTTTCCTAATTTTCAATTCAGAGAGTTCTCCTTTCATTTGATCTTTCTCATTCTCAAGTACTTGTCTGTCCAAGTCAAAACTGATCTTCATCTGATTGAGTTTGTCTCTCTCTTCACTGATGTTGTTCCTGGCAGCTTCAATCTCTTCTTTCTTCTCGTGGAGATCCTTCCTCAGAACTTTCAGTTCTTGTCTTTCTGTTTCCAAATTGTTCTTACTGGTTTGGAGTTCTTCTGTTAGTCTTTTGAACTCGCCTTCCACGAGATCTTGTTCTTTTTGTTTTAAGGTCATCATGTTCATGACATTTTCAAGTTGGTCTCTTTCCATCTCAATCTGAAGAGTCAGATCTTTAATGTTGGTTTTCTCTCTATGTATCTCATGAAACAGACTGTCTGCATGTTCTTTCTTCTTTTGTAGCTCAGCCTTTATGATTACCAACTTGTCGTTGTGCGCTTTCATAATTTGTTTCTCTTCTTCTAATATGTCAGTTTGTTTCTGGATGTCAGACCTCATCAGCTCCAAGTCCAGTTTCCCTTTCTTCATCATCTCATTCACTCTATTCAGATCCTCTCTCTCTTGTTTCAGCTCTGACTTCAGTTTTTCAAGACGGTCTTTTTCCAACTCAAACCCTTGCTTCCGTTGATTTTCCATGTCTTCTCTCTGGCTGACAATGTCTGACACTATACTTATCAGACCTTCCTTTTCTCTCTCCAACTGCTCAGTGTAACAAGCCAGGTTTTCTTTCTGTTCATCAAGTTCTGCCAGCTTTTGTTCAGATACAGTGTACAGCATTAGAACATCTTCATTGTTTTGTTGCAAAGTCTCCATTTTGTTTTTCATGTCTTCACACATCCTTTCATTCAGCTGTTGAAGTTTTACTCTCACAGTGTCTATAGATTTCATTTGATTCAGCAGGTGATCTTCTCTCATCTTCAGTTCACAATGTTTGTCTTCCATTCTGTCCTTTTCTTTCAAAAGCATTTCTCTCTCTTTGTCAAATACAGTCTTCATTTTATTGAGTTTTTCTTTTTCTCCACTGATGTTGTTCATGGCAGCTTCAATCTCTTCTTTCTTCTCGCGGAGATCCTTCCTCAGAACTTTCAGTTCTTGTCTTTCTGTTTCCAAATTGTTCTTACTGGTTTGGAGTTCTTCTGTTAGTCTTTTGAACTCGCCTTCCACGAGATCTTGTTCTTTTTGTTTTAAGGACATCATGTTCATGACATTTTCAAGTTGGTCTCTTTCCATCTCAACCTGAAGAGTCAGATCTTTAATGTTGGTTTTCTCTCTATGTATCTCATGAAACAGACTGTCTGCATGTTCTTTCTTCTTTTGTAGCTCAGCCTTTATGATTTCCAACTTGTCTTTGTGCGCTTTCATAATTTGTTTCTCTTCTTCTAATATGTCAGTTTGTTTCTGGATGTCAGACCTCATCAGCTCCAAGTCCAGTTTCCCTTTCTTCATCATCTCATTCACTCTATTCAGATCCTCTCTCTCTTGTTTCAGCTCTGACTTCAGTTTTTCAAGACGGTCTTTTTCCAACTCAAACCCTTGCTTCCGTTGATTTTCCATGTCTTCTCTCTGGCTGACAATGTCTGACACTATACTTATCAGACCTTCCTTTTCTCTCTCCAACTGCTCAGTGTAACAAGCCAGGTTTTCTTTCTGTTCATCAAGTTCTGCCAGCTTTTGTTCAGATACAGTGTACAGCATTAGAACATCTTCATTGTTTTGTTGCAAAGTCTCCATTTTGTTTTTCATGTCTTCACACATCCTTTCATTCAGCTGTTGAAGTTTTACTCTCACAGTGTCTATAGATTTCATTTGATTCAGCAGGTGATCTTCTCTCATCTTCAGTTCACAATGTTTGTCTTCCATTCTGTCCTTTTCTTTCAAAAGCATTTCTCTCTCTTTGTCAAATACAGTCTTCATTTTGTTGAGTTTTTCTTTTTCTCCACTGATGTTCATGGCAGCTTCAATCTCTTCTTTCTTCTCGTGGAGATCCTTCCCCAGAACTTTCAGTTCTTGTCTTTCTGTTTCCAAATTGTTCTTACTGGTTTGGAGTTCTTCTGTTAGTCTTTTGAACTCGCCTTCCACGAGATCTTGTTCTTTTTGTTTTAAGGTCATCATGTTCATGACATTTTCAAGTTGGTCTCTTTCCATCTCAATCTGAAGAGTCAGATCTTTAATGTTGGTTTTCTCTCTATGTATCTCATGAAACAGACTGTCTGCATGTTCTTTCTTCTTATGTAGCTCAGCCTTTGTATTTTCCAGCTTGTCTCTTTCCTCTGTTATATTCTGTTTCTGCTGTTCTAATATGTCAGTTTGTTTCTGGATGTTACACCTCAGGTCATTCTTTTCTGTCTGTATGAGCTTCTTGTAAACCGACATCTGGTCTCTCTCTTGATGAAAGGCTTCAAGCTGTTGCTCCAATACAAGGCATAATCTTTGCACTTCTTCATTGTTTTGATCTAATTTGGACATTTTGGTTTTAATGTTTCCATGTGCCTTTTCATTCAGCCCCTGCAGGTTTCTTCTCAGAGTTTGTATGTTACTCATAAACTGCTCTTTCCTAATTTTCAATTCAGAGAGTTCTCCTTTCATTTGATCTTTCTCATTCTCAAGTACTTGTCTGTCCAAGTCAAAACTGATCTTCATCTGATTGAGTTTGTCTCTCTCTTCACTGATGTTGTTCCTGGCAGCTTCAATCTCTTCTTTCTTCTCGTGGAGATCCTTCCTCAGAACTTTCAGTTCTTGTCTTTCTGTTTCCAAATTGTTCTTACTGGTTTGGAGTTCTTCTGTTAGTCTTTTGAACTCGCCTTCCACGAGATCTTGTTCTTTTTGTTTTAAGGTCATCATGTTCATGACATTTTCAAGTTGGTCTCTTTCCATCTCAACCTGAAGAGTCAGATCTTTAATGTTGGTTTTCTCTCTATGTATCTCATGAAACAGACTGTCTGCATGTTCTTTCTTCTTATGTAGCTCAGCCTTTGTATTTTCCAGCTTGTCTCTTTCCTCTGTTATATTCTGTTTCTGCTGTTCTAATATGTCAGTTTGTTTCTGGATGTTACACCTCAGGTCATTCTTTTCTGTCTGTATGAGCTTCTTGTAAACCGACATCTGGTCTCTCTCTTGATGAAAGGCTTCAAGCTGTTGCTCCAATACAAGGCATAATCTTTGCACTTCTTCATTGTTTTGATCTAATTTGGACATTTTGGTTTTAATGTTTCCATGTGCCTTTTCATTCAGCCCCTGCAGGTTTCTTCTCAGAGTTTGTATGTTACTCATAAACTGCTCTTTCCTAATTTTCAATTCAGAGAGTTCTCCTTTCATTTGATCTTTCTCATTCTCAAGTACTTGTCTGTCCAAGTCAAAACTGATCTTCATCTGATTGAGTTTGTCTCTCTCTTCACTGATGTTGTTCCTGGCAGCTTCAATCTCTTCTTTCTTCTCGTGGAGATCCTTCCTCAGAACTTTCAGTTCTTGTCTTTCTGTTTCCAAATTGTTCTTACTGGTTTGGAGTTCTTCTGTTAGTCTTTTGAACTCGCCTTCCACGAGATCTTGTTCTTTTTGTTTTAAGGTCATCATGTTCATGACATTTTCAAGTTGGTCTCTTTCCATCTCAATCTGAAGAGTCAGATCTTTAATGTTGGTTTTCTCTCTATGTATCTCATGAAACAGACTGTCTGCATGTTCTTTCTTCTTTTGTAGCTCAGCCTTTATGATTACCAACTTGTCGTTGTGCGCTTTCATAATTTGTTTCTCTTCTTCTAATATGTCAGTTTGTTTCTGGATGTCAGACCTCATCAGCTCCAAGTCCAGTTTCCCTTTCTTCATCATCTCATTCACTCTATTCAGATCCTCTCTCTCTTGTTTCAGCTCTGACTTCAGTTTTTCAAGACGGTCTTTTTCCAACTCAAACCCTTGCTTCCGTTGATTTTCCATGTCTTCTCTCTGGCTGACAATGTCTGACACTATACTTATCAGACCTTCCTTTTCTCTCTCCAACTGCTCAGTGTAACAAGCCAGGTTTTCTTTCTGTTCATCAAGTTCTGCCAGCTTTTGTTCAGATACAGTGTACAGCATTAGAACATCTTCATTGTTTTGTTGCAAAGTCTCCATTTTGTTTTTCATGTCTTCACACATCCTTTCATTCAGCTGTTGAAGTTTTACTCTCACAGTGTCTATAGATTTCATTTGATTCAGCAGGTGATCTTCTCTCATCTTCAGTTCACAATGTTTGTCTTCCATTCTGTCCTTTTCTTTCAAAAGCATTTCTCTCTCTTTGTCAAATACAGTCTTCATTTTATTGAGTTTTTCTTTTTCTCCACTGATGTTGTTCATGGCAGCTTCAATCTCTTCTTTCTTCTCGCGGAGATCCTTCCTCAGAACTTTCAGTTCTTGTCTTTCTGTTTCCAAATTGTTCTTACTGGTTTGGAGTTCTTCTGTTAGTCTCTTGAACTCGCCTTCCACGAGATCTTGTTCTTTTTGTTTTAAGGTCATCATGTTCATGACATTTTCAAGTTGGTCTCTTTCCATCTCAACCTGAAGAGTCAGATCTTTAATGTTGGTTTTCTCTCTATGTATCTCATGAAACAGACTGTCTGCATGTTCTTTCTTCTTATGTAGCTCAGCCTTTGTATTTTCCAGCTTGTCTCTTTCCTCTGTTATATTCTGTTTCTGCTGTTCTAATATGTCAGTTTGTTTCTGGATGTTACACCTCATCAGCTCCAAGTCCAGTTTCTCTTTCTTCATCACCTCACTGACTTTATTCAGATCCTCCCTCTCTTGATTCAGCTCTTCCTTCCGTTTTTCAATATCTTGTTTGTCCAACAGAAGACATCGCGTCTGTTGACTTCCCATCTGTTCTCTCCGGATGGCCATGTCTGACAGGATACCTCTCAGGTCATTCTTTTCTGTCTGTATGAGCTTCTTGTAAACCGATATCTGGTCTCTCTCTTGATGAAAGGCTTCAAGCTGTTGCTCCAATACAAGGCATAATCTTTGCACTTCTTCATTGTTTTGATCTAATTTGGACATTTTGGTTTTAATGTTTCCATGTGCCTTTTCATTCAGCCCCTGCAGGTTTCTTCTTAGAGTTTGTATGTTACTCATAAACTGCTCTTTCCTAATTTTCATTTCAGAGAGTTCTCCTTTCATTAGATCTTTCTCATTCTCAAGTACTTGTCTGTCCAAGTCAAAACTGATCTTCATCTGATTGAGTTTGTCTCTCTCTTCACTGATGTTGTTCCTGGCAGCTTCAATCTCTTCTTTCTTCTCGTGGAGATCCTTCCTCAGAACTTTCAGTTCTTGTCTTTCTGTTTCCAAGTTGTTCTTACTGGTTTGGAGTTCTTCTGTTAGTCTTTTGAACTCGCCTTCCACGAGATCTTGTTCTTTTTGTTTTAAGGTCATCATGTTCATGACATTTTCAAGTTGGTCTCTTTCCATCTCAATCTGAAGAGTCAGATCTTTAATGTTGGTTTTCTCTCTATGTATCTCATGAAACAGACTGTCTGCATGTTCTTTCTTCTTTTGTAGCTCAGCCTTTATGATTTCCAACTTGTCTTTGTGCGCTTTCATAATTTGTTTCTCTTCTTCTAATATGTCAGTTTGTTTCTGGATGTCAGACCTCATCAGCTCCAAGTCCAGTTTCCCTTTCTTCATCATCTCATTCACTCTATTCAGATCCTCTCTCTCTTGTTTCAGCTCTGACTTCAGTTTTTCAAGACGGTCTTTTTCCAACTCAAACCCTTGCTTCCGTTGATTTTCCATGTCTTCTCTCTGGCTGACAATGTCTGACACTATACTTATCAGACCTTCCTTTTCTCTCTCCAACTGCTCAGTGTAACAAGCCAGGTTTTCTTTCTGTTCATCAAGTTCTGCCAGCTTTTGTTCAGATACAGTGTACAGCATTAGAACATCTTCATTGTTTTGTTGCAAAGTCTCCATTTTGTTTTTCATGTCTTCACACATCGTTTCATTCAGCTGTTGAAGTTTTACCCTCACAGTGTCTATAGATTTCATTTGATTCAGCAGGTGATCTTCTCTCATCTTCAGTTCACAATGTTTGTCTTCCATTCTGTCCTTTTCTTTCAAAAGCATTTCTCTCTCTTTGTCAAATACAGTCTTCATCTGATTGAGTTTGTCTCTCTCTTCAGTGATGTTGTTCATGGCAGCTTCAATCTCTTCTTTCTTCTCGTGGAGATCCTTCCTCAGAACTTTCAGTTCTTGTCTTTCTGTTTCCAAATTGTTCTTACTGGTTTGGAGTTCTTCTGTTAGTCTTTTGAACTCGCCTACCATAGCTCTTCTTTCCCTTTCAATGTTCTGTTCCATTTCTCTCATTTTTCTTCTGTTCATATGGACAGGCTCTGATTTCTGTCTTGCCATAGTCCCCCGTAAACGATTCATCTGATGTATTTCTGCCTGAGCTTGTTGTCTTGCCATTCTCACACTCTCCTTCTCTCCTCGAATGCGTTGTTTCAGCATTTCAGTATCTTCTCCCTTAGTCTTCTGTTTCACTTGTTCACTTAATAATTTTTGAAGTTGGTCAATTTCACTGTTTTTCTGATCCAAACGGTCCATAATTAGTTTTATGTATTCCTTAAGTTTCTCCTTTTCTGATCTCAGTCTGACAGTTTCATTTTCCATTTCCTCCAGTTCTATGGCCATTCTGGTTTTCATCATTTGTTTCACTTCTTTATCTGTTCCCGTTCTGACACGTTTCCTTAAGTCGCTGTTCTCTCTCTCAGTATTTTCCAAGAAAGATTTTCTATGCTTTTGTTGCCTGATTTCAGTCTTGATTTTTTCAAGCTCAGCTCTTTCTTGGGATATTAAGAGATAGCTGTTTTCCAGGTCTTGTTTTGCAGCCGTGATTGTATAGTCCAGGTCTTCTAACTGTCTCAGTTTTCCTTTGGTCTCTTTCAAAATTATCTCGATGACTTCACTTTTCTTTCTGCTTTTTGCAGACATTTTCTCAATGGTGCACTTTACTTTTGCCATTTTCTCCAACTTCTGTCCAATCACTTCAGTTAGCCTCTTGATATTTATTTTTAAAATATGTAGTTCGTCTCTCTCTATCAATGTTTTCTCTAATCTCTGATCCAGCTCTCTTCTCTGTTTCTTTGCTGCAGTTTGCATCCATTTCATGTTGCTCATTTCTTCTTTCAGGTGCATTTCATGTTTCCTCATTTCAGTTTTGAACATTTTCAAAAGCTCTTGAAATTGTTTTATGTCTTCTAGCAGTCCTTCAATTGCATTGTCTTTATCCTTATGATCTTTATTTATGTTACTTTCTTCAATTTGGTCTTCAAATTCTAGTTTCACTAATCTTATGATTTCTTGTGTTCTATAAATCTCCGCCCTTAATCTTTGTAAATCAGCACTTCTGCTGTCCTTTTTAGAAGCACCTCCATCCATCTCATCAGGATGTATTTGTTGATTTTCTCTTGACTCCTTGATTTGTTTTTGCTTCTCAACATCCAATCTCCTCAAGTCAGTCTTATCAGCTAATTCTTGTCTCACCATATTGCCATTCTCCTCTTTTTGCACTTGATTTTCATATTTTAAAACATTGGTGATTACCCTCAAAATGTCTTTGTAATCTGTTTCTTTCAGGAGTCTAGGCACTATTTCCTCTACATCTCCAGTTTCCCTGACTGTGTTTTGTAGCCAAGTCTTAGTCTCTGGTCTCTGGCTCTGCAGGTTATTTATTTCTATAATAAGCCTTTTTACCTCCTCATTTTTGTCCTCCATGTTCTTCATAGCATACATTATTTGCTCACTCATTTTCCCCTCTCTCTCCTTGAGTTTGGATATCTGATTTTCCACATTTACCTTTTCTCTTACCTTCATTGCTAATTCTGTCTGATCATCATCCATTAATATGTCTTGATGAATTTCTGTCTGCATCCGTAAGAAAACATTCTGCTCTTCCTTAATGTCCACACCAAAAAAATTGAGGTCTTGTCCCTGTTTGTGCTCTAAATGCATATACACCTGTTTTATTATTTCTTCACTTTGATTTTCATCTTCTGTTCCGTCTTTGTTTGACAGGATTTCAAATGTTTGATCTTTGAGAGAGTATCTGTGTGTTTCTTTCTGTGGTTCTTGGTTAGATGCATTGACTGAAAAAGCCTTTTTGATTGCAGATTCTGTTGATATCCATTTGTTGACCTGAGCTTTCATGGAAGTCACCTTATCCTTCATAAAAAAGAAAAAAAGAATAGTCATTGTTTCCATCCAAAGAAATACTCTTGTTAATGTCACAATTTCATAAAATTACTACTTTTACCTAGTCAGATGTATGGGAATAATTCCTCCACCGCTGCTACCTGCCATAGGAACATGGTAGTGGGTAATGATGATAAAAAGAATTTCCCCTTGTGGGATTAAAATAGTATAATAAATTAAATTTAAATTAAAAAATTAAATTAAATTCTGGGATGTATAAACCCCCAAATCCCAGAATCATTAAACCCATTGCCATTTTCCTGAGGCAGGTAGCAGTGGTGCAGAAATTATTCAAATGTTTTACTTAAGGAAAAGTAAAAATTTGCATTGCATTTAAATGAAACATGTAGGTCATTAAAAAAAGATTTAATGTAAATATTTAAATGGGTAATGTTCAGATGCAAGATGTAATGTAAAGGAACAATACACTTAATATGCTACTTTTGGGCTGGCTGCGCTGTAACTCCATGTCACATTATTTCGAAGTCCTCAGGTGGGAAAATAATGACATAAGATTTGGACAAATTTGGGTCAAAGGATAAACCTTTTGGTATTCTTTCCTTTTTCGCATCAACCAATCCCATGTGGACCCAAAGTAACAAAGAATGTATCCTACTAACAAGTATTATGTGTGTATCATGGCGACAGGGTCCAAGAGGTTTGAGTTTAAAAGTTGAATCTTTGGGTGAGAGGATGCATCTGTGACCGCGAGACCCGACGAGACCGGTGTGAGATTCAACATGGCAGCCTCCTGCTGCTAGATTTTCAACACATCAGACCACCTTCCTCTTACTACGAAATAAAATCGTTTTCAGACTGTAACCCATCCGACTCCACAACCGATCGATCTGGAAGACCTCCAGGATTATATCGACGAATGTTTCACCCGACTGTGCACAATGAGCGACACACAGAGAGCCCACGACAAGGACAATTGCACCTCCACGCCAAACTCCAAGAGATACCGGCAATCTAACTCCATTCACAACTCTCCGGACAAAACATGCTGTACTGAGGTCAGTGACATTCTTTTCTCGATCGACAGTAAACTCTCAACACTAGATGCAAGAATCGCACTGGTGGGAGTACTCCATAAAGAATTCCAAAACTTACGCGTCAGTTTGGAATTCAGCCAGGAACAGCTCGCGACACTCACAAGGGAAAATAAATCATTACAACAATCCGTCACCACTCTCACAACTGAACTTGCCTCCGCTGTAAAAGAAAACATGGACATGAAAGAGACCATTCTCAATATACAATCACGCAGTATGAGGGACAACCTTGTTTTTTCAGGGATCCCAGAGTGTGCACAGGACAGCGACCCAGAACAGCAGATCAAGGATTTCATGATCACACACCTTAAAATGCCACTGGACACTGTAAACAACATCACATTCCATCGCGTGCACCGCATAGAACCTAAAAACCCTGCAAACAAACGGCCACGACCCATTGTTGCAAAATTTGAACATTTCAAGCAAAAACAACAGGTACAACGCCAAGGCAGACAACTCAAAAACACAAACTATGGACTGAACGACCAATTCCCCCGAGAAATTATGGACAGACGTAAAACATTGCTCCCCATCAGGAAACAAAAAATACAAGAGGGAAAAAAAGCAGTGATCTCTGTTGATAGGTTATACATTGATGGCCAGCTCTTCCGAGATACAAAGATAACCCCCTGGCTAATCTAAGAATCGATGATGATGATGACAATGACAATGACGATTGGTTTTGCACCTTAGTGTCTCTCACTAAGCACCTCAACACTTGGTTTAAATGTACGTTTATGTATTTTATGCTGTCTTTCTATGTCTTGCTTTTTTGTTTTTTTCTGTTTTCCATGTTTTTCATGATGTTTTCCCCCCTTCCTACACACACACACACACACACACACACATCCACATGCGCACACACACGCACACAATGCAAGAAGCAGTCCAATTGACCCCTGCACTCTGCTACCATGAACACACTCAAATTTATCACTTGGAACATCCGTGGTATTGGTTCACAGGCAAAAAAACTTAAAGTATTTAATCACTTAAACAGATTATAGGCAGATATATGTCTCTTACAGGAAACCCACACAAAGGAATCTGACAATCATAAACTACAAACTCCACAATTTAATCGAATTTTCTCAGCACACCTCAACTCTAGGCAAAGAGGCGTAGCTGTTTTAATCCACAAAAATGTCTCATTTACTCACAATAATACGATCAAGGACCCAGAAGGACGATTTGTCATAATAAACATCCCAGTATACAATAACCCAATCACTATAGCATCCATATATGGCCCAAATAAGGATGACTCAGCTTTCTTCCATACCTTTTTTACTTCTCTTCTTAATCTAGCCGATTCACCCACAATAATTGGAGGTGATTTCAATACAGTCATAAACCCATCTTTAGACAGATCCAAAAATTTACACAATACACCTAACTATCAATCGACAGAAACAATTAAACAGTTCATGAGCGATTTTGGTCTTGGCAATGGTTGGCGATTAAAACACCCCACCACTCAAGAATTTTCATTTTTCTCACCAGTACATCATTCATATTCTCGCATCGATTTTTTTCTATCCAGTAATTCTATTATATCCCAAATTTCAGACACACAGATACATTCCATTACCATCAGCGATCACGGTCCGGTCTCTCTCATTTGGAAAATTAACCCTCCTCACAAATCACCCACAAGATGGCGTTTTAATTCATCTTTACTTACGGACCCTGAATTTGATAAATATGTCAAAAGAGAGTGGGCTTCCTTTCTTGAAATAAATGATTCACCAGAAATAGCACCATCATTACTTTGGGAAACAGGGAAAGCAGTTTTAAGAGGAAAAATCATATCATATTCAACACACAAGAAAAAGAAAGATAATGAACAGGAAATGTACCTAGAACAAAAAATTAGAGAACTAGAGAATTCAATGCAAATAATCCAACAGCAACAATACAGAATGATTTACGGCATTACAAACTACAGTTAAATGAACATATTAATAGGAAAACTCAATTTCTTATACTGAGACTAAGACATGAAAATGTTGAATACAATAATAAATCTGGAAAATACCTTGCCAACCAAATAAAACGAAACAGAGAAAAAATGACAATCTCAACTATTGTGAACTCGGCTGGGAGGATAGCACAGACACCGGAAGAGATAAATAAGACTTTCCAAGATTTTATACTAAACTATACACATCATCACATAAACCCAGCCAGGAAGACATTAATACATTTCTAAGCAACATTGAACTACCACTACTGAGGACCAAGCAAATATACTTGACAAACCATTCACAACAATAGAATTCCATGATGCACTCAAACTCCAGTCACCAGGACCTGACGGTTTCCCAGCTGAATTCTATAAACACTTCTGGAGTCTTTCCCCAATTTTCAAAAGATTAACAGCTGACATTAAAGAAAAATCCAAACTTCCCATAGACATGAATACGGCTGCGATATCTCTATTATTAAAATCTAATAAAGACCCTACCCACCCCTCAAGCTACCGCCCTCTATCTCTCATTAATACAGACACAAAGATTATCAGTAAAGCACTAGCATTACAAATTGAAACGGTCACACCACATATCATCCACTCAGACCAAACAGACTTTATTAAAAGAAGACAATCATCTAACAACCTACGTAGACTGTTTAATTTAATCCATTACACTTCTCACATCAACTCATCAACAGCCATAGTATCACTAGATGCAGAAAAAGCTTTTGATAGGGTAAACTGGGTTTTTTTGTTTTCTGCACTTAAAAAATTTGGATTTGGCGAATCATTTATCCACTGGGTGAGGGTTCTGTATACCACACCAATGGCCACAGTCATCACCAATGGAATGATATCACAACGTTTCACTCTGCACAGGGGCACTAGGCAAGGATGACCACTCTCACCATTATTATTCACCATATTCATTGAACCATTTGCAGCTGCAATACGTCAAATTGTAAACATCACAGGAATTCCAACAAAAAATGTACATCATAAGATTAACCTATATGCAGACGACATACTTCTCTATCTACAAAATCCCTCAACATCATTACCCGAAACCATTCACCTCATAAACGCATTTCCTAAAATTTCAGACTATAGTATCAACTGGTCCAAATCTATTATCCTCCCACTAAGCAATTATAGCTGGGATGTGGCAGCCTCAACGCCCCCGCTCACAATTAGCACTGGTTATATCACATACTTAGGAATCAACATCTCCGCCAGGCTGTCAGAGTTAGTCAATCTCAACTTTAACCCACTCCTCAAAAAGATAGAACACAACCCTACAGCGCTGGATGAACCTACCAATATCCCTCATAGGCAGAATTTCTACAATCAAAATGACTATATTACCCATGACAAATTACCTATTCTCAATGATCCCCATTATGCCTCCATCTTCCTGGTTCAAATCCCTAGACTCTGCCATCTCAAAATACTACTGGAAAAACGAAACACACAGAATCAAACTAGCCACTTTACAGAAACCCAAGACTCAGGGAGGCCTGGAAGCACCAAATTTTTTCCATTACTTTGTAGGAACACATGTCCATCACCTCTGCATTCCATTGAGGTTCTGTTCTTGCATTAATTACTCCTCTCATCTGCAAGCTGACTGTTTTCAGGAAAGAGACGCCATGAAGTCTCTCACCTCTTCACCTGACTTGTTTTGCTTTCAATGAAACCATTAGATGGACGCTTCACAGGAGAACCCCCCTCATTTATTTACAGCTTTGGATAACCATTTGTCCTCTTTCCCCACTCAAGATATTGACACTCCTTTCTCTCAGGTCGGTGGAGTTCATCATCAAATGAATCCACTCCAGAGTAAAAGTACTCTGGGCCTCTTCTCTGTTTTTCTAGCCCTCCTGCCCTAATGGTTTACGACTATGCTTCTCTTATCACACATTCCAACCTATAATGGTTTCTGCACTCATCCCGATTTCAAGCAAGTTCTAAAATACCACTAAACCAGGAACTCATCCTCTTAATTTTAACAGATTAGGAAACAGTAAAAGAAGTTCATAAAACTGATCTTTTTCCCGTTTCTCTACGATTAAGATTGACTGAGATCAAGTTTTAATGTTTAATCTGTCCTGTGTTCGGTGGAACCACAGCACCTCTTGATGGTGAGTCCTGGTACAGTTGGACGAGCTGTTTAAGAAATATTCTGTTTAATAAGTTTATGGTTATCACCATTAAATGTCTCTGATATGTTTTTGTTTTAACAAGTATTAAGCTAGAACTAGGAGAAATATGTATAAGTGATCAATTCTACCAGTTCTACCTACTGTATATTCAAGTGTGTTTTCTTTTACGTTTTAATCAAGTTTTAATTCCTTTTGAATGTTAAGTGATTTTAATCATGTCATAATCCTTTTTCATGATTGTAGCGACAAAAAACAAAGCAGTCTCTGAGAGGCTAAGCGTAGGGTGTTTGCTGCTTGGCTGACGCGCTGTACTAACAAAATATTCGCTGAGATCAAGATGCGTTTAAGGATTTTTATTAAAGAAGAAAAAACAACTTATTATATCGTGCTTAAAGTATAGAAAAATCAATCACAGCGATCATAATCAAAAAACAGCGGTCAACGAAAAATACGGCCTCCCAGTCACTCACCCTCTCTCTCTTTGTTACCTTACCGCCATGCAGTGCACAGGTGAATATATTAATTAAATGTTACCGCCCATATTCCCGTGACCCAGTTACTGTGATATCAAAAATAAAGAACAACAAAAAAGAACAAAATATAACAACCAACAAACCCAAATATAAACTACAAAATCTACACCTTCGTGGCTCCTACAATGATAGACGAAGTACATCTATTGAGCCATGGTGAGATTCTGTGAAAGGTGAAGCACGGTTTTGAAACGTTTAAAACTATAAGTTTAGTTTTAGTGAGTTCCTGTGAATTTTCACACTATCTACTTTGAGACAAAAAGCCGGCAGTCCTGCCCCCAGGCACGCCTGCCATTTGGAGACAACAAAACGGAGAGACATCACTTCTCTCAAGTTAGTCTAAGTTTTAGTTTTTCACTCTTACTCTTGTAACTTATTTTTGAAACTCTCGTCTTTAATTTTTCCGCTCTTTACTTTTACTTTGAAACACGCTTCAAGACAGCGATCTCAGCAGAAGTGCTCAAACCGTATTGATTAGCTTCTTTTATTAAATTTGTACCAGAACGAAGTTCTGTTTTAAGTTGTTTTATACAGTTAAGTATCGTAACCTGATTTGGAGGAAGTGAACTTAATTTAGATTATCTTGCATTAACTAACAACAGAAGATCCGCCTGATCAACGTATCATCCTCAGTTGTTTTATTCAAGAAGTTAGATTTAGTTTACAAAGTCAGAGCCTGAGAACCACTCGAAGCAACGAAGAAGAACATCTTTATCACAATCATCATCTCGACACTGCAGCAACTTGCTGTGTCCGAAACCGTGCAAGCTGTTTCCAACGAAAGACAGACTCTTTGACAAGCCCCCAGCGCTCGCTAGCGGTACCACCCCGCTGGGCATTGAGCCAAGATCTCACCGGATCGGTACGGGACCAGCTGCCCTCTTCCTAAGACATCGGACCGAGGTGTCCAACCGGCTGATACCGGACGAGCTGACCCTCGGCCATTGGACCGGGACTGCCAGCTAGAGTCGCAAATCACCTGAGGAAACCCGCCCCCGCGGACTCAACCACTCTGCTAAGAAAGTAGGCTCTCCATCACTCATAACAGCTGGATTCACACATGATACATGAGATGGTGTCTGTGGCTCTGATTCATATCTTTTAGTTTAAGAGAAATTCAGTTAGGATTTTGGTAGTATTAAAATTACTCCCGTAATATTTAAATGCTTCAACCTAACTCGTAATCTCACCATCAGCCCATATTCCACTAATAACCCATTACTTAGTTATTCCATATTTCCTGTTACCTGTTGTTATTCATTTAAATTGCCATTTCATTTATTTAATCTGAATTATTTAGTCAAACATATTTAACCGTATGTCGTTGTCTGTGCAGGTTTGTTTTTAATGTGGAGAACCGATGGATCTGTGTATTCACTACTTCATTTATGAGATTGAATAAATTGATCTGAAATTGATTAGAATTGATACAAGTTAACCTTGTCCAGTCGAATTTGATTAATTACCTCCGGATTATTCAAATAGACAAAACAACGGAGGTGGTGCCCCATTAACGAGTGTTTTATTAATCGCCAGTGATTAATAAATTACATTTATTATTAGTGTATCTCCTACAACTTCTTAGCCCATCAACTACAATATATTCACAAATGGACTCACCCCACTGATACGGACAACTCCTGGATAGACATAGAACAAACATTATGCAAAGACATCAATATTTCAGATCTACCATTCATAAGTCGCTCCATCACACACCATCCATGTTTCAAAATTCCAAGCATAGCCACAACTCTGACAGCCTGGTGGAAGACCCACCAAATCTCTGACACCACAATCTCACCTACCAAGCACTCTCCCATCTGGAACAACCCAGATTTTTTAATGAACAAAAAACCACTACACCTTTCATCATGGATCAGTAAAGGCATAACACATCTCAAACATCTATTCCACAACAACACTTGGTCTACATTCTCTTATCTGGTCCAGAAGTTTGGCATTGGGGAAAACCACTTTTTGGAATTTTTGCAAATCAAATCCGCTATTCGAGCTAAAATCAGCATTAACCCACCCTCCCTTGACCTCACCCCATTAATATCAGATCTTATAGAAATTACAACAAGGAAAAAACTACTCTCCAAAATTTACAAATTATTATCGGCATACGACCAGACAACATCCATCCCTTCAAATAAATGGGAGCAAGACTTACTTTTCATCCCCAGTACCGACTGGACTCAAACCTGTAAAAACATCTTTTCATTGTCCACCAACACAAACATTCAGCTTATTCAATATAAAATCATTCACAGAATATATTACACAGGGGAATGTATGTTTAAAATGGGTTTCACAGACACAATCATTTGTCCACACTGTACACAAAACACTACCGACAACTACTTGCATGCCACATGGAACTGTACACCAATTAAACAATTCTGGCAGGACATCACAAACAACCTATCACTTATCATGGACTGTCACATCCAGCGATCCCCCGCACTGTGCTTACTGGGAGACACATCCGACATCAACCTTGACAACTTACCCAATAGAATACTCTCTATAGCCCTAACTATCACCAAGAAAACCATCCTCATGAATTGGAAATCACGGAAGAAAATTAACAATGGAAAAATCTACTAATAGAATACATATCAATGGAAAAACTATCTGCCTCTATGAAAAACCAAACTGCCGACTTTGATACAATCTGGCACCCATTTATCAATATGTTAAAGTCGTAATTTCTGCACAGACTTTTTTTTTTTTTACGGCCTCCCCCACATTGCATATTTATTTACCTGCCTGTACTCCGTTTATTTATTTATTTTTTGCCTGCCTGCCAGCCACATCACACATACCATTAACACACATACAATGATCCCACACACATCCAAAAAGAAAGAAAGGAAGGTGGGAAAGAAAAAGGAAAAAAAAAAAAAAGGGAGGAAGAAAGGAAAGGGGAGGGGAAAAAAGAGAAAAAGGGGAAAAAAACACATATATGTGTGTTTTATTCATTTATTTATTTATTTATTTTTGTATGTATATCGAGCCAACAGCCCACTACATTTATCAATTTCTCTCCTCTACTCTCATTCTTCTACTCTCATTTTCATTCTCACCCTCTACTTTCACTCTTCTCAGTCCTTTTTGTTTTGTTTTACCTAATTATTTCATCTTCTATTCTTCCCTGCCTTCATGTCTTTTCCTCCTTTTATTTGTATTTTGGCATTTATTTAGTTACTTAGCTACTTTCCTCCATGTCGGAGGTGGGAGACCATCTCAGTTGGGCCACGGGGGCTGTGGGGTCCTGGGGGTGGGGAGGCTAGGGAGCTGGGGGGAAGACTGACGGATGAGACTGCTCTTGGACACCAAGATATCACAAGACATGAACATGATCTTACCCCTCTCCAACCATAAAACTGCCCTTCGGACCACTCCCGTAGGGGTGGGTTCCGCTCTAAAAGGAACCGACCTACAACGGGCTGGCCGCCTCCTACTGGTCTGGTGGCAGCCCAAAGTATGCAAGAATTAACATGATGGAGAGAGGTAAGAGAATTTAAAACTGAGAATAAAATAATTAAATACAATAATTTTATTAATAATAAAAGAGAAAAAATAAAACAAAATAAACCCATATTTGAAAAAAGGAAAGAAAGAAGACAAGGAAAAAAAAAAAAGAGTAAGAATGATTAAATGATACCCCTCCAGTCCCGCCCTGCTCCCTCGGGGGCAAGCTGGAGGTCTAAAAGTTGGGGATACAGTAATACTACCTATCTTAACTTATGTATTTTGCTTTTTCCTCTCTCTCATCCATCCCTTTCCCTTTATCTCTGCTTCCCTCTCGTTCTCTCTTTACCTAACTGCACTCTCTCCTGGCCCAAAAATCTCACACAAGAAGTCATTCACACATGTGCACACACACACACACGAAAAAATCTTAACATACCTTTTATTCTTTATTTTTGTTTTTTATTTTATTTCCTTTTATTTTCTGTCTTGTTTTGTTCTTGTCTCCTCTTTGTTTGCCTATCTGAAGTCTTGTTTGTATTGTTCTGTTGTTTGTTAATCACCCACGTTGCACCCCTGTAGTATTTGATTGTATGTCTTCACACTATATGGCACTAATAAAAAAGGGAAAAAAAAAAAAGTTGAATCTTTGAAAAATGTCCATAAATTTCCGAAAATCTTGCTTTAAAGGTGTTATTGATAACACCAGTGTCAGACACAAAGTTTTCAACTTTGGCATTATTGCTCTGTATATATGTTTATTTATTCTAGTGGAGTGTACATTTCTTGTATTTTTGTTTTGTATGGGAGCAGCTGTAACGTAAACAATTTCCCCTCGGGGATAATAAAGTATTTCTGATTCTGATTCTATGATGATTATTATTATTATTTGTGTACATAAAAAATGTATCAATATGACCATAAGCGACAGCATGCACTCGAGCTGGCATGGACTCCACAAGTATGTGAAAAATCTGACAACTCGTGTTATCCCAGAATGATTTGACAGTGTTCTACAAAGCTCCTTGTGATGTCACAGAATGTAGTCAGGTGACTGTGGAGGAAAGCCCATGACAGTCAGGACTACTTGGTCTTCTTTGGTCTTCAAGTAGTTCTTGTAAAGCATTGAGGTGTGTTGAGGTGTGATGTGGATATATGTACAGTCACTAAAGTACCAAATGTGTATTAATCCAACACTGAAAATAGTCCACAAATGAACCATTTCCTCCTATTTGAGTAATGTTTGATAAACATGTTATATATAGAGAGAGGGAAGTCAGAAAGTATTAAGAGACAGACACAAACACATTATTGATTTGTCTGACTCAACAATAAAAAGAAAAAAAAAGTAAGATTCACTTACCATGTGTTTTTTGACTTCTTCCTTGTTCTCCTTTATCTTCATTTGGGCTTTGAGCATCTGCACCTGGGTGTTGTTAATCTCTACAGCATCTTTTTCTATGTTATCTTTCATCCCACCCATAGTCTGAAGAATTGTAACTATTATATCTTCCAGTTTTTTTTCAACCTTCTCCCTTTGTTGTTGTATCTTTATCTTTATGATTTCTAACTCATCCTTCTCCTGCATGGTCTTCTCTAGCTGTTGGTCTAACACCCATTTCTTTTTTTTTGCTTGAAAATTCATCCATTTAATTTGATTCTTTTCTTCTGTAATGTCTCTCCTGCTGTGCTCCGCATCTTCTCTCACTCTACGCAGCATCATTCTGATTTCTTCTACTTCAAGAATTACTCTCTGCATGCCACTATTCACTTCGTTCTTGGTGCTTGTCTCCACGTTTTCTTCCTCAAATGGATACTCTTCGTGTTGTATTATTTTTCTGGTTCTGTCACCCTGTCTTATCTTCTGCTCGTCAAATCTGTCCTCCATGTTCACCTGCAGATCCTGCTCTGACCTCTGCCCCGCAGTCTTATCTCGTCTTTCTTCCATGTCTTTAGCTGCTTCAGTCTCACTCTTCATCATGCTGATCTCTTCCTTTTTTCTCTTGCTCATTCTTATCATTTTCAACAGTTCACTTTTCTTCATTTCAATCTCACTACTCATTACTTCCATCTCTCTCATCTCTTTCTTTGTCCTTTGTAACTTGTCATCCAGCTCCTGTTTTTGCCTTTCAGTACTTTCCCTCATACTCTTTATTGCATCCATTTCTGCTTTAGCCAACTGCCTGTCCCTCTCAATGTTTTCTCTCTCTGTCGCTATTTTTGTTTTGATTCTTTCTATCTCATTTCTTTCCGATTGGACCTGTGCTAACTTGTTCTCTAGCTCTTGTTTTTGCCTCTGAATATCACACTCCATCTCTTTATCCCTTTGTGTTATCTTAATGCTTACATCAATGTCTTGTCTTTGGTTTTGAGAATCAGGTTTCATGCTTTCCATTTGACCAGTCTCTGCCTTTAGCTGCTGCTTCTTTCCCACAGTCTCAACTTCCAGCACATCCCAAAGTTCCTCCATCCCTTCCTGGATTCTGCTGAGTTTTATCTTCATAGCTTCAAAGGTGTCTTTTCCTTCTTTCTGTCTTCCTCTGCTTTCAATCTCAGTGACTGTGGCTTTCCGCATTTGAACATCTCTATGAATATGCTTCATCCTGTTAATAGTTAGATTCATTTTATGTTTGATGTGCTCAATCTGATTTCTATGTTGAGTAATATCCATTTTATTTCTCTTTAACTCTTGCTTTATGTCTGCCAGGTTTTTCTCCATGTGTTCCTTAGCGGGGCTTGCTTCAAGTATTATTTTCTTATTTTTATTCATTAGACTTAATAGACTGTCAGTCATCAGCCTCTCCATTACCTCCTGCCCTCCCTTTATCTGCTCGATGGGTTCTTTGGGCTCCTTACTTTCATGTGATTTTGTCTTTTCATACTTGATCATTTCCAACTTGTGTTGCTCATTCATGATCTCATCATATCTTCTTTCCAGAGTTTCCCTCTCTTGGTATATTTCAGCACACATTTTCTGAAGTTGATTTTTTTCTTGAGCGGCTTCATTTTTATTCTCCTTGAGTTTCTCAATAACATTTTCCATCTGTAATCTCAGTCTTTTTATTAACAAGGACCGCTCGTATTTTTCAGCAGTCAGTGTGTCAATTTCTTCCTGTTGCTGCTCCGTCTTTGTCTTCAGGTAGTCAATTTCTTTTCTTTCTCTTTGTGCCTCTTCCCAAAGTTGTTCGATCTCCTCTATTACTTGACATGTCAATTGTCTTGTCTCCCTTTTGATTTTTATGTAGTTTGTTTGTTGGTCTTCTAATTGCTCTGTGCTTTCCATTGTCCAGTTCTTTTCTGTTTGGGTCATCCTGTATTGGCTCTGTTGGTTAATAAAATGGACAGAATATCACAGATGAGATGACGGCACAAGTAAAGAGCAATTCCAAAAAAGACAAACACATTTCCAGCATATTTGTCCTCTAAAATTATGCCAGAAGAAGAGAAGACAAATAGAACAAGAAAAGACATTTGTCACCAAGTGGCTTCTCCATCCACTCACACCCTCACCCACAGTATCTCTACTGACTGTGACCTCTGCTGTCTTCTCCCTGTTGATCTCTCCCTGCTGACCTCACCTCCTCTGCAGTCTCATCTCTCCCCTCCCCAACTCCTTTTCTCTCTTACTCCCCAAGTCCACCACCACTCTGCTTCTCTGTCACATAATCTGGACAGCTTCCATCCACTCACCTTGTTCCCTGTGTCTTAATGAAAATATTAATCTTAATTTCTTAGCTCAATACACACATTATTTCACAATTTAATTTTGCTAATTTCCTTAGGGTTTCTTGGATGCTAAGGACAAATTTCAACCCAGTCCAGTGAAAAATAAGCAGTTGTTCAGAATGGTTTTTGGTGAGGCTTAGAATACAAATTCAAAGAGTCACAAAAATTATTAAATATAGTTGAGGGTCAAACTTATTGAAGTAAGTAGTAGTAGTTGAAGTAAAGTATTTGGACTACAGCTATAGGACTTTTTTTTCTTTTATAGAGAATTCATAACATGAACTGGAAAAACCTCTGAATTCTGGGTGAGTTGACATAAAATCACTCTTATATACTATGTAGTTTAATCTACATTGCCTGGCCAAAAAAAAAGTCACCACCTGGATTTAACTAAGCAAATAGGTAAGAGCCTTCCTTTCGATAATTACTGCAGTGATTAATATGTTTCAGCTGGCAACAACTTCTCTCTCATCTCTCATTTTCTTGACCGCTTTATCCGTGAGGGTCGCGGGGATGTTACCGCTTTATCACCCCTTTCAGGGGGTTGCGGGGTTACTGGAGCCAATCCCAGTTTTCATATGGGCGGAGGCCACAACTTATTTAACCCTAACTGCTGCAGTGAGTAGCTTCTCATTTCTTAAACAACCATGTCAGAAGACATATCCTGTGATCTAGGAAAAGATGTTACTCTGTTTCAGAAGGGTCAAATTCTTGGCCTGCATCAAGCAAAGAAAACAACTAAGGAGATTACTGAAACTACAAAAATTGGGTTGAGAACAACGAATTATTAAAACTTGGAAGGATACAGGTGAACTATCATCTTCGAGGAAGAAATGTGGTCAGAAAAAAAACCTGATTGATCGCAATCAGAGATCACTTAAATGTTTGGTGAAATGAAATAGTAAAAAATCAACGGTAGAACTCACGGCTATGTTTAATAGTGAAAGTAAGAGCATGCAAAATGAGAAGAGAACTCAAGGGATTGGGATGAAACAGTTGTATAGCCACTTATCAGTGAGGCTTATCGGAAAAAAAGGCTTCAATTTGCTAAAGAGCATAAAGATTGGACTCTGAAGCAATGGAAAAAGTCATGTGGTCTGATGAGTCCAGATTTACCCTGTTCCAGAGTGATGGGTGCATCAGGCTAAGAAGAGGGGCAGATGAAGTGATGTACCCATCATGCCTAGTGCCTACTGTATAAGCCTGTGGGGGAAGTGTTATCATCTGGGGATGATTCAGTTGGTCAGGTCCAGGTTCAGCAACGTTATGTGCCCAAAAAATTAGGTCAGCTGACTACTTGAATATACCGAATGACCAGGTTTTTCCATCAATGGATTTTTTCTTCCCTGATGGCGCCGGCATATTTCAAGATGACAATGCCACGATTCATCGGGCTCAAACTGTGAAAGAGTGGTTCAGGGAGCATGAGACATCGTTTTCACACATGGATTGGCCACCACAGAGTCCAGACCTGAACCCCATTGAGAATCTTTGGGATGTGCTGGAGAAGACAATGCAGCGGCTGACTCTCTCATCATCAATACAAGATCTTAGGGAGAAATTAATGCAACTCGGGACAGAAAAAAATGTTGTGACATTGCATAAGCTTATTAAAACGATGCCATGGTGAATGTGTGCCGTAATCAAAGCTAAAGGTGGTCCAACTAAATATTAGAAATAAAATATTATTTTTATATATTTTTCTATAAGATCATTGCATATTTGTAGCATTGCTGTCCTGTAAGAATCACGTAGGCCTATCTCTAAAAAGTCAACTGCTCACTGGTGCCAGAAAAACAGCCCTGTTTTCAGCTTTGATATAATGCATTTTCCAGCTAATACAAGAGGGTTTTATAAGTAGTTCCTTTAGCTTAAGAAGTAGTAGAATTTTCTCAACCCATAAAGGAACACTGCATGTTTCAGTTCAGGAGGAAGAAGAAGAAGAAGAAGAATCTTTATTTGATTAAATAACATACAGTGTAAAATATAGTGCAACTGGTACTCTGCACTTAACCCATCCTGAGGGAGCAGTGGTCACCGGTTAACCCTTGCACCCGGGGACCAACTCCAGATCTTAGCCAGTGCCTTTGGTCAAGGGTACTGACTAGAGAATCAAACTATTTGTGCATAGTTTGATTGAATTGCTTCTGGAATAAAGAAGCGCAAAAGAACAACTATATTACAGAAACACTACAGACAACACAGAGCTGAATCTTTTTACTTCTTAATTTTTCCTTGTAACTTTCTTCTCCATCCTCCCCAAACTTTAATATTAAATAGTACACTATTAAAGAAAATGCAAAGTTAACAGATTCCCATTGCTTGCCTCATTTTTGTTTTTTATCTCAAAAACATTGTTTTGAATAATAAACTGGCAGGCGCTGTAATCATGTCTTTAACTTTTCTCCACTATCTTGTTGGTGAAGGTTCTCAGTCATCCAGGTCATGGTAAATCTAAGTCCTGTATCGTAGGCAACTGGACTTGTTTCAGTTTCTTGAAGATGTTTGACCTCTCATCCAATTTATACACACACCGATTTACACATTCATGCACACAACACACACCCTATTCCCAATTGTCAGTGACACTTGAGACACATTACTCTCTTTCTCTCATTGGTTTTCATCAGACTTGTAAAGAATCCAAACAAACATATTTAATATTGCATGATATAATACACTTATATCATTATTACTTTATTGCTATACAATGCTCAAACTATAGTTATCATATATCTTATTCTGAGCTATATTGCTGTACCATACATTATGTTATACTAAACCACTGGGCCTACATTTCACTTTAATGTCTACTATAAACATATATGTATCTAGTTCCTCTATACAAATCTATGAGGAAGGATAGGAAGAAGAGTGAAGAAGATAGTGGAGTCTAAGTGCTGTATCATAGTCACCTGGACTTGTTTCAGTTTCCTGAAGATGTTTCACCTCTCATCCAAGAGGCTTCCTCAATTCTAACTAACTGGAGAGGAGTTGCAGGCTTTTAAACTCTGTGTGGGAGTGTCCTTACAGAGTTGTTAAGGACACGTGTGAGCTCTGAGTTTCAGAGTCGTTAGGGCCACTTGTGGGTCGTTGACCCAACCAGTCTTCATGTGGGTTGCTAGGCTTTACTTGACCTCTGTCTGACGACCACCTACATCCAGTACAGTGAAGGTTTCTACAGACAGAAGCACGGCTGTGCCATGGGCTCACCGGTGTCCCCAATAGTGGCCAACCTCTACATGGAAGAAGTTGAGAGCAGAGCCTTGATAACCTTCACCTACACACACTGATCAATTCCTGCTGTTTGACTCTCATCACCCACTGGAGCCCAAGCTGGGGGTCATCAGAACCATAAACCATCGGACTGAGACTGTGCCCACTAAGTCACAGGGGAAGGAGAAGGAACAGAAGCACATCAGGGGAGCACTTAAAACCTGTGGCTACCCAAACTGGACCTTTGTCAAAACCACTAAAAGATCCAGAGCAGACAGAGAGGAGGAGACGAGAAAACATAGCAACATCATCATTCCTTATGTCACAAGAACATCTGAGAAACTCAGGAGGATCTTTAATAAACATCATATCCCGGTTCACTTTAAACCTACCAACACACTGAGGCTAAGGACAAAACACCCAGGAATAAACAGAGTAATGTAGTTTATGCTGTTCAATCCAACCAGGACTGCACAGATTTGTACATTGGGGAGACAAAACAACCTCTTCATAAATGAATGGCACAACACAGGAGGGCCAACTCCTCAGGTCAAGACACTGCTGTCCACTTATATCTGAAGGAGAAAAATCATTCCTTTGAGGACAACAATATAAACATCTTGGCCAGAGAAGACAGATGGTTTGAAAGAGGAGTAAAAGAATCCATCTGTATCAAACTGGAACGACTGTCTTTGAACAGAGGAGGTGGCCTAAGACATTACTTATCACCCACCTACGATGCAATACTGAGTTCCCTCCAAAGACAGCTTAACAACCATTCACACCTGAGCTCACCTAGCCTTAGCAACCCACATGAAGGCCGGTTGGGTCAGCGACCCACAAGTGGCCCTAATGACTCTGAAACTCAGAGCTCACACGTGTCCTTAACAACTCTGTAAGGACACTCCCATACAGAGTTTAAAAGCCTGTAACTCCTCTCCAGTTAGTTAGAACTGAGGAAGCCTCTCTTGTTTCAGCCTCACCTGAAACAAGTCCAGGTGACTATGATACAGTACTTAGACTCTACTATCTTCTTCACTCTTCTTCCTATCCTTCCTCATAGACTTGTATAGAGGAACTAGATACATATATGTGTATAGTAGACATTAAAGTGAAATGTAGGCCTAGTGGTTTAGTATAACATAATGTATGGTACAGCAATATAGCTCAGAATAAGATATATGACAACTATAGTTTGAGCATTGCATAGCAATAAAGTAATAATGATATAAGTGTATTATGTCATACAAAATAAATATATTTGGATTTTTTGCAAGTCTGATGAAAACAAATGAGAGAAAGAGAGTAATGTGTCTCAAGTGTCACTGACAATTGAGAATTGTGTGTGTTGTGTGCATGAATGTGTAAATCTGTGTGTGTATAAATTTCTCGTTCTGCCTGTATATGCTCTGCGTGCATCAGCATGAAGATAGGTGTTAGAAATAAAGAAAATACATGCCCGTGCATCAGCATGAAGATAGGTGTTAGAAATAAAGAAAATACATGCGGAGCAGGAGCTTTGAGTTTGCTCTCAGCATGTGTGGCTATTAACTGTAATGGCCAGAATTTGAAAGTAGTTCCAAAAAAATAGCTGCCAGCATAACTGCTAACTGCTGCAGACTATACTCTGCTGTAGCTCTCTTTGGCTGTAGTGTAGCAGGAGGTCACTAGGACTCAGAGCAGAGGCAGAGGCTAGAGACCAATCAAGCGACAGGAATTGGAGGAGGGACTGATTGGCAGCAGGTGTGACTGCAGCAGTCACTCTTCAAATCCTTTGTGTGCACGCCAGGGCTGTGACTGTTTGATTCCCTGTGGCTCTGGTAGGATGGACTTTTAACATTGTCTTATACTCATTTTAGCATTTTAATTGTTAGGGTATGGTAGGGGTGCTTGCACCCCGAGGTATTTGTAGTTTAATGATTTTAATTGTGGGTCTGCTAAACTTGCTTTTAGGACTGACTTGACTGCCAGCACAGAGGTGTGTAAAACATACAGCATTTAAACCTCTTGTGTCCTAAAGTAAACTAACAGTGCTTTTGTTTGTTTTTAGGCAAAGCACTGACTACCGTTTATTTTAGTTTAGGGTTAGGGTTAGGGTTAACCCTAACCCTTATTTATATTTTAGCTTTATTGATTTTATTGTTTAATATAGAATTTGAATTGTTTTAGAGTTTTAACATTCTGTCTCCTTCTGTCTCTAGTGCTGCGGCTGGCGAGGTCCTCCATTCACCGGTGTGGTTGATGCTGGGAGTTCACTTTAGATGGTGATATGGTTTGTGGTTGCACATCGTTATTAATGTGGTGTTTTATTTGAAGTGTGTTGGGTTTATATTTCTTTTCAATACTTAGTATACTCCCAGTGTCCTAGCAGTGAGTGGTTGGTGTCCCAGCCGTAGTATGACTGTCTGTCCTCTTGTCTCTTCTTGCCTGTGTTCTTAGAGTTTTAGTTATAATAAAATAAATGGCATGTATGACCCACACTGGCTGTTGCGGCCTCTTCATTGAAGTCCCTGTGTACTCTGTACCTTCTTAAAGGTTACAGTAGGAACAAGCTGCAGTTGGCAAGTTAGTTCAGTTCGCCGTGGTTGAATTAGTGGTCTTAACTGACTGGAGTTTGCCTATACTGTGACCTCGGTCAAGAGAGAGTCACTGCAGCAGCCTCAGCTCAGCAGCCTCTCAGTGGACACCAGGCTGGGACCAAACACAGTCTCTAAGACCGACAGATGTCAGTTTGAAGACAGGGATACAGTAGCCTACAGAGGTGATTTACAGTGGCTCCAATAAGGACTATAAACGAGAAGAAGCAAAGTTAAATAACATTTCACTGGCAAGAAAGATGGGCAGCAGAGCCGCTAGGGTCTCACTAAAAACTTTCACCCGGATGGGTGTGGGGGTTTGCAGCACGTCACAGGGCACGCTTTGGCGAGCTCCATGAAAGTCTCAGCCTGTGCCACACTTTGTTTTTTCAATAATTTGTGTATTTGACCTCATATCTTTGGGCACGGAAGGTGATAATCTGCCTTATAAGACCGTTTGGGTGGTTTTATAAGATGTTTTCCACCTGAAAACCTTTTGGAAAGGTAGGCTTTTAAGTGACATAGTCTAAAAATGCTCAATATCCCAGTTTATGACAATTTGCCTGGGTGGATAATGTATATATCTTTTATGCGGGTGACGAGGGTTGGTCGCATGTTTGGTCCCATATGCAAAAAGAGTTTTGTTTTATGGATTTTGCCTTTTTTTGCCTTCACAGTTTGGTTAGAGTTAGGCAATAAACTACTTGGTTAGGTTTAGGAAAAGATCATGGTCTGGATTAAATTAGTAAATCAGCTTTCACTGTTGGATTTATATGGGACAGTAAAACCGATGATATTAAAAATCATCTCTGATGTTACAAGTGACGCCAGTGCAAGCTGACAGGAATGTGCATCAGGCACACAACACTCAAACTGCCAAAATGCCCAATCCCAATGTCCACACTCACAGACTGCAGGGCTGTCACTTACTGAAGTATTCCAGAGTTGTTACCATTTGTGGAATTTCGCTAATTACATTTACATCAAGCACTCTACTTGAGTACACATTTGAGGAGGGAAAGTATTTCCATTTTATCCAACTTTATACTTCTACTCTCATTAAGGTGGCGCCGTTGTGTGTGGCTGGCCGTCTACCTCTGCTACCTTTTCTGTGTATTGTCCTGTTTGTATCTTTCAGGGAAAAAAAAGAAGACAACGAAGGTATCATTTGTACTAAAAATGCAAAAAAATGTACAAAATGTACAGCACCGAAAAGTCATTCATGTTTTCACCATTCGCTGTGCAGCCTGTTTCCCGATTCTTAAAGGTCCCATATTATGAAAAACACGTTTTCTCTGGTCTCTACATATATAAACTGGTCCTCCCTGAGCCTACCAACTCCCAGAATGAGGAAAGCAAACGAGTCCTGCATGGTCTCTGCAGCCCACCCACTGGTAAAACGGGGCTCCTACAGGCTGTTCAGATTCAGCTCCTTTCGTTACGTAACGAAAAGAGTGATTTGCATAGGCTGGGCTCCTCTGTGCGAAAACACTCCCCCCTCTCCCCGGAGATATCCGAGAGGGGGGCGTTCATCCCCGAGGTGAAGTTCGTTGTGTCCAGCGATAAGATAGATAGTGTTTCGCAATGTCGTCGCTCAGAGCTAGACACACAAATTGCTCTGTTGTTGGTTGTAAAAATCAACATAAGTGCCTATATTCTGTCCCAGCTACAGAACAACAGAAGAGATAGTGGTTGCGTTTCATTTTTAATGACAACGTGCCAGCTATGGTTCGTGTAAGTCTGTTTGTGTGTGCTAACCACTTCACATCGGACTGTTTCAGTAACAAGGGTCAGTACAAAGCTGGCTTTGCCTCGACACTGACCCTCGTAAAAGGATCAGTCCCAACCATACGGGACCCAGCAACTGCACCCGAGCCACAGGTAAGTGTCGCCACGGTTTGATAGTATTTACAGTTGCCTACGGGTATGGTGAAGTCAGCTTGAAATTGGCTAACTAGTTAGCTCCGCTTGGTCCGCTATGCAATGGCGTTTGAAGCGAGTTTAATGTTAAGCTTGGTTGTCAGAGTAACAAGTCTGGAAACGTGCAGACTGGAGACAGAGACTATGCGAACAGTGTCCAAAAGTTTGGAGACTGTGTTGGAGACAAACACAGCTTTCGCTAACTGTTTTTAGATGTTACCTGTTGCAGGTCAGTGGGGGATGGGAGCCGGGGGGTTGTGTTGGGGAGTCCTGCTGCAGCCGCAGAGTCTGTATTTTTCTGAGCCTCTCCTTCTGGGTCCGATTCTGGGTCAAACTGGTATGATTGAACGACAGCATCTCCGCGAGCCGTAGCAATACATCCACCGTAAACATTAGCGCATGCTACCGCTACCATAAGCGGCATCCTCTCCTTGAGAAGGGCGTGTAGCAGGCAAGGCAGGCATTGACAGATGGAGCTCATTAGCATTTAAAGGTGCAGGTGCAGAAACAGCCTGCTCTCAGTAGAGCCATCCATCAGTAAATGGATTCTCCCCTGGTGCTTGTATACTGTGACAGTGACAGTAGTCCAATTAAATGGCCTGATCGAGCTGTGACCGTAGCTCAACTTAAGTGTGCATAGAAACATACTGAGTGACAGGGACCATTTTACTGCACTGTTCTTGCACCTTTGGTACTTTAACTACATTATGCCGGAGTACTTTTACTTAAGGTTTTGATTGCAGGACTTTTACTTGTATTGGACTATTTTCACAGTGTGGTAGTAATACTTTTACCTAAGCTAAATGATGTCAATATTTTTGCCCCCGACTCGACCTTGACTGAGAGACTACATAATGATTGTCTTGTTTTCATATTATGTGCACCGGTTTAGTGCCACCGCGCCAGGATTTTGGACTGAATCAACACAGTTTGCTCCTGGAAAGCGCATATGAGCGTGTGTTCATGGGACGCGGTTACCATCACCTGTTGGCGTTTATCAAGCGGAATAAATAGTTGTATTTCACTCTCACTTCTGTCTGGTACAACTCACAGAACATAGAGCAAGACACAGACAGAGAAGAGATGCACTGCCCAGCCCAGCTCACCGTAGCAAGAAAGACAGACTACAGAGAGATCGCATTGGCACTGAAGGCTGACACTCATGAACTAGCCTATATATTATTGTTGATTGCTGATATCACACTTGGAATGGGTTGAACAATTCACAATTGACTTACATGTGACTGTTTTTCTCTTCTCATGAGCAGTTGTAAACACACCCGCTCTGACATGAGGGGGAGGCAGGACCCTTGCGTACCTTAACGAGACTGGAAAGAAGGCAAACATTAATATACAGTGGGCCGGATCTACTAAGGGTTTGCGTGTATTAAAACGTGTGCAAACTCCTTGCACACGCAAAAAAATGTACAAACTGATTTACTAACAGTGCGCAAAAAGGGTTGCGTCTGTCAAAGGTGCAAAGTAGCGCGTCTGCATGCAGTTAGTACGTTTGCAGCAATGAATATGCAATATGGGGCGTTTACACGCAATTGTGCGTGTTCTGGGTGGAGAAAATGTAAATATATTAATTTAGCACACGCAAAGTGATTTATCAAACCTGAAAGCAATTTTGCTAATAGAAACTGCTTCTATATTTAACACGTCTCAAAGGGAGGTGCAAACGGTTTGTATGCGTAATTGCGCACACATGGCTGCGGTTATTGTTGCAAGAAGGAGACGCCGAAACAATGGAATCAATCGTCTGATGTCTTGGTATCTCCTTTTCACTTCATCCACTGTTCGCCTGTTTTTTCCAACAGCATTAACTTTTTTTTTTTTTTTGCGCGACCGTCAGATTCCTTTGCTGCAGCTCATTGAAATGTTTATTCGCTTCCTCTACCAACACTTCTAATTCCAAAGGGTCGAATTTCACTTTGCGCTTTCGCTCTCTCAAACTCGCCATGCTGAAAACCATGAAACAAGCTAAACCCTCATTTAAATAGGCGTGTCTCCAACACGTTTGCACCTGTTGTCATTTACGCAATCACTCTTAGTAAATCTCCCGCAAACCGCGGTTCAACCCCACACGCACATTTCTAGATTGCGCACGCAGATTAGTACAAGCAATTTGGGATCTTAGTAGATCCAGCCCAGTATGTATAAATGAGGCTCAGCCAAAATTACTGTGGCCCACCTAAAACTGAAATTCTGGGGCAGTGCCTGCCCATGAGAATAGTCATGATATAAAATTAGAATTTAAAAAACAGAAAAAAACATTAACACATAATTACCTAATTACCTAATTTATTAGAACAGATCTATTCATTAAATATTTCCATAATATTGAAGTGAATCAATGTATTGCACCATTGCAAATCCAGATTATTTATGTTAGTCTTTTTTCTTACCTCAGTCTTGAGTTGTGTAAAAAAGTAACAGTTAACCTTGTCTTAAAGTACTAGAAGACACGACACATTTTAGGCACACTAGGACAGTGCTGTGCTGGTCTTCTCGGGTGTTGAACACTGTGATGATCTGCAGGGATGAGGCAGGCTGGCACTGTAGTCTCCAAAACATTGTATATCTCCTCACTCCAGACATTTGTTGACCACCAGGTCTGGTTGTCAGAGAGATGTTACACCCAGTTAGTGTGTGTTGATTGGATGGTAAGTGATGTAGGGTGGAGAAACATTCTTGCTCTGTGAGTCTGGTATAAGCTGATAAGGGTGGGGTCCATGTGGCTCAGTGCCCAAGGTTTCTTTCAGCCCTCATGATGTATGTAAGTAGTAAAGGTGCTATTTGTAGGAAAAGTTGATTTTTTTAGTCTCATTCGCAACTCATCATATAATGACGCTCTGGGATTGTAGGACGGGTCGGCCACCATCCCAAAGCGTCAGTTTTTGACGTGTTGGGAGACCCAGAGTGTTATTATTTGACAAGTTAGGAATGAGACTTAAAAAAATCAACTTTTCTTACCAATAGCACCTTTAAATAATTACATATAAGCAGACAGTGACTCTCATACTCATACTCATACATGTAGGCTAGTACAGAAAAAAACCAAAACCTCTAATGTGTTGATGCCTTCCCAGTGATATAAGAAGAATAGGTAAATATTATAGAGAATTACATTACATTACTGACAACATATTCCATCAACCATTGGTTAATATTAATATACAACTGTCTTGATTTTCAACTGGTGACTGCGTGCACTACATGAATAGAGGGAAATCTGGGGGAATGTGGAACATGTAGGCTACAATCAGGCTGAATCTCACTCTTTCATGCATTTGGATTTGTGAATGGCAAACTGAAGAAACATGGCAAACATTTGTTTGAAAAATCACACTGTGAACACAGTGCACATACTTTATAAAAACAAATACAAACATGATTTATGGTGAAAAAAACAATTGGTGGATTAAAGTTATCAGTCCTTCTCTTAGATTTTTTTGTTACTTTTGTTTTGTCTTTTTTGAAGTGTAGAGATCTTATACATTTCGGGGGAAAATGCAGGAGAGTACATATGATATTTAATCATGCACTGTGAATGTACACCCATGTTTTTTTTCTATATCCATGTAACTGATATGGCAGTAAAATGCATTTACTTTATTTGATAATTTAGCTACTTTTACACAGAAGGTTAACCTGACATTATTTCAGATGAACTTTCATTTACTTTCATCACCTGTTTCACGTCTGCTTCATTTTATTGTTTTCTTTAAGTGCAAACTACCAATTTAGTTTAACTGTCAGCTCTTGGATGAACAGTTCAAACAGTCATTCAGAAAAAATGAAATTAATTGAATCTGAATTATATATCAAAATGTCAGCAAAAGATATTATGTCCCCAATCTCTCTATAGATGCGCCATGCACGTGAAATGAAACTTTAAATTATAAGTATGAAGTATACACATTTTACCCTGATCTACTTTATTAATTTTTTAAAATAAAGTTTTCTTTTTTATTGGAGTGCACTGCCCTCTGCTGGGAAAATGCTAAAAAGATATAGGCAGATGTGATTTTGTTAGTAAAATGTTATGCAGTTAATTATTATTCTGTTAGAAAGGGCTCAGTGATTTGGATTCCTGTATCTCAGGCCTATTAAAGTACTTTTTTTTTGAAGGGACAGATTTGAAAAAAGTGCCCAGGGGCCAGACAATTCCATTCTCTGTGAGCTGTAAAGTTCAGAATTTAAATGTTAAAACAATATACGTTTTTTTCCATTCTCTTGACTAGCTTTCACAATTAGAACTGGATCATTACATAGGCGACACAAAATTGCAAGAAAAAATACACCTATTTAATCTTAGAAGAAGAATGTCAGTTTTAATCTCCTAAATGCCCCCTGCTTGACCAGCCTGGGTTGATATTTTTTAATTGAAATCAGAGTATTTCTGAAATGATCAAAGGGCCACAATGAGGTTATCAAACTGAGGTTATCAAGCAGACCGTTAAATAGGTCTGCTTTATGTGTTTTTTTTGTTTTCCTCTTGACTGTGTCTTTGCTCCCACATTTCAAAGACATACCAGTCTGCTGCATCCAATCGTACAAAAAATAGTTTAAAATTAGTACAACCATAAACATATGCAGCAGTAAAATATGACAGACATATTAATGCACCAGCATTAATAATCTAATATCAGGGATATACAATATATACAGTATATTGATGATTGATACTCATAACTTCTTGACCTGTTATTGGGAAATGACGAGAAGAAGAAGAAGAAGAAGAAGGAGAAAGACAACAACAACAATAGCTAGCATAGATTAAACTGCTGTACCTGGGTGAACCCCATATCATGCATCTTTAGTATATCACTAACAGGGACCAAGTATTTTTTACTTTTGATACTATAAGTACAATTTGCTAATAGTATAGTACTTGTCCTTTAGTGGCATTTCATTGCAGAACTTTTACTTGTAATAATAATAATAATAATAATAATAATACATTTATTTTGTATAGCGCTTTTCATGGTACACAAAGACACTTTACAGGTTAAAAAGCAGAATAATAAAAACAACACAATAAAAATACAAAAAGAGACAAGTTATACATTAAAAACAGTTTTAAACGTGAGTTTTGGTGAGTGTTTTGAAGGTAGTGAGGTCTCTACAGTCTCTGATGTGTGTGGGGAGGGAGTTCCAGAGGGAGGGGGCAGCTACTGAGAAGGCTTTGTCGCCCCAGTAATGGAGTATTTTCTTTTTATAATGCAATATTGCTTATTTTACTTAAGTAAAGGATGCCAATACATCTTCCACCAGTGGATGCTGCCCAGGATCACACCAGCTATCCTTTCTGGACCATACATCTCAATGTGTGACCTCATCTACACTTTAAATTTCAAGTTTCAGAGTAATTTGTTCATCTGTGCAGATGACTTAAACTGTAAAAGCAGACATCATATAAGATACATGACAGACAGACACATACAAGCAGCATGTAACAGATAATGTAATTATCAACAAACATGCTGCCAACATTCAGCCAGCGTTCATATGGTCAAAGTCGGCAGAGATAGAATAATCCCACTGTGTTGTTCTCAAGTAGCAGTCAGATTGAATTTTAAGTCTTAACACAGCCAGACGTAATGACATTTACTAAAATTAACACATTTCTCTAGCTTTTACATGGGCCTCCTGCACAACCTTTGCTCTGGCATTCTGCTCTTTAATGCCAACATTGCCATACCAACAAATAACTTCCAAAGTACTCTTCCTAAATGCTTGTCACCTGAGATGTGGAGCAAGACAACTACAGCCATGCAACAACCACAACCCACTGTTAATTATGGAAGCATACAGCAACTAGAATGGCACTTAGTAGAGTGCATACCTCTGCCATCAGTCCACTTTAATTCAATCAAGCCTAATCCAATATCAAACTTGATAGACCTGTATCACTCTAAATTGTAAACAACCTATAAATGCTTAACCATAATGTAAGCTCAGCAGAGAACAAATTGTACTTACTTGCCTAAATACACCTGTTTTTTTCCCAACAAGATCAATTTCTTACTCACCGAGAGATTAAAGAAAATGTTGAAAAATCCCAATGTCACGGAAAAGGAGAAACAAAATCCTGGATCTATCCCTTTATTTGGATCTGCACCAAAAGTTATTGGGGTCTATTCCTCCTCCATCCAAGTTTTGTGGAAGTCTGTTCAGATGTTTTTATGTTGTCCTGCTGATGAACCAACCAATTCATCAACAAACGGACATAGGTGTAAACATAGCCTCCTTGGCAGAGGTAAAACAAAAATCAGTCTTACCATGGTTGTCATTCAGAGATAAAGGTACTTCATGCTCCAATACAAACTAAATATTAAGGACCTTTTCCCAGTAGCGTCCGTAGGCTATGGAACATTATTGGTTAACTGACTGACACAGTGTGAACTAGAATGGTATAATCAGTAAAGCACAAACCTCCACCGAGGCCCAACAGTCTCTTTTAATTCAATCAAACCTAATCCAATATCAAATAAAAAATATTTAAATTTGCTAGATTTTGATTTGGATCTGCATCAAATTTTACTCACTCAGATACTAGCCACCTTAGCCATCTTGAAATGCTAAAGAAAGTGAGAAAAACGTTCTGATCCTTCTCTTTATCCATATGCATACCAAAAGTTCATGGTGTTTATTCTGGGCTGATACCCATCCTCCATCCGAGTTTTGTGGCAATCCATTCAGTAGTTTTTGTGTAATAATGCTGGCAAACCAACCAACCAACAAACGGACAGGGGCAAAAAAAAAAAACTCTTAGAAGGTTAGCCTTAATATAGACTATGTACTACAGTATGTGCATTTGTTGCCAAGTGAAAGGTATGTGATAAATTTCATATCTAATTCAATAAATAAATTAAATTAAAAGATGTAAGTTAAGCCAAGAGAAAAAGTAATGATGAGCCACTTACATTCATGTTTCATCACATTAAGCTTCCATCAGTTTCTGTCAGCAAATGACGAGGAAACATTTATTTATTTATATTCGTATTATTATTAGCAAATGGCTGTAATATGTTCCTGTAGGCCTAATATTCCTGACAGAACCTAAAGTGTCTGTGAGGCTCAACAATTACTTTTCCTGTCCACTCCCAACATCCTTGTAATAACTTCACTTAGCTGTAGTTATTGTAGTAATTTTATATATTTGATATGAATGTAGGGTTATACATCTAAACTTTATTAGGCTACTGGTTTAATTAATCATTGCAATTACTAGTCTACTAAGTAACTGCAGTAGCTAGCAGTGGTGGTAGTAGTAGTTGCAGTGGTGGCCTTATAGCAGCTGTACATTTGTGTAAAAGCCACACTGTTTCTTGTGTCATATCCGATTCAACACTGCTTTTTGTTCAGAGAGAGTGGAGTTGAGTGAATTTATTTGGGAGCGGCCCTTCTCCAGTCCCTCTGCTCTGTGACTGCATAAACACACTGGCATGGGGCAACGAGGACACTGGAAGTTAGGCCAGTTTACCTTCAAAATAAAAGCATAAACTGTCTGTCAATCGAAGAGTGCAGCGCTAAGGGGATTCTCACATGAAGTACAAGTAAATAGCCTAAAATGCCAGTAAATAAAATGTTGTTTTTTAAATTTTATTATTATTATTGTTATTTTATTTTATTTTTTTTACAGAAAGTGGGTTGTGATACATAGATATACTATGTAAAGCACCAAAAATCAAAGGTGTATTTTTTCAAGAGACATTTTGTTCATGATAAGAGTAAATGTGCATATATATATGCGGATGTGTTCATGTTGTAAAATACTATTCAAGAAATACACTTTTCCTTTCCTCCTTTCCTTTTCAGTGCTTTATGAATGGACCACTCCAATAATACATTCGCAGTAATTCATTTTTAAATTATTTAAAAGGTCCGAGGGCAGCATTTAGGCACATGCTGTTACAGTGTGACCCTACCATATTACTATACCATCAGCAATCACCTTTGTCCCTGACGAGTCGTCTAAAGGCCTTTTATCTTGAGAGTTAAGACCGGAGGTCGCTGTTCTTTCAGAGTCTGTCAGCTTGACGTTAGTGACATCCTCACAGTGAACCAATGGTCGTTGGTCGCCTCTGTCATTGCGTTGGTCGGTTCCTGGAAAATATTGCTTCATACTCATATTGACACTCCTACCTTCCTAAAGGCGGCATCAAGCTAGCAAGAACATAGACAGAGATAACAGGAAGTAACCAGTCTTCCTTCAAATTACAGGAAGAAAATACCCCACTGTTGGGTAGAAGGGACAAATACTAAGGGCATTTGTACAACTATATTAACATTAATACTTAACTGGAGGATACAATTCAATAAAATCTGAATAGATCTAGGCCTATTTATCTGCAAAATGCAAGTTTAATGTAAACTATTATCGTCGTCAACAAAGGCTTTATTTTGAAATGTGCAACTGGATGTGACATGTTCTATAACAGCCACCTTTACACTGATGTCGCTGTACACAACATACGGTACAGAACTGCCAGCTTCGCGTTGATCCAACTCCTCCGACAGCAACTAGGGAACAGCTTTTATAAACCGAGTTTAAAATATGGGGGATTTTTACTGAAATAACGGGATTAAATAGTCTTTTCCTCTGGACGCTTGGACACTCCTTGGTTTCTGTGCGCTGGATGTGTACCGAGTTCAGCAGGGATCCCAGCAGACATTCCCTGGTGGTTTGGTAAGTTAGGACTTTGTGTATTTTGATCGATTCATCGATCGAAAAAGCCACGGTGACCGTAAAGGGATCCGTGTTCTGGACTTTACAGGCGGCAGCTCAGTCAGTGTCGCTTGACACGCTTAAAAAAATCCACACACAGGAAACAAAATAGGATGGTTTCAGGACGGTGCTATGAGAACAGCAAAACTCAGATCACCCTTTAAACAATAGTGGAACAACACAACTCCACATAAGTATAGATCATAATATAACCAGTGAGAAATGTGAACCAACCCTTATCGATAACCTCAAAACTAAAAAGGCTCAGTATAATTTATAAGCAGTTTGTTTTGTGTGATCTGGTCACAGTTAAATTTCGGAATGAAGTCATGAATTATTAAGAGAATGAAAATTAGTGCATTATAACAATCCTGAGTGAATACAGTACTAAATATTAAAGCAGGGGTTTAGCTGTCATGTGAGACAGAACAATGACGACCACTGAATGCAAGCATTTGAAACAAATCATTATTTTTGTAAAGACTGAATGATTCTTCCAATGGTCCAAGTCACACTGTCACATTCTATCATCATGATAAGCTCTTGTAAATAAATATATAAATAAATAAAAACAATTCTGCATTGAATTGGAGGCTCTCTGAATATCTTCAAAGACTTCTGGTGGTACTTGAACCCCTTTCACAAGCAGGCCTGTTCGGCAGGGACCTTTTCAGGTAGGTGTTGGACAATGCTGAACAGAGGAGCAAAGGTAATAACATCAGCAGTTGTGCTGTTGTAACTAGGGGTGTAACAAAATATCGGTACAGAAACATATCGTGATACTTCCTCTTGAGATATGATTATTAATGCGCTGGCGCCAAATATCAGTATTTTTGTTAAAACATGCGTCACATTGGAATGATAGCACAGGTGAACATGGTCAAGTTTCAGTTAGTGAGTGTGATAAAGAGGCACTAAGCAAGACTGAGCACTTTTTGTACATTGTTTCATCTCAGTTCATGTCCAATTCTGTGAAACAAACACCACAATGCAGTGAATGAATACCTCATTTCTGCACTTTGCCTTTTTGGGATATTTTGTATATTGTAGACAGATATTGTGATGTATCATTAGATGTTTGTCTTGCAATGTATCAATTATTGCAAAATTGCTGTATTGTAATACATCGTTATTGTGGGCAACGTATTGTAAATCTTATCATGTCGTGAGTTACTCTAGGTATCCCACTCCAAGTAGTTACAGGTTTTTTGTTAATGTACTAAAAAGATTCAGCTCTCATGAATGTTTTATTTCCCTATGAGGTCAGTAATTGACAGCAATTACAAACTCTTGTAAATCATTATTTTTTCTTGCCTTAGTGTATAGGAAATGGCAACTGCTCTCAGTGGTCGAAACCCTGGTGGACGTGGGCCAAATCGAAGTAAGGGCCGGATTTTAGGCATCATTGATGCCATCCAGGATGCAGTGGGGCCACCAAAGCAACCGGCTGCTGACCGGCGAACTGTGGAGAAAACCTGGAAACTCATGGATAAAGTTGTAAGTTTGGAGTGATAAAGCCCTCAAGCCTGTCTGCCAGATGGTAGTAGGAATACTGATTTTTCTATTTGCACATGGAGAGGTGGAGCCATGGCTAATGGGGTGCACATGTATTCACTGATCATATTTTATGATGTATTGAATTAATTCAATCATTTGTTTGATATCTTCCAATGTTACACATCTTGCTGGCACAGATTTGTCAAACTCTGTAACTCATTAGTGATGTGTGCAGAAGACTGACTTTACCTTGACTAGACATTATTCAATAAGATACTCTATAAAGATTCTGAAGATGGATATGTGTGCCTTTGCAATAAAATTTTTAAGTAATTTGCATAATACTATTTACATTATTAACCTAACAGACTCGCCTTTGAACAGATTTTGATCTTAATTTACAAGACATCATATCAAAATCTGCAAATCCGTATACAAGACTCCATTTAAACTTAAGACTCACTTGTTCAGACTTCACCTCGACCCCCCCCCCCCCCCCCCCAAAAAAAAAGTACTTATATGCACTTGTATGTTCCTACCTTCAGCACTTACATCATAGCACTTATGAAAGGTATCCTTGTTAAATAGCAGCTACTTTGCTCTGATGAGGGCTTGAATATTGCTTCTATCTTTTCTACTTTATCAACGGTGATATGTTGTGGTTTCTTTTTTGTGACAAATGTATTTATTGTAAGCTAAATGCCCTAGATGTAAATGTAAATTACATCTGATTATGTTTGGTTGCTCAGGGTTTCCTCCAGGATTTTTTTAAACCGTGGGGGAGATCTGCCCGGGTGGAAGAGGGGGGGTGACGATGACGACGACAACATGAATTTTGAAATGTGAAATTATGACTATTTCAAACTGAATGTTTTTCTAAATACTTTATTTACTATAGGGATTCCAGTACATGCATTGAAAATAATAATTGAAAATAGGATCTTGCAGTATCACTAGGCCAAAACAACAAACACAACAACAACAAATTAAAGATATATTTCAAAGTCGAATAACTAAACTAGTCTATACTGAATACTGTCAAATAAACATCTCTTCCTGCATAGAATGTGTACAAAAGAAAAAGGCAGTCCATCCATTTGAAGAAAATAGCTACAATGTAAAAATACAAGGCTGTAGCACAACTACATACACAACTGTGCTCTCCTGTCTCCTGTGAGACTTGAAATTTTTTAACATTTGAAATTATGACTACAAACTGAATGTTTGTACTGTAGCAAGCATGTACACAACTGCCTAATCTAATGGCACAGTTTGCAGCCTGGCTGAGAGCACTTTATTTTTCTTTATACTCATCTGAAAATGTAACCAGAAAAGAGTCATGGCAGAAAATTACCTGGGCATTACATAAGCTAACGTTATGTCGTGCTGTTCAAAACGTGTATCTGAAATGTAATGGGTTTCCTCTATCAATAGAAAATTAAGTTTTACAGTTAAAAATTCATCTACAACAAAATAATATCTCTCTCTACTGTATAACCAAAGACTCGACATGCTTTATTAGGCCTAAAGTAATCTCTCTTTAACAAGTGTCAATGGTACAAAAATAAAATAAAAATAAGAATCTCTCTGAAATAATGATAGAAATAATGCGTATCCTGTATTAACCAATCAATAACACATTTATCCCGACTCAGGATTTTTTCTGTAGCCTAATCCATCTATAACATTAGGGTCGTTTTCACGGGTTTGAACAAAACTGTATCAAATATAACCTAGCTTAGGTACCTTTCTTTCACCCTTTTCTCTCCCTCCACGTCGGACTGTTGTCTCTACTCTCTTCGCCTTTCGCGCGCCGCAGCCAGACAGGCAGGTGGTGACTCCGGTGTTGGTTTTTCAAAATAAGGGTATTTGCAGCGTAGCGTCACATTTCATGAAAAACACCATGTTTTGTGCCAAAATTCACATTTCATACAATAATTTACATTAACATAAACATAAAACAACATAAAAACAAGGTAAAAAACAACAACAACAACAAAAAAAAAACATTATTCTGAAGGTGTGGCGGCTTTTATTTTGCCGTGGTGGTGCGCCACAATCAATTACATGTAGAGGAAACCCTGGTTGCTGTGTCAAATGCTGGCTTATTTTTGTCATGTGGTAAATACAACTATATGTTTTTAGTTTATAAATGATTTCTTTGCCACAGGTTCGCCTCTGCCAAAATCCCAGACTCCAGCTAAAAAACAGTCCACCATACATCCTGGATATCTTACCCGATGCCTACCAGCACCTGCGGCTTATATTGGGCAAATATGAAGACAACCAAAAACTCACACAGCTCAGTGAGAATGAGTACTTTAAAATCTACATAGATAGTCTTATGAAGAAATCCAAACGTGCCATCCGGCTCTTCAAAGAGGGAAAGGAGAGAATGTATGAGGAGCAGTCACAGGACAGGTAAGGATTTTTGATATAGGAGAACATTTTTATTCAGATTATTTCTTTACTCTTTACTTTATGGAGGCTTTGAGATGACAATTGATGGTGACTGTATTCGTGGTTTACTGAGGTTTATTGTCTTGACCTGCCTTGACCTAAAAAACTAATATCGCAGTCTATTAAATCCCAAGCCATGATCAATTTTTAAATTTCTTGACAGCTATAGCCAAACTTGAAATTGCAGATTAACTTGTCTATTTGCACTCTTGAAACACAATAGTGAATTAAAGTAAATTCTTTTTGCCATACATGCTCCTTAATTGTCATGCCATAACCCATGTTGCATTATTTACAAAATGTCACACAACAAAAGCCACGTGTAGTGGATTTCATCCAATCAGCATAGTCATCTAGTTGGCTACATCACTCAGTTGGTTTGTCCACATAGTGCAGAAACTCTATTCAATGAGATTATGTGAAGTTTGGAAAGAGAAGCAAGAGAACATTAAATACTGCAATCTCTACAATTTACCTGAAAAGTAGACTGTAGCTGTCTAGTAGACTGATCACGACCTATGATTGTTAGAATGCTCACCCCTACCTGGAAAAAAACCTACAAAGGGATGATCCTGTGATGTCTCACTGGCACAATGATGGAAAGGGAGTTAAATGGACTATCTGACAGGGGCAGGAATCACAGAGTAACTCACGATACTATTCATGATACGCCGCCCATGATAATGATAGTATAATCGACAATCGATAATTGATGCATTGCAAGACAATCACAATATCTGTCAAACTGAAGAATACAAAATTGTGCAGGAATTACGTATTTATTCCCTGTATTGTTTTGTCAGTTTTACAGAATTTGACATGAACTGACACAAAACAATGTGTAAAAGTCTTAGCTTTTTAAGATCACAAATAGAATGCATGCACCACGAAATACGGAAAGACATCTCCTCTCTCTGGAAAGAAGCTAAAACAGACATTAACACGCTTCGGAATGAGCTCTCAGAGAAAATAGAGGTTCTACACAAAACTCAAACTGATACAGTGTATGTACAAAAAGAAATGGAAAAATCTTTCAGTGATGCATCTGATAAGATCACAACTTTGGAAAGAAGACAAGAGAAACTGGCAAAGGAATGCAAGAAATTGCAGGAAAAATGCACAGACCTCAAAAATAAAAGTCGTAGACAAAACCTGCGTATAGTCAGAGTCACAGAGGGCATCGAGGCAGGGAACCCGAGTCGCTTCACGGCTGAACTTCTTTCTGAATTGCTTGGTGTTGAAAACTTTGATTCGCCGATCACAATAGACTAGGTACACAGAGGTCTGGCTCCAAAGCTGCAGAGGGGAGAGCGCCCACGAGCCATAATTGTCCGCCTACATTGCTACTTTGGTAAGGAAAAGATCCTTAAATTATCCAGCAAAAAAGGCTGCTTACTTTACAAGGGCTACCACGTACACATTTTCCCGGACATGATTCCCAAGGTGGGAAGATCTTGACCTTCATTCAGCCAGGCGAACGCTAGGCTGCGGGGTGTGGGAGTTCCATACAGCCTATTATATCCTGCAAGACTGGCGATAAACATGAACGGCTCCAGGCACACGTTCAACGAGCTGCAGGAAGCCAAGGAATTTATCAAAAGTAACATCCCAACCCCATCTGGAGAAATGTGAAATAGACATTTGCTTTCCTACACAGTTATGAACCAACCTTGAACATACTGTAATTCATCACAGAGGATTGAGTTTGAGGCTGGGATATGACTACAGATGAAACTGAATCACAGAACGGATAAGTGTCAGGTTGGTTCACATAGACTAATTCTCCATTGTTCTTTTTTTCTCTGATGGATGTATTTATATACAAGAAGACTGAAAACCTTTTTTTTAGTTCACACACATTATAATAATGTTTTATGAATAATGAGGGCAGCTTTTTGTCCTCTCCCTTTTTTCAATTTTAAATGGACAGTAATTTCATATACTTTATTTAAATACTTTCCTTATCAAAAAGGTAAATTTACTTATTTTACTATACTATTATTATTAGGGCTGTCAATTGATTAAAATATTAAATCGAGAATTAATCTCACATTTTTTATCTGTTCTAAATGTACCTTCAGTGGATATTTTTCAAGTATTCAATACTCAACATTGGAGTGGACAAATATGCTTACTTTATGCAAATGTATGTTTATTATTATTGCAACAATCTAAAACAATGACAAATACTGTCCAGAATTTTTCTCCAGAATAACCAGCATGCTCAAAAAATATGCTGAAACCATAACAACTCAAGCCCAACAAGCAGATGGGCATACTGACCTGAATGTAACATTCCTTAGTAATACTTACACAATGTAGCATCCAGCTTACCACTTGTAAAGTTAAAACAATGAACAATGTTTATCAGCCTGCAAAGCTGTAGCCACCCATTTAGCTATTGCTGTTTTTGTTTGTCTCATGTAGAGTTGTCCGTTGCAAACTATACGGCGTGGTCTGTCTTTAGTGAGGCGGAGGAGGCCTCTCTGCATCAGCTGTGTGCTGGGCCGACGGGCGGTATTTGAGACTCGATGTACTCCCGTGGTAACTCAGTTCACATCGACAGTGAATGCAAATAACTTTTTTCTTGTGGAGAGAACCATCCGGCAGGGCTCTGAAGCTGAACTTGCCATTCAAAAGACCCTTATCTTTATCCATTTCTGTTCAAGGAGGTTTGTTTCTACTTGCCATCCACAATATTACTGCTGCATCACTTCCTGATTTCCCAAACTACAGGCGGGTCGAGGGTAATAATGTGCATGTGTTAATCACGCGTTAAAAGCGCACAGCTCTGGGTGTCCGCAAACGGCCACGATTAGTGATTACGATTAGTTATCCTCTCCTCAATTGCTGTTCATGAATGTTAACGTTTAAGTCATGACGTCAGTGTGAATGTCAACGCCAGTAGGCTTTTCGCGGCACAGCGCCACGCAAAATCCTCGTTTAAGTTCAATATTTTCAACTCACACTAATGCATGAATGACACGAATTTCATCTGTTGCGTTACGGCTGGTGCGATCGATTGTAATCGATTACATAAATACATCGATTTACGTAGTGTATGTCGACAAGGAGGATGTAAGCAGTACTACTGCCATGCTCGAGCACTTGAAGTGGAAGCATGCCGAGGCGGCTGGATTCACATTGGATCCAGCGGTGCAGCAAAATGCCGCAGGTTGGTGAGGCAGTGTCACTTTGTCCATGTGTGTGACGTGTTGGGGACCCCCACTTATCAGTTTGCTGAAAGACGAAGCTGCTATGTTGTTATGCTACCGGCATGCTGATTCTACTAGTGATTGTTTTTCTTCATCGATGGATTAAAAATAACAGTAAACAACCAGGATGAGGCAGATCATCACTGTGTTTTAAACTGGGGGACAAGACCAAACCGAAGTGAAAGTGAAACTTAATGCTACGCAGAGAAATGTCTGATGTGTTCACTCTGTAGTAAATATCAAAACAAGTGGACTGTCTCACTATAAATCATTGTATGTTTTGGATGCTATAATACATCTTTTTTATATACTGTATCTAAAAAGGAGAAAGAACCAACAAAGTGAATTCAGTTTCCTATTTTTTATTATTTATTGAACAGTTTGTGCAGTAAGAAAGAACTTCAGATGATTGAGAGTGTGCAAGGCCCCAGTGATTCTCAGGAGGTCTCTGTGATTGCCATGTGCAGAGCAGAGGGAAAAACCCCATACATTTTACATCCTGTTGATATATTTCCGGTTGAGCTCTGAAATAGTCACCCAGCTAAGTTTTTGATCTATCTGTATAAACTTCTCCTAACCTAACCCTTAAATCTTGCTCTATTTCAAACTGCAGTTGCCCCAAACTCCTCGCCCCAAAGCTCTTGCTTGTGTTGGCTTATTTATCATCGTGAAAACAACATCTTTATAAGTGTTTACAGTACACACTGCACATTACTACTACTTACAGTTAAAGAGGAAAAAGAGTTTCATAGTTTCATTCATGTGATTTTCATAATTGAAAGTCAAAGTTGAATCATTTTCCCAGTTATTCAGTAAATTGTAATTTAGCAGTTTTTGTTTGTACTTACTGAAAACTGCTACTCCCTTCATCTGCCCAAGAAACACATTACCCTCAGCTTCATATGTTTTAGGCAGTTTAAACAAGGTGTTATTACAAGTAGGCATAAATTCCCCTACTTTTAATGAAGCACCTTTCATGCTTGCATTAGATGTAAGGAGTCATGCATGAGATGTCAGCTGTCCTGAGAGATGGCCTGATTTCTTTTTGTTAAGCAGTAAGAGAAGCACAGATGTTAAACCATAATTAGTTTAGAAAAGAAAATGCCTAGTTCAGATCAACATTCGAGTCTCTGGCATCCCCGCTGGACAGCATTCACTCCCCAGTTACAGAACATGAGCAGCATATCAGTTCTTTGAAAACTAATGCCACCAAAGTTGTGCAACATCTGCAAGGCAAAGCATGCATGAGGATACATTCTTTGCCTTGCAGATGAATAATGAGTCATTAAAAACTAAAGTAGCAGACACCAGAACATTTGGATCATAGTGTTGATGAAGGTTCTCAGTCATCCAGGTCATGTTAATTCTAAGTGCTGTATCGTAGGCAACTGGACTTGTTGCAGTTCCTTGAAGAAGTTTCTCCTCTCATCCAAGAGGCTTCTTCAGTTCTAAACTAACTGGAGGGGAGGCTTTAAACCGCCCTAGCAACTCTGAAACTCAGAGCTCACACGTGTCCTTAACAACTCTGTACGGACACTCCCACACAGGGTTTAAAAAGCCTGCAACTCCCCTCCAGTTCACATTTTTGCACCTATATTCTGTTTTATTTGGGCTCTTGACATCATTGACAATGAGGGCTTGCCATCAATGATTTTTCAAGACTTAAAACGCTGAAATTTAGCTCAGAGGGCCAAAATTCATACTTAAAAAAGTATTAGGAGTACAGCCATAGGATTTTACAAGGTCCCATGAATTTAATAGAGGTTTATACATGATTCTTTTCAAGAAAATCCATGACATGAACTAGGGAGACCCTAGGTGAGTTGGCATGGAATGACCCCATTGCGTTCATAATGGTCTTTACAATTATTTTATTACTCTGATATGGTGATCAATGTATAATGCTGCGTTCAGACCAAACCTGAAGAAAATATTCGGGACTTAGATCACAGGGTTCTTAACTTTTAATCGATAAATAATAATAAATAAAAATACCCATCTCAGTGAATTTCTAACGAAGAGATTTTTCTGTGATCTGACTGCAATAAATGGATCAGAAGGTTGTCGAAATAACAACATCATAGTGCCATCTTGTAAAAAGGCTGAATTCATGCTTCCTCAGGTCTGTCATCCAGTTGACAAGCAAACAACTTCTGCTTGTTCCCTGAATGGAGTTTGGGTCGATAAGAGCTATGCTGTGCTGTACTGAGACATATTTCCAAAACTTACCAGGTAGTCTTACTTTCTCAATCAATTCCCTCCACGGCAGCTCCTTATTTGTCCTGTCTCGGTACGAGTAGATGTGTTACCGTACAGCTCTGGGTGTCCGCAAACGGCCACAGGCAGTGCCTGATTACACTGACTGAGACCCGCAGACACACAGATGGATGCTCAGCAACGCTCCTCCTCCTAAGTTAAATATTAGTGTATTTTTTCATATTCAGTCAAACAGAGTTGTTGATGTTGACAGATGATTATGAAACAGGGGCGTAGAGGGTTCAGCAATCCTACAAAACTAGTAGTAGACTGCAAAACCTTTTAAGGTCCTTAAACATTCCTTCCATTGATCGTCTAAATTTGATCAGCCCTTCACAGTTGATGAAATCAAATTATCCCCATTTTTGCTGAATATGTTTGATGACTTACAATCTGGCATACTCCCCTCGACATTACGTCAGGCTACTATTTCTCTAATATTAAAAAGGACAAAGATGCCCTATTTCTTTGTTTTGCGCTGTTGTCAAGCTATTAGCAAAGATGCTGGCAAGACATTCAGAGTCTGTTCTGCCAACAATTATTTCCACGGATCAAACAGGTTTTGTAAAGAATAGAAACTCTTTTCATATTGTCAGATGTGTATTTTTTTTATTTAATCACCCTCATTCTCTGAATTGGCCCTCTACGCTGATGACCTGTTACTGTTCATCGCCAACCCAGACAGTTGTTTTTTCTGCTGTGCTAGTTTTGCTGTTTGGCAAGATTTCAGGTTACAAATGTATCTTTATTAAGAGTGAACTTTTACTCATTAACGCTACTTCAGACTTTGCCCCATCAAACCTGCTATTTAAGACATCTCTGGAAAGTTTTATGTAGGTGTCTGTGTGACTAAGAACTATTCAGATTTGTTTACATGTAATTTCTCTCCTCTGCTGGTGCAATTGACTCAAGATCTTCAACACTGGTCTCTTTTACCTCTATCCCTTGTTGGCAGGTAAATTGGATAAATATGAATGTTCTCCCTAAGTTTCTATATCCATTTCAATGTATATCAGTTTTTATTCCAAAACAGTTTTTCCATCCACTTGATAGCTCTGTATCCCAGTTTATATGGAACAAAAAAACACCCAGAATTAGAAAAAGTATCTTACAAAAAACAAAGAAAAGGGTGGTTTAGCATTACCTAATTTTTTATTTAATTACTGAGCTGCAGGTATTTGATTTATAATGCACTGCACTGGTGTTGTATCAACAACCAAACCCCACCGTGGCTGCAGATGGAGGGCACCTCATGTGGTCCTTCCTTTTTTAATGTCTCTCTTGTGCCTCCTCCTGGCATTACCATCATCACCATATTCCAATAATATTATATTAACAAATTGTCTAAAGATCTTGGCACAACTCAAATGCCACTGTTGTTTCCAGGCAATACCCATTTAACCCCTATGAACTCCAATCCTTTGTTTCCTCCCTCTAATACTGATAGGGCGTCCACAACCTGGGAAGATTGGAGTAATTTTTTTAGGGGTGTGCAATTTATGATACAATCAAAAAGACCCTTAAATCAGTGTCAGAGTAAATTATCTTCCATCAGACTGAACTCTCTTATAGATTAGATGATAGATTAGAAATTGAAAATTAAAGTAGTGAATGTAAATTTTCCTTTTGTATTGAGGAGCAAAAAACTGCTGTAGCAGGTCATGTTTGAGTACATTTGTTTTACGTGATATTGCATGTCCTGCAAAGCAACTATTACACATGTGCACATCGCAACATTGATTCTGAAATGATACATTTTTTAGCCCTAAAGCCCAGCCTTGTTTTCCTGCCTTGCATCCTGTTTTAATGAGGTCTAAAATCAGATCAGGTGTCCACTTGTTTGTTTTTTTTCCATTTCATTCATTACTCATTTCACACTACTGAATAGTGACATGACGATGAAAAAAATTTACAAATACAGTAGAGTATCCAGTCAATGTTGTAGTACATGGACATTATTACATTACTGGCAAAAACAATGTTGTATGACTGTTCCAGGATTTGATGTCATTATTGACTTGTGTTTTTAATGACTTACATTTACTGTTATTACATTAGTGTGAGCTGTTCCATTGTGGGCAGGTGTTGCTGGATGCCACAAGCACTGTCTGCTAAACAAGACTGAGTAAGAAGTAGTTTAGCAGCTTCTCTTGTCTCCTCTACTGCTTTGACATTATTACTCCTCGTTTTTAAGGCTGTGGTGTGGCTTATTTTGGCAGCAGCAGGGTGTCCTACTGAACAGCAAGAGTGTCCCTCAACCAAAATACTTGTTTTCAAACTCACTTCTGTCTGCAACCTTCCACCTCTGACTGAGGGATTAATGAAGAATATTTTTTTATTTATCATAAAATACTAAAATGTACGAAGTTGTGTTTTTAATACAGATTCTATTTTTCCTTGTTTATGCTTCTTTATGTAATTAGTTTTTAAATAAATATAATCTGCTATCATAATGGCATAGCACTTTTTTAATTACACATATATTCAATTCTTTAATATGAGCCAGGACACAGGATAATTCAATTGTCAGAGCAGCGGTAAACTTCCTCGATCCTTTTCATCAGCAACTCGTATAAATACTCTGTTACACAACACACAATGTCGTCTGACAAAGTTACATGAAAGGACGAACTCTCTTTGAGGAAAGAGCAAATTGATTTCACAAATGCTATCATATGTGTCTCCAGGGACATGAGTACCCATATATGGCCTGCTGTGTCTTTGTGTAAGCCGGTTTAGCAGTCTGTCTCATATGCTTGATTGATAATTCTGGGCTGCACCCTGTTTAAGCCCCTCCCCCCAGCATTTTACCCTGTTTTCATTGTCCTAGTCTCCACATCTGACCATCTCATCCCCCATCCCATTGCATCTGTTTTACCTATGGTGAGACATGGATGTGATTAATTAGGAAATGAAAGGATGGAGGGGAAAAAACACCTGTAAAGGAGTTTAAAAGATTGCACAGGAACTGTCTGTCCTTACTTTAAATGTTCATGTCTCTTTATATTAATTGTGTTTGACCCTGGGGGTATATTTGCACTTAAGCCTGAAAAACTATTCGTCTTTATGGCCTCCTCAAAATGTCCAAGAGCCCGTCATGTGAGTCTGCAAGCTTTTTTTTTCATCTAATTAGGCAAATTGGTTTCCTTGATATTTGTATAACACCATGGCAGTGACTGAAGTAAAGTAAAATTCCGTACATGCTTACTTGGGTTGAGGACAGTGACGTGCGGTGAGGTTCATGGCTGGTGAGGCACTGACTCCATCAGAATCAGATTTACAAATATATGAACCCAACAGAGTAGATTATTCACCATTTGACAGCAAGGGCTGGCTCAATTCGTGGCAGCGGCAGCTAGTAGTGGCACTTCCTGCCTTTCACTCCAGTTGCCGGTGTCTGAGGCAGTTTCAGCTCCGGTGTTGGTCTTCCTTTATTTATTACCTCCTGTTTCGATTGAAAGGCCAGTTTAGAAAATTGTTTAAGCTTGGATATAAAATCCTCCATTGTAAACCCAGGTGGGGCGAGAGGGGGAAAAAAATATCACTGCACTCGCTCGTAACCATGGACTCTAAGATTGTTGCTAGCTCGCTGTCACTTACTCTGCAGCTGCGGAGAAGCATTTAGAATTTCTGGGCTCACGAGACTACCTTGAGGCAAGAGAACTGCCTGCCTCACCCAGTGCCTCTTCACTGCCGTTGTAAGATCGCTGAGCACACGAAACAGGTTATACACATATATTATATACATCAGCTAAACTATGGGAAGTCAGGGGGGGCATATATTAAAAGTGTCTGAAACATTTGATTGGCGACATACAGAGAGACAGTGACATGCTCTCATTGCATGGCAGAGCACAGTTTGTGAGGGATTGCACAATCCAAGGTGAGGCTCAGCTTGCTGCTGCCTCACCGTGCGTCTCTTCCCCATATCTGAACGGAAATGCGAAAATTCAGCGATTTTTAATAAAAAACAATCCAAATTGTTTAAGTTAAATGGAAAATTAGTTTATAGTTATAATAATAATAATAATAATAATAATAATACATTTTATTTATACAGCGCTTTTAAAAACTCTCAAAGGCACTTTACAAGAATAAAATACATACAAGAATACATAAAATCAAGTGCATGGTGCATAAAATCAAGTGCATGGTGCGATAAAAGGAGAAATATGTAGAAAAAAAGAACAATGTATGAAGGATATGGATATGTGCAGGTTTTTTAGGGAGAACAGGTTGAGGACAACGAACGGCTACAAGTGCAAATGAAAAGCGGATTTGAAGAGGTGGGTTTTGAGTAATGACTTGAAGGTGGATGAGTCTGGGCAGTCGCGGATGTGTTTGGGGAGGGAATTCCAGAGGGAGGGGCCAGCAATGGAGAAGGCTCTGTCCCCCCAGGTACGGTGCTTGGTCCTGAGGGGGGGTGAGAGAAGGTTTGCGTCGGAAGATCTGAGGTTTCGGGAAGGAGTGTGGTGGTGGAGCATGTCTGTGAGGTAGGGAGGGGCCTGGTTGTGGAGGGCTTTATGGGTGAGTAGGAGGAGCTTGAAGTTGATTCGGTGTGGGACAGGGAGCCAGTGAAGGTTTTGGAGTATGGGGGTGATATGTTCACGGGAGCGGGTGTGGGTGAGGAGGCGGGCAGCAGAGTTTTGGATGTATTGAAGTTTATTGAGGACTTTGGATGATGAACCATAGAGGATGCTGTTGCAGTAGTCCAGTCTTGAAGTGATAAATGCGTGGATGAGAGTCTCAGCTGCAGAGAAGGAGAGTAGTGGGCGGAGGCAGGCGATATTTTTTAGATGGAAGAAGGCAGTTTGGGTGAGGCGGCTGATGTGCTGTTCGAATGAAAGAGTACTGTCCAGGATAATGCCAAGGTTACGGATGGAGGGAGAGGGAAACAGGGTGATGTTGTCAAAGCTGAGGGAGAAGTTCTGAGTCGATGTGGTGAGGGGTTTTGGGCCGATGAGTATGATTTCAGATTTGTCACAGTTTAGTTTGAGAAAGTTTTTTTTTTTTTTAGTTACAGTTTAGTTTTTTTAGTACATCATAGTTCAAACCATTTGATAAATATAACCATTTAATTTATTTGTTTATTATATATTTTATTTTTTCCATGATGACAGGTGAGGCTCTGCCTCCCCTGCCTCTTCTGACCGCACGTCACTGGTTGAGGAATACTATGGTCAATCTGTCAGGCACGTTGGCAGTTAATGGTCAATACAGCTGATGTAATTCTTTTTTCAGTCAAAATAATCTTTTCCAAGCAGAAAACTCTTCTCATGAGACACACCTGGAACTGCACAATAAAGTGACAATGACAAACATAAGAGCTACGGCTTTCATAACACACTGTAGCAAAGGATCAATTCAATACATGAGATGTCGTTTGCAGGGGCTGAGCTGCAAAACATAAAGTTGCCACCTCTGCTTCAGCAATCTCCTTGCCTTTACTGAAGGTTGCGTCAACTTGTCTTTTTTCCAGGGTGATCACATGAAAACAGACTCTCACAGGCAATCAATTCAGTTCAAGTGAGTAATTACATAATTACGGCCCTGCCACAGAATTGCTCATTTGATAGTTTGCCTGCTAGGTAGGTCAAATGTTGCTGTACTGTCACAAACAGTGCCTTAAATGTAGCTCCATGTTATATTTCTAATATTATATTTCTGGTTGTGGAAATGATTGAAATTTTGTTTAAATATAGTTAGATTGTATCCGATTTGCTGTACACTTATCCAAAACATTTTTAGTATGTGAGGCTGCACTGCAATTTCTCTCCTGCCCTTCCCTGATGTACCAACAGAGAACATCAGGAGTGATTTACACAGCAGAGGGTTTTATAGCCGGCCTGACGAGCAGCTTCCTAAAATTATTGTCTCTAAATCAGCTGGATTAAAGTGCACTTATTTTGCCAAGAAGCAGAGTGTTGCAGATAAAAGACAATCTGAGCTCCCTCGATCCTCAACTAATAACTCGGCCGCTCCCCCTCTAATTGAGAGTGAGGGTACATTCAGACCAAATCTGGCGGTGTGGGGAACATCGGTACTTCGGTGTGAGTGTCGCTCCATGGTCCATGTGTGTGTTGTGTTGGGAACCCCCGCTGATCAGCTTGTCGAAAGGTGAAGCTTCTATGATGTTATGCTACTAGCATGCTAGTCCTACCTGTGATTGTTTGCACTCATTGACAGATTAAAATTAACAGTAAACAACCAGGATGCGAGGTACATCATTACTGTGTGTTTTAAACTGGGGCACAAGACCAAACCGAGTGATCACAAGTGAAACATTGTGCCACGCAATGAAATATCCGTTGTGTTCCCTATGTAGCATTTAGCCATGCTAAATAACATGCCCCACTGCTGACCCATTGTTCTCTGTCTCTGATCTGCAGTCATGCCTCTGCCACAGTAGGTTAAGCATGCCTGTCCTACAGTGATCATCGGTATCCAAAGATGTGTTTTAACCGGTGAACAATACCAAACTGAATGAATACACATGACAAATGATGTTACACTACACTGTGGTTTCAGTCATTCACACTGTCAATCTGATCTCCAGCTTATGTTATTGGCCACCGCAACATGATGTCAGGCTGCGTTTTTTGAAAATGTTGTTGGTTTCAACTAACTTGGTGGAAAGCTAGCAAAGTGTGCAGTTAGATTCAGCTGACATTGACAGTTGCTGTAATAGTAAAGAGAGTGTCCTCGCTTCCCTTTCACTGCATAAACTGTTCTCAAATCCTTTTTTTTCCAATCAACGGAGTGTTCTTGCTCAATCTGACCTTATCTGGCTGCAGGATGCAGTGTTGTCACTATGAGCAATTCTTATAACTGTGCTACCTGTATGGTTCCTTTTCAACCTGACAATGGACACGACTTTTGCCCCTCTTGTCTTGGCCTTGAGCATTTGAGAGACGGCCTCTTGGAGGACCCGTGCATGAATTGCAGCTTAACCCTTTACAAAAGGTTCAGAGGACTAGATTTACGGCAGTCAGAATCGGCACCTTTTTCAGGTGCACTTCGGCCCCATTGCCTGCATGTTCGCTGGAAAGACGCTAAGGCTCCCTCCCACCTGAAGTCTGATACCTAAACTCTGGCGGCCATGCAGAATGCAGCAAGCCTTGACCGGATACCAGCTATTGAGCCTATCATCACTTCCCTTATAGTTTCCCTGGATGAGGCTCTAAGGCCGAAAACCAGGTGTCTTTGACCCCAATGTCGGGTCACAGATGACCTCCTCTCTAAGGCACATGATTCAGGAGCACGCATGGGCCATATTGGCAATTGACAACTCCCTCTCTCACCTCATGCTTGACCTCTCAGCTTCCCTGCAGCAGATGGCAATCCACGCATCCTCAGTCAGCCTGAGTGATGCTTCATTGCAGGCCTTGGCTCTCATGTCAAGGGAATTGATGTCCACTTTGTTTCAGACTTGTTGCCGGGTTTGGCTTGCACAGTCGCCCTTGTCTGAGACATATTGGAGGACCCTCTGTACTGCCCCAGCAGAGCCAGGGGAGCTTTTTAGCTAAGCCACTCTGTAAGTGCTAGAGTGGACAGTTCAAACTAACCAGACCAGGCAGCAGTTCTCAGGTTATCTGGACATCCTCCACCTCCTTCCCCTCTTCCGACGGGGCAAGGCATTGCCCTACAGTCTGTTTCTTTGCCTTTCTGGGCAGAGAGACTGTCATGACGGATGGATGACTCTCAAGATGGGGTGCAATAAGACTGCACAGTGTGCTTAATAACCTACCAGGGTGGTGTCAAACCTGCACAGTTGCTGCAGGTGTTGCAGGATCTTCTGATGTGGGCAGCCCCCTGCCTGACAAGCCTGTGGCAATATATCTACTGGGCGAATAGAACCAATGTTAATCGAAAGTTTGTCGAAGTTGTCTGCCTTTAGTGAAGGGGGAGGATGGCTCTCTGCATCAGCTGTGTGCCTGGCCAGCAAGTGGTATTTGAGACTGGACGTACTCCGATGGTAACTCAGGTCGGGAGAGGCAGGGGAGGCAGAGCCTCACCTGTCATCATGGAAAAAATAAAATATATAATAAACAAATAAATTAAATGGTTATATTTATCAAATGGTTTGAACTATAAACTAATTTTCCATTTAACTTAAACAATTTGGATTTTTGCATTTCCGTTCAAATACGAGGAAGAGACGCACAGTGAGGCAGCAGCAAGCTGAGCCTCACCTTGGATTGCGCAATCCCTCACAAACTGTGCTCTGCCATGCAATGAGAGCGTGTCACTGTCTCTCTGTATGTCGCCAATCAAATGTTTCAAACACTTTTAATATATGCCCCCCCTGACTTCTCATAGTTTACCTGATGTATATAATATATGTGTATAACCTGTTTCGTGTGCTCAGCGATCTTACAAAATACATGTATATGTCTATATATATATATATATGTATATGTATATATGTATATGTATACGTATATGTGTGTGTATGTATATATATATATATATATATGTATATATGTATAATTTTTTTGTTTTTTGTTTTTTTTAAATGTCTGATTCATATTACCAGTGCAGGCTCTAGGCAGATGGATAGAAGTAATGTAGTTAGGACAGGGAAAGTTTCTTGTGAATAATCTCACCACATTTCACACTGTTTTACATCAGGATCACTGATGGTGTAAAATGAGACTGCTGGGCCTTTCATTTAAATGCCGACTGTATGAATGAAAAAGCTATGTTTTTTTGTTTTTGTTTTACTGTGGAGCAACATGTATAGGCCAAAATGTGGAATGTTCTTTGCTATCGGTGCTGTCAATGAGGTACACCACAGTGTTTTGAAGTGATGATGTCACACGTTCCCATGGAAAGCTTTAAAGGCCTGAGCCTGGCCGAGATGAGTAAGCTTCCAGAAAGTAGAACCAGCTGGGGTGTAAGTGGAGCACCAGAGGAGGAAGGCAAAGTGCTTGTGTGTGTGTGTGTGTGTGTGTAGTCACTGTGCTCTGACTAAGCACAGTTGCTTAGTCAGAGCACATTGTATGGAATGGACACGTAGGAGTATTCCCTTCATGCCGTGATGAGCTTGAAACCAAATGTTTCACAAACTCACTCATAACATTTACTTAAAGGAATAGTTCACTCTAGAATGAAATTCAGTCATTATCAACTCACCCTCATGCTGATGAGAAGTCCAGTGTAGTTTCTTATTCCTCAAAGTGCAGCTGGAGAACCCGCGGGGGTTTTCTAGCCTAAACAGTCACTATACTATATTTGCCTGGAGGCACGCTCCCGCGTGCACGTGAGTCTCCCTCAGCTGCTGATTGCACTACGGAAGCCACGCCAGACAAGATCAACGAGACTCGCGATAGATACACACCTGTATTTACATCCTGCTGTGAGTTTCAAAGTTTCAAATCACTAGTGCAGGCAGATCCCTCTTGTGTTTTTGTGTCGCTCGGTCGCTCACAGCTGGATATAAATACCGGTGTATCTATCGCAAGTCTCGTTGATCTTCACTGAGTGCCCTTCTCCCATTTTTACTTCTTTCATTCTGATTTGACGCACAGTGTGTTTTTACCCAGCTTTCCAACCCACTGCTTCCCCTCTTCACTGTGCAGTCTCATCTTCATTACAGCTGTTTGTTCCCCGCCAGCCTCCAGCCTACCCTCTGGCATATTCAGAGTAGCAGTAGCATGTAGGCGATCTGATAGACATCTCATCTGCCTAATATTCCCTTTGTGAAGCCATTACATCCCAGCATGCCCAATCTACTCTCACCGTATCTCTGCTCTCAGCTGCACCAACATACCCAGGGGTCAGCAGCCTTTACTATCAAAAGATCCATTTTTACCCGCTTCCCTTGTCAAAACATATTTGAGTTTTATAATGAAGGTAATGGCCAGAAAAGTCTAAGTTAGCCTATCCAGATTATTTAAAGGCTTCTGTGTCTGAAGTATCTCTTACCTGCCAACATTTATTATTATTATTATTATTATTATTATTATTATTATTATTATTATTTTTCTGCATATATCTGGAATATTTCTTGAATGGGAGCAGCTGTAATGCAAGCAATTTCCCCTCGGGGATCAATAAAGTATTTCTGATTCTGATTCTGATTTAGCGGCTGTTTGAACATACTATTTCAACTGATTTTACAATTTACAATCAATTTATGAAAGATGACAACATTTTATTGACCGTAAAGATGTACAATTTTACGAATACAGTAAATAGTAACCAATATAGGCTACTTTGTTAAATTTGGAGAAAATCCAATCATTTTGTGAGCTGTTGAGTTCAAATAAACTTTATAAACTTAGTGAAACACTGTCTACAACACATTCTTAATTGTTTGGGCCTTCTTGTGAATTTGTCAAATGTTATCTATGATATTTATTTTTGTTTACAAGATATTTCTTTCTTTGTGTGACTTAGAGCTGTCCACTTGTGATCAGATCACTCAGGACAGATACAAATACCAGGTCTGAATTCCTTCATTCTGGCTCAAATGTTTTAGAGGGAAACATTGTCACCGTAGCGGAACAGTTTGTGACAGAAGATAGTGATATCTTTCAGGTGACAGGAAACTAGACTGTAGGAATAGAGATAGTGGGCGGTTGAGCTGCACTACTGCAGGTGTCACCACAACAACAATGTGACACCAAGTAGGGTGGGGTCAGCAACTTTGTGTCTTTGTTGGAAGAGTGTAAGATTTTGGATTATTCCACAAGAAGCTAAGATGTGCCATTTTTGCTGAATGTTTTGCTGGAAACCTGTTTGGTAGGGTTTCATTTGGAGCCACCAAAGGATGTCAGTAACAGCCATGTGTTTGTGGGCCAACAGTTTTTGGCCACCCTGCTCGACACACTCTGAGTACATTAGTCCTAATGAATGGGCTGGCTTTCCTGGGGCGCTTGTCAGACAGACAAGCTGAGGCAGATTACACAACCAGTCTAATGGCACAGGGCATGGCAAGGACAGATGAGCAAGACTAACCAAACAAACTATGTAGAATGCTATTGCAGCGGACTTGGACATACTGTACTTTCTGTTTGTTTTGGGGCACTCTTGGAGCTGAGCTCTCCTTCACAACAAGCCTGGAAATTGAGTTCAAATCACAACTATTATGTAAGCATCTGTAGCCATTTCTCCTGCATCCCAATGGAGAGTTTTTTGGCTGGTCCTCGGTTGATTGGAGCCCCAATGGTGACTGGAGAGCATCAAAGCATGAGCATGAAATTACTGAGATATGCTTGGCTTTGTCAGCGCAGACACACACACACACCACACACACACACACACACACACACTTAAGTGTATTCTACCACCAAGGCACAGAACAATGATTCTCACTTATCCCACTTTTAATTGCTGTTTCCCTTTATGGAATGTCTGGTGTTTGCTGCTTGGATTGCTGCTTGGATTGGATTTAACGCATTTTCTAAATACCTTATGCTTCTTGCAGTCACAGTCATCATTTCAGTCACATCACTTTTAGCTATGTTGCATACACCACATGCATGCTTGGTCAAGGATAGAAAATACACAGCATCTGTTATGTCATAAATAATTTGACCCAGAAAGCATTGAGATTGATCTTTGTCTTTGCAATCATAAATAAATGATGCCGGCCTCAGTTTTTATACCATGTAGATGTATAAAACTGAGAGCTATACACAGTATGATACTGCAATTCAGTACCTTTAACATGAGTCAGCAGTCCAATGTATACCAAATACAGGTTTATCTGGAAAATAAGAGCATTCTGGATAGTGCGGCACAGTATACAAGTTTCAGCATCGACATCGAGATGTGTACGGGGACAGCCTTCCATTCCGAAACACCTCCATTGCGAAACCCCTCCATTCCGAAATACCCCCACTCCGAAAAACCGCTGTTCCGACCCTCCCCCAAAAACACTCTGTTCCGACTTTCAACTTCAAATTACTTCCCAATAGGGTTAGGGTTAGGGTCAGGGTTTCCCCAATAGCCTTTTTGGAATAGTGGGGTCGTTAGAAAGAATGGGAAACCCATTACAAAGAATGGAAGTCTATTTTCGGAACAGCGGGGTTTCGGAAAGGCGGGGTGTAACCATGTGTACGTGCGCAAAGTTTGTTGCTAGTGAGTGACATGTAGCCTCCGCATGCACAGTCAATTACAATCATTCCAGATCAATTTATCTTACAAAGTAGGGCCTACTTTGATTGTTTGATGAAATGCACTCCCTAAAACATCACCTAGTTATTCTAGATTGAACATTTCTTTCCATCTTTATTTATCTGGTGAAAATTCCTTTATTTCTTCAGATTGTGATATATACATTTATTGCAGAAAACCTATAATCAATCATCTAGTGTCTTTCTTTTTCCCTGAAAGAGTTTCTTACCGTTGTAACAACAAATACCCAGTATAAATCAGGAATCAAAGACCATCACCTCCACAGCCACCACACCCAACACCAGGCCATTGCTGTTCTTACTAATGACCCCTGACTACCTCACACATATGACCCTAATCATATAATCGAGTTTGTGTACTTCCGTTGATTTGCATTGTGGAGATATCTAAAATCAGCTAACTTGTTTATTCGTGTTGCCATAGCCATAACTGTAACATTTAAACATATAGTAAAACATGGTGGTCCGACCTATCTTATGTTTCTACTGTGCTTTATTTTGTTGTAGTGTGTTGCTTTGCTAGCGTCTTTGATATTTACTCAACAGCGCATCTCAGTCTAACTGCCTTTTGGGTTAACTGAAGCTGTAATTTTCTTTAGTCTGTGGTCCAACAGTTAAATTAGGCATTTTTCTTTAACCAAACATTAAAGAAAGCTTTGTTATGTTATGACAGCATCAAACATGCATTTAAATTAATTATATATACACATATTGAAATAGCATCATTAAAAAAGATTAAATAAAATTAAAATGAAATATTATGGAAGTTGTTTTTTTTATAAATTATGGAAGGTTATGGATTTAAAAAAAGTTCTCAAAATAATTTGAATAATGCTACATTTTCCTGAGTTATGAAGCAACAATTTCCTGTAGCTAGCAGTGAAAACAGGAATTGTTGCATATCTTGGTAATGTAAGTACTGTGATTAACAAGAAACTCAAGACTCTTGAGGCTTTGTGCAAAAGTTTATGCCAACTAACCACTAGGGGGCTCCAAAAATGCAAGAAATGTATATGGTGCAATCTGCTGCATGGATTTGTACGAAATTCGGTGTCTATGATCTGGAAAAATTTGTAAACGTCTATATCTCCACAAGTCAAACTTAAAATGTTACCAAACTTGACAGAGACCTTGTCTAGATGGTATACATAAAGTATGCGATGTAATTGCCATTGTAAAACATTTTTTTCATCTAATTTTTAATCTTCTTTCAGCAAAACATCAATACACCTGAAACCAGCAGAATGATATGCAAATTCTTTCAGAATTTTAACAGTTAATTTCTTGTGACTAAATGAAGTTTGTATTATCCCTGGCCTGTTATTTCAGTGTGTGTGTGTACATATGTGTATTTTTGTGAAGAACAAAACTAAGCACAGTATCAGCTTGATTCAAAGGTGGTGATGGCTGTATGTGGACGAGATTCTGTAGTACAACCTTGTCGCTCTTTAAAGTAGTGAGTATAACACTTTCAAACAGTATTACAGTATCTTATTCAGCTCAGAATGTGTCGATAACCTTTCACAGCTTAACCGCGTCTTTGACAACCTCACTCTACCTTCTGTTTCGGCTGAACAAAACTTTTTACTTGGAGGTGAGATCTTCTACCTCTGAATTTTATAAAAAAAATTGCACTTGAGCTTTGCCCCCCCTGCTAAGACATGTTTAATGAATCTCTGTCATCTGGACATCTCCCACCCACCCAGGGCTGGACTGGGCCATTTTTTTAGGCCGGGCATTTTTTACTTAGGCCAGGCCACCACCTGTTTTTTGTTTTTTTTGTTGTTTTTTTTTTTTGCGGGGGGGGGGGGGGGGGGGGGGTATTTATTTATTTATTTCATTCATTTATTCGGGGTGGGTAATTTCATTCAGCTTCGATACTTACATCTAAGAATAAATAGAAATTATATAATAACATTGGTTATATATAAATACTGTATACCATAAATGATATATAATTGCAATCCAATTCATCATAAAACAAGAAATGGCTCGATACAAAAGGTGGAAATTTGATACTGCAATACACAAAAACGGTATGTTCACTATAGACAGTAGTAATGATATGAGTACACTGGGGTATTTACAGTATAGTACTATGGTAGGTATGTACAGTATAGACAGTAGTAATGATATGAGTACGCTGGGGTATTTACAGTATAGTACTATGGTAGGTATGTTCACTATAGACAGTAGTAATGATATGAGTACACTGGGGTATTTACAGTATAGTACTATGGTAGGTATGTTCACTATAGACAGTAGTAATGATATGAGTACACTGGGGTATTTACAGTATAGTACTATGGTAGGTATGTACAGTATAGACAGTAGTAATGATATGAGTACACTGGGGTATTTACAGTATAGTACTATGGTAGGTATGTTCACTATAGACAGTAGTAATGATATGAGTACACAGTACTTCACACCCATAAGTACAAATATTCCAACACCCCCACCTCTGCCATCTTAATGACAGATGTATGAGTGACCCCGGTAGACGACACTTCACCCCCTCTTAATGACAGATGTGCGAGAGAACTTAATTTCAGGTCAGAGGCGAAATAAATCCATCAAACTGCCAGTCCAACTAGCCATGATGAAACAACCTGCCTGCTAGCTAGCATGCACACCATTTGCCCAGGTTGCATTGCTTAATGGCTAGGTTACATGACTGGCAGAGTTAGCACCAATGAAATTAATATCCAATTATAATACATATCTGAGTGATGACAGAGACAGGTGTGACAGATGTCCATCTCTGTCTTACACAGATATCTGATTTATGAACCAGTTAGGTTGCAGTTTATCAATTATACTCACAGTGATCATGGCCGTAGTGCTCCCCGGGTCCACCTGTTGACCTTCTCCGCCACTTGAAGCTGCCGCAGATGTTGAATCTCCGCGTCCAGAAGATGCAAACATATCGAATATTTTTCTACATTTTGCAGCATCCACCTGGAGGGCCATTCTCTTTTGGTCCCTAGCTCTTTCAGCGCCACCCTTTCTCTTTTTGCCATCCATGGTCAGATAAGCTACTATAAACTACTTTTTATCACGCTCGGTCTTAGCTGTTTTTACAGGCACCTTGTAGCCCGAGAGGGAGGGGACCTGCCGGGCAGACCCTGCCCTCAGCTCATTGGTCCAGCAGCTACATCAGTCATGAACAATGGGCCGAGCTACCAGTTTATGCACCAATAGGAGGGCTTATATACCGTCATTCGCCTACAACGGTATGTTAAATTGTTATTATATTTCACGTCGTAAAATAAATAAAATAAATAAAAATAACGCAGGCCAGTAGGCCAGAAAGCCTCGCAGGCCACCGGGACAATGCCCGGTTTGCCCGTATTGCCAATCCGGCACTGCACCCACCTTGCGTCAATGAGTGATAACACTTACCAAAAGCGAGCAAGATAATTCAAAATTATTATATTTTATTGTGGTGTCACAAAGCTGGTCTTACACACTCATTTAATGTGTTGGGAGAACTCCCCAGTTAGGAGGAATTAAGGAAGGCCTCACTGGAAGGACAAGATAAGGGAGTCCTGCGGCTAGCCCCTGTAGGGAGTCCAGCATAGGAATGGGGTTCTATGTTCAAGTAGTTCTAGTTTTTAGGGTTTTATATAGTTCAGAGTTATACAGGATCTGCACTGCCTCCATGATTAACAAAAAAAGTGTTAAATTTAAGTCCAAAGTAGACATATGTTAAATGGAATAATGACAGGAGGAGGCACTACCAGATTTGTCAGATGGAATGTCAAAGGACTAAATGGCCCTATTAAAAGAGCTCGGGTCTTTGCTCACCTGAAAAAACTTTAATTTTCCTACAAGAGACACATCTATCCACAGTAAATCAATTGAGATTACGAAAGCCTTGGGTTGGTCAAATTTTTGACTCTACTTGTAATAGTAAATCTAGGGGGGTGGCCATTCTTCTCCATAAAAAAGTAAAATTTGCTGCAGCAGACATAATCTCAGATCCAAATGGCCATTATATTATAATCTCAGGTTTACTCTTTCATACACCAGTGATACTTGTTAATGTTTATGCTCCTAACTGGGATGATGCAGACTTTATAAAGAAAATTATCTCCAACATTCCTACTCTAAACTCTTATTATTTAATATTTGGAGGAGATCTGAATTGCCTAATCAATCCCAGTCTGGATAGATCAAACCCTACTTTAAAACCTCCCTTCAAAAATGGCGAAAACCTTGTCGGCTTTTATGGATCAGATTGGATGTATTGATCCCTGGAGGTTTCAGAACCCCACCGGTAAAGCATTCTCTTTTTACTCACATACTCAGCAGTCCTATTCTCGAATAGATTATTATTTTATTGATAAAACTCTCCTCCAATCTGTGGCTACTACAGAATACTAATTCTAGACGTATCATTTAATCTCTTACAGACATCCCGCCCCCTATGGAGGTTCAACTCTCTTCTGATTGGGGATAAAAGCTTTTGTGATTTGATAAATAGAGTTATCGATGAGTTCCTCATAAACAACCAAAAAGACAATGTATCCCCATCCCTTCTTTGGGAATCTCTTAAAGTTGTCATTAGGGGGGAAATTATAGCTTTTTCTTCTTTACAAAATAAACTACGCAGATCAGCTTATAAAATCGATCAGAGATTTAGATTTACAAAACTCAGTGACACCATCTCCAGTACTCTCCAAACAGAGGATTTACAAAAGGAGCATGACTTGCTGTCAACAGGCAAAGTTGAAAAACAACTACTAAGGGCTCGTGTATTCATTATGGACATGGTGAGAAAGCAGGAAGGTTACTAGCTCACCAACTTAAAGTTAAATCTGCCTCTCAACATATATCACAAATTAAAAAAATGTCTAATGATCTGACAGTAATTCCATCTGAAATAATTGATACCTTCAAAGACTTACTCTAACTTATATCAGTCAGTCCACCCAATAACACAGACATGGAAAAGTTCCTTGAGGGTCTTGCATTCCCTAATATTGATAATGACCAAGAAAGGAAACTAGACCAGCCATTGAATTTAGGCGAGATACTGGGATCAATTAAAGCTATGCAAAGCGGCAGAGCACCTGGGCCTGATGGTTTTCCCATCGAATTTTTCAAGAAATTTTCAGATAAACTGGTACCACTTTTGCTTTATATGTTTAATGACTCTTTAATCCAAGGTTCCCTGCCACAAACCCTTACAAATGCATCAATTACTCTATTGTTAAAAAAGGAAAGGATGCAAATGAATGTGGATCTTACCTACCAATATCCCTTCTTAATGTAGACTATAAAATATTGGCACAGGTCCTAGCTATACGTCTGGACACAGTTATTCACCAGGTAATATCTGATGACCAAACTGGTTTCATAAGGAATCGCCATTCCTTCAGTAATATCTGTCGCCTGTTGAATGTTATCTACCCCCCTGGATCTGGAGAGGTTCCAGAGATGGTTACCTCTCTAGATGCAGAAAAGGCATTTGATAGGGTGGAATGGCCATACCTATTTAGGATTTTGGAGAGGTTTGGCTTCTGTCCTAAATTTGTGTCATGGGTAAAACTCCTTTACTCCTCACCTAGGGCCTCTGTCATTACCAATCGATCAAACTCAGAATATTTTAATTTATACAGAGGTACCCGTCAACGCTGCCCTTTAAGTCCCTTATTATTTGCCTTATTTGCCTCACTCTAGAACGAAATTCAGTCATTATCGACTCACCCTCATGCTGATGAGAAATCCGGTGTAGTTTCTTATTCCTCAAAGTGCAGCTGGAGACCTGCAGGGGTACCGTCCTGCAGCAAAAATCCATATAACGGGCGTCAATGGTGTCCGAGACGAAAAGGTCCATAAAACTACACAAAAACTTTGTAATATTCCTCCATACTGCTCGTCCACTGCAATCCAAGTGTCCTGAAGTGGCGACATCCAGAGTCCAGAAATACAACTGCCTTTTCGTAATTGTAATTCTGAATTTAAATACCTGGGTATCTATATAACTCGTAAATTCGAAAGCTTGTATGATAGGAATTTTTCTCCTTTGATTAATAAGATGAAGACAGACTTTGATAGGTGGAAAACCATCCATGTTTCATTAAACAGGCAGAGTTAACTCTATTAAGATGAATGTTTTACCACGTTTCTTATATTTGTTTCAATGTCTGCCAGTGTTATTGCCTAAACTCTTTTTTTACTGCTTTAGATAAGCATATTACAGGTTTTTTATGGGGTGATGAACAACCAAGGATAAGTAAAGTGATGCTTCAAAGACACCAATCTCAAGGTGGACTCTCTTCCTAATTTCAGATATTACTACTGGGCGTCAAATTTACAGAAAATAATATACTGGATTAAGCTCCCTCAAGAAAGTTGGTGTCTAAATGAAGCTAAATCTTGCCCCTCTTCTTCCCTTCTAGTGTTGATGACTCCTAAACTACCCCTCTCCCCAAGACAATATTCATCTAACCCTGTAGTAATTACAACATTGAAGATTCTGGCACAGTTCCGTACAAAATTTGGCTTCACAGACTTATCTGCTCTAACTCCCATTCATGATAATCACCTTTTCCCCCCACCCAGACTAGATTCTGCATTCTCTCTATGGCTTTAAAATGGCATTTCCAACATTGGTCAATTATACATTGGTGGTGTTTTTGGAAATTCCAGGGATATATTTGAGAGATATAACATCCCTCAAGCCCACCTGTTCCGCTATTTCCAAGTACGACATTTTGCTAAATCTTACAACCTAGAGCTGTGCAATTAATCAAATTTTGATCGTGATTTCGATTTTTGGGTCAAACGATCTCCAAACTAATAGAATCGAATTGAAACGATTTATTTGGCATTTTTCATTGTACAGTAAGCCTAGAGATTTTCTGAAAGAGACGCGCATGCGCAATTCAGTCCCTCCCCAGTGTAGGAGATACACTAATAATAAATGTAATTTATTAATCACTGGCGATTAATAAAACACTCGTTAATGGGGCACCACCTCCGTTGTTTTGTCTATTTGAATAATCCGGAGGCAATTAATCAAATTCGACTGGACAAGTTTAACTTGTATCAATTCTAATCAATTTCAGATCAATTTATTCAATCTCATAAATGAAGTAGTGAATTCTACACATATCCATCGGTTCTCCACATTAAAAACAAACCTGCACAGACAACGACATATGGTTAAATATGTTTATTGACTAAATAATTCAGGTTAAATAAATGAAATGGTAATTTAAATGAATAACAACAGGTAACAGGAAAAGTGAAATAACTAAGTAATGGGTTATTAGTGGAATATGGGCTGATGGTGAGATCACGAGTTAGGGTGAAGCATTTAAAGATTACGGGAGTAATTTTTATTACTAACGAGACCCTAACCGAATTTCTCTTAAGCTAAAAGATCAGAATCAGAGCCATATACACCATCTCATGTATCATGTGTGAATCCAGCTGTTGTGAGTGATGGAGAGCCTACTTTCTCAGCAGAGTTGCGGAGTCCGCGGCAGCGGATTCCCTCGGGTGATTTGCGGCTCTAGCTGGCAGTCCCGGTCCAATGCCCGAGGGTCAGCTCGTCCGGTATCGGGCGGTTGGGCACCTCGGTCCGTTGTCTTAGGAAGAGGGCAGCTGGTCCCGTACCGACTCGGTGCAGATCTTGGCTCAATGCCCAGCGGGATGGTACCGCTAGAGAGCGATGGGGGCTTGTCAGAGTCTTTCGTTGGAAACCGCTTGCACGGTCTCGGACACAGCAAGTTGCTGTAGTGTCGTGATGATGATTGTGATAAGGATGTTCTCCTTCGTTTCTTCGAGTGGTTCTCAGGCTCTGACTTTGTAAACTAAGTTTAACTTCTTGAATAAAATAACCGAGGATGATACGTTGATCAGGCAGATCTTCCGTTGTTAGTTAATGCAAGATAATCTAAATTAAGTTCACTTCTTCAAAAGCAGGTTACGATACTTAACTGTATAAAACAAATTAAAACAGAACTTTGTTCTGGTACAAACTTAATAAAAGAAGCTAATCAATACTGCGAAAAATATCAAAGTGAGAAAAATCAACGCGTGAGCACTTCTGATGAGATCGCTGTCTTGGAGCGTGTTTCAAAGTAAAGTAAAGAGCTTCAAAATAAGTTACAAAAGAAACTTTAAAACAAAACTTAAACTAAAAACAAAAATTCAAACTAAAAACAACTAAAAACTGAAAAACTGACAAACTGAACTAACTCGAGAGACGTGATCTCTCCGTTTTATTATTTGCACATCGAGGCGTGTCTAGGAGGGGCTTACCGGCTTTTGTCTCCAAGATTTAGTGGAGGTGTGAAGATTCACAGAAACTCACTAAACTAAACTTATAGTTTTAAACGTTTCAAAACCGTGCTTCACCTTTCACAGTTTCTCACCATGGCTCAATAGATGTACTTTGTCTATCATGAAAAGGATTAGGACGTGATTAAACATTAATTACACATATTTCAGCTTAATACTTGTTAAACAAAGACATATCAGAGACATTTAATGGTTATAACCATGAACATATTAAACAGAATATTTCTCGTCCAACTGTACCAGGACTCACCATCAGGAGGTGCTGTGGTTCCACCGAACACAGTACAGATTAAACATTAAAACTTGATTTCAGTCAATCTTAATCGTAGAGAAACGGGAAAAAGATCAGTTTCATGAACTTCTCTTACTGTTTCTTAATGTGTTAGAAATAAGATTGTGAGATACTGACTTAATGGTTAATTAGAAATGGTCTGAAATCTGGAAGAATACAGAGGCCATTTGAATGGAATGTCTCAACTATCTGTGAAACCAGATGCGTCGTAAATAACAGACGGGAGTATCACAATAACAAATGGTAAAAAGGTTTCCAGTGTTCTCTCTCCTAACGTGTGGATTAGAAGTTTAGAGAGGAAGAGAGAGACAGAAGGGGGAGAGAAATACAGTAAACCAAAGGGGAAGAAAGCCATTTGATGTGTTACTCAATTTACACATGTAAAGACTCTGTATTGACACCTTCTGATGACCAGTTCGTTCGTCCCTCCCGGTGAACTGGCAGAGGACTCAACATGACCTGTGTGAAGAATTTCTGTTCAAAGGGGAAAGAGAGTTCAGAAATGGGAGTTTAGTTGTAAATTAATTAAAACTGTCCTCATTTGAAGTCTTTATGGTCCAGGAAAGCACTGTCCTCTCTGCCAGGAGATAAGATGGCACCCCTGTAGCCTGTAAATCGTCTTCATCCAGATGAAAGGGGTTAACAAGAACAACAGGGCCTCAATGTAATGCAGAGGCGATGGGCATATGTTCCTACACCAGTGTTGCCAACCTAGCGACTTTGTCGCTATATTTAGCGAGTTTTCAGACCCCTCTAGCGAGTCTTTTTCAAAAAAGCGACTAGCGACAAATCTAGGGACTTTTTTCTGGTGTATTTGGAGACTTGTGGAGACTCTGACGTGAAAGCACGTATCATTCAACAAGCAGCGGGTGCTGCTGTGGGACCGTCCCAAAGCACTCACAGGCGGCCCAGTCCTCGCGCAACAGTCCCTCCCAGCTGCAGTCAGAGCAGGAGACGTTCACCCCTCGCGTCCAGACTGCGAGTCGCGCATGTGCGAAGCCACCGCTGGCTTATCCCACCCTGGCTTACAGTCAGGGCTGGAGTCGTAAATGTAAAATGTTCTTTGTCCAAAATAAATCACTGCACTAAAATAAGTTCATTTGTAGTTCTAAACATATTAAGGATGTTTTTTTTTATCTCTCCCACAACATTATTCCTCTCTCCTACAGCGTCCATTACAATTAAATGCACATGGCCAGTTATGCAAATTAGGTGATGACATCATTTAGCGACTTCTAGCAACTTTTAGGAGAGCCAATAGCGACTTTCCTTACTGAGGAGTTGGCAACAGTGTCCCTCCCCCAAAGCATTCAACGCGGCCCTGCTGACTGGCACTCACTCAAGTTACGTTTTTCTCTAAATTACATAATTACATAATCGCCATCAGTCAACAGGATGCTGTCTGACTCTGTCACTCATGGGGAGGGATGCTGTTTTCTGGGGGAAAGTTCACTAAGTCTCGGTCGGGAGGGCTGAATCACCACGACAAACACTTGAGTGAGGTGAGTTTAAGTTTTTTGCCGGGGACAGACGCTGTTTTTCAGGCAGAAATGTGTCGAAGAGTCGGTCGTACAGACACTTCACGTATAACTGCGGTATTTTCTTCCTCATATAAGTTGCCAAAGACACGACCAATTACTACGTTACTGTTGTTTGGTCCTGTATCGTTGCTTTGTGGGACATTTCTCTATTTTGTTGAGTGAAGGACATGTTCAGTTATCAGACAGTGAACACAATCAGATCGACACACCCTCGCTCCGTGCCGCCGGCTTATCCGTTCACACTGGTTCGGTTCGCCAATACTGCGCGTCAGACATCGATCTCAGACACACTGTATAATGCGACTCCTTATCCGTCAAATTCAGACAGGCACAAGAAAATAACAGCTGCCATTGGATACTTTTTAGCTAAAGATATGCACCCTATCGTTTGTCTTATTTGATTTTCTAAGTGTATTTATTTTATTCATTAAATGTTTTATAGAAATTGCAGAACAGTTGGATACATATTTGTACATTATTTTCGATTTGAACATTTTGTATTTTTCGATTTGAACATTTTGTGTATTTTTTTGAGAGAAATGCTGAATAAATGCATCATGTTTCCAAACTCAAAAATAATCATTTAAATTATCGTGATTTCAATATTGACCAAAATAATCGTGATTATGATTTTTTCCATAATCGAGCAGCCCTATTACAACTCAAACATTCCCAATTTAATGTTAGACTCAGCATATGAGGCAATCCTGAACACACCACCAAAGGTAAAGGGATTTGTATCCCAAATATTTCAAATTATCAACTCAATTGCTGAGACTAACATTGTCAAAATCAAAGTGGATTGGGAAAAAGAACTTTATGTAAGCATACGAGATTCATTTTGGAACCAAGCCCTAATTAGGGTCAATAAAAGTTCATTGTGTGCACAGTTAAATATATTACAATTCAAGATACTGCATCGCCTACACTACTCTTAACTCCAAACCTTTAAAAATGTACTCAAATGTAGTGGATATCTGTAATAGATGTCATAATTCACCAGCAGATCTTACACACATGTTTTGGTTCTTCCCACAATTGACAAATTACTGGAAACTGCATTTCTTTCTACTGCACGACTGTAAAGTTCTGAAAGTTGGATTTGAGTTGTGCTGGTGATCTTAGCTACATGTTTGATAATTCTGGTGAGTATTTTCTTGCTTTTTTCAGTGAGAAGGTTGTACCAAGATGCAATGTAATATGTAAGGACGGATTCAATGAGTAACTGGTATACTGTTGTTAAAATGTCCTGTCTGACATTAAAACTTTTCAGCCTCCTGAGGAGAAACATGCGCTGTTGGGCCTTCTTGTAGACACCTCTTGTGTGAAGGACTGGTGGTGGTCGATGTCAGTGTCCAGGTACACAAAGACATGGACCTGTTCCACCACCTGCCCCTCCAGCTTGAGTGGCCCAGAGAGAGGGTGGGAGGTGTCATGTGCCCGCTGCCCCCCGCAGCACAGCTCCTTGTTTTTAGAGATCTTTAGTTCCAGTGAGCTCTTCTGGAACCAGAGGGCCATGGTGTCCAGATACATATGTGAACAGGGAGCGCTCATCTGTCAGCACACCACCAAGGCCATGTCATCCGCATATTTAAAGAGGGTCAGTCTGTTGCTATTTTAGGTTGCTTCATTTGTGTTTATGAAGAAGACGATGGGTGACGAGACCTGTCGGAACCCAGTATTTAAAACAATGTTGCTTGATTTAAAACCATTAACTTTAACATATTGGGGTCTGTCCTTTTAAAAATCCTTTGTCCATAAAACCAGTGGTGTGATGACTTCTAGTCCTTGGAGTTGGTGCAGAAGTGTGTTTGTGTTTACTGTATTAAAAGCAGATGAGAAATCCATAAATTAGGGCCTAACATATGAGATTGGAGAGTCAAGGTGCCTTGCCACTGTGTCCAGGAGGGTCAGGGTGGTGCCTTCAACTCCCTGTTTTGCTTTGCGGGTGAACTGCACCGGGTCCAAGCTCTCGCCCACTATGGTTCTAAGCTCCTCAGCGACCATCTGCTCCATACACTTGCAGAGGATGGAGGTGAGTACCACAGGTCTAAAATAGTTCATGGCTTTGGCATGAGGCTTTTTGGGAACAGGGATGATGGTTGTCTCCTTCCATGCCCTCTGGACAAAGCCGGATGTTATGAACAGCTGGAAAAGCTGAGCCACCGCATGGCCCAGCTGGGCCGCACATTCCCTCATGGCCCACATGGCCCTTGAGCACATCCGATCCAGGCCTTTTTTTGGATGTAGCGTAGAGAGGATGGAGATGATCCTCCACTCCACACTGATTGGTGCAGGTACGTAGCTGGTGTTGGTTGGGATCCAATCCTCTGTAGTGTCAGTGCTCTTGAACCTTGCATAGAAGGTGTTGAGCTTCTCTGCAAAGGTGGCAGGGTCGGGGCACTGTATCTCAGCTGGTCTCTGGTGCTATGCCCATCATGGTGTTGAGACTCCGCCATGCATCCCTCGCCTTTCCCCTGGTGAACCTCTGCTCCATCTTAATTTTGTAGCAGAGCTTGGCCAGCTTGGTCTTATGTGTTTCAGCTCCCTTTTTAGCTCGTTGACTCTTTTTTTTTGTCTCCCTGTATAAATGCCATTTTTTTTAAGGTTGAGATAGTGTTTCAGCTCTCTGGTGACCCAGGGCTTGTTGTTTGCTTTGTTGGTATTACACTGTCAGCACAAAATGACATATACTGTATGAGCAGTTGATCATGTTAGATTTGAAGTGATATTTAAAAAAATGGCACAACACACACTCCTGTTACTCCACACACGAACACCTGTGAATCACAGGGGTTTGATAAAAAAAAAACCTTGCCTTTTTTGTGTGGATTTGGAAGAAAAATAAAAAATTGGATGATGTGCTCAAGGTACGCCACACACACACACACACACACCCACACAAACACACACACACACACACACACACACACACACACACACACACACACACAAACACACACAAAGCTTGTTATCAGCACCCCACAGCCAGTGTGCTGTCTATTTCCCACATATTCACACCTTGGGCAAAGTCACCCAGAGTGCTTACGAGCCTACATACTGATCTCACTGCAGGCAAATGCCTGCAGGCAAATACCTGTCCCAGGGGAGAGGGAAATGAGAATTACCAATGTCGTATATTATGTGGCGATGCAGTTGAAGATGTTTGAAGAAAAACTCCGCCGACACTGTCTTAGTTGTATAACAAATTTATTACAATAAGTTCAGTATCGTAATCAAGTAACACGTTACTTGGAGAGCCTCCAGCCGAATAATGAAACTCTGACGAAAATATGCAGACAGCTCCTTATATACCGAGCTTGTTTTGGTCAAAAACTTAGTTATAACATATGGTTCACATTAAGAGAGGGACAGATAAGAAGAGAGGCGCCTCTTCTAAAGTGCCCCACCATATTGCTCTTCACCACCTTAATCTAAAATCTGGTATATGTTATCTTGACAGCAGCACCATCATGTCAGCATTCTGGTACCCCTAACCAAATAACCTCCAAGTCAGGAAGGCCCAAACAGCAACTAACATTCCAATATATTCTTCTAATACAAACCATTTGTATAAATATGCTGCATCTAACAGCAGACACCTCACCAATACTCCACATGAGCTAAAAAAAAGGAATATTAGGAGTATTGCTAATTTATGTTGCGGCTGAGCGGTAAGATTAAACTGTACTATCCATATTTCAGCATAATCTCAGCACTAATCTCACAACTAACATCACAGTCTGATTTATGTGAAAAAGATTTGACCACATTGTTCCGAAAATTCAAGTCTTTATTTATTTTTTCTGTGGCAGTAGTCAACTCTGTTTTGTTAATTACATTTTAATGAAAACTAATATTTGTACCTTATATAGATGGGATTGATGGGATCCCAAATAAGGAAGTGAAATATTTGATAAAGTCTCACCCAATTCAAGAATAATGATTCAGTTCTGTGCTGTTCAGCCAGTGTTTGAAAACTTAACCCTTAAATGTAAGAAGATTTACTTGAAAATGAACAGGCTGCTATCTCTGTGGAGACATTGGATACTCATTTGAGTGTTCATAGCAAAAGGAACTAAGCCAGCTTGGAGCTATGGTTCCTCTAGCCTACTTCTTGCTAATGTTGCTAAGAGACTGTTGTGCCCACATCTTTACTGAAACCTGGCAACATCCAACACATCCTCATACCAAAACGACTGAATAGGTCGATTGCCAGTATATCATGGTTTTCAAAACAACATGACCTTTGCAGTGTGCATCAGAAATATGCATATGGACTCATCTCAAGGAGAATGAGCCAAGAACACAGTTTTTTTACGGAGGAGAATCTTGCTCACTTACATAACATGGTGTAGTTGGTCATCTGTATTTGACATTTGCTTTGATGCTCCTAGTTAGAGTTAAAACTGATCTTTATAACTATGAGCTATGTCAGGCTCCCTATACGCTCACATGAAACGTTATCTTAACAGTCATGCTGAACTGCAATATCTGCTGTAAAAAATAGGATGTGAAATGGTCCTGAATGTGTGAAAGCAAGGAGCACATTGTACACTTCATGTGCCTTACATCAGAGGTTACAAAAGTCAAAATGTAAGTTTAAATTAATCATTAGTAAAATGATAAGTTCTCTTGTAAAATTGTAAACACACGTATAACGTACCTTTGTCGTACACTTGCAGTTTGGTTAGATTTGAAACCTACCTAAATTGTGGTTTGCATTAAAACGTAACAGACACGTACGTACGTGCATGCTTTAATAATGTAAGAGACGTAACTCAACTACGTTAGTAATTTAAAATAATTAATTTAAATAAATAATTGAAAAATGTAGACTAATATGTACAAGATGCAATTGTAAGGAGTGCAGAATTTTCAGCAGTATTTACATAAAAAAAAACAATGGGCTGCTACATCCAACATCCAGAATCAAGCTACTTCTTGCACTCAATAGTTTAGTGTTCACAAAACACAACACAATATGAAAACATTTACACATCAATATGTCTTAAATACTATTGAAATAAATATAAATACGAGTTGTACACTTAGATTATCCCCGTTTTCTGACTATGTTCAAACCTAGAGAAATCTATAATTGAAGTCAAGGTAACAGTGTGTTTTAATTGGTTGCCAGAAGGGCTAGAACCCTATTGAGTTTGTGCCATTTTTATTATTATTATTATTATTATTATTATTATTATTATTATTATTATTAGGGTTCAAGAATCCTTTTGAAATTGTGTCGGTTTATTATTAGGGTTCAAACGCGAAGGGCAGAACCCTATTGAAATTGTGCTGGTTTATTATTATTATTATTAGGTTTCAAGCCCTAATCAATCAACATCAAATTTGGTATACAGCACTGTGGGACAGAGATGCACAATTCTATAACAAATGAGTAAGATCAGTCAAAAAACATGGACACTATCAATCAGAATATCTTCGCAAAAGGTGTGGCTTAGAATAAATGGGCCATAACTCATGAACCATTGCTCGGATCATCATCAAACTAGGTACATACTTTCAGGCTGAGGTTGGAAATAAGTCTACTAAAGAAATTCTTGCAAAACCCATAGGGGGCGCCACAAATACTGAAAATCGCATATCTCAAAATCCATGCCACTTAATTAAAATAAATATAAATATAATATAAAAATATTTTTTTGGTGCAAGTGGGCGTGGCCTAACACTTTGTTAATCATCCTTATTCTTTGAAGCACTGTGAAGGGGTTAAGAGAGTATTAAATCAAGTCAACAAATTTTGCAAATATGTCTGGAGTCTTGAGGGTTGAATGATTTCCATTTGTACATCTTTTCTGGCCTCATCTCTGCAGGAGGAACCTGACCAAGCTGTCTCTGATCTTCAGCCACATGTTGGCTGAAATCAAAGCCATCTTTCCCGGAGGACATTTCCAGGGGGACACTTTCAGGATCACAAAAGCTGATGCTGCTGACTTCTGGAGGAAATTTTTTGAAGAAAAGTAAGCTTCACCTCATCTTGGCTTCTTCTGTTGTGGCTTTGCGATGATGCTCTCCTTTCTGCTGAATAGTCTATGAGAATGAGGAGTTCTTTGTGATGTCACTGTGTGTGGATGATTCCTGTTTTTAATCTTGCAGATACTATCACTTTCTTGATGGTTCATACAACTGCACGCTATTTTTCAATATCATGACGAGCTAGAGATGCTCCAATGTTGGAGCAACTCCAAGACAGTATCAGACTGGCATTGATTGAGCAATACTAACACTCTCACACACACACACACACACACTATATATGCGCACACACACAGCTGGGAGCAGCTGCTGTGTTTGACCAGTCTTTAGCCCCTTTCACACATGCACTGTAACTCTGTATTTATCCTGGAGGATAAATGTGTAACAAAAATGTCTGCATATCCCCCAAACTTCACCCTGCTAGCTCCCTAGGCCTAAATCCAGGTGAGCCACATGTGTGAATAGAGCATATAATTGTCTGAAGTAAATTCACAGCGACCGAGTGTGAGTATTGACAACATGTAAGTCTGTAGCCTCCTACCCTGACGCCGCCCCTTGCCTATAATATATAGAGTATATCCAACATGTGTGTTACTATCTTAAAGTTCAAAATTTCACTACATTGTATTTGTAATTGTAGTTAGAAAATTAGCTAGGCTTAAGAAAGTGTGTGTGTGAGTTACCGGTGCCATGTAAGATAAAGATACATGCAAGACCGTGAGACTGTATTAAGCATAACTTAACCAACATTAACTTAACGGTGTGGCAAAGCCAACTACCAATAAACTGACTACACAGAGGTCACATTAACACCTGAACAGTGAACAAACAAAATAGATTCAACACATGTCCATTAACCAGTTAAGTTAAACAGTCCAGTGCTTAGCCATACTACGCTATGCTTAATGCTATCTAGGCCCAGTTCAACGATACTAGTATTTGAAGAGAGAGATGCTGGCAGTTCATTAGCTTATGAGCCAGGCTGCGGAAAGCCGTGGTTCCAACATAGTCCTGCCCTTGCTGTCCAGAGTTCCAGGAGAAGTTGGAGGAAACTGGATGCTCCTTGTTAGTCCTTGCAAAGTAAGCAGCTCTGTGCTTACCTGGTTTCTGTTACTCTTGCTTGTGAAGTAAGCTGACAGACTTTGTGTCACAGCTGCTGGTGCTAAGTTATCTTGTGCACTAGGCAGGCCCTTGCATCGTTGTCATAGAAGGAAGCTCTGTGGGGCTGCTAGAGCAGCAGCTGGTAGCTCTCTGCAGGTGTGGCCATGCTGAGTCAAACCATGCTGTGCCATGTTGTATTTCCATTACCAGTTGTCCTGCTCCAAGTTGAGCCAAGCCGTGCCTGGCATGGACCTTCTCTGGAATAGGTCCAAAGTGTGCCTGTCCCACCTAGAAGGGGGCTGCGGTGATGTCTAGTGTCTGTAGCCAACCCCTGACGATCCCCTTCTCTTCCTCGAACAAGCCTTTGTTTTGAGACTCAACTCATGTATGGGCAGGAAACCTGAAAGAAAGGGATTTTTAGAAATGTTTCGTCATGTTAAGTTAATGCTGTTGAAAACTCAACATTTCCTGATTTTGCTGCTTCATTATTAAAGCTTTTAAATAACTAAAGAATGGAGGACTGTCATATTCAAGAATTATAGGAAATGAAAAAAATGCCACTGGAGAAAGAGAAGGAACAAAAGAGATGCTGGGGTTTTGTTAAGGGTTAGGGTACGTACAACATGACGCTTCAGATAAAAATCACAGACGGGCTGCCTTGCCTGAGGGAAGTGGGAATGGGATCAGTATGAAGCTAAAATCGAGGGTTGACCCGCACAGACCCATGTAGACCCACTAATTTTGGTGGAAAAGCGGTATGAGGCTGCTGATCACAGTTCCACATACAGATACTTTCATTTTCCAGGGCCCTGTCAAATCAAATGTCGATTTTCTATCAGTTGTTGGTGCGATACTTCACTCCTCTGCTCAGTTTATAGCACCAGACTTCATTATCACTTAATGTAATCTAAAATGTTTTTTGTTTTTTGTTTCTTTTTATCGTTTTATCTGATCTAAAGCAATAACAGCAGTATGAGCAGAACAAAAGTTCAAGCTTATCTATGAATTGTCATACACTATCTGTGAACAGAAACTATGCATTGTCAGATAAAATACTCTTTGTCTCACAAATTTGCAAGATAACTGTGCTTTTATGATTGGACTTGTTGCTTTCTTGTAGGACAATAGTGCCATGGAAAGTCTACCGCCAGTGCCTTCACGAAGTGCATCCCATCAGCTCAGGCCTGGAGGCCATGGCCCTCAAATCCACAATCGACCTCACCTGCAATGACTATATTTCTGTGTTTGAGTTCGACATTTTCACACGCCTTTTTCAGGTTTGTCAAACCTCAACAGATTGCACATAGCACTACTTTTGGTTTATATGGTATTAGGCACAACAGGTTTTGGCATTTGCATGCATTGTCTGTAATTTGATGTGTTGTTTTTGCACACATGTTCTATGAGTGAACTTCTTCATTTAAAAAAATGTCGAGGAATGTTTAGAATCTGTTGCACTGTGGATTGCATTTTTCATTCTTCATAACAAGCCAGATATATGCTATCATTTACTGCTAAAAATGACACCCCTGAACATAATGATAGCTTTGGCTTTTCATTTGTGATGTGTCATGAAAATGGGGGAAAGGTATTTCATACCATGGTAAAAAAAAAAGGACAAACTGAAAACGGAAAACATAAACATAAAAACAGAAGGATGCTTGTAATGTGTGGTGATGTCATTACGTTATATAAAAAATATAATCCTAAAAAACACAATAAATAGTAGCAAGAGTAGCAACAGATTAAACATCAACATTTAGACATTAAGACAAGTAGCCTACACTTATTCGATGGGGTGTGATAAGGGACCTGAATAATGGATTGGGGGGCACTGGTCACAACATACAACATACTGTAGCGGCCCCCATATTACCCATCATACCCAGTTCTGGACTGAGTATCTATAGTTTGTAAGTCTGCTGTTTATGTTCCAGAATGCAAATGTTACTTTTTGATAGTGTTTTTAATGTGTCTGGTTAGGACATAGTTGTTTATGTTGGTAATTGTCGTTTTTGTGTTCGCTTATAGTTTTTACTACTATATGATGGCTGTTAAGTTTCAAGACCCCAGCTGTATTTTGTATCAGCATTTTTGAGTTCTTGTCCCCTACATTGACAGTGATTAAAGGGTTGACATCACTGAGAGCTGCTTCTGGTTTCTCATTCTGTGCCACTTGTTACATTGGTGTCAGAAGTGGGATATTCCAGAAATAAAAATAATCTGCATAAACAAGATGGCGACAAAGAGGGAAATTGAAGAAGAGTTCCGGGGGATAGAAGACTTCATCCGTGAAGATGCTGCTACCACCTGCCACTGTGGTGACGTTGACCCCGAACCCACCAAGGGCTACCTTCAAGTTGCCACGGTATGCCAGCACGGTGCCACCAGAACCCTACCTTGCCCAGGTCAGGTTGGCAGCACTGCAAAATGGTTGGAGCTCTGAGGAGACAGCTGCCCATGTGGCCCTGGCCCTAGAAGGCAAGGCATTCCAGGTGTTAATGGACCTGATGCCAGCCCAGCAACAAGACTACACAACCCTAGCAGGGGCACTGGAGCAACTCCTTGGCCAACGGAACTCAACAGACAGCACGCATGACCAGCTGATTCACTGCCTCTGCGGAGAGTGTGAAATCCTGGGAGCCTGCAGATGTGCATTTCTACCCCACCTTCGACCTAGCTACAGATGAAGGACTAGCCCTGGACACCTTCATCCAAGGGCTAACACCAGAGCGCCTGAAAGAGCATCTTTGCATCATAGCCCCAACAACCTTTAACAGGGCCCTGGAGGAGGCAGAGAGAGTGGAGGCAGTGCTGACACCATGTCATCCACTAAGACACCAGCTGCGCAAAGCTGAAATCAGTGATGAGAAGCCAGTTGACATGGGAGGGATTGTCTGTCGGACACAGTGATCACCAGCTCAGCGAGACTGGCAGCAATCCTGCCCCAGACCCTAGGTGCATCGCTCCACTGGCTTTCCAGTGCTACACAGCTGGAAAACTAGGATGGAGGGGCACCATGGGGAGACTGCTACCCAGTGGCCCTTCAACTTTCCCCACAGCAACAACCCATTCAGCTGCATCCCCACCGGCTGGCACCGGCCAAACGCAGTGACGCAGTTGGCATTGGAGGCCAGACTGAAGACAGCCTTCAACACTGGCGAAGGCCTCTGGCAGTTCTGTGTGATGCCCCTGCCACCTTTGAGAGGCTGATGGTGAGGGTGCTGGCTCAGATCCCCCGAAGCCAGTCCATGGTCTACCCAGACAACTTGCTGGTCCATGCTTACCACTTCCATCAGGCCCTGGACAATCTTCACCAGGTCCCCCTCACCTCAGCCCCAAGAAGTGTGACCTCCTGCGGCATGAAGCCAAGTTCCTGGGCCATGTGGTGGGGCTGATGGCATCTCCACTGATCCTGCCAAAGTGGAGGCAGTGAAGAACTGGCATGTGCCCTGTAACATCAAGGAGTTGTCCCTGTCCCAGGAGGGAGCTTAAGGAAAGACAGTGGTGACCTATTTCAGCCGGGCATTGAGTCATCCTGAGCACAACTACTGTGTGACTTGCCGAGAGTTGTTGGCAGTTGTCCTGGCACTCCACCACTCCCGCTCCTACCTCTACAGCCACCGGTTTCTCTTCCGGACCGACCACGCCTCCCTCACTTGGCTGCTCAGCTTTAAGGAGCCCGAAGGCCAGGTGTATCATAAAGGGCTGGTCTATCGGGCCTGGCACTCACTGGCCTGTGGGAGAATGTGTGGCAGTTGCTGGTGCCCAAGGACTGGCGCCAGCGGGTGCTGCAGGCAGTTCATGGCTCTGGCGGGGCAGGTCACTTTGGAGTGGCCAAGACCCTGAACAGATTACACCAGCGGTTCCACTGGGCAGGTTGCAGGCAGGACACTGAACTGTTTGTGCACTGCTGTGATGCCTGCACTGCCCAGAAATCCCCAACCAGACTCTCCCACACCCTGCTGCAGCAGTACCAAGTGGGGGCCCCCATGGAGCTGGGTGGACATTCTTGGGCCGATTTTCTAACACCGATTCTGAGAATCGCTATGTCTTTGTGGCTATGGACTACTTCATGTGTAGTCATGTGTTCAAGTGGCCTGAGGCATATGCTGTACCTGACCAGAGTGCGACATCAACGGCTGTGTGGCTGGTGTGTGAGATGTTCTGCCGTTTCGGTGCACCGCAGGAGCTGCACAGTGACCAGGGGTGGAATTTCGAGGCACTGTTGTTCGCTGAGGTGTGCCAGCGAATGGGGGTGGAAAAGACCAGGAAAATGCCCCTCCATCCACAGAGAATTGGGTTGGTGGGACGTTTTAACCGGACATTCACCACCCGGTTGGCCATTGTTACCTTGCAACACCAGCAAGACTGGGACCACCACTTGCCGGTGGTCCTGTGGGAGTACCGGTCAGCAGTGCAGGAAAGTACCGCATGTACACCAGCTGCCCTTATATGTGGAAGGGAGCTGAGGACATCTGTGGACCTGGTTTTTCGATTGCCACCCAGCACCGAACTGCCCCAGGGGCCCGGGTTTGAGTACCTGCAGGACCTCCGACAGCACCTGGCCAAGGTGCATGACCTTGCTTGGCGACATCAGGCAGATGCAGCAGGATGACAGAAGCAGGTGAACGACACCCGCTGTCAAGGGCGTACCTTTTCGGCAGTTGGTGGTTCTCCACTGAGACCAGCTGACCTGGGCAGGTTGCTGTTGAAAATGACTCCCTGGTTGGGGATGTGTGGTGAAGCAGAAGTTGTGAGTGGCTTTGGTGAGGGCTTTTGGACCGGTGATGATCATGTCAGATTTATCACAGTTCAGCTGGAGGAAGTCGGCTTGCACCCATGATCTAGATAAGAAAATATTTGCTCTGTTTGATGTATTTAGTTCTATTTTTGTTCTTGATAGAGGTTTTTGCATGTGTGTGGCTTTATCTCCCTCCTGTTGACACATTACTGGCCATGTGGCTTCAAGATGGTGTGTGGGCGGTGATGCCTTAAAGCAATCTTTTACTTTGGCAGAACCTTTTGTACGTTGCATGCTTGTGAAAACTTGAATTTTTTTCAAGGATTGTTGTCACAATAGCTGTGTTGTATTTTTAATCAGGTAATAAAACAAAAGAAATAAGTATCACAAGAAACATTACTGACATTTGATGAACTCAAAATAGATCATGTTCTAGGGTAGATCAGGTATAGTTGTAGTATTTTCTCGTTTTTTGGGGCCAATAGCGATGCTGACTTTAGGGAGTAAAAAAATTCTGATCAATATATCAACCTATACACACACATTTTTTGAAAATGATCAATCAATTGGAGACTGGAGGCAGGATATTTTACAGTTTAACAATAAACCTTGTTGCTCAAAATTACATCAGTTCACTGAAAAAGTCAACTTTACAAGGGATTTCAATAATTTAATTATATGCCTAAAGCACCTTATTCTGCATTCTAAAAAAGTGCATATCTTATTATACGCCAATACCATTATACAGTGCATCCAGAAAGTATTCACAGCGCTTCACTTTTTCCACATTTTGTTATGTTGCAGCCTTAATCCAAAATGGATTAAATTCATTGTTGCAACTTTATTAAAAATAAAGAACGAAGTCTTTTTGAGTATGATGCTACAAGCTTGGGCAGTTTCTCCCATTCTTCTTTGCAGGACCTCTCAAGCTCCATCAGGTTGGATGGGGAACATCGGTGCACAGCCATTTTCAGATCTCTCCAGAGATGTTCAATCGGGTTCAAGTCTGGGCTCTGGCTGGGCCACTCAAGGACACTCACAGAGTTGTCCTGTAGCCACTCCTTTGTTATCTTGGCTGTGTGTTTAGGGTTGTTGTCCTGTTGGAAGATGAACCTTCACCCCAGGTTTTCATCAAGGATGTCTCTGTACATTGCTGCATTCATCTTTCCCTCAATCCTGACTAGTCTCCCAGTTCCTGCTGCTGAAAAACATCCCCACAGCGTGATGCTGCCACCACCATGCTTCACTATAGGGATGGTATTGGCCAGGTGATGAGTGGTGCCTGGTTTCCTCCAGACATGATGCTTGGCATTCAGGCCAAAGAGTTCAATCTTTGTTTCATCAGACCAGAGAATTTTGTTTCTCATGGTCTGAGAGTCCTTCAACTAGATTTATTACAGGTGGACTCCAATCAAGTTGTAACATCTCAAGGATGATCAGCGGAAACAGGATGCACCTGAGCTCAATTTTGAGTGTCATGGCAAAGGCTGTGAATACTTATGTACATGTGATTTTTTCGTTTTTTATTTTTAATAAATTTGCAAAGATTTCAAACAAACTTCATTCACGTTGTCATTATGGGATATTGTTTGTAGAATTTTGAGGAAAATAATTAATTTAATTCATTTTGGAATGAGGCTGTTACATAACAAAATGTGTAAAACGTGAAGCGCTGTGAATACTTTCCGGATGCACTGTATCTGATAATCTGTGATAAGTCAATATTGGCTAATAAAACTGATGTGTTGGGACCGTCCACATGGTTCTGACATCAGATCAGTCCGTGTGTAGCTCAACGCTTAAATGCGGCCTCCTTGCACTAACGAAGCCTGGTAAACAAAGGGAAGTGCACCGACCCTAATGTCCAGTAGGTGGCGCCTGCTTGTCACAGTCCCCCCAGATTTGAAATTCTCATCTCCCATTGTCTGTGAGCGCACCTGAACACATCAGTTCCAACATAACCGGAGGAGATAAGTACAGCTGCAGAGTCAGTTTCATCGCAGTCCCAGAGTTACGTGTTGCTGGAAGCATCAGCTTTCACCTACGCAACTATTACACAAAGGGAGCATACAGATGTCTGGATTTTACCCGCCTAGGCCACAGTCTTTCATCTTGCTAGACGAGCCAAAACTGCCCCGTGTTTACCAAACACGCTCCGGATCCAGAAAAGACGCTGTGCAACCAGCCTCTTTCGCTGCCTGCAGAAGGAGGATTTTTCCTCAGAAAATGCCCACTTTGCCCTTTTTCTTAATGACCACATCAACTACGCTGTCTTAACAGCCAATGCAGGATGCTGCAACCGCCTTTAATCCATGCCAAGGAAGCGAGCTGGATTAAGGAAGACACGACTACAAATGAGGCTTAATTAGTGTCTGGGCAGATACTAGAAGTTAGTGTGTATTGTATGCTTGTGAGCTACATTGTTTGGTTTTGAGTTTGTGGACCGCCGAGTCCTTTTTTATTTGCTGTTAGTTTTACGTTGTAAAACATCGTTGTTGCTTGCTTTTCCCTTTCGCTCATCACAAGCTGATTTGAGCCTCTCCACTCTGTGGAGCGGGATGTGTTAGCCTAGCTGCCACTTAGGGCATTAGCCCTGATGACCTTGCTATAACATAAGATACGTGTGTCTCGTGATATCTCCTTTTTATGATTTCAGAGACGGACGCCTCTTGGTAGCATGACTACCTTTCTGGAACACTAGGCCACTATCCCTCCAAATTCATCTCGTGTGCAATCAAAGTGCACACGAAGCCAACAGCGGTGTAGCCATTGCTGTTGTTCAAATCTTGCACATTCTTTCAATTGACTACATTAGGTGACGTATTCACGTCCATCATTTTTTAATTCTAGACACATGATTCAGCAAAATCATTATCATTTTTGAATTCGTGTCCACACGTGACTTCTCCAAGTCACGTTTCGGCCATTTTTGTAGTCAAATGAACATGAGTTCCTCAACTCCTGTTCGGCCATTTTTGAAGTCCTCTCAACGGAACACTCCGTGACGTCACCTTCCAAGAGAGTGTGACCGCCATTTTTGGCTCTCCGCCATCTTGTCTCTTTGACTACGACCGCCATCTTGGCTCCTCTTTCTTTGTCTCTCTGACACACACACACACACACACACACAAACACACACACACACACACACATAAACATCATGCTTGTTTGTTATATGTGTTTGAGTTTGTCTTAGTTTTAGTTTCATAGTTTAGCTGCTTTAGTTGAGTGATCGATTTTAGTTTATTGAAAGTATTATTGATTTGATCAATTTGCTAACAATAATAAACTCTATAAGCAGTTTTCTGTGATTATTTTGTGCATATGTCTTGTGGTATTTACTGGTTGTGATGGTCAGTGATCGGATTCTTTTTCTTCACTGTTCCTTTAATTGTAAATATTTTACAAATATTTACATTTAAAGTGAACCCTTCTTTTGAGACTGTTTTTGGTCTGGTTATTGGTCCTTGATTCCAGGGTGGTGCCCTGTTTTAACGATTTGAAAATTAATTGTATTCATTTTTATTTATTCCATTTTAATAATTATTATCAATAATTATTAATTTATAATAACCACACCTGCCCTACCATCAATTCCCAACATATGGGACAAACTCTCCTAAGTGCATGTTTAAAGTAACTGTAGGTAACTTGTCTGCTGTTCATGTTATACAAAATTATTTAAGCCCTGTAACACAAATTTGTGAGGATGGTATTTTACTTGTTCTCAGTGTCTCACTCAGTAGTTGTGCCAGTAGTGTTTTCTTTTCCATCCTGCCTCTTTGGGTCGGGCCACAATCCAGTTTGCAGCTCAAATCAACAAACTTGCAGAGTGGTTAGGGCTTGCTCCATTGCCATTTCAGCCCTAAGGCCAGTAAATCCAGTATGGATGAATTTTTGTCTCATGCAAACCAGCTACACAGTGAAGGCAGCAGATCACTGTCCCCAGTGATCTCCAGCTAACAGGCATAATGGAGATGAGTGTTTGATGCTCCACCATGTCAAGCTAACTGGCAGACCCACTGAACCCCTCCAAACACTATCTCCAACAGCTTTATGAAGTTACTTCAGGGATCTGATGTAAGAAGCTTATTGTATCGTATCTGTCAATGCCAATGTTACTTGTGGTTGTTACAGGCACAAAATAACAACTAGGTGTAAACTGGTTAGTCATTTAATTTAAAGGGGAATTGCCATTTTTTACAACCTGGACCTCATTTGTAGCATCAAATACGATCATTTACTCACCCAGATAACTTTGGTGTAATTTGGAGTTGTTCGGACGAAATTAGATCCAGTGGAGCGCCGCGTATATCCATATAATGAGAGTGATCGGGGCACCGAAGCGCAGCCTCTATATAATGCATTATCTGCCGCGAAACTAGTTAATTTCACCAATATTTTGTTATGGTACGCTAGTGCTATTCCTGTTTTGAGTCCGGGGTTGCCTGTTATCAACATCCGGGGTCTGTAGGTTGACCTAGCCATTTAGCCTAGCCGCAGCCGTTTGTTGTTCTTTGGCCAGCGGATCCTCTCTCTGCCTCCGCATCCTCCTTTCAACGAGCTCCTCATCCGTGTACTCTGGCTCAAAACGGTAAGGACGTCCATCATAAACAAAGTCATCGTCCACCACCTCAGAATCGGAAAAATATTCAGCCATGTTGCAAAAAACTAGCAGTAGCAAACTACAGGTAAACAAGCCGGCTGTCGCGGGTGCGCGCGGCTTTCAGACATCATGACATCATCCAGGTCAGAGGTTAGTAGGTCAACCTACAGACCCCGGATGTTGATAACAGGCAACCCTGGACTCAGAGGGGAATAGCACTAGCATATCATAACAAAATATTGGTGAAATTAACTAGTTTCGCGGCAGATAATGCGTTATATAGAGTCTGCGCTTCGGTGCCCCAGTCACTCACATTATATGGATATACGCGGCGCTCCACTGGATCTAATTTCGTCCAAACGACTCCAAATGACACCAAAGTTATCTGGGTGAGTAAATGATTGTATTTTATGCTAGAACTAAGGTCCAGGTTGTAAAAAACGGCAATTCCCCTTTAAAGGGTAAATTCACTCTAAAATAAAAATTCAGCTATTATCTACCCACTCCCATGCCGATGAAAATTGGGTGAAGTTTCATGGTCCTCAAAACATATCTGGAACTTCACAGCAAAAAATGTGTTGCAGCATTCTTCTAAACAACTGAAGTAGCTGGGGACTTTTAAACTCTGTGTAACTCTGTCCTGCAGAAACCCTCAAACCAATCGTTAACAAAGTCGAACACAACTGGCTGCAGCCCACAAGCTGGTTCCCAAACTTCTAGTTTGTTGAACTTGCTAGATATCTGAAACGTGGCCTCTGCCTTCTCTCTCAATCATTTTGTAGTTTGTTAATTTGACAGGTGTCAGAGAATTCAAATCCTGCCAAGTCAAAATACTGTGTACTGACTCAACCTGACTTTATGCTGAAAATATAAACATGAATGTACAGTTCATAATAATCTGTTTAGGTAAAAGATTGGCTGGTCTTTTTCAGCCATGGGGATCAATCCTGAGGAACTGGAATTTCCTGGCAGTGACACACCCTGGCTACATGGCCTTCCTTACCTATGATGAAGTCAAGGCCCGACTGCACAAGTACATCAATAAGCCTGGCAGGTATGGTACTGTGTGTGTGTATTTAATACCTAAAAACTTGGTTTGAGCAATAAACAAAGTTAAAGTTACAAAAGACACATTCGTAGTTAGGGATGGGAATTGATAAGAATTTAACGATTCCGATTCCATTATCGATATTGCTTATCGATTCGATTCCTTATCGATTCTCTTATCGATTCTCATTGGGTGAGGGAATAAGTACAAATTTGTTTGTTTGTATTAACTCGCTTTAATATCTGATCAGAAGACACAGCACAGAGTATACACAAATTATGTGTAGCAACCTCAGAACAAACCGAAAAGTAGGTGAGCTACTTCTCAAAGTAAAGTCAAGGGACCCATAGCCCAGACAAAAAAATAAATGTTTGGCTTTTTAAGCCCAACTGCCATTATGTGCCATAAAAATTAAAACACAGACTGAAAACAGTCAAGGAAGAGCTTGTAGCTATTGGAATATTAACAGTGCTCATTTGCATTCAACTTGAAACAAATTCAACTGACATAAAAAATACGTCCACAACTATCAACTTTGGCAAATGAAAAATTTTTGTGCAGAAAAATTATCATGTTTGCCCTCTCAGGAAGGATACGAGATCTTTCTGGACTTGTCCTTGACCCCTGGAGGGTGTCTCCAGCAGTGGAGAACACCCTTTCAGAAGGGGTGGAGGACGCTTGGATACTTCTCAGCTAGAGCTGACAACACTGGCAATGTGTCACTCTTCTTCCACCACCAGAGACTGGCACTGTCTTTGGTTGGAATGGGAGGAAGGCTTCTATAAAGCTGGATTTCTTGATCCACTCTCTGGGCTGTGGAGACAGGGGGCTGCTGCTGCGTGAAAAGCAGCTTGCTGTCCTCTTCTTCGAAAAGTTCCTCTAGGGCTGTCCTCTTTTTCTGCTTTACAGGTGGCGTATGAAATTATGACATAACCACAAGGTTTAGTTTTAAATTAAATAGTGTAATAATCCCTGCCATCTATCATCATTCATCACAATTAGCTACAATAAATTTACGTAGTCTTCTTCTTCTTCTTCTTCTTCTTCTTCTTCATCCTCTTCTCCTGCCTGCCCCTGTGTATCTCTTGGCTCTGACAGCTTGAGAATAAAATTTAAAGTGTAAGAACCACAGAGCAAGAAGAAAAGGTCTCACAACAGAAAAGTGCTACAGGCATTGTCAAATTCAAATACCTTCTCAACTGCCTCTGTGTTTGCTGCCACTGCTGATGCCCTGACCCTGTCCCAGATTTCATCCCTGTCCATTTTAGATTTAAATCTGGCATCTAACACAGTGGCTTCCTCCAGGAATGCCTGGATATCATCATCCTTAAGTTTAAAATGTAGGACAAACAACACAAATTTAGGAGAAAATGTGACTGACAATAAATAACCATTAGTGTATATGATTAATTGTCATATAGTAATTCATCGTTACATGTCAGTGACTGTACCTGGTAATGTTTGGAAAGATCACTCCAGATGTTCTCCTTGACGCTCCTGACGAATGCAGAGTCGTCTGCCTGCACTGTGTAATGTTTGCGCAGTTTCTGAAGGATGGGCAATATCTGGCCACAGGTTGAACTTTTTTCGCTGGAGACAGAAAGTGTGGATGTGTAATGCATCCTCATCAGCAGCACAAACTCCTCTCTTTTCCTCAGGTCCTCATTGCCCATTCTGGCCAGTCTGCAACATAAACAAAACAAAATTTTTTTTTGCATAAACAACAAACATAACCCTTTTAATGGCTATAGTCAACCAAGTTTTATATAAGTCATTTTATTTTTTTTCAAACATTAGTTACATTAGTTAGTTCTCCTTCTCCATGGGCTTTCTAAGCCGTTGGTCTATAGCTGCAGCTTGGATAGCAGGAAACATTTCACAAAATCTCTCCATCATCAAATAAAGAGAGTTCCATCTTATTCTCACATCTAAAAGGAGCATGTGCTGGGGCAGCTCTGCAGGCACACACACACACACACACACACACACACACACACACACACAAGATTATGAGATTACATTAAACAATGTAATATTACCATTACTTTATCATTTTTAAATTGATCCTAATCTGTTCATTTATATGTTACAATTTGTATGTTGTTAGCTTGCAATTAGAGTATTGAAACAGTAGGCCTATTACTTACTGAGGAGTTGTTGCTTTTCCTTCAGGACTACTTTAGCCATGTGGGATCTCTTCATCTATACGATCACAGAACGAATCCTTGCTGCCCAGTTGGAAACTGTATTGCAGTTGTACAGCTTCTGAGCTCCAAGGTTAAGTGTGTGCGCAAAACATGGAAACTTGATGATGTTTAGCTTTTTCACAGCTACATCCATGTTTGCTGCGTTATCCACAGTTGCTGCCACCACCTTCTCACTCCAAACTCCTCCAGGATCCCCTCAATCTCCTCGGCCACAGCTTTCCCTGTTTGAGCTTTGTACACTGCTTTGGTTTTGAGGACTTTTTCTTTACTCTGACCTTCCTTGACATAGTGCAATGTTACGGTGAGGTAGTGGTCTTGACTGAAACTAGTCCAACCATCTGCTGTGATGGCTGCATTTGTGACATGTTTCAGGTCTGTAATCAGATTGCTCTTTTCAACCCCATACCAAGCAGGAATCAGATGATTTGTTAAACTGTCTCTGTTTGGGGCATTGTATTTTGGGTTGAGAGTCTTTATCATCTCCCTACAGAAAATATATGGTAGGACTAGGAATGAATAAAACAGAACTATACTGACATAAAAACGTGCAACTTTGGCATTTGTTATTTTCATTCGAAAAGACATGCTTGACAAAATACAGCATATTAACCTACCGAAATTCAGAGGCATCTACTGTGGCAAACGGGTGCAAACCCTTTACCACAAACTTAGTCACTGCTCAGTGGCATTCGTTTATCCTCGCCTCGGTCATTTTATTCTTCCCTGCCTCTGTGAACGGATTAGCTAGAGGAGCACGAGAGCTACTTGATGCAGCCTCTGAGCCAGTGTGAGAGCCAGCCAGACTCTGGCCGTCATCATCATTTAAATTTGATGGACAATGACAATGGAGATTATTCGTATAGTAAAAGTTTACACAATGAAATGGCGCTCACATTAACTAAGTAGACAGGGCCTGTCCTGCCTGGAGAGTTTAAAGTTACCTTCAGCATTAATAACAGATGGCATCCCGTTAGCTCCGCTGCTGCTTGACTCACTTGCGTCACTAATTAGTAGTATATCAAACACGCGACATTCCTGCAAATGAATTGCATGCTGTGTGGCCAAATGTTTCTACATATTGGAGGTAGTTCCCCCCTTTGACGAAATGGAAACTTTACAAGTGTTGCAAGTGACCGTATTATCGTATTGCGTTCTGAACCAAAACAACGCAGCGCATGTGTGACGTCATGATGCATTTGCAACGAGCGGAACCAATAAGCGGAATTGTTAAGCAGGCATGCTAACGGTTCCAAGGAATTGATTCACTGAGCACCGGTTCTAAAGAAGAACCGGTTCTTGACTGCCATCCCTATTCGTAGTTCTTATTTTATTAAAAATATAGGAAACTTGATTATAATGGCATTTTTCCCATATCTATACAGTATGTTGGTGCATGTGCAGTAAAAATCTAATAATAGTTTAGTCTGGCATGTCTCACAGAACTCTATATGCAAGGATGGTACGGATGTTATATTTAGATGCAAATTGAATCAAGAAGACTGTGAAGCTGACTGGAGCACCAAAATATAAGTGCATTTTAGTATAATGTACTGTTTTTTAAAATTAATTACTGATGCATTAATGTGTTCATCACTTTAATGTTGCACATAATGGCTTTGAAAAGCTAAATCTGTAAAAGTACATCAAAGTATTAGTTGATTGTTATTTTATATTAAAAATCTGAATCGACAATGTAACTAGTAAGTAAATTTACCACATAAATATAGTAGAGTAAAAACTACAATATTGGCCTTCAAAATGCAGTGGTGTAGAAGTATCGGAAATTTGAAACACTCAAATCAAGTGCTAGTCAAGTAACTCAAAATTGCACTTGTAGAGTACTTAAGCGTAGTAGTAGGGTAAATTTACTCTGTTATTCCACTACTGGGATTAACACGGGCCTTAGATGCAGTTCCGTTATGTCTAAAGTATCTGACAACAATATTATACATCTCTATCATTACAAGAAACAGTCAGAGACAGCTTCAATAATGGTGCTACAGTAACTTGTTGATCCCGAGAGTAAGTAATAACGTTATAGCCCACAATTTCTTTTGCTAGTCAGCCGGCTCAATATTGGACCAACAAATTAACTTGTTGAAGTTCACTAACGCATTTATTAGCCCTAAGAGACCTAACGTATGCTTACATTGTTGTCGACTAACATGACGTCTAACATGTTAAACACCAACCCATTTCTGAAACTCCAGTATTGAGGATTGTGACGTTCATAACTTTAAAAAAAAACCGTGTCCGTCAGTGTTGACTCGCTATTGTGATTATAGCGTGATAACTTACCAATAAGATCGTGTTTTGGGCGGGACATTGAGTGAGGCTATAGACAGAGAGGCAGCTGCAGCATAGCCAAAATAGCACAGTTTAAATTAAATCATTATATCGGCAACTGGAAAAAAATAACAGCTACACATATATTCAGCACAATGCTGAATATCAAAGCCAAGAACCGTCCAGGTGGATAATCGGATAACCCCTATCGTATTTCATGTCTCACCAGTAGGGGTGGGTGGTACACGAGTGTCATGGTCATCACAGATGTGATGTTGTGGCACGACAGATTTTGCAATACCTTCATCACTGTGATAAATCAATCATAATTCTAAAAAATAAGGCATTTAATTTTCTTCAAAATTCTAGTTTTGGTCTGAATGTTTGTTAAAATTTAAATTAAAAATTAAAAACATATTTGCTACTGAATGTACCCAATTTCAGTGAGAGATGGCTACATTTTTGTGAGGCAGTCAATAAAGAGACAACTGGCAAAAACATGTTGTGAGGAAAGGTTGGGCCTGTAGCCTATTGTCTGAAAAAAGTTGATTGCAGTGTCGAAACCAGATGGATGGAGGCCACAAGAGAAAAAAACAGACCTCTGGAGTCAAGGTTTGACTTGAACCATCTATGGTGAAAAATCCTGACTTATATGTGAGATTATGATGAGGTAGTCTTGTCCACCCCTACTAACCGATGCGGCCCTTTGTGTTGTTTTAATGCAGGGCTGTTTTCTGTTTGAACCCCTGCCTAAGCTACCATCCTTGTAGTGACCCACATGCAGTCTCCAGTGCAGGTGTATGCATCGTAGGCAACTGGACTTGTTTCATATTTTTGAAGATGTTTCACCTCTCATCCAAGAGGCTTCTTCAGTTCTAACTAACTGGAGGGGAGTTTGCAGGCTTTTAAACTCTGTGTGGGAGTGTCCTTACAGAAATGTTAAGGACACATGAGCTCTGAGTTTCAGAGTTGTTAGGGCAGTTTAAAGCCTCCCCTCCAGTTAGTTTAGAACTGAAGAAGCCTCTTGGATGAGAGGGGAAACTTCGTCGTTAGGGCCACTTGTGGGTCGTTGACCTAACCGGCCTTCATGTGGGTTGCTAGGGCTAGGTGAGCCCAGGTGTGAATGGTTGTTAAGCTGTCTTGGGAGGGAACCCAGTGCTGCATTGTAGGTGGGTGATAAGTAATGTCTTAGGCCACCTCCTCTGTTCAAAGACGGTCGTTCCAGTTTGACATAGATGGATTCTTTTACTCCTCTTTCAAACCATATGTCTTCTCTGGCCAAGATGTTTACATTGTTGTCCTCAAAGGAATGATTTTTCTCCTTCAGATGTAAGTGGACAGCAGAGTCTTGACCTGAGGAGTTGGCCCTGTGCCGAGTTTCTGCCTCAGCATGTTGGTAGGTTTGAAGTGAACCGGGATATGATGTTTATTAAAGATCCTCCTGAGCGTCTCAGATGTTCCTGCGACATAGGGAATGACGATGTTTTTACGTTTTCTCGTCTCCTCCTCTCTGTCTGCTCTGCATGTTTTAGAGGTTTTGACAAAGGTCCAGTTTGGGTTGTCACAGGTTTTAAATGCTCCCCTGATGTGCTTCTGTTCCTTCTCCTTCCCCTGTGACTTAGTGGGTACGGTCTCAGCCCGATGGTTTATGGTTCTAATGACCCCCAACTTGTGCTCCAGTGGGTGATGAGTCGAACAGCAAATATTGATCTGTGTGTGTAGGTTTTCTGTACACCTCAATGTTGTGGCTTCTGTCTTCTTTATTGTGTACTGCACAGTCCAAGAAGGGCAGACTGTCTCCTCTGACATCTTCCCTTGTGAACTTGATGTTATTGTCCTCAGCATTTATATGTTCTGTGAAGGCTTTCCTTGTTCTGATTTTGACCCAGGTGTCATCCACATAGTCGAACCAGTGGCTAGGAGCAGTTCCTGTGAAGGAAATCGAGGCTCTGCTCTCAACTTCTTCCATGTAGAGGTTGGCCACTACTGGGGACACCGGTGAGCCCATGGCACAGCTGTCCCTCTGTCTGTAGAAACTTTCACTGTACTAGAAGTGTAGGTGGTCGTCAGACAGAAGTCAAGTAAGGCACAAATGTGGACTGAGGTGAAGTTGGTTCTGCTGGACAAGGTGCTGTCCTGTAGCAGGCGTCACTTAACCATCTTAACCACTTCTTGAGTGGGAATGCATCGATGTGACATCATAAGAAACCATTGTTTCGTCTGGGTCCAGTGTTATTTCTCTCACCTTGTTGGTGAAATCCTGTGAGTTTTTGATGTGGTGTTGAGTGTTACTGGCCAAATGAGCTAGGATACTGGCTAAGTGCTTGGATATGTTATAGGTAACTGAGTTAATGCTGCTGCTGATGGGTCTGAGTGGTTCTCCTTCCTTGTGTATCTTGGGGAGTCTATAGGGAACATGGGATGGCTTCCTCATCTGCTCTCATCAACAGCATGTACAGTTGCAAGAAAAAGCATGTGAACCCTTTGGAATTACCTGGATTTCTGCATAAATTGGTCATAAAATGTGTTCTGATCTTCATCTAACTCACAACAATAGACAAACACAGTCTGCTTACACTAATACCACACAAACAATTATATGTTTTCATGTCTTTATTGAACACAACATGTAAACATTCACAGTGCAGGGTGGAAAAAGTATGTGAACCCCTAGGCTAATGACTTCTCTCAGAGCTAATTGGAGTCAGGAGTCAGCCAACCTGGAGTACAATCAATGAGACAAGATTGGAGTCGTTGGGTAAAGCTGCCCTGCCCTATAAAAAACACACACCAGTTTTGAGTTTGCTATTCTCAAGAAGCATTGCCTGATGTGAACCATGCCTCGCACAAAAGAACTCTTTTAGAAGACCTACGATTAAGAATTGTTGACTTGCATAAAGCTGGAAAGGGTTACAAAAGTACCTCTAAAATCCTTGATGTTCATCAGTCCACGGTAAGACAAATTGTCTATAAATGGAGAAAGTTCAGCACTGTTGCTACTCTCCCTAGAAGAATCCTAGAGTGTCAGCTAAAGACTTATACAAATCTCTGGCACATGCTAACATCTCTGCTGACGAATCTACGATACGTAAAACACTAAACAAGAAGTTCATGAGAGGACACCACGGAGGAAGCCACTGCTGTCCAAAAAAAACATTGTTGCATGTTTGAAGTTTGTAAAAGAGCACCTGGATGTTCCACAGCACTACTGGCAAAACATCCTGTGGACAGATGAAACCAAAGTTGAGTTGTTTGGAAGGAACACACAACACTATGTGTGGAGAAAAAAAGGCACAGCACACCAACATCAAAACCTCATCCCAACTGTGAAGTATGGTGGAGGGGGCATCATGGTTTGGGGCTGCTTTGCTGCCTCAGGGCCTGGACAGATTGCTATCATTGACGGAAAAATGAATTTCCAAGTTTATCAAGACATTTTGCAGGAAAACTTAAGGCCATCTGTCCACCAATTGAAGCTCAACAGAAGATGGGTGATGCAACAGGACAATGACCCAAAGCACAGAAGTAAATCAACAACAGAATGGCTTCAACAGAAGAAAATACGCCTTCTGGAGTGGCCTAGTCAGGGTCCTGACCTCAACCCGATTGAGATGCTGTGGCATTACCTCAAGAGAGCGATTCACACCAGACATCCCAAGAATATTGCTGAACTGAAACAGTTTTGCAAAGAGGAATGGTCCAAAATTCCTCCTGACCATTGTGCAGGTCTGATCTGCAACTACAGGAAATGTTTGGTTGAGGTTATTGCTGCCAAAGGAGGGTCAACCAGTTATTAAATCCAAGGGTTCACATACTTTTTCCACCCTGCACTGTGAATGTTTACATGTTGTGTTCAATAAAAACATGAAAACATATAATTGTTTGTGTGGTATTAGTGTAAGCAGACTGTGTTTGTCTATTGTTGTGGCTTAGATGAAGATCAGAACACATTTTATGACCAATTTATGCAGAAATCCAGGTAATTCCAAAGGGTTCACATGCTTTTTCTTGCAACTGTATGTTGTTTTATACTTGTTAGTTCATTCTTATGTACCTTATGAATATGTTGGTTATTTGATCATTGGTGTGTTTGGGATGGAGGTGAAAAGGAAGTGACTGGTTTGGGAGTTCCACAGACAAGCTCTGGTCAAAGTTCAGCAAATTAGAACTTTTGCCAGCCCAGTCACCAGGATAAAATGTTGGCAGTTAATGTTTCTGCAAACCACTGATGAGTTCACATTTGTATGTGTCATAGGCCTATGTACCATATTGACATTTGGACAATACAAGTCATATCAATTTCACAATACTTGTTTATTACCTGACTCTCATGTCAGGAAGTGGAGTTAAAGGCAACAAGGCTGCCAAGTCAGTGACTGCAGTCTGAGTCTGTGTTTCAACAGTAAGTGTGAAACCAGTGGATATTTTTGTCAAGGGACCACAGCATTTCAACATTTGTAAGCATGACATCACTGGATATTTTTAAGGAGACCTCAGGACAATTGATTTGTTTTTTGTGCCTAAACCTAACCAGCGCATAAGCACAGCATTTTCACAGGATAAAACTGAAAATGACTGTCAATCATACATCGAAAGGTATGCCCAGGTTAGAGTGTTGAACTGTGAAGTGTTCCCCTATTTTTTCTGAGTGACAGAACACTGCTAAACTCTTTGAGTCACACATCTTCACTAGAAAATAAGGAAAATAAAATGAATGAAACCACATGGGAGCAGTTAACAGCAATAATGACATTTCTCAGAACAGATGGCTACTAATGAATACATGAGTTTAGTTTTCATGTACCGTTTTTTTAAATGTTGAATTTGATAGTAAAAAATAAATATTTATCTGTTTCATCAGGATGTGTTGGTGTGGTTTGATCAGATTAGATTAACAGTGGTGTCTTACTGGAAACATATGCAAACAACTGTCATCAGATTCTGGTTTGATTATTACATTGATAAATTCTGATTGTTGTGTGGAAATGTTTAATATGAAGCTGATTGAGACCAGAGGTGTTAAATCCATGTGAGGACTGGATCTCCTGTTGCCTCTCTGAGCCAGGAAGTCAGGATTTGTTTGCCTTTGACTTATCTGAACCCCTTCCACTGGTCACCTGCAGCACTCCCCATTGTTATCTTTTACTTGTTTAAATACACAGCCACGACTGAAAGTCAGTGTGCTCTTTTAGAATCCAATTTTTCATGGATATAAGCATTGATCGCCTTGGCTTGCACATGTGCTCACGCATGTTTAAGATGTTGGTTGCAGAGCTCAGGTTCAAAGGCAAAAGATTTCAGTCAGAAATAAATAATGTTTATATATTTTATTATGTCATAAACAGGTCATGCTTTGTTGTCACGCCTCTGAGCATCAGTCTGAACAAACTTCCATATGCTCCTTATTACTGTCATATAGTCATAAGACCTGTTATATCTTTGTTTCAAAGAAAGAATCATTTTAGTGAAGAAAATCGAGCTGGCCAGGATTTGTTAAAACAGTAGTAGAATTATTAAAGATATGACAAACTAGTCTGCCAGACAACCTACAATGTAGACCATGACTACAATCTACAATCTAGAAGACAGCAATGAAAATATGCAAAAAGGTCCGTATACTGTAACTCCCTCAAGTATATAGATACAGTTCTCACAGCACAAAAGAATAACATCAACATCATACCTTCAATTAAGGGTGGGAGATATGACCTAAAATTTATGCCACAGTATTATTTTTTTTTTTGCAGTGACGGTATTTATCATGGTATTACAAAAATAAATTGGATACTCCACTCAAATGTGATTCTACCTCTTGTCTCTCTATTGGCAATGTAAGGGAACATAGCTTCAGAAAGAAAAAAAGTTTTTTTAAAAAGTATGTGTTTATTGTCAGTGTACCACGGGGCTTGTCTATCAAGTACATTTACTTAACCAACAGACACACACACACAATGGTGAGGATTACAGAGAAGAAGGATATTTTGTGTAATGTTAACAACAGAGCCAGCTGAGCTTGAATTGCATTATTACAGCCCATTCTCAATCCCAACGCTTCAAATACAGCAGCCTGGTCAGTGGCTCTATGCTCCCAAGTTTTATGCTGTAGGTACTCCTGTAGCATCACTTCTTGATGCACTCCTCTAGTGCAGTAGTATAAAAAGCGAGAAAAGTCTGAGTCAGGGAATGGTTGGGGTGTGTCATTTACAGGGCTTAGAGACTGGGTCTTACGTCCTGTTTGTGATCAAGAGTCAACAGTGATTTGCTTGTAATGTATGTAACTTAAGTTAACTTATGTGAAGAGAATACACACAACAGGTGAGGGGCAGTTTCTTTCACTTTCACTTTCTCTCCCTCTCCCTATCGTTCCCCTCCGGCTTTCTTGCTCTTTCAGTGGGGCAAAGGAAAATCATGTCATCATATTTATCGATCATTATCAAACTCAAACTCCATGTAAACAGACAGGGTAGGCTGCAGGGACACAGCTGCCATGCAGCCTATGTAAACACCAACACACGAGTGAACAGCACCATCTCAGCAACACAGCTGCCAAGCAGCACACAGGCATCCAGTGTGTCCAGCCTGTTACCCACACCTGGTGTTGCCTGCTGGTGTTTGAGAGGATGTCGGCTTTTGCAGACTTCCAGGAGGTGTAGCTCCATGTTTGCCCTTTCCTTTGTGCAGCCACAAACACATCAACCAAACAATTTTTTTTTTTTTTTTAATTACAGCTTGATTGGAATTTTTGACAAGAGGAATTTGAAAAACTACAATATAAAACTATACTATACTGTTAAGTCTTGTGTGATTAAATGCCTGTCATCATGTTTTTAAAAATAGGTTTTTGTATTACTTGTTTTTAGTTATGTGTTGATGTTGTTTTGCTGTTGAGCTGTGCACATCTGTATAAGACCAATTCAGGGATGGTAATTGCAAAGTAGTCAAACTACTACGTAGATCACTAAGCAGGCTTTAGACAATAAAGGTCACATACAGACCAAACTTTGGACATAACATTTATCAACTTTCAAAAGGCTTTTGACAGCCTTGATTGAGAATCCTTATGTAAACTAACGCAAAATTTTATTTACCAGAAAATTAATTTAACTTACTAAGAAACATGGTCAACGGAATGTCTTGCAGATTACTGCATGAAGGCAGCTTTACTGATAAGTTTGAAGTGAAAACAGGCGCTGTTTACTATCCCCCTTCCTATTCCTTCTAGCTGTAGACTGGTTTATTAGATGATGTAAGATCAGCCACCTAGAGGAATCAGCAGCTAAACTTGGCCTCTGAGTATGCAAGGATATACAGTTGCAATCAAAATTATTCAACCACCACTGCAAATTAGGTTTATTGGCAAATTGTACAAACTAGCAGCTGTTTGCAATAAACAAATCAAACAAGAACAATTTAAATAGCTCAACACAACTAATATTACAAGTGGTTTCTCCAAATTAAACACAAAATGCCACTTTTAATGACTACTGCAGTCTCAAAATTATTCAACCCCTTCATGACAAGCATCTTTAGTACTTAGTAGAGCACCCTTTTGCTGTTATGACCTGCTGCAAACGTGATGCATAGCCAGACACCAGCTTCTGGCAGCGTTCCTGAGAAATCTTAGCCCGTTCCTCATGGGCAAAGGCCTTCAGTTCACTAATATTCTTGGGTTTGCGTGCTGCAACCGCCTTTTTCAAATCCCACCAGAGATTTTCAATGGGGTTCAAGTCAGGCGACAGTGATGGCCAATCTAGTATCTTCCAGGACTTCTTCTGAAACCAAGCCTTGGTGGACTTTGAGGTATGCTTGGGATCATTATCCTGTTGGAAGGTCCAATGACGCCCAAGCTTCAGCTTCCTCACAGACGGCATGACATTTTCTCCCAGGATTTCCATTTCCTGATACTTGATTGAATCCATCTTGCCCTCCACACACTGCAGGTTTCCAGTGCCAGAGGAAGCGAAGCAGCCCCAGAGCATCACTGAGCCACCTCCATGCTTCACTGTAAGCAGGGTGTTTTTTTCAGCGTATGCTTCATTCTTCCTCCTCCAGACATACTGCTGATCCATAGGCCCAAAAAGTTCCAGTTTTGTTTCATCGCTCCACAGAACAGAATCCCAAAACCTCTTTGGCTTATTTATATAGTTTTGAGCAAATTGGAGCCGACTTTTCTTGTGCTTTTGGGTCAGTAGTGGTGTACGTCTTGAAGTTCGGGCATGGAGCCCTTCAGCGTTTAGTATGCGCCTTACTGTGGAAACTGAAACCTCAGTGCCTGCTGCCACCAACTCTTGCTGCAGGTCTTTTGCAGTCAGTCAGGGGTTTTTGACCACCTGCCTCCTCAGGACTCTGGTGCCAGCCGTTGACAGCTTCTTCTTCTTTCTGCCGAGTCCAGGTAGTGTAGCCACTGTTCCTTTAACTTTAAACTTGCAAACTATGCTTCCAACTGTATCTCTAGGAACATTCAGTGCCTTTGCTATCTTTTTGTATCCTTTTCCTTGTTTGTGCAAGGCAATGATCTCTTCTCTGAACGTTTTGGACAATTCTCTTGACTTAGCCATATTTCTAACATGCAATGAAACGTCACCGTCAACAGTCCAGGTATTTGAGGTGTTCTATCTCAAGCACACCTGATGCAACTAATGAAGCCCTTGATTGGTTGCATCAGGTGTGCTTGAGATTTGTTAATTTGTTTATTGCAAACACCTGAAAAAATGTAAATGTTGCCAATAAACTTAAAATGTAATGGGGGTTGAATAATTTTGATTGTAACTGTAAGTCCATGGGGATGAATCTTTAAGGTGTTGCTATTACCCTGACAAAATATCAAGCCATTCAGGTTAACGCTGTAGGAGGAGGTGTGATACACATGTGTACCACATTTCATACATCTAGGTACATCTTGCCGACGGCGCTGCTCTTTAGAGAACATTAGCGAACAACAACAAAAATAACCCCATAAGGTTTAAGAAGGGAGCCACTGAAGATGTTTCATCTTTCCTTCCCTGGAAGTACTGTAAGCACTAACGAAGGTACAGATGAAAATGACAAAGCCTGAATCGTAAAAGCCAGAGCAGCATTTAACATATTACAGAAAATATGGAAGCACAGGGACGTAAAAACATCGACTGCAAATCTCACACCTTTTTGCACGTTGGGGTGTACGGCAGTTGCCGATTTCTATGGAAAGTTTATATGTCTGTAATTATGCAACCCTGATGAGAATACAGTGATGGATACGAATTCTCTCAGTCCTTACATGCAATTAATATAGCCACAAGTTTCAATAAAAAGTTTATGGTAACCAAGTCTTTATGTGAAGTTTGTCTTTTGATCTATTATTTGCCTTTGGGCTAATTGAAAAATGTTTTACTTTCCTCTATTTCTTTTCTAACATTCCTTTTTGTTGTTGATTGGATTACTGTTTCTCTCTCTTGAGAGATACAGTTAAAAAACTTAAACAATTCACAACAATTTAAGTGTTCCAACATCATTTGCTGGTTTCAGGTTTATTGTAAATCATTTTGGTGAAATTTCTATTAAAATTTAATGAAATAAAAAATGTTGCGCAAACAGTTCAAATTACCGCTAGATATTAAATTACACTGCGAACATACCGTTTGGCTGAGTTTCACAGAGTTCTAACTAGATCATACGTTGCTGAGCAGCAAAGTCATTATTCTGTGGAGTGAAATTTCAGCTCTGTAGGAAGCATGATTTCTAATGATTTTTTGAGGATCAGCACGTTATGGGCTAAATTTTGCAGGGGGTTCTATCAGGCCAATTAATTCTTATTAGATGTCTTCAGGCTGGGTCACTGATCAAGGATGCAAAGGTTTAGGAAGATTTAACCATGTACACTTACATCAACTTCCTGTTTCACAGCAAAATTAGGAAAATTGACTCCTTGCCACGCCCACGCCGTGTTAATGCACAAGCTTTTGATAACTTTTCATCGATAAGGTGTGTTATATAGGTCAACCAAATTTGAGGTTGATCTGAATCTTAATCCCCTAGGAGGAGTTAATTAAAGTATGACCCCTGTAAAAATACACTAAATTTTCACACTAAATTGTAAATTGTATGTTTTTTGATTATTGCCCCTCAGCAACAATGTGAAACAACAACTGTTTCATGGCGAATAGTTTGTTGACATGGCAGCGTAGTTAGGAAAAACAATTTTCAGATAGAGGCTTTATTAGTTTAACTCTAACTTCCTGTTGCCAGCAGATGGTGCTAAAACTATGCCTGAAAAATTGCATAGATGACTTTGGGCATGACTGTTTCTTCCTTTTTCTTGGCATCACCTCAAAATTTGCAGCACTGCCATGCCCATGCCGTTCACTAAAGCTTTTGATAACTTTTCATCTTTAAAGGTGCAGTTGGTAAGTCTTATAAAAGTAACTTTTTGTCATATTTGCTAGCACTGTCACTATGTAAAGACAGCATTACATGAAACTAGTAATAGTAATCTGTAAAAAAAAACAGGCTCATTTAGCCCCACCTACTGCTCCTACTGCAATTTGCCAGAATCCAACGCGACCGTACAAAAAGAACTAATCAATCTGACAGCTGTCAATCACTGCTCACGCACACACTGCGGACAGCCCCCTCCCCCTTCCTCCTCAGCTCATGCTAGCGCTTGGTCAAGCTCATATCTCCAAGAGCGGCTTCAGGAGCTTAGAGAAAGTAATGGTGCAGCATCAACCATCAGCGAGGAAAAAACTACAGATACGTCCGTTACCAACAACAGCATACACGGCAAAGACGAGTAAAAAGAGGAAGCCGTTTCCTCTTCCTCTGTACGGCGTAGTGCATGTGCAGTGTTGTAGTCGGGCTAACGTTAGCTCGTTTCCGGTGCTAGGGCTAACGTTACTGGTTGCCGTTGTTTTATTAAAAAGTAGCAGAAAATATCTTTATGAAGTGGCCTGGCAGTCTTATCGGTTTTGTTTTTGTCCTCATAATTATGTTAGGCGACCTCCCTGGGAGGGACTTTGGAGGCAGGGCAGGAGTGCAGCGGAGAGGGAGGGGGAGAGATCTGAAAGTTGTACTCGTTCAAATTTAATGCTAAGTCCTCTCTCTCCTCAAAGTTACCGACTGCACCTTTAAGGTGTTGCTATTAGGCTGACAAAATTTTAAGCCAATCAGGTTAACGCTGTAGGAGGAGGGCAAATCGGCAAAAATGAACTGACTTCCTGTTGGGTTGAGGTCATGACACCAAGAGACTTTTTTTCGTAGACCTTGGTGTGATGCACATGTGTACCTCACTTGTTTTCACAGATGAAAAACAAAATAAGGGATTCAGAAAGAATATCCTGTCTAAACCTTTTTTTTTTTTCAAAAGAAAAATAAAGGACAGCATTTCCATTAAACTGTGTATTCTTGCCATACAGACATTTCGGGCAAGGTGCCCTTCTTCAGAGTGTATTCGATTCGCAAAATCGATGGATGATCATCCAATTGATTGCAATTACATATTTTAATCGATTGACAGTCCTAATAATTATATATGATTCAGATTCAAGTAGCTTATTTTTTGACTGTTCAAAGATAGATACAGTGCATCCGGAAAGTACTCACAGCGCTTCACTTTTTCCACATTTTTTTATGTTACAGCCTTATTCCAAAATGGATTAAATTCATTATTTTGCTCAAAATTCTACGTGAAAGAAGTTTGTTTGAAATCTTTGCAAATTTATTAAAAATAAAAAACCAAAAATCACATGTACATAAGTATTCACAGCCTTTGCCATGATACTTAAAATTGAGCTCAGGTGCATCCTGTTTCCACTGATCATCCTTGAGATGTTTCTACAACTTGATTGGAGTCTACCTGTGGTAAATTCAGTTGATTGGACATGATTAGGAAAGGCACACACCTGTCTATATAAGGTCCCACAGTTGACAGTGCATGTCAGGGCACAAACTAAGCCATGAAGTCCAAGGAATTGTCTGTAGACCTCTGAGACAGGATTGTATCGAGGCACAGATCTGGGGAAGGGTACAGAAAAACACAGCAGGGCACAGCATTGAAGGTCCCAATGAGCATAGTGGCCTCCATCATCCGTAAATGGAAGAAGTTTGGAACCACCAGGACTCTTCCTAGAGCTGGCCACCCGGCCAAACTGAGCGATCGGGGGAGAAGGGCCTTAGTCAGGGAGGTGACCAAGAACCCAATGGTCACTCTGACAGAGCTCCAACGTTTCTCTGTGGGGAGAGGAGAACCTTCCAGAAGGACAACAATCTCTGCAGCACTCCACCAATCAGGCCTGTATGGTAGAGTGGCCAAACGGAAGCCACTCCTCAGTAAAAGGCACATGACAACCTGGAGTTTGCCAAAAGGCACCTGAAGGACTCTCAGACCATGAGAAACAAAATTCTCTGGTCTGATGAAACAAAGATTGAACTCTTTGGCCTGAATGCCAAGCGTCATGTCTGGAGGAAACCAGGCACCACTCATCACCTGGCCAATACCATCCCTATAGTGAAGCATGGTGGTGGCAGCATCACGCTGTGGGGATGTTTTTCAGCAGCAGGAACTGGGAGACTAGTCAGGATTGAGGGAAAGATGAATGCAGCAATGTACAGAGACATCCTTGATGAAAACCTGCTCCAGACCTCTCTGGACCTCAGACTGGGGTGAAGGTTCATCTTCCAACAGGACAACGACTCTAAGCACACAGCCAAGAAAAACAAAGGAGTGGCTACGGGACAACTCTGTGAGTGTCCTTGAGTGGCCCAGCCAGAGCCCAGACTTAAACCCGATTGAACATCTCTGGAGAGATCTGAAAATGGCTGTGCACCGACATTCCCCATCCAACCTGATGGAGTTTGAGAGGTCCTGCAGGAAGAATGGGAGAAAGTGCCCAAAAATAGGTGTGCCAAGCTTGTAGCATCATACTCAAAAAGACTTGAGGCTGTAGTTGGTGCCAAAGGTGCTTCAACAAAGTATTGAGCAAAGGCTGTGAATACTTATGTACATGTTTTATGTTCTTTATTTTCAATAAAGTTGCAAAAATTTCAAACAATATTTTTTCACTTTGTCATTATGGGGAAAAAATGAATTTAATCCATTTTGGAATAAGGCTGTAACATAACAAAATGTGGAAAAACTGAAGCACTGTAAATACTGTCCAGATGCACTGTATGGATGTTATAATTGATATAATAATTAATAATTAATAACACACAATTAAAAGTAAATAAAGCATTACAACAGTCCATTCGCAACTATTTGAGTCTAAACGCTAAAATTTTTAGTTTGTTATACATGTTTTATTTAGTAGTTTATGTGTCTAAACCATGCACTTCTCTTTCTGTCTCTAACAGTTACATCTTCAGACTTAGCTGTACACGGCTTGGCCAGTGGGCCATCGGCTATGTGACCAATGATGGCAACATACTGCAGACCATCCCCAACAACAAACCGCTGTTCCAGGCCCTCATCGATGGCTACAGGGAGGGCTTGTACGTAACCTGTCACACACTCATAGTCTCACTGTCTCACACACTCTCCCTGTCTGTCTCTCTCTCTCTTTCTCTCTCGCTGTTTGTATGTTGATTCATGTCTCTGTACATGCTGTATACAAACAAGAAATGATCAACTCTGTCCCAATCAGTCACATTTGATTCTCTAAAAGCTACTTCCTTGATAAAACAATGTGTTTTTTTGACTTAGGCAGACAAGAGGGTTTCTGTCAGCCTCAAGTTGTTCTGCGAGACCATCTCTCTCATACCTGATAATCTGACTTCAGACAATTCAAACATGATGTCCTCCATTTAGTGCACATCTCACTCCAGCCAGCCGTCAATCGCAGCTGGCTGAGGCTTTTCAAGGAGTGTTGTTTCGAGCTGTGTTTTCTGTGTCTAGTGGAGACTGGGACGAGGAGGGATCCTGTTTGATGCACCTTTGCTTTTGATCAAGTAGGGAGACCCCAGCAAGTGAGGTCCCTCTTTCAAATGTCATCCATTGTGGTTATACCTAGATGTGTAAATACTGAATTGAGTGGCTGTGACAGAGACACCATTCACACTATTAGAAGACACTGTGCCATCAAAATGATTTTGAACCTATTATTTCAAGGTAAAAAAAAATGCTTTAAATAGAAATTCTTTTAACAGAAATGTTGTGTCAAAAATCAGGATTGATTAAACTGTCAATGGACAACTTTTTTGCTTTAACTTATAATTAACAAGTACATGCTGATTGCAGAGTGTAATGGCTGTAGTGTTTTGACAAGTACATTTTTTAGCATTTACATTTTACATTTTTAATTTCTAACACTTCAGCAGATCAGCACAAGTTTGGAAGAATTTTCCAAAATGTCTTTCTTTTTCTTTTTTTTAAGTTAAGTGACTAATTTCCCAATTTTAAAAAAAGTTTCATCTTTTAACGGCCAAATAATAATATCTTTATAGCACTGAAGTTGTCACTCATATTTTTTTGAGACAAACATAAATTAGCAAATTAATAACAGGATAAAAAGTTAATACTTAATAATCATTTAGGTAGCTGCGTATAACGTGTGTGTGTGCGTGCGTGCGTGCGTGCGTGCGTGCGTGCGTGCGTGCGTGCGTGCGTGCGTGCGTGCGTGCGTGACACAGAAAGATCGAGAGACAGAGATTATTGTTGATATTTCAATTAGTGAGAATGTAAATGGTTATAAAAATGTTTGGTTAAGCTGACATCAACAGCAGTTGATAGTAAGAAACTCATTGAAAATTAATCTGCAACAACTTTAATTTAGAGACCTGCTGAGGGAAAGTTAGACAGAAACTAGTTGCAAATTTACTGGAAATGAATTAGATAAATTACCAGCTACTTATTAACTGCTTGTTTAAAAAATATGATAATAATATTATCAAATAATATTGTGTTAATTTTCTATAGATTTTGAGTTAATTACTTGTGTCAATTTGGGGGTACTTTCAAAGAAATGTCAAATATGTTGCTTGGTAAGTACCACCTACTAACTGAAATTTGTAGACCTATAAAATAAGTGTTGCCAATATAAGTTTTAAAAATCAAATCTCTTTAATTATTGAAATGGATACTTGATAATGTGTTAGATGATGTGACAAACACAACATGACTGATGGAATTATTTTGAGCAAATAACTTGCTGTGTATTTGTAACTGTAAGCTCGTTTAACTTGTTTCTCATTCACAGCTATTTGTTCCCTGACGGACGCAGTTACAATCCTGATCTCAGTGGTTTATGTGAGCCGATGCCTCATGATCACATCAAAGTGACACAAGTGGGTTTGTATGTGTTTCTGAAAACATGCTTCATCTGGATAAGCAGAGTGATGTTCATGGTTCCCACTGGTCATGGAATTTCTTAGTCTCACAAAGCCAGAATACATCATGTACACTCTACAGTACCTCCCTTATTTAAATGTTCACTTTGAACTGACTGAATTTGGTCAAATTTATGTCAGATTACTCAGTGAACGAAGGGAGGTTTTTAATTTATTTTTAATTTTTTAAATTTTTGTTTGTCTCAAATTTATTCTGAAACTGCTTTTTGTGTATAGTGACACTGAAACTTGATGATTTTTTCGAGAACTGCCACCACATTTTCCAGTTTGAAAATGACGACTGAGAGTGTAGACACTACTCACTCTACTCACTACTTTAACTACTCTTTGCACACTTTTATTTGTTATGTGAGTCTCATGGGTGTGAATGTTTTTTCATGTTGTCCGAGCCCTACCAAAGGTAATTATCTGTCACTATGTGATAGATTATTACTTGCAGCTAGTGATGTGTCCATCCACTCAAGTGTAGTGCTTACTGTGAATGGCAAAGGGAAGTCTTCATCTTTTGTACACCCTATTAATGTCTGACTGTCTCAAGCACATTTTTACCAGCCTGACCAGATGATAATGTATGAAGAGAATAATTGTTGGCAGGTGTTGTGTGTTGTTTCCAAACAGAGGAAGTCAGTGCATACTACTGGATTTTATAGATGGCTTAAATTGTTTATTATATTATTTGTTTAATAGATCTTATTATAGCTTAGAAAACAGACCATTCTCCCCTTTTGACAACAACACTAACCATGACCATTTAAAGTCATGGAATAGCTCTGAGTTAGAGATTGAAAGTCCTTGCAAACATCGTAAAATTTGACATAATTATATGTGTCTTTCTGTGTATTTTTGTGTCTGTTCTCAAGTATAATTTGATATGTGCCCCTCTCAATGACTAACAGGAGTTTGCTCTGCCTCAACAGGAGCAGTATGAGCTGTACTGTGAAATGGGCTCCACCTTTCAGCTTTGTAAGATCTGTGCTGAAAATGACAAAGACGTGAAGATCGAACCCTGCGGTCACCTTATGTGCACTTCCTGTCTTACGGCCTGGCAGGTATTGTAATGAACCATAGTGCATAAACTCATTTGTAGTCTGTATATAGTCTGTATATATGTTCTGAAATTTGTGTAGTATGAAGGAGTTCACAAACTTTTTCATTGTGTTATGCAACTCTGTGTTGTGTAATGAGGAATAAATTCCCTTGTACCATTACACATGTTTATGGGACATCAGGGTTTATGCCAGAAACTTTACATCTTCATTTCTCTGTCCAGTTTTACAGGAAAACACCAAAACCTCACATGTAAGATCTGAACAATTTTAGCTCTTCAAAGAGGAATGAATGTGGTTTGAAGATTAATAAGCATCTGCAAATAAGTGAGAAAGGACTACTGGATAATAGAAGCAGCCTTTAGCCTCCAGTGCAACATACATGGTAGAAAAAAAACCTCTGTCAGTTCCTCCCTGTGTCCTTGCATCTGTCTTAATCAAATGTCCAAATATCAGTCAGTAACGGAAGTGAAAACTGAGTGTGTGCTCACAGTATATGTCCATGTGTTTCTCTGTTTCTTGCTGTGTGCTATTACTTTATGTGTTCATTCCACAGCACACCGTCCTGCACTGCTGTCTTCATTGTGCTTGTAAACTCGTTTATGCAGCAGAAGCTGTGCCACCAAAGTGTGTTTGTAACTACCTTCCCCTAATGAGTCATTTACATCGAGTCCAGAGACCCCCTCCTCTCCTTCCTCACCAGCTCTGCCTTTCATAACCCCCACCACCACAGTGATGGCTCTCCTGACAAGTTCTGTACTGACCCTGATGGTATTGATCTCTGGCAGGGACACACACACATTCACTTTGCAGTACTGGACACAGGCCCAAAAACCTGTCTTAAAATCACAATTCATCTAAAAAGCAGATATATTAGGACTCATTTAATCATTTTCTTATTGGTGTTAAATATGTATGGAATTGTTCAACTTTCTGCAGGTGAAACCTACAGCCTGTTTTTAGGGTGTCCAGATCCCAACAAACCAAATGTGGGACAAAGAAGTATGTTTGTGTGGGACATGTCACCAATTCTGAGAAGAATTTATATATAATGTCTAGTTAACTTAAAAAAAAACATTTCTACTCTTCCCCTTAGCTTGTAGCGTACTGATTCAGTCGCACACTGTTTTCATGCAACCACATGACTTTTGTTTTCTCAGAGTCTAGATAATGAGCGGGGCTAGCTTACTACCACAGTACGCTGACCTGTAGGATTGAGAGTGCTGCCCAGTGTGTTAAATGCTAGTTATTTTAACTACTGTTATCTTATCATCGTCTGCTGTCTCCAGTCTTTGTTGTAGCTGCTTTCCCCATTTTCTGGTAGTTTCCATCATATTTAACCTAAATCCTGTTTAAGTGTATCCAGCAAAAACGGTGACAGGTTAACCTGTACTTTATCCATCCATGCAGTTTGATTGACATCAAACACATCCATGTGATGACAGCCTTCGCTGCTTTTTTCACAGCCATCAGATAAAAACCAGATTGTAGGAAATCAGTCCTGCAGTGGTTTGGCTTTTGAAAACTACAGCCAATCAAAAAACGTCAATTTAGACACCATCTCAATTTGTGGGATGCACATAAAGAGATAAAGCGCCCGGTCTCCCTACCTATAATCTATCCTATCTATAGGACAATGACTGCAGGTTTCATACATGAAGATGAATACACTTTGTTTTCAGTCACCACTGTAATTGTTTACATTTATTTTGAGCCTCTGGTTTGCTCTGCTTTAGTCGGAAGGATTGATGTCAAAAGGAGCAAACAACAAAATAGAGTTTAAACCTTTAAAACATATTCAAATTCAAGACTTTTTGTTCCTTTGTATCTTTTACTTACCAAAGTGATGTTGAGATGAAAGTGTCATGAAAGCACTGTCTCTTCCAGTGCCTTCTTACCCTTAACTGTGATTTCCTTTTTAATCTTGCAAAAAAGGAAATTCTGATCTTTCAAAAACAAACAAACAAAAAAAGCAATCGAAACATAACATTTTATAATCAGTTTTTGGTTACAGCAAAGAAATACTGAATTCCTAATGGGAAGTTGTTTCTAAAATACCTTTGGTCCCCAGAATATTTTCTGAAGTCAAGTTTCAGGGTCTTTTGCACGAAAAGTGTTGGAAAACCATGATTTAAGCTTTTCAGAAGATTTTTGGAGCACACACAATAGTTTTTGGTTTGCTGCTCTGTTCTTATGAGGTTCAATTTCATGGTTACAAAGCCCAAAGCTTTTTCTTGGGTGCTTTTACTCTAAACATAGCTGTACGTTTAGAAGGTGAAGCTAGTTGTTCCAGAGCTCGGTCTGTGCCCTTTAAACAGCAGGATTCAGGAGCACTCATATCAACAGTGTTTGTTTCTCATACTTCCTGTTTTGACAACTTTACATGACCCTGCCTCCTATACGACCTCAATCAGTTACAATTTAGTGATGTATGTCAGTGTGTGTTTTTCCTCCACATTAGTGATACTATGAGTCAGAGAGAGAGGGGGAACCCTTCTACCATGTGGCAGTGAGTAACTCAGCACCAATCTGCTCATGTCATTGACTCAGTGGTGGTTCCCTGACTTTCCTCTTGCTCTGTATATTAGTCACCTGGGGTGGAACACACTGACAGCTGGCTGATGATCTGTGTAATTCCACATCCTGTTCTCTTTTGATCTCTGCAGAGTATGGGGGCACATGTGAGAGTTCCCTCATTCTAGCTTTTAGTTTTACCCTGAACCAATTCAGTGAGGACACAGAATGACTCACTGGGGCTTTTCTGTGTCTAATCTTTACCAGATGGTAGGTTTCATTAGATGATAAGTTTGTGTGCAACTTACTAATAATTGTATCAAGAGTGTTGGCAAGTAGTAACTAGTTCTTTCTACAAACTACAAAGACAACTTTGTCCAGACTGATGCAAACTGTTGTTTCGCTTTTCTATTTCTTTTTTTCTAATGGGCATTTATTAGACACCTAGATGTACAGACTTCTTTTTTTTTATTATTATTCCTCTGTGCTGTTGATAGCAGTGGCCAGAAGATTATGTTTTCAGGTTGTCTGTCCTATTCTTGTGAATGTGATATCTCAGAAACTTTTGGAGGGAATTTCTACAAATTTGGCATATACATAACCTTGGACCTAGACATCTAAAAAACTGCAACTGCAGTCGTGGTCAAAAGTTTACATACACTTGTAAAGAACATGTATATCATGGCAGTCTTGAGTCCCAATAATTTCTGCAAGTCTCATTTTTCTGTGATGGAATGAGTGGAACACATACTACTTAGTCACAAAAACATTCACGAAGTTTGGTTCAATAATGAATTTACTATAGGTCTTCTGAAAATGAGACCAAATCTGCTGGCTCATAAAATACACACAACAACTTGAACAATCAATTTTGGTGATTAAAGAAAGTTGTATGAATTTGCTTTGTAGTATGGCCTCTTCTTCTGAATCATAATGATCGATAACTGCTTTTCTGGGCCTATTTTAATAGGGCTTGTTTGATACACCGATTAGACTCAGCCACAAACACTACAATGGGAAAGTCTAAAGAGCTGAAAGAGCGCATTACTGATTTGAACAAGTCAGAAAAGTCTCTTGCAGCCATTTCAAGGGTCCCAGAGTCAACTGTACAAACAACTGTTTGTAAGTATAAAGTGCATGGCACAGTTGTGTCACTGCCACGAAAAGGAAGAAAACACAAACTATCACCTGCTGCTGAGAGAAAACTGGTGAGGATGGTCAAGAGTAAACCAAAAACCACCAAAAAGCAAGTCTGCAATGAATTAGAAGCTGCTGGAAGACAGGTGTCAGTGTCCACAGTCAGGTGTGTTTTACATCAACATGGGCTGAGAGGCTGCTGTGTTAGAAAGAAGCTCTTGATCCAGACGAGGCACCTTAAAGCTCAACTGAAGTTTGCTGCTGATCACATGGACAAAGACAAGACCTTCTGGAGGAAAACTCTGTGGTCAGAGGAAACAAAAACTGAGTTGTTTGACCACAATGAGCAGCAATATGTCTGGAGGAGAGAAGGTGAGGCCTTTAACCCCAAGAACACCAAACCTACTCTCAGGCATGGTGCTGGTAGTATTTTGCTGTGGGGCTGTTTTGCTGCCAGTGGATCTGCTGCTCTAAAGAAATTAAATGGAATAATGAAGAAGGAGGATTATCTCCAAATTCTTCAGGAAAACCTAAAATCATCAGCCAGAAGATTGGGTCTTGGGTGCAGGTGGGTGTTCCAACAGGACAATGATCTCAAACAGACATCAAAAGTGGTAAAGGAATGGATCAATCAGGCTAGAATAGAGGTTTTGGAATGGCCTTCCTAAAGTCCTGACTTGAACCTATTGAGAACCTGTGGACTGTGCTTAAGGAAAATAGTTCTAGCCAGGAAGCTGTAGAGGAGTGGTTAAAAATTTTACCAGATGACTACCAGAAGCTTATGGGGGGCTATCAAAAGCACCTAATTGAGGTAAAACTGGTAAAGGGACATTTAACCAAATATTAGAATTACTGTATGTATATTTTTGATCCAGCAGATTTGGTCACATTTTCAGAAGACCTATAATAAATTCATTACTGAACCAAACTTCATGAATGTTTTTGTGACAAAGTAGTTTGTGCTCCACTCATTACATCACAGAAACATGAGAGTTGTAGAAATCATTGGAAATCAAGACTTTCATGATATACATGTTCTTTACAAGTGGAACTAACCATATGGCCACCACAAATGCAACTTTGTTCTCTGTAAATGTCGTCTGCCTTTGATTTAGACTCCTGAGTCTGTGGCGAGAGATGCACTGAAAACCAAAACCTCCTTTATTCTCTTATTTATGACCCCTGTTTGACAAGGGCTGCCATGTGGAATATGTACATGTGGCCAATGAATGTTGTAAAGTTGCAAAACAGTTTTCGGTGGAGAGGATCTACACAAGCATGTATCGAGTCGACTTTGCCAGAGTTCTTTCATGAATGCAGGGAAGAGAAATATGGTAGTAGTGAAGCACATAACCTTAACCATGTGTATCCCAGCTGTGTACAGCATCAGTCTTCCTGCTAGTCCAAGTGATTCCTTATGTTCCCAAAACTCCAGCAACAAAACCCTGGTCAGCAGATCATTAGATTTAGAAATGTCTGTGGGTAAAAAATGTTACCGCTGCACCTGTGTCTGTCTGTCTGTCTGTCTGTCTGTGTGTGTGTGTGTGTGTGTGTGCGCGTGCGCATGAATATCCTGTTTCATGCAACTCTTTCCCTTATCTGTTCCAGGAATCAGATGGTCAGGGTTGTCCGTTCTGTCGGTGTGAGATCAAAGGCACAGAGCCCATAATTGTGGATCCCTTTGACCCACGAAATGAGGGCACCAAGTGCTTCTTCCTGGACCAGCACAGCTGTCCCTTGCTGGAGCTGGATGATGAGGAAGACCGAGAGGACTGCCTGGTCATGAGTGGACTGGCAAACATCAGGAAGGTAAAGACTTGCGGGACCAACTGGTAGTTGATCTGTTTATCGGTAGGTGAAATGGCTTAAGAAATCTAATTTGCCATTTCTTTAGGTTGTTCATAATACTCTTAGCAAAGTGTGGTTGAACCTTTAAGGCTATGTTCAGACAGCAAGCAAATCTGATTACCAGTTCTAGATGTTGCCAACATATATGAATGGGTTGCTATGGTAACAAACATATGCATCAGTAACTCAATACGCTCACACTGTCAAGTCGTGGATTGTTCAGCCATGACTTCACAGATTGTGTTCTCCATGTTGTCATCCATATCGTTCTGTTGGTAGCAGCCTGGATTCTCCTCAGCCACTCTGATGCACTTCCATCTTTGGATTTGATGTTGCCATTGTGTGGCACATTGTGATTGACACAGACGCTTTGAAATCCGGTATTAGCGGCCAGAGCATCCATACTGAGACGCACCTGTCAAAATCTGATTTGAATCACATTTCAAAACACCTCCAAATGTGGGTTGGAAAAAATCGTATGGATCTAGATATGCCAAAAGTAGATTTGGGCTGGTTGTCTGAACAAAGCCTTAGAGCAGCTCTCAAGTGACCACATGATTTATCACATCATATGTATGCTCAGACAGGAATAACCAATCAGAGGTGAGGATTTATCCTGCATCAGCCTAATTTCTCATGTCATTCTGCATGCTTTTGCAGTGATTTTAAGGTTTAGCAAATGATGAATCTTTATTTATTTAGGGTGCGGGACGGGTTGTGGCGGTGGAGCAGGTTGGCGAGGTAGGGGGGGGCCTGGTTGTGGAGGGCTTGGTGAGTGAGGAGGAGTATTTTGAATTGAATCCGTCGTGGGATAGGGAGCCAGTGGAGTTTCTGGAGGATGGGGGTGATGTGGTCAAGGGTGCGGGTGAGAAAGCGAGCAGCAGAGTTCTGGACATATTGGAGTTTATTTAGGAATTTGGATGGTGTGCCATAGAGGATGCTGTTGCAGTAGTCAATTCATTGTCTATGTATATATATGTATGTGTATATATATATATATATATATATATATATATATATATATAGATAGATAGATAGATAGATAGATAGATAGATATATACACTCACATATATATATATCTACACACATATATACGTGGGGACACACCTTAAAGAAATAACTTATTTTTCTCTCAGCACTGTGCTGAGCGCCAGAACTCGCCAATGGTGTCTCCCAGCTCTTCACCTGTCAGCCAACACAGAAAGGGTCATGCAGGAGACCTCAGCCACTGTGTCCAGCACCTTGGCCTTCCCCCGGTCCCACCACGACTTGACCTCATCCAGAAAGGCGCCATTCGCTCCCCATCTGTCAGTCCCACCTCCTCCCCCAAGGTCAGTCACATCATTCCTCTGATATAAAGAAAAACGGTCACCTGTCTTTTCCTGTAAATAATCATTAACGTTAAGTTACTGTAGACTGTCATATAACATTTAAAACTAATTTTATGTAAATGTAAAGTTCAGGAAGCGCTTTACAGTTACAAGGCACAAGGTAATTTATTGGTCATTAAGCAAGACAGGGTTGCATAACGATGAACAATAGTCCTCCTCACACAAACATAGAACATATAAGTATACAGTAAAGTTATCTAAAACAATTTTTTGAATTTGTGGCAGAGTGAATGTAAACAGCAGCAACAAGATGGTGATGATAATATGGTCAGTATCTTCATATTAAACGTTTGACATCAGCTAAACACTGTCCATCCACTTTGACTGTGTCTGAACACCAAGCATCATTGATATAAACACAAAGTCCACCTCTCCTTGTCCTGCTGTAGTCCTGCACTTTGTTGGCTTAGAACACAGTCTGCCTGTTGAATGCAGCAGCTAGATCAGGGATGTGGTGGAGAAATGTCTCTGTCAAGATGTGGGCACAGTCTCTTATTTCCTGTTGCTTAGTCCCCTTTGTCCATTTAATTTCTTGCAACTGGACATTAACCAGGAGCAGGCCAAAACTTTGCTGGATTAGCATGATTCTTCCTCTCCTCTCTAGCGGGGTCCGAATGGGTCAGGTTGGATGGTTGAAAGATGCCGTGGGCAGTGATTGTCTCTAAGTTTGCTGCTCTTAATCCAAAACCTGTGCTTTCTTCTCCAGTGCTGATGAATGTATTCCCGTCATAGACAATACGTGTTTCAGCAATAAAGCTAATAAAATAACAGTTAAAAAATGAAAATGTTAAGCTCCACCTATATAAAACAAAAATGGGGGAGGGAAACTAACAGTTGTATCTCAGAAGAAGTTTGGAAGGAATACTGTGAATTTCAGTAGAGGATATCAAGCTCAATTGCATGGAGGGTGTTTGACTGAAAGAGTGTTTGTAGATTTTTTATTACACCTGCTCAGAAATCTCATCACTCAGGCAGTTCCAGCTGCTGGAGGAATTGTGACTCCCAGGAAGCCAACCACTATCACTTATTTTGGGCCTGTCCAAAAGTAAATGCCTTTTGGAGTAAGAGCTATTCAAAATTAGTCACTATATTTGAGACAAAAATTTAATTTAAGTGGGATGAACTCCTCTTTTATGTTCAACGTCTACAAATATTATAACAAAACACTTATTTGGAATCCTAAGTATTGCTGCTAGAAAAGCAATTACAAGGAAATAGCTCCAGTCAGATGCCCCATCTATAGAGAACTGGTACGATATTATTTATGAAATCTTCGTAAAGGAAAGAATTACCTTTTCAATGAGGCTCCAGGAACACCAATTCAAGGAAATTTGGAAAAAGTGGAAAATGTATATTTTCCCAAAACACCCTTCTGTTGTTTTTTTAAAAAAAGGAAAGAAAGAAAATGTTTATTCATCTCTTTACAGCTTGTCTATATTTTATTCATTTTCTCAAACCCAATAACACCCCATGTTCTGTCTGTTTTGATTTTGTGTTAAAAAACTGAAAAAATGGTTCACTGTATGAAAGGACATATCTAAAGATGAATATGGAATTGTTGTGAAGATGTGAAACCAAATAAAGGAAACTTTTTTTTTTTTATTAAAATGTTGCAAAATTACTGATCTGTTCTCCTTCAATCTAGCCTATGCTATGGACTTAAAAACAAGAATTATAAATTGTAAAAAAAAAAAAAAATGTTTTTTTTAAAAATAGTTTAAGGTTAAAGGAAGCAAAAAGTACATATATAACTTTTAAAAGAAAGAAAAAAATTACGAAGCTTAAACAATGCCATTAATCATCCTGGTATCCCTGAGTGGCAGCAAGTCAATCATGATTACATTTTTCATGTTATGTGAAGGTTTCTTTGTAGCAGCTAGTGGAGGTGGACATTACAAAAAAAGATCTTTTTGGGTTCGGCTAATCAGTCAATGGACAAGGTTTTACTTTTACTTGTGATTTTCTATTTGGCTCTACCATGTCACAAAGAACTGTGACCATACTGAATGACAACAAACTGTGGTATCTTTGCATACAAACCTGTAATTCTTTGTTTTTATAGGATCCCTATAACATGGAATTTGAGTTTCCACACAAAACAACAAAAATAAAGACTTAAAGAATCTGTATGGTGTGGTGTAATTTAAAATTTAGTCTTGGTTTAGACTATCTTCTGTCATTGTAAGTGAACATACCATATCTCTCCACCTCTCTAGTCTTCGCCAGGCATGTCCAGAAAGCAGGACAAGCCTCTCCCAGCCCCACCTCCTCCCCAGAGGGACCCACCTCCACCACCTCCCCCTGATCGTCCTCCTCCCATACCCCCAGAATCCTGCCAGTCTTGGCTCCCAAGTTCCTCTTCTTTGTCCTCTTCCATCTCCTCTTCTACCGGTGCGCTGTCAGACTCCAAGATAAACCCTGAGACATGGTGTTCCAAAAACAGCCACTTTCCAGGTGCCCACAAGACTGGATCAGAAAACCCAATCCAGCTTGGGCCCACCAACCCCTCTCACCTGAATGGAAGGCCACTCAGCTGTCCATCTGGAGGACTTGTGAGATTTCATCACAGAATGGAGGGGGCTGGGAAATCAGAAAGCTCCAAGGTAAGGGTCAGATGTTAGTTGAAAATATTTAAGATGATAAGTTCAGATAAGTATGGAAAAGCCTATTTCTTTATTTCTTTGGTCTAAAGAAAATAAAATAAATAGATTATCATGAAATTTTGGACAGACTTTCATGGCTCTGAGAGGATGAATCCTAATGACTGTAGTGATCCTCTGCCTTTTCCTTGTGGCTTTAAATGAAATGTCTCAACAGTAGTTGGATGGGTTGCCATGAAATTTAGTTTGGACATTTGGATTAATAGGAATCACTTTGGTAATCTTCTGACTTTTCATATAGTACCGGGTCTGTTGGGGCATTACGCAGCATTTTGAGGGAGTTTGGGTTAAATTTGGCTGTCAATAATAACATACAGCCAATAACCAAATAATAAGATCTGACTTACAGTAGATCACCTTTGGAGCACCACCCTTGAAGAAGGGAAAAGATAGTACCTTTTATGAGACTGAATTATTGAATTGTCCAACAGCAACAAAGGCAAGACGACGTCTGTGTGTAAGGGAAGCCAGCAGCGTGGGACAGGGCTGTGATGGGCTGATGGTGTTCACAGTCTGACAACTAAACAGATCCTTCACTCATGAAATAAATGAGAAATTTTGCACACTTCAACCCACAAAGCAATGTTCTTAGACCAAACAACGGTAATGTGGTAGCAGGTAGTGTCTTTGGCAACTTATATGAGGAAAAAAAATACTGAATTTATACGTGGAACAGGCGCTGACATCCTGTCTGTCCTACCAACTCTTCGTCACACTTTCGCCTGAAAAACTGAGCATCCATATGATTATAAACAGTGGGCAGATACATTTTTAGATTTACAAGTGGAAACACTTCAGATCTCGACATTATGATGTCACCTCCTTTTGGTTCCGCAACAGGGGCGGAGTGGGGCACCAAAATCCACCGGGAAAATTCTGACCGCACTGCTTGACTTGACCTGATCGGTTCATTGGATAAACGCAGAGTGACAGGCTCTGGATAAACGCATTTCCCATTCCCAGGAGGCTTTGCTCCATTCTACGTTAATTTAAGAACAAACAAACAAATTAAATTGCGGGCCTCTTTTTTTTGTGACCATGAAAGTTCTGTAATGCCTGAATAAGAAGAATTAAATTAAGATAGGCTACCCAAAATCAGTAGATTGATGGGAGAGATCAGAGATGAGTGTGCAGGGTAACCATGACTGAGATATAGAGAGTGAGCAAGTGGTATAAATATTGGTTGGACTTCTACTTCATTCTAATATAGTAGATCTTAGAGATTTTCGCGGAGAATTTAAACAACGTCAATAATTTCGATTAGCCCAAGGGCTGGCCGTATATGTCTCACAGCCGCTCAGAATAATCTGTGGGCTGGTTCGCGCAAATTCATCGGCCGGCCAGCCGGCCAGCCAACCAGGAAACTCCCGATCGTGCCGATTGCCACTCCGCCCCTGTACACTGACATGCTGTATTAAATGACACACTGGAGCAGCATTATACCAGCGCTGCCTGGTTCATTGTGAACAAACAAAGGCAGCGTAAAGGCGAGCCTTTGTTGTGAAAATGGCTATAGACTGGTGTCGAAACCTTCTTTACTTTGTCATGTAAAAGCCTAGTGTGAAGTGCTCATGCTTAAGCACACTCATACTAAGCCAGTCACTTGCTAGCCCCATTCACACTGCCCTTTCAGTGTGGTATTATGTCATTTAGAGTGAAAAATGTAACTTTGACACTTTCCACGCTGCATGGTGGGTCAGGATCTCAATCACAACACATTAGAACAGCATCCATATGATTGTAAACAGTCAGCAGATACATGTTTAGATTAACAGGAGGACACCGGGGGAAACAGGTTGGAAAAACCACACAGATGTCAACGTCATGATCTGTACCGCCACGCCTCTTTTGGATCTGCAGTGTTGGCGTATTGTGTAAATTGACACAATGGTGTGGCTTTACGCCGAAGCTGCTCGTTTCAGTGTGAACAAACAAAGACGGAGAAATGCAAGCCTTCACTGCGGCGATAATGCGGAGTCCCTATGTGAAAAGGGCTACTGTTTGATCATCAGAAATGGCTGATATTCATGAAGTGGATGTGGATTTGCATACTTATTGTCTTCTATACAGAGCAACTTTCATTTAAAAGGTGCACTGTGCATATGGCATATATCTCTAGACTAGAAAATAGTAACCTTTAGTAACTAGAGTTACTAAAGGTCTAATTTGGTGCAGGATTTTCAGAATTGTCTAATGATATGGCTTTACAAAAACAAAATATTCCTATTATTGATATTATCATTATGAGGAGTAGTAGAAGTAATAACAGAAGTATCAGTAGCATTAGTAGTGCAATATGATACAATACTATACAATACCATACAGTACCATACAATATGATATGATATGCCTTTATTGTTGCTTACACTGAAATTAATTTTGCATCCTCAGGCAGCTCCGCTGTGGCATTATCAGTAATAGCAATAGCAGCAGTTGTAGGCGTAGGCGTAGGAGCAGTAGTAGCAGTAGTAGCAGTAGTCAGGGCCGCCCCTGGCCAAATTGGGGCCCTAAGCAGAATTTTATTTTGAGCCCCCCCCGCCCCCCATTACAAAATGACTGTATCATGAAAGGCCATTTAGGTTTACAACCTTTATTACTAGGAACAAATCAAATGAACAGCCTCTTTCAACAATGGAACAAGCCTTTTACAGATGCAGGCTGCTTCAGTAGACATGGTGCTTGATGGCCCTTGTGACGTACTGGGCGCTGGCTCCGTGTCACCCTTAGTAACAAACTTAAGCATTGACCCTGTTATGACAAGAAATCCATCATACAAGCAGATTATTAAGATTTGTTTTGGTCTTAATGGTAAATTACACAATGAAATTAATGTAAACACTAGCCTCACAAAGATTAAAATTAATGCAAATAATAATTATATTCATTATGATTTGATTTTATTATACTATTTTAATCCCACAAGGCGGCGCCCAATGAGCATTGTTAGGGGTCGGTGCCTTGCTCAAGGGTACCTCGGCAATGCCCAGGATGTGAACTAGTATTCTCCATTACTAGTTCACATCATACTTTTTTTTTTTTTTTTGTCCGAGCGGGACTTGAACCGGCCACATCTGAGCCCCCAAGCCAAGTCCCTACGGACTGAGCTATTGCCGCTATTTGATACCTCTATATTTAAATATTTTTATATACTTATTTTTACATTTTGTACTTAGGTTCTATATTCCTATACTGCTGTTTGCTGCTGCAACGCTTTAAATTTCTCCATTGTGGGTCAAATAAAGGATTATCTTAAATTCACCAAGAGATGGCGACATTTTACCTCCATAAAAATAGCCCAAAACTTCTATTGATAGCATAGATTGATAGGCTATAAACCTGAGCCAACATACGACCACCAACTGGTCAATTAACCACTCCTTTTTCAACAGAGGTGAATGTATATGCAGTTAACAAGACATTCAATAAATGATAATCAGGGCTGCTGGAAAATTTAATCTCCAGTCCAGAATTATCCTCTCTTCTGTCTCATGATTAGCAGGCTAGCAGCTGGGGTGTTCCTCCTCTTGTTTTGACTTTGTCTTTCTTTTGCTTTCTCCCGATTCATATTGCCGTTTGGAGGCCATCTCTCCACCTGCATCCAACTGCCTGTCGGCGCATCTGACCGCTGATTGGTCAGATGCTGCGTGCTGTCAATCATTGCGCCAACGTGTGCGGTGTCAGATTACTCGTTTTTTTTTTTTCTCTCCTGCCTCGGGCTGACTTGGTGCTCTACGCGCGCCTCACGGCAGCGATGCGCATCCTTTGCGCATTTGCAGAGAATGTGTCCCCTTGCGCAAAATGGGGCCCCCCATGGATCGTGGGGCCCTACGCACAGCGCGTGTTCTGCGTGTAGGGAGGGGCGGCGCTGGCAGTAGTAGCAGCAGTAGTAGTAGTAGTAGTAGCAGCAGTTGTAGAAGTAGTATCCCTAGCACTAGTAGCAGCAGTAGCAGTATGATGGATAAAGCTACAGCAGTCCTACAGGACTGTTTTGAGTGCACAGGCAGGCAAATGTTCACAGATTCTGTCACTCAGGATAACAACATTAGTCTTAAAGAATGTTCATCTTCAGTGACATTATATATCAGCAAATGAGTTGATGACGTGGTTATCATAAAGACAGTAAGATCATTCCCCAACCAGAAGGCCTGGATTAATGATGAGGTGAGGGTTCTATCCAGAGCCAAAAGAGCTGCCTTTTGGTCCATTGACAAGGAAGCATACATCACCGCCAGAAAAGGACTGAAAGACTAAGGAGGGACCTCAACAGAGGTCCCAGAGGGAAATGAAGGAGGAGTCATTGCGGGATTTGTGAAAGATCTATTACTTAATGTCTATTTCTGGTGGTAATTTGAATACCTTAAGACCGTAAAGGTGCACTGTTCACTTTTGGGAAGGACCCAACAGCCCCAATCAATCATAGTAAGATTCTTGGATGCAGCAGTAAAAGATGTGTTCATATGGCAAGCATGGAGTCAGGGACAGGTCTTCTTTCAAGACAAGTGGATCTTCTTTGAACAGGACTACTCTCCTGAGTTACAAAAGAAGCAGGCCAAAGTCCACAAAGTCATCAAGCAGCTTAAAAAGAAGGAAATACAGGTGAAATGCCTGTATCTAGCACAGCTGAAACTCAAACTGAACACAGGAGAGAAGACCTTTGCCACATTAATGAGCCCTGTAAAGCTGCTGAAGGAGCTGGGGGTCGAGGTGCGCTGTGGAGAATTAAAGAAGAGTTAAAGGAAGGATGGAGGAGCAGCATAAAGAGGAAGAAGGACATGGTGTTACCAGCATCGGATCTTAAGGCCTTTCTGCAAGGGGAAAATGAAATCATCTCCAAATACCATGGCAGCTTAAAAGCCCAATGTGACTGAAATAGCTGTAGGAGCTGACAAATAAACAGTGGACATGCATGCTGTTGCTTTACATATGTAAATAGTTTTGTATAAGTTGTTGTCATAAGTCATACGCGCTATAATGTCCTGATGGATGCTGGATGTATCAGTGGATGACACTCACTTAGACCTTTTTTACATACTAGTGTAATATTGGTCCTACTTGCACTATGTGTGCTTTCTCCTACGGAGATGGTTGGTCATACCTCTCTACCCCAATACCAGCGGGGGATTGGATACAGCTGGGGTTCAACTGCTGTGCTTGATTGGAAATGTGGAAATTCAGTTTTGCATTACTAATGTAATTTTAATGTTTTTCCTGACGTATGTTATGGACCACATTTTGTTTATGTTTGTGCATCTTAAGCTTAAGTTTTTTTTTCCGTCAGATGTCTTTAAGCAGGGAAGACAATATATTCTAACACAGTAAAGAGATAATGGCTTCTTTGAACCTCATTAGCTATAATATGTGCATCATGTGGGGAACAGAAAAAAAGAGGGATTGCCATGACTAAATATAACTATTCTAAATGTGTATGCACCAAATGAAGAATGCCCATATTTCTTTTAAAAGATTGCAGCTCTTGTGACAGATAAGGGAGAGGGGATCATACTCATGTGGGGATTTCAACTGTGTATTAAACAACAAAGTAGACACTACCTGTAATAATGAGACCTCAATCTAAAATGTCCAAAAATTGGCATTATGAAAGAGTTGGGTCTAGTTAGTCTGCCGACATTTTCACCCAAGCACTGGAGACTTCACACCTATGTCCCAAATACATGGGAACTACTCAAGGATAGATTACTTTTTTTATATAAAAAAAGACATGTATCTAATGAAGGGGAGCACAATTTAACAATTTCGGGCCACAGTACTGTCACTATGAAAATTAATCTAGGGTCAGACAATCATCTTATATACTGGAGGCTCAATGTCACTCCTAACAGACACCAATATAAAACAAGAAGTACAAACAACTCTATCTGAATACTTTGCGCTAAATGATAATGGTATTGTCTGTCCTTCAGTGTTATGGGATGCAGGAAAGGCCACGATACAGGGTAAAATTATCTCCATAGGATCTAGACTAAAGAAACAAAGGCTTGTGAAACAATGCGAATTAGAAGCAGAAATAAAAAGGTTAGAGAGGGAATATAAACAATATAGAAAAGAGGAGGTACTTAAAAAGTTTAAGTAAGTTGAAACTGGACAACATACAAAGCAGATGGAGCCCTCAGGTTCATTGAAAGAAAATAATATGAAATGGAAAATAAAGCTAGTGCTAGGCTGTTGGCTTTTCACCTGCGGAAAACCCAATCCAGCTGCATTGTCCCTAAAATTAGACACCCCGAAACTAACCAGATTAAGACTCTCTAAGGCAACCTAAGGAAATATCAGATGCTTTCGTAAAATATTAATAACAGTTATATAAAGGTCAAGATCAGGAATCTAAGAAAGAACAATTTTTTGAGACCTCAAAATGACTAAAATGACAAATGATGAAGCAACTGAACTGGTGGAGCCCATCAGAGAAGACAAAATTAAAGAAACTATTGCTAAATTAAAAAACAACAAATCACTGGAAATAAATGGGTTTGCAGGAGAACTAGGGCTGCTCGATTATGGAAAAAATCATAATCACGATTATTTTGGTCAATATTGAAATCACGATAATTTAAATGATTATTTTTGAGTTTGGAAACATGATGCATTTATTCAGCATTTCTCTCAAAAAAATACACAAAATGTTCAAATCGAAAAATACAAAATGTTCAAATCGAAAATAATGTACAAATATGTATCCAACTGTTCTGCAATTTCTATAAAACATTTAATGAATAGAATAAATACACTTAGAAAATCAAATAAGACAAACGATAGGGTGCATATCTTTAGCTAAAAAGTATCCAATGGCAGCTGTTATTTTCTTGTGCCTGTCTGAATTTGACGGATAAGGAGTCGCATTATACAGTGTGTCTGAGATCGATGTCTGACGCGCAGTATTGGCGAACCAAACCAGTGTGAACGGATAAGCCGGCGGCACGGAGCGAGGGTGTGTCGATCTGATTGTGTTCACTGTCTGATAACTGAACACGTCCTTCACTCAACAAAATAGAGAAATGTCCCACAAAGCAACGATACAGGACCAAACAACAGTAACGTAGTAATTGGTCGTGTCTTTGGCAACTTATATGAGGAATGTCTGTACGACCGACTCTTTGACACATTTCTGCCTGAAAAACAGCGTCTGTCCCCGGCAAAAAACTTAAACTCACCTCACTCAAGTGTTTGTCGTGGTGATTCAGCCCTCCCGACCGAGACTTAGTGAACTTTCCCCCAGAAAACAGAATCCCTCCCCACGAGTGACAGAGTCAGACAGCATCCTGTTGACTGATGGCGATTATGTAATTATGTAATTTAGAGAAAAACGTAACTTGAGTGAGTGCCAATCAGCAGGGCCGCGTTGAATGCTTTGGGGGAGGGACACTGTTGCCAACTCCTCAGTAAGGAAAGTCGCTATTGGCTGTCCTAAAAGTTGCTAGAAGTCGCTAAATGACGTCATCACCTAATTTGCATAACTGGCCATGTGCATTTAATTGTAATGGACGCTGTAGGAGAGAGGAATAATGTTGTGGGAGAGATAAAAAAAAACATCCTTAATATGTTTAGAACTACAAATGAACTTATTTTAGTGCAGTGATTTATTTTGGACAAAGAACATTTTACATTTACATCCAGCCCTGACTGTAAGCCAGGGTGGGATCAGCCAGCGGTGGCTTCGCACATGCGCGACTCGCAGTCTGGACGCGAGGGGTGAACGTCTCCTGCTCTGACTGCAGCTGGGAGGGACTGTTGCGCGAGGACTGGGCCACCTGTGAGTGCTTTGGGACGGTCCCACAGCAGCACCCGCTGCTTGTTGAATGATACGTGCTTTCACGTCAGAGTCTCCACAAGTCTCCAAATACACCAGAAAAAAGTCCCTAGATTTGTCGCTAGTCGCTTTTTTGAAAAAGAGTCGCTAGAGGGGTCTGAAAACTCGCTAAATATAGCGTCAAAGTCACTAGGTTGGCAACACTGGGGAGGGACTGAATTGCGCATGCGCGTCTCTTTCAGAAAATCTCTAGGCTTACTGTACAACGAAAAATGCCAAATAAATCGTTTCAATTCGATTATATTAGTTTGGAGATCGTTTGACCCAAAAATCGAAATCACGATCAAAATTCGATTAATTGCACAGCTCTAAGGAGAACATTACAAAGTCTTTGTGAATGATCTTTCCCTTTATATTATGTAGAGTATATAATTATGTTTAAAAATTCAGGAGACTCCCCCCAAATCATCGTCGGAAGCGATCATCTCTGTCCTACATAAGGAGGAAAAGGACCCCCTACAGTGTACTAGTTATCACCCCATAAGCCTTTTATGTATAGACTACAAAATATTACCTTCAATCCTAACAACTGTAATACAAAATTACATAAAGAAATTAATAAAATCTGTTCAGACAGGATTTATTTCAGGCCTTCAAGGAACAAATAATGTAAGGAGAGCTTAAAATTAGCAGTCTATAGCAGCAAGGGACAAACAACCTTCAGTGCTTCTCAGCCTGGATACTGAGAATAGATAGAGTTGACTGGTCATTTCTTGAACAAACACTACCAGATTTGATTTTACCCTTGATTTAATGGTCACTGTTCTGAATTTTTTAAGATGGAGAAGGGTGTGAGGCAGGGCGACTCATTGTCACATCCTTTTCACGCTTAGTATTGAACCCTTAGCAGAGGCTATACACCAAAATATACAGATCCAAGAAATAGCAGATGAGGGAAGGTCAATTCATAAGACAGCTCTTTTCACGGATGATATATTTCTTTTTATAAAACACCCACTTACTTCTATTCCAGCACTTATGCAATGCTTACATAAATACGGGGAGGTCTCAGGATACAAAATTGATCAAAACAAATCAGAGGTAATGATGATATCAGGGAACTGGCCTACACAATTAAATGAAGATGTCTCCTTGCGTTGGTCCAGACAGGGATTTAGATACCTAGGAGTTATACTCACACCCCACCCCACACAATTATTCGATGCAAATTATGATAAACTAGTTAAACAAATGAAGAGTGTCATGACATGTTGGGATTTCTTTCCCCTCTCTCTATTTGGTAGAGTTGAGCCGATAAAAATTAATCTTGAATTTAAATGCTAGTCACGGTTAACTGCAATAGTGGCATGGATTAGAAAAGATGAAGAAACAGGATGGACCCATGTAGAGCAGAGTACAACTAGAGCTTAGATCAGGCCCAAAAAATCAAGCCCAACCCTACCCGAGCCCATGCACATTGTGTCCGAGCCCGGCCCGGCCCGACACATTAACTGTAAAGAGCCCGAGCCCGATTTAAACCCGACAATTTTTAATAGGC